>NW_027325788.1:310000-910000 GCF_048418805.1 Vulpes vulpes | reverse complement strand
AATGTACCCTAACCCTAACCATAACCCTAATCCTAACCGTAAACCTAACACTAACCCTAACCCGGAACCTAAACCTATCCCTAACCTGTACCCTAACCCTAACCCTTAACCTAACCCATACCCTAACCCTAACCCTACCCCTAACCCGTACCCTAACCCGTACCTTAACAATAACACTAACCCTAACCCTTAACCGTACCCTAACCCTAACCCTAACCCTGACCCGTACCCCAACTCATACCCTAACCCTAACCCTAAACCGAACCCTAAACCTATTCCGTACCCTAACCCTTACCCTAACCCATACCGTATACCTAACCCGAACCCGTACCCTACCGCTTATCCTAACCGTAACCCTAACACGTGCCCTAACCCTAAACCTTAACTTAACTTGTACCCTAAAACAAACCCTAACCCGTACCCTAAAACTAACTCTAACCTAACCCTAACCCGTACCCTAACACTAACCCTAACCCGTACCCTAACCCGTACCCTAACCCTAACCCTAACCCAAACCTAACCCTAAACCATATCCTAACCCGTACCCAAACCCTAACACTAACCCTAAACCGTACCCTAACCCGTACCGTGACCTGTACCCTAAACCTAATCCGTAACGTAACCCTAACCCTAACCCTAACCCTAAGCCGTACTCTAACACGTACACTAATCCTAACCATAACCCGTACCCTAACCTTAAACCTAACCCTAACTCGTACCCTAACTCATACCCTAACCCTTAACCTAACCCTATCCAGTACCTAATCCTAACCCTAACCCGTACGCGAACCCTCAACTTAACCCTAAACAGTACCCTAACCCTAACCCTAAACCTAACACTAACTGGTACCCTAACTCGTACCCTATCCCTAACCCTAAACGTAACCCGTAACCTAACCCTAACCCTAACCCGTACCCTAACCCTAGACATAACCCGTAACCTAACCCTAACCCTAAACCTAACCCTAACAATAACCCGTACCCTAACCCTCACCCTAACCCAAACCCTACCTCTAACCATAACCTGGACACTAACCCGTACCCTAACCCTAAACCTAAACCTAACCCTAACCGTACACATACTCTAGCCTTAACTGTAACCCTAACCCTAACCCGTACCCTAACCCTAACCCTAAACAGTACGCTAACCCTCACCCTAACCCTAGTCAGTACCCTAACCCTAACACTAACCCTAACCCGTACCCTAACCCATACCCTAACCCTATTCCTACCCTAACTCATACCCTAACCCTAAACATAAGCAGTATGCTAACCCGTACCCTAACTCTAAACCGTACCCTAAACCTCAACCTAACCCGTACCCTAACCCTAAACCTAACCCTAAAACTAACCCGTAACCTAAACCCTAACCATAACCCTAAACCTCAGCCTGACCCTAACCCTAACCCGTACCCTAACCCTAAACCTAACCCAAACCCTAACCCTCCTCATGCCCTAACTCGTACCCTAACCCGTACCCTAACCCTAACCCTAACCCACACCCTAACCCTATCCCTAAACCTAACCCTATCCCATAATATAGCCCTAGCCCTAAACCGTACCCTAACCCGTACCCTATACCGGACCCTAACCCGTACCCTAACCCTATCTGTAACACTAAATCTAACCCTAAACTTAACCCGTACCCTAACCCTAATCCTAACCCTAATACCCAACTCCTATTCTTAACCCTAACCCTAACCCTTACCCTATCCCGTAACTTAACACTAAACCTAACCCGTACCCTAACCCGTACCCAAAACTGGACCCTAACCCGTACCCTAACCCTAAACATAACCCGTAACCTAACCCTAAATTAAACCTAACCCTAACCCTAACCCAGACCCTAACTGGTACCCTAACACAAACCCTAACCCATACCCTAACCATAACCCATACACTAACCGTACACTAACCCTAACACTAACCCTAAACCTAACCCTAACCCTAACCCGTACCCTAACCCTAACCCTAAACCTAAAGAGTACCCACCCTAACCCTAAACCTAATCAGGACCCTAACCCTAACATTAACCCTAACCCTTACACTACCCATAACCCTAACCATAACCCTAACCTTAACACGTACCCTAACCCTAACCCTAAACCGTACCCTGACCCTAACCCTAACCCTAACCCTAACACCCAACTCCTATTCCTAACCCTAACCCTAACCCTCTCCCGTAACCTAACACTAAACCTAACCTGTACCCTAACCCGTACCCTAAACCGGACCCTAACCCGTACTCTAACCATAACACTACCCCTAACCTTAACCGAAACCTAACCCATACCCTAAACCGGACCCTAACCCATACCCTAACCACAACCCTACCCCTAACCCTAACCGAACCCTAACCCATACCCTAACCATTACCCTAACCCGTACCAAACCCTAACCCTAACCCGTACCCTAATATGTACCCTAACCCTAACAATAACCCTAACCCTATCCAGTACCATAACCCTAACACTAACCCTAACCCCTAACCAGTACCCTAATTATATCCCAAACCCTAACCCGTACCCTAATCATAACCTTAACCCTAAACAGTACCCTAAACCGTACCCAAACCCGTAACCTACCCCTAACACGTACCCTAACCCGTACCCTAACCCAAACCATAACCCGTACGCTAGTCCGTAACTTAACCCGTACCCTAACCCTAACCGTAACCCTAAACCTAACCATAACCCATACCTGAACCCGTACTCTAACACTCACCTGAACCCTAACCCTAACCCGTACCCTAACCCTAAACCTAAACCGTACTCTAACCCTTACCCTAACCCTCAAACGTACCCTAACGCGTACCCTAAACCGTACCCTAACCCCCACCCTAAACGTAACCCTAACCCGTACCCTAAGCCATAGCCTAACCCGTACCCTAACCCGTACCCTGACACGTACCCTAACCCTATAACTAACCCGTACCCTAACCCTAACCCGTACCCTAACCCGTACCCTAACCTTAACCCTAACCCTAACCTTAACCCATAACCTAACGCTAACCCTATCTCTAACCCTAACCCTAAACGGTACCCTAACCCTTACCCTAACCTGTACCCTAACCCGTATCCTAAAGCATACCCTTTCCCGTACCCTAAACGTAACCCTAACCCATACCTTAACCCATAGCCTAACCCGTACTCTAACCCGTACCCTGACCCGTACCCTAACCCACCCTAACCCTAATCCTAACCTTACCCTAACACGTACCATAACCCTAACCATAACCAGTACCCAAACCCTAACCCTAACCATAATCATAAACTGTACACTAACCCTAACCCTAAATCTAACACGTAACCTAACCCTAACCCTAACCCATACCCTAAACCTAAACCTTACCCGTAACCTAACCCTAACCCTAACCCTAACCCTAATCCTATCCCATACCCTATCCCTAACCCTAACCCGTACCCGTACCCTAACGCTAAACCAATCCCCAAACCTAACCCTAACCCGTAGCCTAAACTTAACCCTAAACAGTACCCTAACCCTAACCCTTACCCTAACCTTAAACCTAACCCGTAACCCAACCCTAACCCTAACCCTAACCCTAAGCCGTACCCGTACTCTAACCTTAAACCTAACCCTAACCCTTAACCCCTAAAACTAAACCCAAACCTAACCCGTACCCTAACCCATATCCTATCCTTAACCTAACCCTACCCTAACCCTAACCCGTACACTAACCCGTAACCTAACCCTATCCCTAGCCCTAACACTAACCCTAACCTTAACCCGGACCCTAAACCGTATCCGAACCTTAACCAGTACCCTAACCCGTACCCTATCTCTAACCCTAACCCTCTCACATACCCTAACCCTAACCCGTACCCTAACCAAACCTAACCATACATAAACCTGACCCTAAACCTAACCCCTAACCCTAACCTTAACACTAATCCTAACTCTAACCCTAACCCGTACCCTAACCCTAAGCCTAAACCGTATCCTAACCCTTGCCATAAACTGTCCCCTAAACCTAACCCTAACCCTAACACTAGCCCTTTCCCTAACCCTAAACCAAATCCTAACCCTAACCCTGACCCGTAACCTAACCCTAACCATAACCCGCACCCTAACCCATACCCTAAACCTAACCCTAACCCATACCCTAACGCGTACCCTAACCCTAACCCTAAAATTAACACTAACACGTACCCGAACCCGTACCCTAACCAGTAACCTAACCCTAACCCTATCCGTACCCGAACTCTAACCTTAAGCCTAACCCTAACACCTAACCCCCAAAACTAACCCCAAACCTAACCCGTACCCTAACCCGTACCCTATCCTTAACCTAACCCTAACCCTAACCCTAACCCTAACCCGTACACTTACATGTACCCTAACCCTATCCCTAACCCGTACCCTAACCCATACCCTAACCCTAACCCTAACCCGTACCCTAAACCATACCCAAACCCTAAACCAAAACCTAACCCAAACTCTAATGCGTACCCCAAACCTAACCCTAACCCTAACCCTAACACTAACCTGTACCCTAAACTGTAACTAACCCAACGCTAACCCGTACCCTAACCCTAAACCTAACCCGTACCCTAACCCTAACCCTAACCCTAACACTTACCCTAACCCTATACCTAATCCAAACACTAAACATAACCCTAACCCTAACCCCTAAACAGTACCTAATCCTAACCCAAACACTCACCCGTAACCTAATCCTAGCCCTAACCCATAACCTAAGCCTAACCCTAACCCGTACCCTAAACCTAACCCGTACCCTAACCCTACCCTTTCCCTAACCCTAACCCTAAACCCTAACAAGTACGCTAACCAGTACCCTCACACGTACCCTAACCCATACCTAACCTGTACTATAACCCTAACCCTAACTCTAAACCATACCCTAATCCTAACCCTAACCCTAACCCTAACCCTAACCCTATCCCTAACCCCAAACCTAACCCGTACCCTAACCCAAACCCTAATCCTTGCCCTAACCCTAACCCGTACCCTAACCCATACCCTATCCCTAGCCCTACCCGTACCCTACCCCTAAGCCTATCTCTAACCCTAACCCGTACACTAAACCTAACCCTAACCCTAACCCGTACCCTAAACCAAAACCTTACCCGTAAGCAAACCCTAACACTAACCCTAACCCTAACCCTAACCCTAACCCGGACCCTAAACCGTACCATAACCCTAACCAGGACCCTAACCCGTACCCTATCCCTAGCCCTAACCCTCTCCCATACCCTAACCGTAACCCGTACCCTAACCAAACCTAACCCTAAACCTGACCCTAAACCTAACCCCAATCCATAACCTTAACACTAATCCTAACTCTAACCCTAACCCGTACCCTAACCCAAACCTAAACCGTATCCTAACCCTTGCCCTAAACTGTACCTGAACCCTAACCCTAACCCTAACCCTAAACCAAATCCTAACCCTAACCCTAACCCCTACCCGTAACCCAACCCTAAACATAACCCGTACCCTAACCCATACCCTAAACCTAATCCTAACCTGTACCCTAACGCGTACCCTAAACCTAACCCTAAACTTAACACTAACACTTATCCTAACCTGTACCCTAACCTGTACCCTAACACTAACCCTAACCCGTAACCTAACCCTAACCCGTACACTAAGCCTAACCCTAACCCTAACCCGTACCCTAAATCTAAACCTAACCCTAACCCTAACCCTCACCTTAACCCGTACCCTAACCCTAACCATAACCCTAACCTTAATCCTAAAACTTACCCGTACCCTAACCTGTACCCTAACCCTAACCCTAACCCTAACTCTAACCCTAAACCGTACCCTAAACCTTAAACTAAACCTAACCCGTACCCTAATCCTAACAGTAACTGTACCCATTCCCTAACCCTAACCCTAACCTGAACACATAATCCCTAAACCTAACCCCTAACCCTAACTCTAACTCTAACCCTAACCAGTACCCTAACCTTAACCCTAACCCTCATCCTAACCCGTACCCTCATCGAACCCTAAACCGTACCCTAATCCTAACCCTAGCCCTAACCCTAACCCTAAACCTAACCCTATACCGTACCCTACCCTAACCCTAACACTAACCAGTACGCTAAACCTAACACTAAAAGTAACTTGAACACTAACCTGTGCCCTAACCCTCAACGAAACCCTAACCCCATACCTAATCCTAAACTGTACCCTAACCGTAAACCATACCCCAACACTAAACCTAACCCAGACTCTAACACTAACCCATACCCTAAACCGTACCCAACCCGTACCCTAACCGTAACCCTAATCCTAACCCGTACCCTAACCCTAACCCCAACCCTAACCCTAAACGGTACCCTAATCCTAACTCTAACCCTAACCCATGCCCTAACCCAAACCCTAACCCAAACTCTAACCTTAACCCTAAATCTAACTCTAACCCGTAACCTAACCCTAAGCCTAAGCCTAACCATAACACGTACCCTAACCCTAATTCTAACCCTAACCCTAACCCTAACCCGGGCCCTAACCCTAACCCTAACTTGTAACCTATCCCTATCCCTATCCCGTACCCTAACCCTAACCCTAACCTTAACGCTAACCCTAACCCTAACCATAACCCTAACACTAACCCTAACCCTAACCCGTATCCTAACCCTAACCCTAACCCTAACCCATACCCTAACCCTAACCAGTACCCTAACTTGTACCCTCACCCTAACCCTAACCTGTACCCTAACCCGTACCCTAACCCTAAACCTGACACGTACGCTAACCCTAACCATAAACCTAACCCTGACCCGTACCCTAACCCTAAACCTAGCCCTAACCGGTACCCTAATCCTAGCACTAATCCTAATCAGTACCCTAACCCTAACCCGTACCCTAACACTAACCCTAAACCTAACCGTTTCCCTAACCGTAAACCCAAACCCTAACCCATAACCTAAACAGTACCTGAACCGGTACCCTAACACATACCCGAACCCGTACCCTAACCCTAACCCTAACCCTAAACCATACCCTAAACCTAACCCTAACCCTAACCTATTCCCTAACCCTAACCCGTACCCTAACCCGTACCCCAATCCTAACCCTAACACTAAACTTAACCCTAACCCATAACCCAACCCTAACCCTAACCCGTACCCTAACTCGTACCCTAAATCTAACTCTAACCTGTACCCTAACCCATAACCTATCCCTAACCCTAACCCTAACACTAACCAGGACCCTAACCCTAACCCTAATCATACCCGTACACTAACCTTAACCCTAAACCTAACCCCTAACCCCTAAACCTAAACCCAAACGTAACCCGTACCCTAAACCTAACCGTATCCTTAACCCTAACGCTAACCCTAACCCTAAATCTCAGCCGTACCCTTAACCCTAACCCTAACCCTAACCCTAACCCTAAACTTCAGCCGTACCCTCACCCTAACCCGTACCCTAACCCTAAACCATACCCTAACCCGTTACCTAACCCATACCCTATACCTAACCCTTACTCGTACCCTAACCCTACCCCTAAACCTAAACTTAAAACTTGCCGGTACCCTAACTCGTACCCTAACCCTAACCCTAACCTGTACCCTAACCCGTAACATAACCCTAATCCTAACCCTAAACCTAAACCGTACCCTAACCCTAACCCTAACCCATACCCTATCCCTAAACCTAACACGTAACCTAAACCTAACCCTAAACCTAAACCTAAACCTAACCCGTACTCTATCCCTAAACCTAGCCCTACCCGGTACCCTAACTCTATCACTAATCCTAATCAGTACCCTAACCCTACCCCGTACCCTAATCCTAACCCTAAACCTAACCCTTTCCCTAATCGTAAAGCCAAACCCTATCCCGTACCCTAACCAGTACCCTAACCCGTACGCTAACCCATAACCTAAACCATATCCTAAACCTAAACCGTACCCTAACACTAACCCTAACGCTAACCTGTACCCTAACCCTAAACCTAACCCTTACCTGTAACCTAACCCTCACCCTAACCCTAACCTTAACCCTAACCCGTAAACCAACCCTAACCCTAACCCTAACCCGTACCCTAACTCGTACCCTAAATCTATACTTAACCTGTACCCTAACCGGTAACCTAACCCTAACCCTAACCCTAACCCTAACCCTAACCAGTACCCTAACTCTAACCCTAATCATACCCGTACACTAACCTTAACCTTAAACCTAACCCCTAACACCTAACTGTAACCCCAAACCTAACATGTACCCTAACTCTAACCCTATCCGTAACCCTAACCATAAGCCTAACCCTAACCCGAACCCTAACCCTATCCCTAACCCAAACCCTAACCCTACTCCTAACCCTAACTTGTACCCTAAACCTACCCTAACCCTAACCCTGACCCTAACCCATACCCTAACCTTAAACCTAACCATAAACCATACCCTAACCCTAACCCTAAACCTAACCCTAACCCATACCCTAACCCTAATCCTAACCCTTACACATTGCCTAAACCGTACCCTAACCCTAATCCGTAACTTAACCCTAACCTTAACCCTAAACCGTACCCTAACCCGTACCCTAACCTGTACCCTAAACAAAACACTTAACAAAACACTAAACCGTACCCTAACCCTAACACGTACCCTAAACCTAACACTATCCCTAACCCTAACCCGTACCCTAACCCTATCCCTAACCCATAACGTAACCCCTACCCTAACGCTAACCCTGACACTTACCTGTGCCCTAACCCTAACCCTAACCCAACCCTAAACCTAACCCTAACCCTAATCCTAACCCTTACCCTAACCCTAAGCCTAACCCATACCCTAACCCTAACACTAACACTAAACCCTAACTCGTACCCTAACGAGTACCCTAACCCATACCCTAACCCATACCAAAACCCTAAGCCAAACGCTAACCCGTACCATAATCCTAACTCTAAACCTAATCCTAACCCTAAATCTAACCCTACCCTTAACCCTAACCCTAACCCGTACACTAACCCTAAACCTAATCCGTAACCTAACCTGTACCCTAACCCTAACACTTACCCTACCCTGACCCATACCCTAACCCTAACCCTAACCCTAACCCCAAACCATACCCTAACCCTAACCCATACCCTAAACCGTACCCTAACCCATACCCTAACCCTAACACTAACCCTAACCTGTACCTTAACCCGTACCCTAATCCTAAACCTAAACCGTACCCTAACCCTTACCCTAAGCCGAAACCTAACCTGTCCCTAACCCTAACCCGAACCAGTACCCTAACCCTAACCATAACCTGTACCCTTACCTGTACCCTAAACCTAAACCTTACCCTAAACCTAACCTGTACCCTAAACCTAATGCTAACCCTAACCCTACCTCTGAACCTAACTGTAACCCTTACCCTAAACCTAACCCTAACCCGTACACTAAACCGTACCCTAACCCGTACCCTACCCCATACCCTATCCCTAACCCTAACCCTAAACCTAACACTAAGCCGTACCCTAACCCTAACCCTAACCCGAACCCTAACCTGTACCCTAAACCTAACCCGGACCCTAATCCTAACCCTTACCCTAACCCTAAACCTAACCCATACCCTAACCCTAACACTAACCCTAACCTGTACCCTAACCTGTACCCTAACCGGTACCCTAACCCTCAAACTAAAGCGTAACCTAACCCTTACCCTAAGCCTAACCCTAACCCGTACCCTAACCCTTACCCTAACCTGTACCCTAAACCTAACCCTAAACTTAACACTAACCCTAAATCATACCCTAACACTATCCTAACCCTAACCCCAACCCGTACCCTAACCCGAACCCTAAACTGTACGCTTACCCGTCCCCTAACCCTAATCCCTGCCTTAACGCTAACCCTAACCCTACACCTAATCCGTACCCTAACCCATACCCTACCCCGTACCCTAACCCTAATCATGACCTGTACCCTAAACTCTACCCTAAACATAAACCTTACCCAAACCCTAACCCGTACCTTATTCCTAATGTAAAACCTAAACCTGACTCAACCTAACTGGAACCCTTACCCTAAACCTAACCCTCACCCGTACACTAACCCGTACCCTAACCTGTACCCTATCCCTAACCCTAACCCTAACCCTAAGCCGTACCGTAACCCTAACCCTATCCCGTACCCTAAACCTTACCCTAACCCAAACCCTAAAACTTAACTGTAGCCTAAACCTAACCCTAAACCTAACTAGTACCCTTCCCGAAACCTAAACCTAACCCGTACCCTAAACCTAAACCTAACCCTAACACTTTCCCTAACCCGTACCCTAAACCCTAACCCGTACTCTAACCAGTACCCTAAACCATACCCTAACCCCGACCATAACCCTAACCCTAAACCTAAACCGTACCCTAATGCTAACCCTAAACCTCACCCTAACCCTAACCCGTACCCTAACGCTAAAATATACCCTAACCCTAACTCTAATCATAACCCTAACCAGTACCCTAACCCTAACTCTAACCCTAACTCGTACCCTAACCATAACCCTAACCCTTACTCGTACCCTAACCCTAAAACGTACCCTAACCCTATACCTGACCCTATCCCTAACCCTAACTCTAAGAGGTCCCCTAACCCTAACCCTAACCTGTACCATAAACCTAACCCTAAGCCTAACACATACCCTAACCCTAAACCTAACCCGTAAACTAACCCTAACCCTAACGTGTACACCAAACCTAACCCTAACACTAACCCTGACCCATACCCTAACCCTAACCCTAACCCTAACCAGTACCCTAAGCCTAACCCTAACCCTAACCCTCACCAGCACACTAAACCTAACCCTAACCCTAACTATAACCAGTACCCTAAACCTAACCCTAACCCTAACCCTAAACCGTACCCTAACCCTAACCCTAACTCTTTCCTGTACCCTACCCCTAAACCGTACCCTAACCCTAAACCTGACCCTAACCCAAACCCTAACACTAACAGGTCCCCTAACCCTAACCGTAACCCTAACCAGTACCCTAAACTTAACCCTAACACTAACGCTAACCCGTACCCTAAACCTAACCCTAACCCTAACCCTTACCAGTACCCTAAGCGTAACCCTAACCCTAACCCGTACCATAACCCTAACCCTATCCTGTTCCCTAACCTTAACCCTAACCCTAACACTATGCCTAACCCGTACCCTAACCCTAACCCTACCCGAATCCCTATCCCTAACCTGTACCCTAACCCTAACCCGTACCCGTACCCTAACCCTAACCCTAACCCGTACCCGTACCCTAACCCTAAACCTAACCCTAAACCTTACCCTAACCCTAAACCTAATCCTAAACCAAAACCTAATCCTGACCCTAACAATAACCCTTACCAGCACCCTAACCCGAACCCAAACCCTAACCCGTATCCTAACCCTAAACTTAACCCTTACCCGTACCCTAACCTGTACCCTAAACTTAACCCTTCCCACACCCTAACCCGTACCCTAACCTGTACCTTAACCCTAACCCTAACCTTAACCCAACCCGTGCCCTAACCAGTACCATAACCCCTACCCTAACCCTAACACTAACCCGTACCCTAACACTAAACTAACCGTAACCCAAAACCTAACCCTAACCTGTAACCTATCCCTAACCCGTACCCTACTCCTAACCCTAACACGTACCCTAACGCTAACCCTAACCCTAACCCTAAACCTAACCAGTACCCTAACACTAACACTAACCCTAACCCATACCGTAATTCTAACATTAACCGTAACTCTAACCATAACCTGTAACCTAACCCTAACCCTAACTGGTACCCTAAACCTAACCCTCACCCTAACCCTAACACTGACCCTAACCCTAACCCTAAACTTTACCGTAAACCTAACCCTAACACTAAGCAGTACCCTAACCTGAATCCTAACCCTAACACGTACCCTCACACTAACCCTAAACCTAACTCTAGACAGTACCCTATCCCTAACCCTAACTCTAACCCGTACCCTAACCCTAACACTAACCCTAACCTGTACCCTAACCCGTACTCTAACCCTACCCCTAACCGTACCCTAACCTTAACACTAACCCTAAACTGTACCCTAACCCTAACCCTAACAAGTACCCTAACCCTAACCCATGCCCTTAACCTAACACTAAACCTGACCCTAAACCTAACCCGTACCCTAAAGCTAACCCTAACCCTAACCCTAACCCTAAACCTAACAAGTACCCTAACCCTAACCCTAACCCGTACCGTAATTCTAACATTAACCGTAAACCTAAGCATAACCCCTAACCTAACACTAACCCTAACCAGTACCCTAAACCTAACCCTAACCCTAACCCTAACTCTAAACCTAACCGAAACCCTTACCTAAACCTAACCCTAACCCGTACCCTACTCTAAGCCTAACACTAACCCTAACCCGCACCGTATCCCGTTCCCTAACCGTAACCCTAACCCGTACCCTAACGCGAACCCTAACCCTAACCCTAAAACTAACCTTAACCCTAACACGTACCCTATACCTAACCATAACATTAACCTTAACCTCTACCCTAACCCTAACCCTCAACCTAACCAGTACCCTAACCCTAAACCTAACCCGTACCCTAACCCAAAACCTAACCCGTACCCTACCCTTACCCTAACCCTAACACGTACCCTAAGCCATACACTAACCTTAACCCTAACCCGTACCCTAAACCGTACCCTAAACCTATCCCTAACCATAACCCTAAGCATAACCCGTAACCTAACCGTAACCCTAAACCAAACCAGTACCCTAACCCTAACCCGACCCCTTAACCATACCCTAACCCTAACAGTAACCCTAACCCCAACCCGTAATCTAACCCTAACATGAACCCTAACCCTTACCGTAACCCTAACCCTAACCCTAACAGGTACCCTAACCCTAACCCTAACCCTTAACCTAAACCGTACCCTATCTCTAACCCTAACCCTTACCCGTAACCTAACCGTAACCCTAACCCAAAACCTAACCCTAACCCTAACCCTAATCCTAACCCTAACCCTAACCCTAACCCTAACCCTTACACTTACCCTAACCCTAACCCTTACCCGAACCCTGACCAGTACCCTAACCCTAATCTAACCGTAACCCGTACCCTAAGCCTAACCCTAACCCGTAACCTACCCTAACCCTAACCCTCACTGTACCGAAACCCCTACCCTAACCCTAACCCTAACCCGTACCCTAACCCTAACCCTAACCAGTCCCCTAACCCTACACCTAACCCTAACCCTTATCTAACCATAACCCGTACCCTAAGCCTAACCCTAACCCGTAACCTAACCCTAACTCTAACGCTATCCCGTACCGTAACACTAACCCTAACCCTAACGCTAAACTGTACCCTAACCCTAACCCTAACCCTTACCCTAACCACTACCCTAACTCTAACCCTAACCTTAACCATAACTGTACCCTAACCCTAACCCTAACCCTCATTCTAACCTTAACCCTTACCCTAACCATAACCCTACCGTAACCAGTACCCTAACCCTAACAATAACCCTAATCCTAACCTGTACCCTAACCCTAACACTAACCCGTACTCTTACCATAAACCTAACCCTAACCCATACCCTAACCCTAACCCTATTGCTAACCAGGACCCTAACCCTAATCTTAACACTAACCCTAACTCGTAGCCTAACCCGTACACAATCCATAACTCTAACCCGTAACCTATCCCTAAACCTAACACTAAAATTTACCCCAACCAGTACCCTAAACCTAGCCCTAACACTAACCCTAACCCCTACCCTAATGCTATCTGTAAACCAAACCAGTACTCTAAGCCTACCCCTAACCCTAACCCGTACACTAACCCTAAACCTAGCCCGTACCCTTACCATAACCCTAAACCTAACCCGTACCCTACCCTATCCCTAACCCGTACCATAACCCGTACACTAATGCTAACCCTAACGAGTACTCTAACCCTAACCCTAAATCAAACCAGAACTCTAAACCTAACCCTAACCCTAAACCGTACCCTAACCCTAACCGTAACCCGAAACCTAACCCTAACCCGTAACCTAACCCTAACCCTAACCCGTACCCTAACCCTAACCCTAATCCTAACCCTTACTCTAACCCTAACCTGTACCCTAACCCTAACCCTAACCACTACCCTACCCCTAACCCTAACCATTATCGTACCCTAACCCTAATCCTAACCCTAACCCTAACCCTGACCAGTACCCTAACCCAACCCTAACCCTAACCCATACCCTAACCCTAACACTAAACCGTATCCTTAACCTAACCCTAAACCTAACCAGTCCCCTAACCGTAACCCTCACCCTAACCAGTACCCGAACCCTAACCCTAACCCTAACCCTAACCCTAACCCTAACCCTAAACCTAACCTGTACCCTAACCCGTAACCTAACCCTGAACCTAACCCAAACCCTAACCCTCACCCTAACCCGTAACCTAAACCTAAACCTAACACTAACCCATACCCTAAAACTAACCCTAACCCTAAACCTAACCCTAACCCGTACCCTAACCCTAACCCGTCCCTAACCCGTACCCTAACCCTAAACCTAAACAAAACCAGTACCCTAACCCTAATCCTAACCCTAAACCGTACCCTAACCCTAACCCGTACCCTAACCCATACCCTAACACTAAACCTAACATTAATCCATACCCTAACCCTAACCCTAACCCATAACCTTACCATAAACCTAATCCTAACCCTAACCCTAAACCTAACCCGAAAACTAACCCGTACCCTAACCCTAACGCTAAACCAAAGCAATACCCTTACCTTAACCCTAACCCTACCGCTAACCCGTACCCTAACCCTAACCCAAACCCTATCCCGTATCCTAACCTTAACCCTAACCCTAACCAGTACCGTAACCCTAACCCTAACCCGTACCATAACACTAACCCTAACCATAACACAAACCCATAACCTAACCCTAACCCTAACCCTAACCCGTAAATTAACCCTAACCCGAACCCTAACCCTTTCCCAGCCCTAACCCTAACACATAGCCTAACCCTATCCCTAACCCTTATCCTAACCCTAAACCTAACTCCTACCCTAACACTAACCCTAACCCTAACCAGTACCCTAACCCTAACCCTAAACCTAACCTGTACCCTAACCCTAACCCTAACCCAAACCCTATCCCGTAAACTAACCCTAACCCTAACCCTAATCCTAACACATACTCTAACCCTAACCCTAACCAGTACCCTAACCCTAACCCTAACTTTAAACCTAAACCGTACCATCACCCTAACTCAAAGCCGTACCCTAACCCTAAACCGTACCCTAACCCTAACCCTTACACTAACCCTAACCCGGACCCTAAACCTAAACAGTACCCGAACCCTAACCATAACCCTAACCCGTACCGTAACCCTAACCCGTAACCTAACCATAACCCGTAACCTAACCCTAACCGTAACCCGTACCCTAACCCTAACCCGTACTCTAACCCTACCCCAAACTTTAACCCTTACCCATAACCTAACCGTAACCCTAACCAGTACCCTAACCCTAACCCTATTCTTAACCCTAACCCTTCCCCTAACTCTAACCCTAACCCTAACCTGTACCCTTACCCCAACCCTAACCCTAACACATACCTTAACCCAAACCCTTACCCGTCCACTAAACCTATCCCTAACCTAAACCTATGCCTTACCCATACCCTCAACCTAACTCTAACACTAACCCTAACCCTAACCCGTACCCTAGCCCCTAACCTAAACCTAACCCTATCCCTATCCCTAAACCTAACCCGTTCCCAAACCCTAACCCTGAATCAAACCAGTACCCTAACCTTAACCCTAATCCTAACCGTACCCTAACCATTAACCCTAACCCTAACCCGTATCCAAACCCTAACCCTAACCCTACCACCCATAAACTAACCGTAACCCTAATCCTAACCCGTACCCTATCCCTAACCCGTACTCTAACCCTAACCCGATCCCAAACCCTAAACATAATCGTAAACCTAACCCTAGCAATAACCCGTACCCTACCCTGACTGTAACACTAACCCTAAACCTAACACGTACCCTAACCCATAATCTAAACCTAAACCTAACCCTAACCCTAAACCTATCCTGTTCCATAACCCTTACCCTAATCCAAACCAGTACCCTTACCCTAACCCTAATCCTAACCCTAACGCTAAACCATACCCTAACCCTAAACCTAACCCTAACTAGTAACCTAACCCTAACCCTAACCCTAAACCATTCCCTAACCATAACTCTTATCCTGACCCGTATCCAAACCCTAACTCTAACCCTAACCCTAAACCTAAGCCTAACCTGTACCCTAACCCTAACTCTAACGCTAACCCTAACGAGTACCCTAACCCTAACCCTAACCCTAACCCTAACCCATGCCATAAACCTAACCCTAACCCTAAACCAAACCCGTACCCTTTCCCTAATCAAAACACAAACAAGTACCCTAACCCTAAACCTAACCCTAACCCTAACCAGTACCCTAACCCTAACCCTAACCTTAACCCTAACCCGGAACCTAACCCTTACCCTAATCCGTAACCTAACTCTAACCCTAACCATAACCCTAACCCTAACACTAACCCTAACCAGTAGCCTAAATCTAACCCTAACCCTAACCATAACCGTAACCCTAAACTTCACCCTACCCCTTACCCGTACCCGGACCCTAAACCTAAACCTAACCCGTACCCGTACCCTAACCCTAACCCTAAATCTTACCCTTACGATAACACAAACCCTAACCCTACGCTTAACCCGTACCATAACCCATACCCTAACCCTAACACTAATCATAACCCGTACCCTACCACATACCTTAACCCTAAACCTAACCCGTACCCTAAACCTAACCATAACACTAACCCGTACCCTAAACCTAACCCTAATCCTAACCCTAAGCCATACCCTTACCCTAACCCTAACCCGTACCCTAAACCTTCCCGTAATGCTAAACGTAACCCTTACCCGTACCCTAACCCTAACCCTAATCCTAACCCTACCCCTAACCCGTACACTAAACCTAACGCGCACCCTAAACCGAATCCTAACCGTAACCCTATTACTAACCCTAACCCTAACCCTAACCATAACACTAACCCTAAACCGTACCCTATCCCATACCCTAACCGAAACGCTAACCCGTACTGTAACCCTAACCATAACCCTAACACTAACCCTAACCTTAACGCTAACCCGTACCCTAAACCTAACCCTAACCCTAAACCCTACCCTAACCCTAACCATAACCCTAACACTAACCCTAACCTTAACACTAACCCGTACCCTAAACCTAACCCTAACCCTAAACCCTACCCTAACCCTAACCATAACCCTAACCAGTACCCTAACCCTAACCCTAACGCTAACCCGTATCGTAACCCTAACCCTAACCCGAAACCTTACCCTAACCCTAACCCGTAACCTACCCTAACCCTTACCTGTACCCAAAGCCGTACACTAAACGTAACCCTAACCCGTACCCTAACCCGTACCCTAAACCTATCCCTAACCCTAAACCTAACCTAACCTGTACCCTAACCCTAACCCTAACCAAACCAGTACCCTAACCCTAACCCTAAACCTAAACCGTACCCTAACCCTAACCCTCACCCTAACCATAACCCATAACCTAACCCTACCCCTAACCCGTACCCTAACCATAACCATAACCCTAATGCTAACCCGTACGCTAACCCTAAACCTAACCTTAACCCGTACCCTAACCCTAACACTAACCCTAAACCTGACCCGTATCCTAAACCTAACCCTAACCCTAACCCTAACCAATACCCTAACCCTAACCCTAACCCTAATCCTAATTCGTACCCTAACCCTAACCCTAACCCTAACCAGTACACTAAACCTTACACTAAATTGTACCATAACCCGTACCCTAACCCTAACCTTAACCCGTACCGTAACCCTAACCCTAAACCTAACCTGTACTTTAACCCGTACACTAACTCTAACCCTAGACTGTAACCTATTGCTAACCCTAACCCTAACACGTACCCTAACCCTAACACGTACCCTAACCCTAACCCTAACCCTAACCAGTACCCATACCCTAACCCTAACCCTCAACCTAACCCATACCCTCACCCTAACCCTAAGCCGTACTGTAACCCTAACCCCTAACATAACACTAAACCTAACACTAACCCTAACCAGTACCCTAACCCTAACCCTAACCCTAACTCGTACCCTAACCCAAACCCTAACTCTAACCCTAACCCGTAACCTAACCCTAACCCTAACCTGTACACAAAACCTAACCCTAACCCTAAACCTAAACGGTAACCTAACCCTAACCCTAACCCTAACCCGTACCCTATCCCTAACCCGTACCCTAACCCATACCCAGCCCTTAGCCTAACCCGTAACCTAACCCTAACCCTAACCCTAACCCCTACACTCACCCTAACCATAACCCGTACCTTAACCTTAACACTAACCCTAACCCTAACCCTGACCCGTACTCTTAAACTTACCCTATACCTTCCCCTAACCCGTACCCTAACCCTAACCCGTACCCTAACCCTAACCCTAACCCATAACCTAACCATAACCCTAACCATAAACCTAACCCGTACACTCATCCTAACCCGAAGCCGTACCCTAACCCTAACGCGTACCCTAACCCTAATACTTACACTAACCCTAACCCGTACCCTAAACATAAACTTAAACAGTTCCCTAACCCTAACCCTAACCCTAACCCTAAACCTAACCCTAACCTAACCCTAACCCTATCCCTAACCCGTACCCTAATCCTAACCCTAAACCATACACTAACCCGTACCCAGCCCTAAACCTAACCCGTAACCTAACCATAACCCTAACCCTAACCCATACACTCACCCTAACCCTCACCCGAACCTTTATCCTAACCCATACCCTAACCCTAACCCTTACTCTAACCCTAACCCGTACCCTAAGCATAACCCTAACCAGTAGCCTAACTCTAAACCTAACCTTAACCCTAAGCCGTACCCTAACTCTAAACCTAACCCTAACAATAACCCGTACCCTTACCCTAACCATAACCATAAACCTAAACCTAAACCTAACCCTAACTGGTACCCTAAACCTAACCCTAACCCTAACCCTATTGCTAACCCGTACTCTAACCCTAACCCTAACACAAACCCTAAACCGTACCCTAACCCGTATCCTAACCATAACCCTAACCCGTAAACTAACCCTAACCCTAACACTAACCCTAAACAGTACCCGAAACCTAACCCTAACCGTAACCCTAACGTGAACACTAATCCTAACCCTAAACCCAAACCTTACCCTAACCCTAACCCTAACCCTAACCAGTACCCTAACCCTAACCCTAACCTTAACATTAACCCGTACCATAAACCTAACCCTAACCCTAAACCGTAACCTAACCCTAGCCCTAAACCTAACCAGTACCCTAAACCTAACCCTAACCCTAACACCTACCCTAACCCTAAACCTAAGCCTAACCCGTATCCTAACCCTAACCCTAACACTAACACTAACCATAATCCTAACCCGTACCCTAACCCCGTACCCTAACCCTAACCCTAACGCTAACACTAAAACGTACCCTAACCCGTACCCTAACAATAACCGTACCCCGTATTCTAACCCGTACCCTAAACCTAACACTATGCTTAACCCTAACCCTAACCCTAACCCTAACCCATACCCTAACCCTAAACCTAACCCTAACCAGTACCCTAACCCTAACCCTCACCCTAACCTGTTTCCTAACCTTAAACCTAACCCTAATCCTAAACCAAACCAGTACCCTAACCCTAACCGACCTAACCCTAAACCGTACCCTAACACTATCCGGAACCCTAACCCTAACCCTAACCCGAACCCTAAGCCGTACCCTAACCCTAACCCTAACCCTAATCCTAACCCGTACCCTAACCCTAACCATAACCCGTACCCTTACCTAACCCTAATCCGTACCCTAAACCATACCCTAACCGTAAACCTAACCCGTACCCTCACCCATAACCTAAACCTAACCCTAACCCTAACGCTAAACCTAACCCGTACCGTATCCCTAACACTCAACCAAACCAGGACCCTAACCCTAACCCTAACCCTAACCCTTAACCGTACCCTAACCCTAACCCTAACCTAACCCTAACCCGTAACCTAACCCTAACCCTAACCCGTACCCTAACCCTAACCCTAACCCTACCCTAACCCTAACCCTATCCTTAACCCGTACCAGTCCCTAACCCTGACCCATAACCTAAACCTAAACCTAACCCTAACCCTAACCCGTACCCTAACCCTAACCCTATCCTGTAACCTAACCCTAACCCTAACCCTTACCTTAACCAGTACCCTAACCCTAACCCTAACCTGTAACCTAACCCTAACCCTAATCCTAACCAGTACCCTAACCCTAACACTAACACTAACCCTAATCCCTACCCATACCCTAGCCCTAACCCTGACCAGTACCCTCACCCTACCCCTAACCCTAACCCATACCCTAATTGTAACCCTAACTGGTACACTTACCCTAACCCTAACACTAAACCTTACCATACCCCTAACTCTAACCCGTACCCTAAGCCGTACACTAACCCTAACCTTAACCCGTACCCTAAAATGTACCCTACACCTAACCATAACCCTAACACTAAACCTAATCTGTACCCTAACCCTAACCCTAAACAAAATCAGTACCCACACCCTAAACCTAACCCTAAACTGTACCCTAACCCTAACCCTAAACCTAACCCTAACGCTAACCCTCACCCTCACTCTAACCCGTACCCTAAACCTAACACTAACCCTAACCAGTACCCTAACCCTAACCCTAAACTTAACCCGTACCATAACCCTAACCCTAGCCCTAACCCTAACCCATATCCAAACCCTAACCCTAAACCTAAACCTAACCCTAACCCTAACCCTAAACCTACTGCTAACCCGTACCCTAACCCAAACCCTAACACTAACCCTAACCCTAACCCTAAACCGTACCCTAACTGTAACCTAACCCGTACCCTAACTCTAAATCTAACCCTATCCCCAACCCTAACCCCAACCCTAACCCCAACCCTAACCCCTACCCTATCCTAACCCTAACCAGTACCCTAAACCTAACCCTAACCCGTACCCTAACCCTACCCCTAACCAGTATACTTACCCTAACCCTAAACCTAACCCGTACCCTAATCCTAACCCTAACACGTACCCAAACACGTACCCTAAACCTAACCGAAACCCTAACGCTAAACCTAGCCCGTACCCTAACCCTAACCCTAAACCAAACCAGTTCCCTGACCCTAACCCTAACCCTAAACCGTACCCTAACCCTAACCCTAACCCTAAACCTAACCCTATCCCGTACCCTAACCCTAACCATAAGCAGTACCCGAACCCTAACCCGTACCCTAACCCTAACCCTAACCCTTACACTAACCCTAACCCTACCCTAACCCTAACCCTAACCAGTACCCTAACCCTAACCCGTACCCTAACCCATACCGTAACCCTAACCCGGAACCTAACCCTAACCCTAACGCTAACCCATCCCCTATCCCTAACCTGAATCCTAACCCGTACCCTCAACCGTAACCTAACCCTAACCCGTGCCCTATCCCGTTCCCTAACCCTAACCCTAAACCTTACCCTAATCTGTACCTTAACCCGTACCCTAAACCTAACCCTAACCCTAACCATAACACGTACCCAAACCCGTACCCTAAAACTAACCCGAACCCTAACCCTAACCTGTACCCTAACCCTAAACCTAACCCTAACCCTGACCGTAACCATACCATAACCTTACCCCTATCACGTACACTAACCCTAACCCTAAACCTATCCCTAACCCGTACACTAACGCTAACCCTATCCCTAATCCTAAACCTATCCCTTAGCCTAACCCTAACCCATTCCCTAACACGTACGCTAACCCATACCCTAACCCGTACCCTAACCCTAACCCTACCACTAACCCTATCCCGGACCCTATCCCATACCCTAACCCGTACCCTAACCCGTACCCTAAACCTCACCCTAACCCTAACCCTAACCTGTACCCTAACCCTAAACCTAACCCTAAACCTAACCCGTACCCTAACCCGTGAGCTAACCCTAACCCTCACCCTAACCCTAACCAGTACCCTAATCCTATCCCAAAATCTAAGTGTACCCTAACCCTACCACTAACCCTAAACCTAACCCTTACCCTAACCCTAAACCTAACCCTAACCTGTACCCTAACCCTAACCCTAAACCTGACATGAATCTTAAACCGTACCCTAACCCATACCCTAACACTAACCCTAACCCATAACCTAACCCTAAACCTATTCCTAAGCCTAACCCTAACCCTAACCCTAACCCGTACCCTAACCCATACCCTAACCCTAACCGTAACCCAAAACCTAACTCTAACCCTTGCCCTCACCCTAACCTGTACCCTAACCCGTACGCTATCCCTAACCCTACCCGTACCCTACCCCTAACCCTATCTCTAACCCTACTCCGTACACTAACCCTAAGGCTAACCCGAACCCTAACCCTAACCCAAAACCTACCCGTAAACAAACCCTAACACTAACCCTAACCCTTACCATAACCCGGACCCTAAACCATACCCTAACACTAACCTGTACCCTAACCCGTACTGTATCCCTAACCCTAACCCTCTCCCGTAACCTAACCCTAACCTGTACCCTAACCTAAACCTGACCCTAAACCTAACCCCTAACCCTAAACCTAACACTAATCCTAACTCTAACCCTAACCCGTACCCTAAACCTTACCCTAACCCTAAACCTAACCCTTACCCTAACCCTAAACCTAATCCTAACCCTAACCCTAACCCTAACCCGTAACCTAACCCTAACCATAACCCGTACCCTAAACCTTGCTCTAACCCCTACCCTAACCCCTACCCTAACCCCTACCCTAACCCTAACCCTAAACTTAACACAAACCCGTACCCTAACCCGTACCCTAACCCTAACCCTATCCCGTAACCTAACCCTAACCCTAACCCATATCCTAATCCTAACCCTAACCCTAACCCTAACCCTAACCCTAATCTGTACCCTAAACCTAGCCCTAACCCTAACCCTAACCTTAACCGGTACCTTAACCCTAACCGAAAACCTAACCCTAACCCTAAACCTAACCCGTACCCTAAACCGTACCCTTACCCTACCCTGTCCCTAAACCTAAACCGTATCCTAACACTAAAACTAACCCTAACCCGTACCCTAACCCTAACCCTAACCCTAACCCTAAAGCTAACCCTAAACCGTACCCTAACACTAACCCTAACACTAACCGGTACACTAAACCTAACACTAAAAATAATGCGAAAACTAACCAGTGCCCTAACCCTAAACCAAACCCTAACCCTAACCCTAATCCTAACCCGTACCCTAACCCTAACCCATACCCCAACACTAAACCTAACCCTAATTCTAACCCTAACCCGTACCCTAAACCGTACCCTAAACCATACCCTAACCGAAACCATAATCCTAACCCGTACCCTAACCCTAACCCCAACCCTAAACCTAACTGGTACCCTAATCCTAACCCTAACTCTAACTCGTGCCCTAACCTGAACCCTTACCCATACCCTAATCTTAACCCTAACTCTAACTCTAATCCGTACCCTAACCCTAACCCTAACCCTAATCTGTACCCTAACCCTAAACCTAACCCTAACCATAACCCGTACCTTAACCCTAACTCTAACACTAACCCTAACCCGGACCCTAACCCGAACACTAACTCGTACCCTATCCCTATCCCTAAACAATACCCTAACCCTAACCATAACCCTAACACTAACCCTAACCCTATCCTGTACCTTCACCCTAATGCTAACCCTAACCCTAACACTAAACCGTACCCTAACCCTAACCCGAACCCTAAACTGTACCCTAACCCTAACCCTAACCTGTTCCCTAACCCATACCCTAACCCTAAACCTAATACGTGCCCTAACCCTAACCCTAACCCTATACCTAACCCTAACCCGTACCCTAACCCTAATCCTAGCCCTAACCGGTACCCTAACCCTAGCACTAATGCTAATCAGTACACTAACCCTAACCCATACTCAAAACTGTACCCTAACCCCAACCATAAACCGTATACTAACCAGTACCCTAACCCGTACCCTAACCCGTACCCTCACCCTAACACTAACCCTATCCCCAATCCATACCCTAACCCTCACCCTAAACCATACACTAACCGGATCTTAAATCGTACCCTAACCTGTACCCTAACACTTTCACTAACCATAACCCTAACCCGTACCCTAACCCTAACCCTAAACCTAACCCTAACCCTAACCCGTACCCTAACCCTTACCCTAACGCTAACCCTAACCGTTACCCGTACCCTAACCCCAACCCTAAACCTAATCCTAACCCTACCCTAACCCTAACCCTTACACGAACCCGTACCCTAACCCTAAACTGTACCCTAACCCTTACCCTAACCCTAACCCTATCTCATACCCTAACCCTAACCCTAACCCTAACCCTAACCCTATACCCTAACACGTACCCTAACGAGTACCCTAACCCGTTCCCTAACCCATACACTAACGCGTACCATAACCCTAACCCAAACCCTAACGCGTACTATAATCCTAAACCTAAACCTAACCCGTACCCTAACCCTAACTCTAACTCGTACCCTAACCCTAACCCTAACCTGTACCCTAACCCAAACCCTAACCCGTACCCTTACCTTAATCTTAACCCTCACCCTAACCTGTAACCCATACCTAACACTAACCCTAACCCATACCCTGACTCGTACCCTAAATCTAACCTTAACCTGTACCGTAACCCGTAACTCGTAACCTAAACCGAACCCTAAATCTAACCCTAACCCTTACCAGTACCTTAACCCTCAACCTAATTGTACCCGTACACTAAACTTAACCCTATACCTAACCCCAAACCCCTAACCCAAACCCCAAACCTAACCTGTACCCTAACCCTAACCCTATCCTAACCCTAACCCTAACCATAACCCTAACCCGAACCCTAACCTTATCCCTATCCCGTACCCTAACCGTAACCCTGAACCTAACCTGCACCCAAACCCTACACTAAACCTCAACCTGACCCTAACACGTACCCTAAACTTAAACCTAACTCTTACCCGTACCCAAACCCTAACCCTAACCCTTACCCTAACCCGTACCTAACCCTAACCCGTACCCTAACCCGTACCCAAACCCTAAACCTAACCCTAACCCTAACCCTAACCCATACCGTAACGCTAACCCTAACCCTAACACGTACCCTAACCATACCCTAACCCTAATCCATAACTTAAACCTAACCCGAACCCTAACCCTAACCGGTACCCTAACCCGTACCCTAACCCTATTCCTAACCCGACCCTAACCTGTACCTTTAACCTAACCCTTACCCAAACCCTAACCCGTACCCCAACCTTAACCCTCATCCTAACCCTAACCCCTACCCTAACCGTAACACTAACCCGTACACTAACCCATACCCTAACCTGTACCCTAACATGTACCCTAAGCCTAACACTAACTCTAAACCTAGCCCGTACCCTAACCCTAACCCATAACTTAACCCATACCCTAACCCTAACCCTAACGCTAACCAAACCCTAAACCTAACCCTTACCCTGACACTAAACCGTACCCTACACCTAAACCGTACACTAACCCTTACCCTAACCCTAACCCATACCCTAACCCTAAACCTAACCCTAAACCTAACCCTAACCCTAAACCCTAACACGTACCCTAACGAGTACCCTAAACCGTACCCTAACCCGTACCATAACCCTAACCCAAACACTAACCCGTACCATATCCTAACTCTAACCCTAACCCGAATCCTAACCCTACCCTTAACCCTAACCGTAACCCATACACTAACCCGTACCTTAACCCTTACCCTAATCCATAAAGTAACCTGTACCCTAAACCTAACCATTACCCTAAACCTAACCATTACCCTAAACCTAACCCTTACCCAAACCCTAACCCTAACCCTAACCCTAATCCCAATCCATACCCAAACCCTAACCCAAACCGTACACTAACCCGTACCTAACCCGTACCCTGACCCTAACACTAACACTCACCCTAACCCGTACCCTAACCCTAACCCATACCCTAAACCTTACCTTACAATAACCCTAACCCTTACCCGTACCCTAACCCTAACCCTAACCCTAACCCTAAACCTAACCCTAACCCTACCCTAAACCTAACCTTAACACTAACCTGTACCCTAACCCTAACCTTCACACTAACCCTAACCCTAACCTGTGTCCTAATGCTAACCCTAACCTAACCCATTCCCTAACCCTAACACTAAACCCAAACCCGTACCCTAACCAGTACCCTAACCCATACCCTAACCCTAACCGTAACCCGTACCCTTACCCTAACCCGTACCCTAACCCATACCCTAACCCGGACCCTATACCTAACCCTAATCCGTATCCTACCCTTAACCCTAACTCTAACCCTAACCCGTACCCTAACCCTAACCCTAACCCTAACCTGTACCCTAACCCTGACCCTAAAATAACCCTAACCCGGACCCTAACCCTAACCCTAACACTAAACCCAAACCCGTACCTTAACCCGTACCCTAACCCTAACCCTAACCTGTACCCTAACCCGTACCCTAACCCTAAACCTAACACCTACCCTAACCCTAACCCTAACCTTAAACCTAAACCTTACCCGTACCCTAAGCCTATACCTAGCCCTAATTGGCACCCTAACCCTAGCACTAATCCTAATCAGTACCCTACTCCTAACCCGTACCCTAACCCTAACCCTAAAACAAACACTTTCCCTAACCGTAAACCAAAACCCTAACCCGTACCCTAACCAGTACCCTAACACGTAACCTAACCCATACCCTAACCCGTACCCTAACCCTAACCCTGACACTAACCTGTACCCTAATCCGTACCCTAACCATAACCCTAACCTTAATCCTAACCCGTAACCCAAACCTAACCCTTACCCAAACCCGTACCCTAACTCATACCCTAAATTTAACCCTAACCTGTACCGTAACACGTAACCTAACCCTAACCCGAACCGTAACCCTATCCAGTACCTTAACACAACACTAATCGTACCCGTCCAATAAACTTAACCCTAAACCTAACCCCTAACCCCTAACCCTAACCCCAAACCTAACCCGTTCCCTCACCCTAACCCTAACCCTAACCCTAACCCGAACCCTAACCTTATCCCTAACCCGTACCCTAAACCTAACCCTAACCCTAAACTCTACCCTAACCACACCCTAACCCTAAACCTGAACCTAACACGTACCCTAACCTTAAACCGAACCCTTACCCGTACCCAAACCCTAACCCTAACCTATAACCTTACCCGTACCCTAACCCTTACTCTAACAAGTACACTAACCCTACTCCGTACCATAACCTGTACCCTAACCCTAAACCACACAGTAACACGTACACTAACCCGTACCCTAACCCGTACCCTAACACGTACCGTAAGCCTAACACTAACTCTAACCCTAACCCGTGCCCTAACCCTAACCCTAACCCATAACGTAACCCTTACACTAACACTAACCCTAACCCTTACCCGTACCCTAACCCTAATCCTAACCCTAACCACACCCAAAACCTAACGCTTACCCTAACCGTAACCCGTACTCTACCCCTAAACCATACCCAAACCCTTACCCTAATCCTAACCCTAACCCATACCCTAACCCTAACCCTAACCCTAAACCTAACCCTAACCATAAACCCTAACACGTACCCTAATGAGTACCCTAAACCGTCCCCTAACCCGTACCATAACCCTAACCCTAATCCGTAAAGTAAATTGTACCCTAAACCTAACCCGTACCCTAACCCTTACACGTACCCTAACCCTAACCCTAACCCCAATCCGTACCCTAACCCTAACACTAAAACGTACACTAACCCGTACCCTAACCCGTACCCTAACCCTAACACTAACCCTCACCCTAACCTGTACCCTAACCCTAACTCTAACCCGTACCCTAACCATTACCCTAATGCTAACCCTAACCCTTACCCGTACCCTAACTCTAACCCTGAACCTAACCCTAACCCTACCCCAATCCTAACCCTAACACTAACCCATACCCTATCCCTAAACCGTACCCTAACCCTTACCCTAACCCTAACCCTAACCCATACCTTAACCCTAACCCTAACCCTAACAGTAACCCTAACCCTAAAACCTCAAACGTACCCTAACGAGTACCCTCACACGTACCCAACCTGTACACTAACCCGTACCTTAACCCTAACCCAAACCCTAACCCGTTCTAGAATCCTAAACCTAACCCTAACCCTAACCCTAACCCGTACCCTAACCCAAACCCTAACTCGTACCCTAACCCATACCCTAACCCGTACCCTAACACAAACCCTAACCCTTACCCTAACCCTAACCTTCACACTAACCCTAACCCTAACCCGTATCCTAACCCTAACCCTAACCTAACCCATTCCCTAACCCTAACCCTAAACACAAACCGTACCCTAACCAGTACCCTAACCCGTACCCTCTTCGTACCCTAACCCGTACCATAACCCTAACGCTAACCCTGACCCGTACCCTATTCCTAACACTAACCCTAACCCTAAACCTAACCTGTACCCTAACCCTAAACAAAAGCCGTACCCTGACCCTAACCCGTACCCTAACCCAAGCCCTAACCCGGATCCTATACCTAACACTAACCTGTAACCTACCCTTAACCCTAACTCTAACCCTAACCCATACCCTAACCCGTACCCTAACCCAAGCCCTAACCCGGATCCTATACCTAACACTAACCTGTAACCTACCCTTAACCCTAACTCTAACCCTAACCCATACCCTAACCCGTACCCTAACCCTAACCCTAAAATAAACCTAACCCGTACCCTAACCCTAACCCTAACCAGTACACTAACCCTAAACCTAACCGTACCCATACTCTGACCTAAACCCAAACCCTAACCACTAACCCCTAACCATAACCCCAACCGTAAACCGTACCCTAACCATAACCCTATCCTTACCCCTAACCCGTACCCTAACCCAAACACTAACCCGTACCCTAACCCTTTCCCTAATTCGTACCCTAACCATAACTGTAAACCTAACCCATTCCCTAACCCTAACACGTTTCCTAACACGTGCTCTAACCCTAACCCTAACCCTAACCCGTACAGTAACGCTAACCCTAACCCGTATCCTAACCCTAACCCTAACCCGTACCCTAACCCTAAACCTAAACCTAACCCGTAACCTAACCCTAACCCATACACTAACCTGTACCCTAACCCTAACCCTAACTTGTACCCTAACCCGGACCCTAACCCTAAAACTGACACCTACCCTAACCCTGACCTTAAACCTAAACCTTACCCGTACCCTAACCCTAAACCTAGCCCTAACCGGTACCCTAACCCTAGCACTAATCCTAGTGAGTAACCTACCCCTAACCCGTACCCTAACCCTAACCCTAAAACTAACACTTTCCCTAACTGTAAACCCAATCCCTAACCCGTTTCCTATCCAGTACCCTACCTGTAGCCTAACCCATACCCTAAACCGTACCCTAACCTAACACTAACCCTAACCCGTACCCTAAACCTAACCCTAACCCGTACCCTATCGCTAAGCCACACCCTAACCTGTACCCTAACCCTACCCTAACCTGTACCCTAACCCGTACCTTAACCCTAACCTTAAACCTAACCCGTAACCCAACTCTAACCCTAACCCTAACCTGTACACTAACTCGTACCCTAAATCTAACACTAACCTGTACCGTAACCTGTAACCTAACCCTACACCTAACCCTAACCAGTACCTTAACCCTAACCCTAATCGTACCCGTACACCTAACTTAACCCTAAACCTAACCCCTAACCCCTAACCCTAACCCCAAACCTACCCCGTAACCTCACCCTAACCCTATCCTTAACACTATACCTAACCCTATCCCTAACCCAAAACCTAACCCGTATCCTAACCCTAACCCTAAACCTAGCCTGTACCCTAACCCTACCCTAACCCTAACCCTGACCCTAACACGTACCCTAAACTTAAACCTAACCCTTACCCGTACCCAAACCCTAATCCTAACCTAAACCCTAACCCGTACCCTAACCCTAACCCGTACCCTAACCCTAACCCCTACTCTCACCCGGACCCAAACCCTAAACCTAAACCTAACCCTAACCCAAACCCTAATGCTAACCCTAACCCTAACACGTACCCTAACACTACCCTACCTGTATCCTAACCCTAACACTAATCCTAACCAGTACCCTAACTCTCGCCCTAATTCTAACCCTAACAGGTATCCTAACCTTAACCCTAACCGGTACCCTAAACCTAACACTAACCCTCACCCTAAAACGAACCCGTACCCTAACCCTAACCCTAACCCTAACCCTAACTCTAAACCTCACCCTAACCCTAACCCTAACCCTAACCCTAACCCTAACCCTAACCCTAACCAGTACCCTAACCCTAAACCTAACTTGAACCCGTACCCTAACCATGACCCTAACCCGTACCCTAACCCTAACTCTAACCCTCACCCTAAACCTACCCGTTACCTCACCTTTACCCGAAGCCATACCGTAACCCTAACCCGTAACCTAACCCTAACCCTTACACTAACCCTAACCCGTGCCCTAATCCTAACCCTAACCAGTACCCTAACCCTCACCCTAACCCTAACCCTCACCCTAACCCTAACCCGTACCCTAACCCTAACCCTAAACCTAACCTGTATCCTAACCCTAACACTAACCCTAACCAGTACCCTAACCCTAAACCTAACTCTAAACCTAAACCGTACTCTAACCCTAACCCTAAATGGTACCCTAACCCTAACCCTAACCCTAAGCCGTACCCTCACCCTATCCCTAACCCATAACCTAACCCTTACCATAATGCTAAACCTAACCCTTACCTGTACCCTCACCCTAACTCTAACCCTACCTCTACCTGTATCCTAATCCTAACCCTACACACTAACCCTAACCCTAACCCGTACCTTATCCCTAAACTGTTCCCTTACCCTAACACTAACCCTAAGCCTAAGCCGAAACCCTAACCCTAATCCTAACCCTAAACCTAATCCTAACCATAACACATTCCCTAACCCTAACTCTAAACTCTAACCCCTACCCTAACCGGTACACTAACCCGTACCCTAAACCCGTACCATAAACCTAAACCTAATCCTAACCCGTACCCTAATCCTAACCCTAAACCTAACCCTAACCCTCACACGCACCCTAACCCTAACCCTAACCTGTATCCTAACCCTAACACTAATCCTAACCAGTACGCTAACACTACACCCTAATTCTAACCCTAACCCGTACCCTAACCCTAATCCTAACCCTAACCCTCACCCGTACCCTAACACTAACCCGATATCTAACCCTAACACGCACCATAACCCTAACACTAAACCTAACCCGTACCCTAACCTGTAACCAGCCCTAACCCTAACCTGTAAGCTAACCCTACCCCTAAAATGTACACTCACCCTAACCCTAACCCATACCCTAACCCTAACCCTAACGCTACTGCTAACCCGTACCCTCACCCTTTCCCGAAGCCGTACCCTAACCCTAACCCGTATTCTAACCCTAACCCTTACCCTAACCCTAACCCGTACCCTAACCCTAACCCTAACGAGTACCGTAACCCTATCCTTAACCTTACCCTAACCAGTAACCTAACCCTAATCCTAACCCTAACCCTAACCCTAACCCGTACCCTTAAATCAACCCTAACCCTAACCCGTACCCTAACCCTAACACGTACACTAAACCTAACCCTAACCCTATTGCTAACCTGTACCCTAACCCTAACCCTAATATTAACCCTAACCCGTACCCTAACCCGTACCCTAACCCGTACCCTAACCCTCAACCTAACCCTAACCCGTACCCTTACCCTAACCCTAACCCGTACACTAAACCTAACCCTATTCCTAACCCTATTGCTAAACCGTACCATAATCGTGACCCTAACACTAACCCTAACCCGTTCCCTAACCCGTAACCTAACTGTAAACCGAACCCATACCCTAACGCTAACCCTAACCCTAACCCTAACCTTAACCCTAACCCGTTCCCTAACCTAACCATAACCCTAACCCTAACACCTACCCTAAAACCAAACCTAACCCTAACCAGTACCCTAACCCTAAACCTAACCCTAACCCTCACCCATACCCTAACCCTAACCCTAACCCTAACACTAAACCTAACCCGTACCCTCACCCTTACCCTAAGCCGTACCCTAAACCTAACCCGTAACCTAACCCTAACCCTAACCAGTACCCTAAACCTAACCCTAACCCTAACCTGTACCCTAACCCTAAACCTAACCCTACCCCTAACCCGTAACTTAACATAACCATAACCCGAAACTGTACCCTAACCCTATCCCGTACCCTAAACCGTACCCTCACCCATACCCAGCCCTAACCCTTCCCCATAACCTAACCCTAACCCTACTGCTAACAAGTACACTCACCCTAAACGTAACCCGTACCCTAACCCTTACGCGATCCCTAACCCTAAACCTAACCTGTACACTAACCCTAACCCTATACCTAACCCTAACCCGTACCCTAACCCTAAACCTAACCCTAACCAGTACCCTACCCTAACCCTAACCCTAACCCTAACTCTAACCCATACCCTAACTCTCCTAACCCTAACCCTAAACCTAACACTAACTCTACCCTATCCCTAACACTAACCCTAACCCGTACACGTACCCTAACCCTAAACCTAATGCATACCCTGACCATAACCCGAAACCAAACCAGGACCCTTACCCTAAACCTAACCTTAACCCTAAACTGTACCCTAACCCTAACCCTAACCCGTACCCTACCCTAAAACTAACACTAACCCGTACCCTAACACTAACCTGATACCTAACCCTAACACGCACCCTAACCCTAACACTAAACCTAACCCATACCCTAACCTGTAACCAGCCCTAACCCTAACCTGTAAGCTAACCCTAAACCTAACACTACCACTAAAATGTACACTCACCCTAACCCTAACACATACCCTAACGCTAACCCTAACGCTACTGCTAACCCGTACCCTCACCCTTTCCCGTAGCCGTACCCTAACCGTAACCCGTACCCTAAACTTAACCCTTACCCTAACCCTAACCCGTACCCTAACCCTAACCCTAACGAGTACCGTAACCCTATCCTTAACCTTACCCAAACCAGTAAACTAACCCTAATCCTAACCCTAACCCTAACCCTAACCCGTACCCTTAAATCAACCCTAACCCTAACCCGTACCCTAACCCTAACACGTACACTAAACCTAACCCTAACCCTATTGCTAACCTGAACCCTAACCCTAACCCTAACATTAACCCTAACCCGTACCCTAACCATAAACCTAACCCGTACCCTAATGCGAAACCTAACCCAAACCCTAACCGTGACCTTAACCCTCACCCGTACCCTAACCCGTACCCTAACCCTAACCCTAACCCGTACCCTAACCCGTACCCTAACCCGTACCCTAACTATAACCCTAACCCTAACCAGTATCCTAACTCTAACCCTAACCCTAAACGTAACAGTAACCTCTACCCTACCCCTAACTATAACCCTAAGGCTAAACAATACCCTAACCCTAAACCTAACCGTAACCCTAACCCTTACCCTAACCCTAAACAGTACCCTAACCCTAACCCCAACCCGTACTGTAACCCATACCCTAACCTTAAACCTAACCCGTAACCTAACCCTCACCCTGACCTTAACCAGTACCGTAAACCGTACCACAACCCTAACGCTAACCCGTAACCGAACTCTAAACTTAACCCATACCCTAACCCTAACCCTAACCCTCACCCGTACCCTAACCCTAACCCGTACACTAAACCTAACCCTTACTCTAAACCTAACTCGTACCCTAACTCTAACCCTAACCAGTAGCCTAACCCTAACCCTAACCTTAACCCTACCCGTACCCTAACCCTAACCCTAACCCGTACCCTTAACCTAACCCTGACCCTAACCCGTAAAAAACCCTAACCCGTACACTAAACCTAACCCTAACCCTATCCGTATTGCTAACCTGTACCCTAACCCTAACCGTAACCTTAACCCTCACCCGTACCCTAAACCTAACACTAACCCTAACCCTAACCCGTAGCCTAACCCTAACCCTAACCCTAACCAGTACCCTAACCCTAACCCGTAGCCTAACCCTAACCCTAACCCTAACCCTAACCAGTACCCTAACCCTAATCCTAACCCTAACCCTAACCCGTATCCTAACCCTAAACCTAACCAGTACCTTCACCCTAACCCTAACCCTAACCCGGACCTTAACCCTAACTCTAACCCTAACCCGTACCTTAACCTAAACCTTAACCCTAACCCGTTGCCTAACCCTAAACCTAACCCTAAACCTAACCCTAACCTGTACCCTAACCCTAACCTTACCCCTAACCCTAACCAGTACCCTAACCCTAACCCTAACCCTAATCCTAACCCGTACACCAACCCTAACGCTAACCGTAATCCGTAACCTAACCCTAAACCTAACCCTAACCAGTACCCTAAAACTAAGCCTAACCCGTACAGTAACCCGTACACTAACCCTAACCCTAACCCGTAACCTAACCCTAATCCTAACCCTAACCCTAACCCTAACCAGTAACGTAACCCGTACCCTAACCCTAACCCTCAACCATACCTATCACTAACCCTAACCCTAACCCGTACCCTAACCCTAACCCTAACCCTAACCCTAACACTCACCCGTACCCTAATCCTAACCCTAACCGTAACCAGTACCCTAACCCTAAACCTAACTCTAACCCGTACCCTAACCCGTATTCTAACTCTAACCCTAACCCGTTCCCTAACCATAACCCTAACTCGTACCCTATTCCTAACCTGTACCCTAACCGGTATCTTAACCCCAACCCTATCCCTAACCAGTACCCTAACCCTAACACTAACCCGTAATGTAACCCGTACCCTAACCCTAACCCATACCCAATCCCTATCCCTAACCCGAACCTGAACCCTAAAACTAACGCGTACCCTAACCCTAACCTAACCCTAACCCTAACCCGTACCCTCAACCTAACCCTAACCCTAACCCTAACCCTTCCCAGTACCCTAAACCGAACCCTAAACCGAACCCTAACCCTAACCCTATCCCGTATCCTAACCCTAACCCGAACTCTAACCCTAACCCGTACCGTAACCCTAACCCTAACCCGTAATCTAAACTTGAACCTAACCTAAACCCGTACCCTAAACCTAAACCTAACCATAACCCCTACCCTAACCCTAACTATATTTTATTTTTATTTTTATTTTTTTTAAATTTTTTATTTATTTATGATAGTCACACAGAGAGAGAGAGAGGCAGAGACACAGGCAGAGGGAGAAGCAGGCTCCATGCACCGGGAGCCTGACGTGCCTAACCCTAACTATAAACCGAACAAGTACCCTAACACTAACCCTAACCCTAACCCTACCCCTACCCTAACCCTAACCCTAACTCGTACCATTACCCTAACACGAACCCTAACCCGTACCCTATCCCTAACCCAAACCCGTACCTTGAGCCCTACACTAACCCTAATCATAACCCGTACACTAACCCGTACCCTAAACCGAACCCTAAACCGAACCCTAAACCTAACCCATACCATAACACTAACACTAAACCAAACCAGTACCCTAACCCTAACACTAACCTAACCCTATAACGTAACCTAACTCTAACCCTAACCCTACCCCGTCACCTAACCCTAACACTTACCCGTATCCTAACCCTAAACCTAACCCTAACCCTAATCCTATCCTGTACCCTAACCCTAACCCTAACCAGTACCCTAACCCTAACACATACTCTAACCCTAACTCTAACCCTAAACCTAACCTGTATCCTAACACTAACCCTAACCTAAGCCTAACCCTAACTCAAACCTGTACCGTAACCCGTACCCTAACCCTAACCCTAAACCGCCAACTAACCGTAACACTAACCCAAACCCGTACCCTAAACCTAACCCTAACACTAACCCTAAACCTTACCCTAACCCTAACCCTAACCCTAACCAGTACCCTAACCCTCACCCTAACCCTAACCCGTACCCTAACCCGTACCCTAACCCTAACCGTAACCCTAAGACTTCCCCTACCCTCACCCTAAACCTAAGACATCCCCTAACCCTATCCCATACCCTAATCCTAACCCTTACACTAACCCTAACCCGTACCCTAACCCGTACCCTAACCCTAACCGTAACCCTAAGACTTCCCCTACCCTCACCCTAAACCTAAGACATCCCCTAAACCTATCCCATACCCTAACCCTAACCCTTACACTAACCCTAACCCGTACCCTAACCCTAACCCTAACCAGGACCCGAACCCTAACCCTAACCCTCACCCGTACGCTAACCCGTACCCTAACCCTAAACCTAACCCTCCCCTAACCCGTACCCTAACACTAACACTAACCCTTTCCATAACCCTAACCCTAAACCCTAACCCGTACCCTAACCAATAACCTAACCCGTACCCTAACCTGTACCATAACCCGTACCATAACCCTAACCCCAACCCTAAACTGTACACTTATCCTAAACTTAACCCTAACCCTAACGTGTACCCTAACCCTAACCCCAATCCGAACACTATCCCTAACTCTAACTCTAACCCTAACCCGTACACTAACCCTAAACCTACCCCTAAACTGTACCCTAATCCTAACATTAACCCAAACCCTAACCCTAACGCTAACTGAAAACCTTACCCTCCCTAACCCTAAACCTACACCGTACCCTAACCCTAACCTTAACCGTAACCTTAACCAGTACACTAATCCTAACCATAAACCTAACCCTAACACTAAACCTAAGCCGTATCATAACCCTAACCATAACCCTAACCCTAATCCTCACCCGTACCCTAACCCTAACACTAAGCCTAACCAGTACCCTAACCCTAAGCCTACCCCTTACCCATACCCTAACCATAACACCATCCCAAACCCCAACCCATACCCTAACCCTAAACCTAACCCGTGCCCTAACCCGTAACTTAACCCTAATCCATAACTTAACCCTAACACTAACCCTAACCATAATCAGTACCCTAACCGGTGCCCTAACCCGTACCCTAAACCTAACCCTAACCCATACCATAACCCTAACCCTAACCCTAACCGGAACCTATGCTTAAGCCGTACCCTAACCCTAAACCTAACTCTAACCCTAACCAGTACCCTATCCCTAAACCTAAACCTAACCCTAACCCATACCCTAAACGTAACACTAACCCTAAGCCTAACCCTAACCCTTTCCCGTACCCTAAACCTCACCCTCAACCTAACCAGTACCCTAACCCTAACCCTAACCCTAACACTACCCCGTACGCTCACGCCAACCCTAACCCCAACCCTTACCAGTAACCTAACCCTAACCCTACCCCGTACCCTAAACCTAACCCTAAAACGTAACCTAACCCGAACCCTAACACTAACCCGTACTCTAACCCTAACCCTAAACTGTACCCAAACCTAACCCTAACCCTAACACAAATCAGTAACCTAACCCTAACCCTGACCCTAACACTAACTCGTACCCTAACCCTAAACCTAAACCTAACCCTAACCCTAAACATAACCATAAACTGAACACTAACCCGTACCCTAACCCTATCCCTAAACCTAACCCTAACTCGTACCCTAACCCTAACCCGAACCCAGCCCTTACCCAAACCCTAACCCATACCCTTACCCTAACCCTAACTCTAACCCTAAACCTAACCCGCACCCTAACCCTAACCCTAAACCTAACCCGAAACGTAATCCTTATCCTAACCCGTATCCTAACCCTAACTGTAACCCTAAACCTAACCCTAACTCTAACCCTACCAAGTACCCTAACCCTATCCCTAACCCTAACACGTTCCCTAAACCTAACCCTAAGCCTAACCTTAGCCCTACCCGTACCCGTACCCTAAACCTAAACCTAACCCGTACACGTACCCTAACCCTAACCCTAACCCGTACCCTAACCAAACCCTAACCCTACACCTAACCCTAACCCTAACCCATAACCTAACCCTAACCCTAACCATAACCCTGACCGGTACCCTGACCCTTACCCTAACACTAACCTTAACCCCTAACCTAACAATAAACCTAACCCTAACCAGTACCCTAACACTAACCCTAACCCAAACCCGTACGCTAAACCTAAACTTAACCCGTACACTTACCATAACTCTAACCCTAAACCGTAACCTAACCGTAACCCTTATCCGTACCCTAAGCCTTACACTAACCCTAACACTAACCCTAAACCTAACCTGTACCCTAACCCTAACGCTAAACCAAAACAGTACCCTAACCCTAACCCTAAACCTAACCCTAAACTGTACCATAACCCTAAACCTAACCCTAACCCTAAACCGTAACCTAACCCTAACCCTAAACTGTACCCTAAACCTAATCCTAACCGTAACCCTAACACTAACCCTAAACCTAACTCGTACTCTCACCCTAAAGCTAACCCTAACACTAAACCTAAACCTAACCATAACCGGAGCACTAACCCGTACAGTAACCCTAACCCTAAACCTAACCCGAACCCGTCCCCTAACCCTAACCAGTACCCAGCCCTAATCCTAACCCTAACCCGTACCCTAACCCGTACTCTAAACCTAACCCTTACCCGTACCCTAACCCTAACCCTAACCAGTACCCTAACCCTAACCCTAAACCTAACCCGTGCCATAACACTAACCGTAACACGTACCCTAACCCTAACACGAACCCGTACCCTAATCCATACCCTAACACTAACCCTAACCCAAACCTGTACCCTAACCCTAAACCTAACCCTCTCCACTAACCTAACCCTAACCCTAACCCTAACCCCAACCTTAACCCATACCCTAAACCTAACCCTTACCCGAACTCTAACCCTAACCCTAACCCTAACCAGTACCCTAACCCTAACCCTAAACCTAACCCGTGCCGTAACACTAACCCTAACACGAACCCGTACCCTAATCCGTACCCTAACACTAACCCTAACCCAAACCTGTACCTTAACCCTAAACCTAACCCTCTCCACTAACCTAACCCTAACCCTAACCCCAACCCTAACCCGTACCCTAACCCTAAACCTTACACTAACCCGTAACCTAAAACTAACCCTAACCCTAACCCATAACCTAACCTTAACCCTACCCCTATCCCTAACTGGTACCCTAACCCTAAGCCTAACACTAACCCTAACCACTACCCTAACAATATCCCTATCCCTAACCAGTACCCTAACCTTAACCCTAAACCAAACCCGTACGCTAACCCTAACCTTAAACCGTACCCTTCCCATAATCCTAACCCTAAACCGTACCCTAGCCCTAACCCTTACCCGTACCCTAAGCCGAACACTAACCCTAACCATAACCCAAAAGCTAACCCGTACCCTCACCCTAGCGCTAATCCAAAACAGTACCCTAACCCTAACCTTAACCCTATCCCTAAACTGTACCATAACCCTAACCCTAACCCTAACCCTAAACCATAACCTAACCCTAACCCTAACCCGTAACCTAAACCTAACCCTAACTGTAACCCTAACACTATCCCGTTACGTAAACCTAACCCTAACCAGTACCCTAACCCTAACCCATACCCTAGCCCATACCCTAACACTAACCCTAACCCTAAAAAGTATCCTAACCCTAACCTGAACCCTAAACCTAACCCTAAACTCTACCCTAACACTAACCCTAACCCTAACAAGTACCCTAACCCGTAACCTAACCCTAAACCTAACCCGTACCCTAAACCTAAATCTAACCCTAACCAGTATCCTAAACCTGACCCTAATCTGTCCAGTAACCTGTACCCTAACCCTAACCCTAACACGTAACCTAACCCTAACCCTAACCCTAACCTTAACCAGTACCGTAACCCGATCCTAAACCTAAACCTAACCCGTAACCTAACCGTGACCCTAACCCTAACCCTAAACCTCACCCTCACGCAAAACCTAACACTGACACTAACTCTAACCCGTTCCTGAAACCTAACCCTAACCAGTACCCTCACCCTAACACTAAACATAACCCTACTGCTAACCCGTACACTCACCCTAACCCTAACCCGTACCCTAACCCTAATCCTTACTCTAACACTAACCCGTACCCTAAACCTATCCCTAACCAGTACCCTAACCCTAACACTAATCTTAACCCTAACCCATACCCTAACTCTAACCCTAACCCTAACCCTAACCCGTACCGTTACCCTAACCCTAACCCTCACTCCTACACTAACCATAACCCTAACCCGTACACTAAACCCGTACCTTAACCCTAACACTAACCCTAACTCGTACCCTAACCCGTACCTTACTGTAACCCTAACCCGTTCCCTAATACTAAACCTAACCTTAACCCTAACCCTAACCTTAACCCTAACCCGGACCCTAAACCTAACCCCAAACCTAACACTAACCCCTACCCTAACCCTAACTCTAAGCAGTACCCTAAACCTGACCCTAACCCTAACCCGAACCCGTACCCTAACCCTAACCGAACGCGTACTCTTACCCTAACCCTAAAACAAACCAGTACCCTAACCCTAACCCTAACCTTAAACCGTACCCTAACCCTCAACGTAACACTAACCCTAAACCGTACCTAAACCTAACCCAAACCCTAACCCTAACCATCACCCTAACGTTAACCCTACCCTTAACCCGTACCCTAAACCTAACCCTAGCCCTAACCTGAATCCTAACCCTGACCCTAACCCTAAACCTAACCCTAACCTGTACCCTAACACTAACCCTAAACCTAACCCTTACCAGTACCCTAACCCTAACCCTATCCCTAATCCTAACCCGTACCCTAACCCCAACCCTAATCCTACCCGTACCCTAACCCTAACCCTAACCCTACCCAATACACTAACCCTAACCCTAATCTGTACCCTACCCGTACTCTAACCGTAAACCTAACCCGCACCCTAACGCTCACCCTAACACTAACCCTAACACTGAACCTAACCTTAACCCTAACCCGTACCCTAACATTAATCCTAACCCTAACCCTAACCCCTACCCTAACCCTAACTCTAAACCTAACCAGTATCCAAACCCTAACCCTAACCCTAACCCTAACCCTAACCCTAACCCTAACCCTAACGCATACCCTTACCCTCAACATCAACCAAACCAGTAACCTAACCATAACCCTAACACTAAACCGTAACCTAACCCTAACCCTAACCCTAACCCTAACACATAATCTAACCCTAACCCTAACCCGTACGCTGACCCTAAACCTAACCCTAACCCTAACTCGTACCCTAACCCTAATATTAAACCTAACCAGTACCCTAACCCTAACCCTAACCTTAAACCAACCAGTACCCTACCCTAACCCTAACCCTAACATTAACTCGTACCCTACCTGAAACCTAAACCTAACCCGAAACATAAACCTAACCATAACCCCAACACTAACCCTTACCCTAACCCTAACCCTAAACCGTACCATAACCCTAACCCTAACCCTAACCCTAACCCTAACCCATAACCTAACCCTAACCCTAACCCGTACCCTGACCCTAAACCTAACCCTAACCCTAACTAGTACCCTAACCCTAACATTAAACCTAACCAGTACCCTAACCCTAACACTAACCCTAACCCGTACCCTAACCCTTACCCTATCCTGTAACCTAACCCGTACCCGAACCCTAACCATAACCATAACCATAACCAGTACCCTAACCCTCACCCTAACCCTAAACTGTACCCTAACCCTAACCCTAACCCTATCCCGTATCCTAACCCTAACCCATACCCTAACCCTAACCCATACCCTAACCCTAACCCTAAACCTCACCCGTACCCTAACCCTAACCCTAAACCTAACCAGTACCCTAACCCTAACCCTAACCGGTACCTTAACCCGTACCCAATCCCTAACCCTAACCTGTATGCTAACCCTAACCCTCACCCTAAACCTATCCCGTACCCTCACCTAACCCTAACCCGTATCCTAGCCCTAACCAGTACCCTAACCCTAACCCTAATCATAAACCTAACCCTAACACTAACATTAACCAGCACCTTAACCCTAAACCCAACCCTAACCCTAACACTAACCCTAACCCGTACCCACACCTAACCCTAACCCGTAACCTAACCTTAAACCTAACCCTATCCCGAATCCATACACTCACACTACCCCTAACGCTTACCCTCACCCTAACACGTACTGTAACCCTAACCCTTACTCTAAGCCTAACCAGTACCCTAACCCTAACCCTAACCAGTACCCTAAACCTAACCCTATACCTAACCCTAACCTGTACCTACCCTAACCCTAACCCGTAACCTAACCCTAGCCCTAACCCTAACCCGTACCCTAAACCTAATCTTAACCCGTAACCTAACCCTAACCCTCACCCTTACCCATACCCTAAACCTACCCTAACACTAACCCTAACCCTAACCACTACCATAACCTGTACCCTAACCCGTTCCCTAACCCTAACACTAACCCATAACCTAACCCTAACCCGTACCATAAACCTTACCCGTAACCTAACCCTATCCCCTACCCTAACCCTACCCTAACCCTAACCCGAAACCTAACCCTAACCCGTACCCTAACCCATACCCTAACCCTCACCCATTCCCTAACCTTAACCCTATCCCCAACCAGTACCCTCAACCTAACCCTAATCATAACCCGTACCCTAACCCAAACACTCACCCTAACCCTAACCCTAACCCTAAACCTTATTCTAACCCTAGACCTTACCCTAACCCTAACCCTAACCCTAACCAGTACCCTAACCCTAACCCTAACCTTGACCCTAACCCGTACCCTACCCCTTACCCGTACCCTAACCCTATCCCTAACCCGTACACTAAACCTATCCCTAACCCTAAACCTATGCCTAACCCGTACAATAATCCTAACTCTAACCCTAACCCGCACACTAACCCTAATCGTTACTCTAACCCTAACCCGTACCCTAGCCCTAACCTTAACGAGTACCCTAACCCAACGATAACCTTAATCCTAACCCGTCCCCTAACCCTAACCCTAACCCTCACCCTTACCCGTACTCTTACCCGAACCCTAAACCTAACCCGTACCCTAACCCTAACCCTAACCCTAACCCGTACATTAAACCTAAACCTAAACCTAAACCCTATTGCTAACCCGTGAGGTAACCCTAACCCTAACACTAACCCTAACCCGACCCTAACCCGTACCCTAACTGTAACCCTAATCCGTACCCTAACGCTAAACCTAACCTTAACTTTAACCCTAACCTTAACCCTAACCCGTACCCTAAACCTCACCCTAACCCTTCCCTAACCCCTACCCTAACCCTAACCCTAACCCTAACCAGTACCCTAACCCTAACCCTAACCCTAACCAAACCCGTACCCTAACCTTAACCCTAACGCGTACCCTTTCCCTAAACCTAACCCTTATCCGTACCCTAACCCTAACCCTAAACCGTACTCTATGCCATACACTAACCCTAACCCTAACCCGTACCCTAAACCGTACCCTAAACCAAAACCTAAACCTAACCCGTACGTTAACCCTGACACTAAACCAAACCAGTAGCTAATCCTAACCCTAACCGTAACCCTATACCGTACCCTAACCCTAACCCTAACCAAAACCCGTAACCTAACCCTCACCCTAACCCATACCCTAAACCTACCCTAACCATAACCCTAACCCTAACCCTAACCCTAACCCTAACCCCTAACCCTAATCCTAACCCTACCCCTAAGCCGTCCACTCACCCTAACCCTAACCCGTACACTAACCCTAACCCGTACACTAACCCTAACCCTTATTCTAACCCTTAACCGTACCCTAACCTTTACCCTAACCAGTACGCTAACCCTAACCCTAAACCTAAACCTTACCCGTACACTAAACCTAAACCTAACCCTAAACCTATTGCTAACCCGTACCCTAAAGCTAACCCTAACACTAACGCTAACCCATACCCTAACCCGTACCCTAAACGTAACTCTAACCCATACCCTAACGCTAACCCTAACCCTAACACTAACCCTAACCTTAACACCAACCAGTACCCTAAACCTAACCCTAACTCTAACCCTAACCCCTACCGTAACCCTAACCCTAACCAGTACCCTAACCCAAACCCTAATACTAACCCTAACCCGTACCCAAAACCTAAGCCTAATGCGTACCCTTACCCTAACCCTAAACCAAACCAGTACCCTAACCCTAACCCTAACCCGTACCCTAACCTTAAGCCTAACCTGTAACCTTACCCTAACACTAAGCCATAACATGTACCCTAACCCTAACACTAACCCGAAACCTAACCCTAACCCTAACCCCTTACCCTAACCCATAACCTAACCCTAACCCTAAACAGTACCCCAACCCTAACCCTAACCCTAACCAGTACCCTAACCCTAATCTTAACCCTAACCCGTACCCTAACCCTAACGCTAAATCGTAACCTCACCCTTACCCTAACCCGTACCCTAACCCTAACCCTAACCCTCACCCGTATCCTAACCCTAACCCTTACCCTAACCACTACCCTTAACCTAACCCTAATCCTAACCCGTACCCACTCCTAACCATAACCCAAAACCTAACCCTCACGTTAACCCTACTGCTAACCCATACACTCACCAGAAACTTAACCCGTACCCTAACCCTAACCCATACCTTAATCTTAACCCTTACTCTAACCCTAACCCATACCCGAACACTAACCCTATCCAGTACACTAACCCTAAACTTAACCCTAATCCGTACCCTAACCCTAACCCTAACTCTATCCCATACCCTAACCCTAACCCAAACCCGTACACTAAACCTAAACCTAACCCTAACCCTGTTGCTAACCCGTACCTTAACCCGAACCCTAACACTAACCCTAACCCGAACCGTAACCCGTACCCTAACTGTAACCCTAACCCGTACCCTAATGCTCACCCTAACCCTAACCCTAACCCTGAACCTAACCCGTATCCTAAACCTAAACCTAACCCTAACACTAACCCTAACCCTAACCCTAACCCTAACACTAAACCTAACCAGTACCCTAACCCTAAACCGAACCTTAACCCTAACCCTAACCCTAACCCTAACCCTAACCCTAACCCCTAACCCTAACCCTAACCCTAACCGTAACCCGTACCCTAATCCTATACCTAAACCTAACCCTAATCCGTACCAGTACCCTAACCCTAACACTAAAACTTCCCCTAACCCTAACCTGGATCCTTCCCTAACCCTAACCCTAACACTATGCTTAAACCCTACCCTAACCCTAACCATAGCCCGTATCCTAAACCATACCCTAAACCTAACCCGTACCCACACCCTAACTCTAACCCTAACCCTAACACTAACCCTAACCCCTACCCTACCACATACCTTAACCCAAACCTAACTCGTACCCAAACCTAATCTAACCCTAACCCGTACCCTAAGCCCTAACACTAACCCTAAGCCATACCCTAATCGTAACCCTAACCCGTACCCTAACCCTTACCGTAACGCTCACCGTAACCCTTACCCGTACCATATCCCAAACCCTAACCCTAACCCTAAACCTAACCCGAACACTATCCCTAAACCGTACCCTAACCCTAACCCTATCCCTAACCCTAATCTTACCCTAACCCTAACTCTAAACTTAACCCTAACCCTAACCCTAACCGTAACCCTGACCCTAATATTTTCCCTAACCCTAACCCTAAACCCTAACGCGTACCCTAACCAGTGCCCTAACCCGTACTCTAACCCATACCATAACCCTACCACTAATCCTAACCCTTACCCTAATCCTAACCCTAACCCTCACCCTAACCCTAACCCTAACCCTAACCCTAACCCTATCCCTTACAGGCACACTAACCCCTAACCCTTACCCGTACCCTAAGCCGTACACTAACCCTAACCCTAACCCTAACCCGTACGCTAACCTGTACCCTAAACCTAACCCTAACCCTATACCTAATCCTAACCTGTAATCTAACCTAACCCTAAACCAAACCAGTACCCTAACCCTAACCCTAACCCTAACCCTAAACCATACCCTAACTCTAACCTTAACCCTAATCCTAACCCTAAACCTAACCCGTAACCTAACCCTAACCCTAACCCGTACCCTAACCCATACTCTAACCCGTACCCTAACCCTAAACCTAACCAGTACCCTAACCCTAACCCTAACCAGTACCCTAAACCTAACCGTAACCCTAACCCTAACCCTAACCCTAACCAGTACCCTAACCCTAACCCTAACCAGTACCCTAAACCTAACCGTAACCCTAACCCTAACCCTAACCCTAACCCTAACCCTAACCCTAACCCGTATCCTCACCCTAAACCTAAACCTAAACCTAACCCTAACGGGTTCCCTAACCCTAACCCTACCCTAACCAGTACCCTTACCATAACCATAATCCTATCCCGTAACCTAACCCTCACCCTAACCCTGACCTAACCCTAATCCTAAACCTAACCCTAACCAGTACCCTAACCCTAACCCTTACCGTACCCGTACCTGTACCCTAACCCTAAACCATACCCTATCCCTATCGCTAACCCTAACCTGTACCCAAAACCTCACCCGTACCCTAACCCTAAGCCTAACCCTAACCCTAACCCTAACAGTACCCTAACCCTAACCCTAACCCTAACCAGTACCCTAACCCTAACCTAACCCTAACCCTAAACCATATCCTAAACCTAACCCTAACCCTAACCTGTACCAGTACCCAAACCCTAACCCTAAATGGTACCCTAACCCTAACCCTAACCCATACCCTAACCCTAACACTAACCCTAACACTACGCCTAACCCTTACGCTAACCCTAACCTTAACACTAGCCCTAATCCTAAAACTAACCCGTACCGTAACCTGTAACCTCACCTGTACCCTAACCCGTATCCTAACCCTTCACCTAACCCTAACCCTAACCCGTACCCTACCCTAAACCTAACCCATAACCTTACCCTAACCCGAACTCTAACCCTAACCCGTGCCCTAACCCTAACCCTAACCCTAACCAGTACCCTGAACCTAAACCTAACCCTAACCCTGCCCCTACCCTAACCAGCACCCCAACCATAATCCTAACCCGTACCTTAACCCATACCCAAACCCTAACCCTAACCCGTAACCTTAACCTAACACTAAGCCTAACCTGTACCCTAACACAAACCCTAACCAGTACCTAAGCCGTACCATAACCCTAACCCTAATCGTAAACCGTACCCTAATCGTAACCCTAACCCTCACCCTAACCCTACCCCTAAACCGTACCCGAACCCTATCCCTAACCCGTACCCTAACCTGTACCCTAACCCTAACCCTAACCCGTACCTTAACCCTAACCGTAACAAAACTGTACCCTAACCCTAACCCTAATCTGTGACCCAACACTAATCCTAACCCGTACCCTAACACTCACCCTAACCCTAACCCTAACCCGTACCCTAACCCTAACCCTAACACTAAACCGTACCCTAACCCTAAACCTAACCCTAATCTGTGACCTAACACTAACCCTAACCCGTACCCTAACCCTAACCCTAACCCAAACCCGTACCCTAAACCTAACCCGTACCCTAACCCTAACCCATACCCTAACCCTAAACCAAACCCTAACCGGTACCCTAACCCTAACCCTAACACTAACACTAACCCATACCCTAACCCTAACCCTTACCCTAAACCCAACCCGTACCCTAACACTAAACCGTACGCTAACCCTATACCGTACCCTACCCTATACCGTAACTTAACCCTAAACCTAACCCTAACCCTAATCCGTACCCTAACCCGAACCCTAACCCGACCCTAACCTGTACCCTAACCCGTACCCTTAACCTAACACTAACTCTAAACTTAACCGTAACCCGTACCCTAACCCTAACCCTTATCCGTACACTAACCCAAACACTAACCCGTTACCCATCCCTAAACCGTACCCTAAACCTAACTCTAACCCTAAGCCGTACCCTAACCCTTACCCTAACCCATACCATGACCCTAACCCAACCCTAACCCTAACAATAACCCTAACCATTACACTAACCCTAACCCTAACCCTAACCCTAACACGTACCCTAACCCTAACCCCAATCCTAACACTTTCCCTAACACAAACCCTATACCCTAAACCGTACACTAACCATTACCCTAACCCGTAACCTAACCCGTAGCATAAACCTAACCAAAAACCTAACCCGTACCCTAATACTAACCCTAACCGTAACCCTAAACCTATCCCCTACCCTAACCCTAACCCGTACCCTAACCTAACCCTAACCCTAACCCTATGCCTAACCCGTACACTAACCCTAACCCTAACCCTAAAGCTAACACGTAACGTAACCGTAATCAGTACCCTAACCCTAACATGTACCCTAACCTAAACCTAACCCTAAACCTATGCCTAACCCGTACACTAACCCTAACCCTAACCCTAAAGCTAACACGTAACGTAACCGTAATCAGTACCCTAACCCTAACACGTACCCTAAACCTAACCTTAACCCTAACCCATAACCTAAACCTAACCCTAACCCAAACCCGTAACCTGTAACATTACCCTAACCCTAACCTGTACCCTAAACCTAAACCTATCCCGTACCCTAAACCTAACCCTAACCTTAACCCTATTGCTAACCTGTACCCTAACTATAAACCTAACACTAACCCTTAGCCATACCCTAACCCTAGCCCTAACCCTAAACCTAAACCTAACCTTAACCTGAACCCATACGCTAAACCTAACCCTAACCCTAACCCTAAACCCTACTGTCACCCCAAACATAACCCTAACGAGTACCCTAACCCTAAACCTAACCCTAAACCATACCATTACCCTAACCTGTACCCTACCCTAACCATAACCCATACCCTAAGCCGTACACTAACCCAAACCCTAACCCGTACCCTAACCTGTAACCTACACCTAACCCTAATCCTAAACCTAAACATAATCTGTACCCTAACCCTAAACCTAAACCAAACCAGTACCCTAACCCTCACCCTAACCCTAACCCTAAACTGAACCCTAACCCTATCCCTAACCCTAACCCGTAACCTAACCCTAAACCTAACCCTTACCATAACCCTAACCATAACCCTAAACCGTACCCTAACCCGTACCCTAAACCTAACCAGTACCCTAACCCTAAACCTAACCATAACCCGTACCCTCAACCTAACCCTAAACTTAACCCTAACCTGTGTCCTAACCCTAACCCTAAACCTAACCCTGAACTGTACCCTAACCCTAACCCAAACACTAACACGTAACCTAACACTAACTCTAACCCTAACCAGTACCCTAACCCTAACCCTAAACCGAACCCTAACCCGTAACCTAACACTAACCCCAACCCTAACTAGTACACTAACCCTAACCCTAACCCTAAACCTTACCCTAACCCTAACCCTAACCTGTACCCTAACCTAACCCGTACCCTAACCCTAACCCTAACCCTAAACCTATCGCTAACCAGTACCCTAACCCTAAACCTAACACTAACCCTAACCCGTACCCTAACCCGTTCCCAAAGAGTAACGCTTACCCGTACCCTAACCCTAGACCTAACCCTAACCCTAAACCTAACCTTAACCCTAATCCCAACTGTAACCCTAACCCTAACCCTAAACAGTATCCTAAATCTAACCCTAACCCTAACCCGTACCCTAACCCTAAAACTAACCCATACACTAACCCATGCCCTAAACCTAACCCTAATCCGAACCCTAATCCTAACCCGTACCCTCACCCTCACCCTAAACCAAAACAGTACCCTAACCCTAAACCTAACCCTAAACCTAACCCTAAACCGTACCCTAACCCAAACCCTAGCCTAACCCTAACCAGTACCTGAACCGTAACCCTAACCCTAACCCTAACCCGTACCCTAACCCTCACCCTAACGCTAGCCCATATCCTAACCCTGACCCTAACCCTAACCAGTACCCTAACCCTAACCATAACCTGTACGGTAACACATACCCTAACCCTAACCCTATCCCGTAACCTAGACCTAAACCTAAACCTAACCCTAACCCTAACCTGTACCGTAACCCGTTCCCTAAACCTAACGCAAAACCGTAACCTAAACCTAACCCTAACCCAAACCTGTACCCTAACCATAACCCTCACCCTAACCCTAAACCTAACCCGTACCCTAACCCTAAACCTAAACCAAACCAGAATCCTAACCCTAACCCTAAACCTAAACCTAACCTTAACTCGTAACCTAACCCTAACCCTAACCCTAACCCTAACCCGTATCCTAACCCTAACCCTAACCCTAATCCTAACCCTAACCTGTACCCTAACCCTAACCCTAACCCTAACCCGTACCCTTACCCCAACCCTAACCCTAACCCGTACCCTAACCCTAACCTGAACCGGTACCCGTACCCTAATCCTAAACCTAACCCTAACCCTAACCATAACCCTTACCCTAAACCTAAACCTAAACTGTACCCTATCCCAAACCGTACACTAACCCTAACCCAAACCCTAACCCTAAGCAGTACCCTAACACTAACCCTAACCCTAACACTGAACCGTACCCTAACCCTAACCCTAACCCTAACCCTAACCCTAACACTTTCCCTAACCCTAACCATAAACCTTACACCGTACCCTAACCAGTACCCTAACCCATACCCTATCCAGTATCATAACACTAAACCTAGTCCTAACCCGAACACTAACCCTAACACTAAATTCTATCCTAAACATAACACTAATCCTATCCAGTACCCTAAACCTACTTCTAACTCTAACCCTAACCCGTACTTTAACCCTAACCCTAACTGGTACCCTAAACCTAACCCTAAGCCTAACCCGTACCCTAACCCTAACCCTAACCCGTAACCTAAAACTAACCCTAACACTAACCCGTACCCCAACCCTAACCCTAACCCTAACCCTGACCATACCCTAACACGAACCCTGACCCTAACCAGTACACTAAACCTAACCCTAACCCTAACCCTAACCAATAGCCTATCCCTATCCCTCACCCTAATCTGTACCGTAAACCTAACCCGTACCCTAACATTAAACCTAACCCATACCCTAACCCTAAACCTAACTCTAACACGTACCCTAACCCTAACCCTAACCAGTACCCTACCCTAACCTAACCTTAACCCTAACCCGTACCCTAATCCTAATCCTAACCCGTACCAGTACCCTAAACCTAACACTAAACCTACCCTACCCCTAACCCGTACCCTAACCCTAAACCTAACCCTAACCCTAACCCTAATCATAACCCTAACTCGTACCCTAAACTAACCCCTAACACTAACCATTACCGTAACCCATACTATAACATGTACCCTTACCCTAACCCTATCCGTACCCTAACCCTAAACCTAACCCTAATCCTAACCCGTCCCCTCACCCTAAACCTAACACTAACCCTAACCCGTACCCTAACCTGTACCCTAACCAGTACCCTAACTGTAAGCCTAACCCGTACCCTAATCCTAACCCTAGCCCTAACCCATACCAGTACCCTAAACCTAACACTAAACCCTACCCTACCCCTATCCTGTACCCTAACCCTACCCCTAACACTAACCCTACGCCTAAACCGTACCCTAACCTTAACCGGTACCCTAACCCTAACCCTAACCCTAAGCCGTACCCTAACCCTAACCCTAACCCATAACCTAACCCTTACCGTAATGCTAACCCTACGCCTTAACCGTACCCTAACCCTAACTCTAACCCTAACCCGTACCCGACCCTAATCATAACCCTAAACCTCACCCTTACGCTAACCCGTATCCTATCCCTAAACCGTACCGTAAACCTAACCCTAACACGTATCCCAAGCCTTACACTAACCCTAACCATAACCCGTACCCTAACCCGTACCCTAAACCTAACCCTAACCCTAACCCTAAACCTAACCCGTACCTAACCCTAACCCAAAACCAAACCAGTACCCTAACTCTAATCCTAAACCTAAACCGAACCCTATCCCTAACGCTAACCCTAAACTTCACCCAAACCCGAAACCTAACCCTAACCCTAACCCGCACCCTGACCCTAACCCTAACCCTAACACTAACCCTAACACTAACCCGTACCTTAACCATAACACTAACCCTAACCAGTACCTAAACCTAACCCTAACCTTAACCCTAACCTAACCCTAACACATATCCCAAGCCTTACACTAACCCTAACCCTAACCCGTACCCTAACCCGTAACCTAACCCTAACCCTAACCCTAACACTAACCCTAACACTAACCCGTACCTTAACCATAACACTAACCCTAACCAGTACCTAAACCTAACCCTCACCCTAACCCGTACCATAACCCTAACCCTAACCATAACCATAACCCATATCCAAAGCCTAACCCTAACCCTAAACCTAACCCTTACCTATACCCTAACCCTAACCCTAACCCTAAGCCTTACCCTAACCAGAGCCCTAACCCTAACCCTTACAGTAACCCTAATCCTAACCCGTTCCCCAACCCTAACCCTAATCCTAACCCTAACTCGTACCCTAAACTTAACCCTAACCCTAACCATTACCGTAACCCATACAGTAACACTTACCCTAATCCTAACTGTAACCCTGACCTAACCCTAACCCTAACCCTAACCTGTACCGTAACCCGTACCCTAACCCTAACCCTAAACCGTACCCTAACCCTAACCCTAACCCATACCCTAACCCTAACCCTAACCCTAACCTGTACCCTAAACCTAACCCTAACCCGTACCCTACCCTAACCCTAAACCTAAACCTAACCCGTAACCTCCCCCTAAACCGAAACCGAACACTAACCCTAACCCGTACCCTAAACCGTACCCTAACCGTAACCCTAAGCCGTACCCTAACCCTAACCCTAACCTTCACCCTAACCCGTACCCTAAACCTACCCCTAACCCTAAACCTAACCCCTACCCTAACCCTAACCACAACGCTCACCAGTACCCTAACCCTAACCCTACACTTAAACCATACACTAACCCAAACACTAACCCGTACACTTACCCTAACCCTAACCCATACCCTAACCCTAACCCTAACCCATACCCTTACCCTAACCCAAACCCGTACCCTAACCCTAACCCGTACCCTAAGCCGTACACTAACCCTAACTCTAACCCGTACCCTAACCCGTACCCTAAACCTAAACCTAACCCTAAAAGTAACCCGTACTATAAACAAAACCAGTACCCTACCCTAACCCTAACACTAACCCTAACCCGTCCCCTTAACCTAACCCTAACCCGTACCCTAACCCTAACCCATACCCTAAGCAGTACACTAACCCTAACCCTAACCAGTACCCTAACCCGTACCCTAAACCTGAACCTAACCCTAACCCTAAACCTTACCCGTAACCTAACCCTATACCTAACCCGTAACCTAAACCTAAACCTAAACCTAACCAGTACCCTAAGCCGTACCCTAAAGCTAACACTAACACTAACCATTACCGTAACCCTAACACCAACCCTAACCCGTACCCTATCCCTAAACCTAACCCTAACCCTAACGCGTACCCTAACACTAACCCTAAACCTAACCTGTACCCTAACCCTAACCCTAACATTAACCCGTACCCTAACCCTAACCCTAACCCTAGCCCTAACGATAACCCCTACCCTAAACATACCCTAACCCTAAACAATACCCTAACCCTAACCCTAACCCTAACCAGTATCCTAACCGTAACCCTAAACCTAAACCTAATCCTAAACTCTACCCTAACCCTAACCCTAACCCTAAACCTAACCAGTACCCTAACCCTTACCCTAACCCTAACCTTAATCCTAATTCTAATCCATACCCTAACCATAACCCTAACCCTAACCCTTACCAGAACCATAACATGTACCCTAACCCTAACCCTAACCCTAACCTTCCCTAACCCTAACACTAACACGTAACCTCACCCTAACCCTAACCCGTACCTTAACCCTAAACCTAACCCTAAACCTCACCCTCACCCGTACCCTAACCCTAACCCTAACAAGTACCCTAACCCTAACTCTAACCCGTACCCTAACCCGTACCCTAAACCTACTGCTAACCCGTACACTCACCCTAAACCTAACCCGTACACCAACCCTAACCCTTACTCTAACCCTAACCCGTACCCTACCCTTACCCCTAACCCGTAACCCAACCCTAACCCTAATCCGTACTTTTATCCTAAACCTAAACCTCACCTTAACCAGTACCCTAACCCTAACCCGTACCCTAACGCGTAACCTAACCCTAACCCTAAACCGTACCCTAACCCTAACCCATAACCTAACCCTAACCCTGACGCTCACCCTGACACTAACCCTAACCCTATCCAAAACCCTAACCCTAACCCTAACCCTAACCCGAAGCAGTTACCTAACCCTAACACTAACCCTAACCCTAACTCGTGCTCTAACTCTAAATCTAACCCTAACCCTAAACCTAAACCTAACCATAACCTGAACACTAACCCGCACCCTAACCCTAACCGGTACACTAACACTAACCCTACCCTAACCCTAACCCGTACCCTAACACTAACCCTACCCTAATCTCTACCCTAACACTAACCCTACCCCTAACCCTAACCAGTATTCTAACCCTACCCTAACCCTAACCCGTACCCTAACCCTAAACCTAACGCATAACCTTCAACTAACCCTAACCCTACCAGTACCTTAACACTAACCCTAACCCTAACCCTAACCCTAAACCGTACCCTAACACTAACCAGTACCCTAACCCTAACCCTAACCCTAAACCGTACCCTAACCCTATCTCTAACCCTAACCCTAACCCCTTCCCTAACCCGCCCCATAACCTAAACCTAACCCTATAACTTACCCGTATCCCAACCCTTACCGAACCCTAACAGGTAACCTAACCTGTACCCAGCCTTAACCCTAAACCGTAACCTGACCCTAACCCTAACCAATACCCTAACCCTAACCCAAACCCTAAACCGTACCTTAACACTAACCATAACCCTAACCCAAACGCATACCCTAACCCTAACACTAACCCTAACCAGTACCTTTACCCTAACCCTAACCCTAACCCCAACCCGTACCTTACCCTAACCCTAACCCATAACCTACCCTAACCCTAACACTAACCCTAACCCATACCCTAACCCTAACCCTTAACCTATCCCTAACCCTAACCCTAAACCTAAACCTAACCCATACCCTAACCCTATCCCTAACCCGTACCCTTAACCTAACCCTAACCCTAACCCGAACCCTAAACTAACCCTAACCCGTACCATTCCCCTAACCCTAACCCTAATCCATACCCTTCCCCTAACCCTAACCCGTACCCTAACCCATACCCTAAACCTAACACTAATCCTAACCCTCAAGGTAACCCGTACTCTAACCCTAACCCTAAGCCAAACCAGTACCCTAACCCTAACCGTAACCCAAACCCTAAACTGTACCCTAACCCTAAACCTAACCCTATCCCGTACCCTAACCCTAACCCTAACCCTAACCCGTACCCGTACCCGTACCCTAAACCTAACCCTAACCCTAACCCTATGCCTAACCCGTAACCTAACCATAACTCTAACACTAACCCGTACCCTAACCCGTACCCTAACACATAACCTAAACCTATCCGTAACCCTAACCTTAAACCTAACCCGTATCCTAACCCTAACCCTAAACCAAACCAGTACCCTAACCCTAACCCTAATCCTAACCCTAAACTGTACCCTAACCCTAACCTTAACCCTAAACCATACCCTAACCCTAACCCTTAACCAAACCAGGACCCTAACCCTAACCCTAAACCTAACCCGTACCCTAAACCGTACCCTCACCGTAACCCTATCCCGTACCCTAACCCTAACCCTAACCCTAACCCTGACCCTAAACAGTACCCTAACACAACCCTAACCCTAAGCCTTACCCGTTCCTTAACCCTAACCCTAAACCGTACCATTACCCTAAACCTAACCCTAAACCTAACCCTTACCCTAACCCTAACCCATACTCTAAGCCATACTCTAACCCTAACCCTATCCCGTACCTTAACCCTAACCCTAAACCAAACCAACCCTAACCGTAACATGTACCCTAACCCGTACCCTAACACGTACCCTAACCTGTACCCTAACCCTATCCGTATCCCTAACAAGTACCCTAACCCTAACCCGGAACCTTACCCGTACCCTAACCCAAACCCTAACCCTAACCCGTACCCTAGCCCTAACGCTAAACCAAACCAGTACCCTAACCCTAACCCTAACCGTTACCCTAACCCTAAATCGTACCATAACCCTAATATTAACCCTAATCCTAACCCGTAACCTTACCCTAACCCTAACCCGTACCCTAACCTGTTCCCTAACCCATACTCTAACTCTAACCCTAACCAGTACCCTAACACAAACCCTAACCCTAAAACTAACCCGGAGCCTCACCCATACCTTAAGACGTACCCTAACCCTAACCTGTACCCAAACCCTAACCCTTACACTAAGTCTAACCGGTACCCTAACCCTAACCCGTACACTAACCCTAACCCTTACTCGGACCCTAACCCGTACCCTAACTCTAACCATAACCAGTACACTAACCCTAACCCTAACCTTAACCCTAACCCGTACCCTAACCCTAACCCTAAGCCCGACCTGTATTCTTACCCTAACCCTAAACTTAACTCGTACACTAACCCTAACACTAAACCGTACACTAAACCTAACCCTAAACCTAACCCTATTGCTAACCCGCACACTAACCCTAACCCTAAACCTAAACCTAATGCGTACCCTTACCCTAACCCTAAATCAAACCAGTACCCTAACCCTAACCCGTACCCGTACCCTCACCCTAACCCTAACTCTAACCCGTAACCTAATCCTAAGCCTAAAGCGTACCTTAAACCTAACCCTAACCCATACCCTAACCTAACCCTAACCCGTAGCCTAACCCTAACCCTAAACCTAACCAGTACCCTAACCCTAACCCTAACCCTATCCCGTCCCCTATTCCTAAACTTAACACTAAACCGTACCCTAACCCTAACCCTAATCCTAACCCGTACCCTAACCCTAACCCAACCCTAACCCAACACTAACCCATACCCTAATCCTAACCCTAAAACTAAACCAAACCCTAACACTAACCCTAACCCTAACCCTAACCCTAACCCTAATCCGAAACCTAACACTAACCCTAACCCGTACCCTAACCCTAACCCGTACCCGTACCCTCACCCTAACCCTAACTCTAACCCGTAACCTAATCCTAAGCCTAAAGCGTACCTTAACCCTAACCCTAACCCGTACCCTAACCTAACCCTAACCCGTACCCTAACCCTAACCCTAAACCTAACCAGTACCCTAACCCTAACCCTAACCCTATCCCGTCCCCTACCCTAAACTTAACACTAAACCGTACCCTAACCCTAACCCTAATCCTAACCCGTACCCTAACCCTAACCCAACCCTAACCCATACCCTAACCCTAACCCTAACCCTAAAACTAAACCAAACCCTAACCCTAACCCTAACCCTAACCCGTACACTAACCCTAACACTAAACCCTACCATGCCACTAACCCGTACCTTAAACTTAACCCTCACCCTAACCAGTACCCTGACCCTAACCCTGACCCTATACAGTACCCTAACCCTAACCTTAACCCTAACCCTAACCCGTAACCTAACCCGAACCCTAAACCGAACCCTAACCCTAATCCTAACCCATAACCGAACCCTAACCCTAACGCTACCCCGTTCCATAACCCTAACCTGAACACTAACCCTAACCTGTACCCTGACCCTAAAACTAACCCTAGCCAGTACCCTAACCCTAACACTAACCCAAACCCTAACTCATACTCTAACCCTAAACCTAAACCTACCCCTAAACCTAAACCTAACCATAACCCGAACACTAACCGTACCCTAAACCTAACCCAAACCTAACCCGAACCCGTACCCTAACCCTAACCAGTACCCAGCCCTAACCCGACCCCTAACCCATACCCTAACCCTAAACCTACCCTAACCCTAACCGTACCCTAACCCTAACCCTAACCCTAACCTGTATCCTAACCCTAACACTAACCCTAACCAGTACCCTAACCCTAACCCTAACTCTAAACATAACCCGTACCCAAACCCTAACCCTAACCGGTACACTAACCCTAACAATAACACCAAGGCATACCCTGAACCTAACCCTAACCCATAACAACCCTTACCATAATGCTAACCCTAACCCTTACCCGTACCCTAACCCTAACTCTAACCATAACCCATCCCCCACCCTAATCCTGACCCTAACCCTAACCCGTAACCTTCCCTAAACCATACCCTGAACCTAACCCTAAACCAAACCCTAAGCCGTACACTAACCCTAATCCAAAACCGTACCCTAAACCTAACCCTTACCCGTACCCTAAACCTAACACTAACCCTAACCAGTACCCTAACCCTAAACCGTACGCTAACCCGTACCCTACCCTAAACTGTAACTTAACCCTAACCCTAAACCTAACCCTAATCCGTACCCTAACTCGTACCCTAAAAGGTACCCTAACCCGTTCCATAACCCGTACCCTAACCCTAACACTTAAACCAACCCTAACTCTAAACCTAACCGTAACCCGTATCCTAAACCTAACCCTAATTGGTACACTAACCAGTACCCTAACCCTAACTCTAACCCTAACCCGTTCCCGTACCCTAATCATAACCCTAAACCTCACCCTTACGCTAACCCGTACCCTATCCCTAAACCGTACCCTAAACCTAACCTTAACACGTATCCCAAGCCTTACACTAACCCTAACCCTAACCCGTACCCTAACCCGTACCCTAAACCTAACCCTAACCCTAACCCTAAACCTAACCCGTACCTAACCCTAACCCTAAACCAAACCAGTACCCTAACTCTAATCCTAACCCTAAACCGAACCCTAACCCTAATCCTAACCCTAAACTTCACCCAAACCCGAAACATAACCCTAACCCTAACCCTAACCCGTACCCTAACCCTAACCCTAACACTAACCCGTACCTTAACCATAACACTAACCCTAACCAGTACCTAACCCTAACCCTCACCCTAACCCGTACCATAACCCTAACCCTAACCCTAACCAAACCCATATCCAAAGCCTAACCCTAACCCTGAACCTAACCCTTACCTATACCCTAACCCTAACCCTAAGCCTTACCCTAACCAGAGCCCTAAGCCTAACCCTTACACTAAACCTTATCCTAAACCGTTCCCCAACCCTAACCCTAATCCTAACCCTAACTCGTACCCTAAACTTAACCCTAACCCTAACCATTACCGTAACCCGTACAGTAACACTTACCCTAATCCTAACTGTAACCCGTTACCTAAACCTAACCCTAACCCTAACCTGTACCGTAACCCATACCCTAACCCTAACCCTAACCCGTAACCTATCCCTGACCCGTACCCTAACCCGTACCCTAACCCTACCCCTAACCCTAACCCGTACCCTAAACCTAACCCTAACCCGTACCCTACCCTAACCCTAAACCTAAACCTAACCCGTAACCTCACCCTAAACGGAAACCTAACACTAACCCTAATCCGTACCCTAAACCGTACCCTAACCCTAACCCTAAGCCGTACCCTAACCCCAACCCTAACCTTCACCCTAACCCGTACCCTAAACCTACCCCTAACCCTAAACCTTACCCTAACCCAAACCACAACGTTAACCAGTACCCCAACCCTAAACCTAACCCTAAACTTAACCCATACACTTACCCTAACCCTAACCCGTACCCTTACCCTAACCCTAACCCGTACCCTAACTCTAACCCATACCCTAAGCCGTGCACTAAACCTAACTCTAACCTGTACCCTAACCCGTACCCTAAACCTAAACCTAAACCTAAACCTAAAAGTAACCCGTACTCTAAACGAAACCAGTACCCTAACCCTAACCCTAACCCTAACCCTAACCTTAAACCTAACCCGTAACCTAACCATAACCTTAACCCGTACCCTAACCAAACCCTAACCAGTACCCTAAACCTAACCCTTACCCTAACCCTATTGCTAAACCGTACCCTAACCCTAACCCTAACACTTACCCTGACCTGTACCCTAACCCAGACCCTAACCGTAACCCTAACCCGTACCCTAAACCTAACCCTAACCCTAACCCTATTGCTAAACCGTACCCTAACCCTAACACTTACCCTAACCCGTACAATAAAGCGTACCCTAACCATAACCCTTACCCGTACCCTAACCCTAACCATAAACCTAACACTAACCCTAACCTTAACCCTATCCCGTACCTTAAACCTACCCCTAAACCTAACCCTAAACCCTACCCTAACCCTAAAACTACCCTAACCAGTACCCTAACCCTAAACCTAACACTAACCCTAACCCGTACCCTAACCCTAACCTTAACCGGTACACTTACCCTAACCCTAAACCTAACCCATACCCTACCCTAATCCTAACCCATACCCTAAGCTGTACACTACACCTAACCCTAACCCGTACCCTAACCCCTACCCTAAACCTAACCATAACATTAAACCTAAACCTAACCCGTACCCTAAACTTAACCCTAAACCAAACCAGTACCCTAACCCTACCCTAACCCTTAACTGTACCCTAAACCTAACCTTAACCTGTTACCTAACCCTAACCCTAACGCGTTTCCTAACCCTAACCCTTAACCTAACCCTAAACCTAACCCTAACCTGTAAACTAACCCTAACCCTAACCCTAACCAGTTCCCAAACCTTAAACATAGCCCTAATCCTAAACCATACCCTAACCTTAACCCTAACCCTAATCCCTACCCTAAACCTAACCCTAACCCTAACCCGTACCCTAACCTGTACCCTAACCCTAAACTTAACCCATTTCCTAACCCATACCCTAACCCTAACCCTAACCTTAACCCTAACCCGTACCCTAACCTAAACCTAACCCTAAGCAGTACCCTTACCCTATCCCTAACACTAACCGTAACCCTAAGCCATACCCTAACCCTAACCCTAAACCGTACCCTAACCCTTACCGTAATGATCACCCTAATCCTTACCCGTACCCTATCCCTAACCCTAACCATAACACTAACCCGTACCCTATCCCTAAACCGTACCCTACCCTTAACACTATCCCTAACCCTAAGACGTAACCTAAACCTAACCCTAACCTTAACCCTAAACTGTACTTTTACCCTACCCTAACCCTAACATTTTCTCTAACACTAACCCTAAACCCTAACTCGTACCCTAATCAGTACACTAACCCGTACCCTAACCCGTGCCATAACCCTACTCCTAATACTAACCGTTACCCTAATCCTAACCCTAACACTCACCCTAAACCTAACCCGTACCCTAACCCTAAACCTAACCCTAACTGGTACCCTAACCCTAACCGTAACCAGTACCCTAACCCTAACCCTAACTCGTACCCTAACCCATAACCTAACCCGTACCCTAACCCATACCCTAACCATAACCCTAACCCGTACCCTAACCCTAACCCTAGCCCTAACTGTACACAAACCTTAACACTAACCAGTAACCTAACCCTAATCCTAAACTTAACCCTAACCCGTACCCTAACCCTGACCTAACACTAACCCGTACCATTACCCTAACCCTCACCCGGACCCTAAACCTAAAACTAACCCATACCCTAACCCTAACCCTAACGCTAACCCTATGCCTAACCCGTACCCTAACCCTAACTCTAACACTAACCCTAAACCTAAACCGTACCCTAACCCGTAACATAAACCTAATCCTAACACTAACCCCAAACCTAACTCATACCCTAACCCTAAGCTGTACCCTAACTCTAACCCTAACCAGTACCCTAACCCTTACCCGTACCCTAAACCTAAGCCTAAACCTAGCACTAACCCTAACCCGTACCCTAACCGTAAACCTAACCCTAACCCAAACCCTAACCCGTAACCCATCCCTAAACCGTACCCTAAGCCTAACCCTAACACTAACCCTAACCCTAAGCCATACCCAAACCCTAACCCTAACCCTAACCTGTACCCTAATCCTACCCCCAACCCTAACTCTTACCCAAACACTAACCCTAAACCCTAACCCGTACCCTAACCAGTACCCTAACCCGTACCATAAACCGAACCCTAAACCTTACCCATACCCTAATCCTAACCCTTACCCTAACTCTAACCCTAACCCGTACCCTAAACCTAACCCTAAACCTATCCCAAACCCGTACCCTAACTGTAACACTAACCATAACCCTAACCCTAACCTATCCGTAATCAGTACCCTAAACCTAACCCATACCCTAACCCTAAACCTAAACCTAAACCATTCCCTAACCCTAACCCTAAACCTAACCCCAACACATACCCTAACCCTAAACCTAAACCATACACAAACCCGTATCCTAACCCTAATCCGTAACTTAACCCTAACGCTAAACCTAACCCTAAACAGTCCCCTAACCCGTACCCTAACCCATACCCTAACCGTATCCCTAACCGGTACCATAACACTAACCCTAACCTTAACCTGTACTGTAACCCTAACCCTAACCCTAAACCTAACCCTAACCTGTACCCTAACCCTAACCCTAATTCTAACCCTAACTGGTACCCTAAACCTAACCCTAACCAGTACCCTAATCCTAACCGTAACACTAACCCTAACCCTAACTCGTACTCTGATCCTGAACCTAACCCTAACCCTAAACCTAAACCTAACCATAACCCGAACACTAACCCGTACCCTAATCCTAACCCTAAACCTAACCCGAACCCGTATCCTAACCCTAACCCGTACCCAGCTCTAAACCTAACCCTAACCCGGACCCTAAACCGTACGCTAAACCTAACCCTAACCCATACCATAACCCTAACCCTAACCCTAACCAGTACCCTAACGCAAGCCCTAATCCGTACCCTAACCATAACCGTAACAATAACCCTAACCCTAATTCGTACTCTGACCCTAACCCTACCCTAACTCTAACCCGTAACCTAACCTTAACCCTAACCCTACCCCGTAACCTAACCCTAACCCTAAACCTAACCCTAACCTGTACGCTAACCCTAACCCTAACCCTAACACTAAACCTAAACCCTACCCTAACACTAAACCTAATCCTAACCAGTACCCTAACCCTACCACTAAACCAAACCAGTACCCTAACCGTAACCCTAACCCTAAACCGTACCATAAACCTAACCCTAACCCTAACCCGTACGTAACCCTAACCCTAACCCGTACCCTAAACCTAACCCTAACCCTAACCCTAATCCTAACCCATACCCTAACGCTAACCCTAACCCTAACCAGTACCCTAACCCTAACCCTAACCCGTACCCTAACCCTAACCAACCCTAACCAGTATCCTAACCCTAACCCTAACCCTAAACCTAACCCTAACCTCTAACCTAACCCTACCCCTAACCTAAACCTAACCAGTACCCTAACCCTAACCCTAACCCATACCGTAACCCGTACCCTAACCCTAACCCTAACACGTAACCTAACCCTAACCATAATTTTAACCAGTACCGTAACCCGTACCGTTACCCTAACTCTAACGCGTAACCTAACCCTAACCCTAACACTAAATCGTACCCTAACCCTAACCCTAACCTTCACCCACACCCGTACCCTAACCCTAAACCTAAACCTAACAAGGACCCTAACCCTGACCCTAACCCGTACGCCCACTCTTAACCTAAGCCGTACCCTAACCCTAACCCGTACCCAAACCCTAACCCTGACACTAACTCTAAATCATACCCTAACCCTAAACCTAACCAGTACCCTAACCCTAACCGTAACCCTAACTCTAAGCCCAACCCTAACCCGTAACCTAACCCTTACCCTAATCCGTACCCTAACCCTAACCCATACCCTAACCTGTACCCTAACCCGTACCCAGCTCTAACCCTAACCCGTAAGCTAACCGTAGTCCTAGCCCTACCGCTAACCCATATACTCACCCTAACCCTAACCCGTACCCTAACCCTAAACGTAAATCTAACCGGTACCCTTACGCTAACCCTAAACCTAACTCGTACACTAACCCTAAAACTAACCCGTACACTAAAACTAACCCTATCCCTAACCCTATTGCTAACCCGTACCCTAACCCTAACCCTAACACTAACCCTAACCCGTACCCTAACCCTAACTCTAAACCTAATCCTAACCCGTACCCTAACCCTAAAACTAATCCTAACCCTAAACTGTACCCTAACGCTAACCCTAACCCTAAACCTAAATAGTACCCTAACCCTAATCCGAACCCGTACCCTAACCCTAAACCTAACGCGTACCCTTACCCTAACGCTAAACCAAACCAGTACCCTAACCCTAAATTAAACCCGTACCCTCACCCTAACCCTAACTCTAACCCTAATCCTAACCCGTACCCTAACCCTAACCCTAATCCTAACCCTAACTTGTACCCTAACGCTAACCCTAACCCTAACCCTTACTAGTACCATAACCCTCATCCTAACCCTAATCCTATCCCATACCCTAACCTTAACCCTAACCCTAATCCATACCTAACCCTAACCCAAACCCTAACCAGTAGCCTAAACATAACCCTAACCCGTAACGTAACCCATACCCTAACCCTAACCCTAACCCGTAACCTAACCCTAACCAGTACCGTAACTCGTAACCTAACCCTAACCCTCACCCTCACCCGTACCCTAACCCTAACCCTAACCCATACCCTAACCCGTACCATAACCTTAAACCTTAACCTAACCTGTACCCTAACCCTAAACCGCACACTAACCCATCCCCTACACTAGCACTAACCCTCACCCTCACCCGTACCCTAACCCTAACCCTAACCTTAACCCGTACCCTAAACCTAACACTAAAACTAACACGTACCATAACCCTAACCCGTACCCTAACACATACCCTAACGCATACCCAGCCCTGACCCTAACCCGTAACCTAACCCTAACCCTAACCCTACTGCTAATGCGTACACTCACCCGAACCCTAACCCGTAACCTATCCCTAACCCGTACCCTAACCCTAACCCTTACTCTAAACCTAACCATACCCTAACCCTAAAACTAACCAGTACCCTAACCCTAACGCTAACCTTAACCCTACCCTGTACCCTAATCCTAACCCTAAACCTGACCCTAAACCTAACCCTAACCCTAAACCGTACCCTTACCCTAAGCCTAACCCTAACCCGTGCCCTAACCCTAACCCTAATGTGTACACTCACCCTAACCCTTACCCGTACCCTACCCTAACCTGTACACTAACCTTTAACCCGTTCTCTAACCCTAACCCGTACACTAACCCTAACCCTAAACAATACCCTAAACCTAACCTTAACCCTAACCCGTACCCTAGCCCTAACCCTTACCCTAACTCATACCCTTATCCTAACCCTAACCCTAACCCGACCCTTACCCTAACCCTAACCCTTACACTAAACCTAACCCTAACCCTAACCCTATTGCTAACCCGTACCCTAACCGTACCCCTAACACTAAACCTAATCCATTCCCTAACCCGTACCCTAACCGTAACCCTAACCCGTACCCTAACGCTAACACTAAACCTAACCCTAACACTAACCTTAACCCTAACCCGTACCCTAAAGCTAACCCTAACCCTAACCCTAACCCCTCCCCTAACCCCACCCCAACCCTAACCAGTACCCTAACCCTAAACCTAACCCTATCCCTAACCCGTACCCTAACCCTAATCCTAACACGTACCCTTACCCTAACCCAAAACCAAACCAGTACCCTAACCCTAATCCTAACCCTAAACCTAACCCATACCCTAACCCTAAACTGTACCCTAACCCTAACCCTAAACTTAATCCTAAGCGTATCCTAACCCTTACACTAAACCTAACACTAATCCAAATCGTAACCTGTACCCTAACCCTAACCAGAACCCTTATGCTCACCCTAACCCTAACTCTAACTCTAACCCTAACCAGTACCCTAACTCTAACCCTAACCCTATCCCGTACCCTAACCCTAACCATAACCCTAACCTTAACCATAACCCGTACCCGTACCCGTACCCTAACCCTAAACCTAACCCGTACCCCTACCCTAACCCGAAACCTTACCCGTACACTAACCCAAACCCTAACACTACGCCTAACCTGTACCATAACCCGAACCCTAACCCTAACACTAACCCTAACCCGTACCCTACCACACACATTAACCCAAACCTACCCGTACCCTCAACATAGTCTAACCCTAAGCCATACCCTAACCCTAACCATAACCCGTACCATAACCCATACCGTAACGCTCACCCTAACCCTTACCAGTACCCTATCCCTAAACCGTACCCTAACCCTGACCCTATCCCTAACCCTCAGCCGTACCCTAACCGTAACCCTATCCTTGAACCTAACCCGTACCCTAACCCTAACCATAATATTTTCCCTAACCCTAACACTAAAACCTAAACCGTCCCCTAACCAGTGCCCTAACCCGTACCCTAACCCGTACCCTAACCCTACCACTAATCCTAACCCTTACCCTAATCCTAACCCTAACACTCACCCTAACCCTAACCCGTAACCTAACCCTAACCCTCACCCGCACCCTAACCCCGAACCCTTACCCGTACCTTCAGCCTTACACTAACCCTAACCCTAACCCGTACCCTAACCCGTACCCTATACCTAACCCTAACCCTAAACCTAAACCTAACCCGTACCCTAACCTATCCCTCAACCAAACAGTACCCTAACTCTAACCCTAACCCTCAACCATACCCTAACTCTAACCTTAACCCTAACTCTAACCCTAACCCTAACCCTAACCCTTATCCTAACACTAACCCTAACACTTACGCTAAACCGTACCCTAACCCTAACCCTAACCAGTACCCTAACCCTAACCCTAACCAGTACCGTAAACCTAACCGTAACCATATCCCGTACCCTAAACCTAACCCTAACCCTAACCCAAATTCTAACCCTAAACCTAACCCTAAACTTAACCCCAACCTGTACCCTAACCCTATCCCAAACCCTAACCAGTACCCTAACCTTAACCATAATCCTAACCCGTACCTTAACCTTCAACCTAACCCTAACCTGTACCCTAACACTAACCCTCACCCTAACCAGTACCCTAACCCTAACCCATACTGTAACCCAAACTCTAACCCTCATCCTAACCCATAACCTATCCCGATCGCTAACCCTAACCTGTACCCTAAACCTAACCCGTACCCTGACCCTAAACCTAACCCTAACCCTAACCCTAACATGTACCCTAATGCTAACCCTAGCCCTAACCAGTACCCTAACCCTAACCTAACCCTAACCCTAAACCGTACCCTAAACCTAACCCTAACCCTAACCCTAACCTGTACCAGTACCCAAAACCTAAATCTAAACCGTCCCTTAACCCTAACCCTAACCTGTACCCTAACCCTACCACTAACCCTAACACTACGCGTAACCAGTACGCTAACCTAACCCTAACACTAACCCTAACCGTAACCCTAACCCATACGCTAACCCATACCCTAACCCATACCCTAACCTGTATTCTTACCCTAAACTTAACCCTAACCCAACCCGTACACTACCCTAAACCTAACCCGTAACCTAACCCTAACCCGAACACTAACCCTAACCCGTCGCCTAACCCTAACCCTAACCCGTAATCTAAACCTAACCCTAACCCTAACCAGTACCCTAAACCTAACCCTAACCTTAACTCTACTCCTCCCATAACCTTAACCCCAACCTTAACCAGTACCCTAACCCTAACCCTAACCCTAAACCTAACCCGTAACCTAAACCTTAACCCTAACCCGTAACCTTACCCTAACCCTAAGCCTAACCCATACCCTATCCCTAACCCTAACCAGTACCCTAAGCCGTACAATAACCCTAACCCTAATCGTAACCTGAACCCTAATCATAACCCTAACCCTCACCCTAACCCTAATCCTAAACCGTACCCGAACCCTAACCCTAACCTGTACCCTAACCTGTACCCTAACCCTAACCATCACCCGTACCCTAACCCTAACCCTAACACAAAACCGAACCCTAACCCTAACCCCAACCCTAACCCTAACCCTAACCCTAATCTGTAACCTAACACTAACCCTAACCCGTACCCTAATGCTAACCCTAACCCGTACCCTAACCCTAACCCTAACCCGTACGCTAACCTTAACCCGTACCCTAACCCTAACCTTAACCATAACCCTAAACCGTATGCTAACCTGGACCCTACCCTAAACCGTAACTTAACCCTAACCCTAACCCTATCCCTAACCATAATCCGTCCCCTAACCCCTGCCCTAAACCGTACCCTAACCCTAACCCTAACCCGACCCTAACCAGTACCCTAACCCGTACCCTTAACCTAACACTAACTCTAAACTTAACCATAACCCATACCCTAACCCTAACCTTAATCCGTACACTAACCCGTACCTTAACCCATACCATAACACGTACCCTAACCCTAACCCTAACCCATACACTAACCCGTACCCTAAACGGTACCCTAACCTGTACCCTAACCCTAAACCTAACCCTAAGCCGTACCCTAAACCTAACCTTAACCCGTACCCTAACCCTTTCCCTAACGAGAACCCTAACCCTAACCCTAAACCTAACCCTAACACTAACCCTATCCCGAACCCTAACCCTAACCCTAACCCGTACCCTAACCCATACCCTAACCCGTACCCTAACCCTAAACTTAACACTAACCCAAACCCTAAACCGTTACCCATCCCTAAACCGTACCCTAACCCTAACCCTAACCCTAACCCTAACCCTAACCCTAAGCCGTACCCTTACCCTAAACCTAACCCATACCCTGACCCTAACCCTAACCCTAACCCTAACCCTAACCATTACCCTAACCCTAAACCTAACACGAAACCGTACCCTAACCCTAACCCCAACCCTAACACTTTCCCTTACACAAATCCCAAACCCTCGCCCGTACCCTAACCAGTACCCGAACCCGTACCCTAACCCGTAGCATAAACCTAACCATAAACCTAACCCGAACCCTAATGCTAACCCTTACCCTAACTCTAACCCTAACCCGTAACCTAACCCTAACCATAAACCGTACCCTACACATAACCCTAACCCTAAACCTATGCCTAACCCGTACACTAACGTAACCCTAAATCTAACCCGTAACCTAACCGTAATCAGTACCCTAATCCTAACACGTACCCTAACCCTAACCCTAACCCGTACCCTAAACTTAAACCAAAACCTAACCCTATTGCTAACCCGTACCCTAACCCTAACCTGACACTAACCCTAACCAGTACCCTAACCCGTACCCTTACTGTAACCCTACCCGTACTCTTACCCTAAAACTATCCCTAACCCTTACCCTTACCTTAACCCTAACCCGTACCCTAAACCTAACCCTAACCGTAACACTAACGCCTACCCTAACCCTAACCCTAACCTAAACAGTACCATAACCCTCACCCTAACCCTCACCCTAAACCGTACGCTAACCCTAATCCTAACCCGTACCCTTAGCCTAACCTAACCCTAATAAGTCCACTAAACCTAACCCTAACCCGTACCCTAAGGCGTACACTAACCCTAACCCTAAGCCAAACCCTAACACATACCCTAAACCTAACCATAACCCTATCCCTAAACCTAACCATTACCCTAAACCTAACACTAAACCAAACCAGTACCATAATCCTAACCCTAAACCTAACCCTAGCCCTAAACCGTACACTAACCCTAACCCTAACACTAACACGTAACCTAACCCTAAACCTAACCTGTACCCTAATTCTAACCCTGACCCTAACCCTAACCCGTAACCTAACCCTAACCCTAACCCTCACCTGTATCCTAAACCTAACCCTAACCCTAAACCTAACCCTAAACTGTACACTAACCTTAACCCTATCCCGAACCCTTAACCGTACCCTAACCCTAACACTCACCTTAACCAGTACTCTTACCCTAACCCGTACCCTAACCCGTACCCTAACGCATAACCTAATCCAAAATCTAAACCCTACCCTAACCCTAACCCTAACCCGTAACCTAAACCTAACCCTGTCACTACCCCGTTCCCTAACCCTAACCCTATCTCGTACCCTAACCCTAAACCGTACCCTAACCCTAAACCTAACCCTAAGCAGTACCCTAACCCTAACACTAACCCGAACCCTAACTCGTTGTAACCCTAAACCTAACCTTAACCCTAATCCTAAACCTAACTATAACCCGAACAATAACCCGTACCCTAACCCTAACCCTAAAACTAACCCTATCCCGTACCCTAACCCTAACCCGTACCCAGCCATAACCCTAACCCTAAAGGGTACCCTAACCCATACCCTAACCCTAACCCTATCCCTAACCCATACCCTACCCCTAACCCTAACCCTAACCCGTACCCTAAACCTAACCCTAACCCGTACCCTAACCCTTTCCCTAACGAGAACCCTAACCCTAACCCTAACCCTAACCCTAACCCTAACACTAACCCTATCCCGAACCCTAACCCTAACCCTAACCCTAACCCGTACCCTAACCCATACCCTAACCCGTACCCTAACCCTAAACTTAACACTAACCCAAACCCTAAACCGTTACCCATCCCTAAACCGTACCCTAACCCTAACCCTAACCCTAACCCTAACCCTAACCCTAAGCCGTACCCTTACCCTAAACCTAACCCATACCCTGACCCTAACCCTAACCCTAACCCTAACCCTAACCATTACCCTAACCCTAAACCTAACACGAAACCGTACCCTAACCCTAACCCCAACCCTAACACTTTCCCTTACACAAATCCCAAACCCTCGCCCGTACCCTAACCAGTACCCGAACCCGTACCCTAACCCGTAGCATAAACCTAACCATAAACCTAACCCGAACCCTAATGCTAACCCTTACCCTAACTCTAACCCTAACCCGTAACCTAACCCTAACCATAAACCGTACCCTACACATAACCCTAACCCTAAACCTATGCCTAACCCGTACACTAACGTAACCCTAAATCTAACCCGTAACCTAACCGTAATCAGTACCCTAATCCTAACACGTACCCTAACCCTAACCCTAACCCGTACCCTAAACTTAAACCAAAACCTAACCCTATTGCTAACCCGTACCCTAACCCTAACCTGACACTAACCCTAACCAGTACCCTAACCCGTACCCTTACTGTAACCCTACCCGTACTCTTACCCTAAAACTATCCCTAACCCTTACCCTTACCTTAACCCTAACCCGTACCCTAAACCTAACCCTAACCGTAACACTAACGCCTACCCTAACCCTAACCCTAACCTAAACAGTACCATAACCCTCACCCTAACCCTCACCCTAAACCGTACGCTAACCCTAATCCTAACCCGTACCCTTAGCCTAACCTAACCCTAATAAGTCCACTAAACCTAACCCTAACCCGTACCCTAAGGAGTACACTAACCCTAACCCTAAGCCAAACCCTAACACATACCCTAAACCTAACCATAACCCTATCCCTAAACCTAACCATTACCCTAAACCTAACACTAAACCAAACCAGTACCATAACCCTAACCCTAACCCATACCTTAACCCTAACCCTAACACTAACCCGTAACCTAACCCTAACCCTAACCTGTACCCTAATTCTAACCCTGACCCTAACCCTAACCCGTAACCTAACCCTAACCCTAACCCGTACCCTGACCCTAACCCTAACCCTAACCCTGACCATTACCCTAAACCTAACCCTAACCCTAACCCGTACCCTAACACTAACCCTAACCCTCACCTGTATCCTAAACTTAACCCTAACCCTAAACCTAAAGCTAAACTGTACACTAACCTTAACCCTATCCCGAACCCTTAACCGTACCCTAACCCTAACACTCACCTTAACCAGTACCCTTACCCTAACCCGTACCCTAACCTGTACCCTAACGCATAACCTAATCCAAAATCTAAACCCTACCCTAACCCTAACCCTAACCCGTAACCTAAACCTAACCCTGTCACTAACCCGTTCCCTAACCCTAACCCTATCTCGTACCCTAACCCTAAACCATACCCTAACCCTAAACCTAACCCTAAGCAGTACCCTAACCCTAACACTAACCCTAACCTTAACTCGTTCTAACCCTAAACCTAACCTTAACCCTAATCCTAAACCTAACTATAACCCGAACAATAACCCGTACCCTAACCCGTACCCTAAAACTAACCCTATCCCATACCCTTACCCTAACCTGTACCCAGCTATAACCCTAACCCTAAACGGTACCCTAACCCATACCCTAACCCTAACCCTATCCCTAACCCGTACCCTATATCTAACCCTAACCCGTACCCAAAAACTAACCATACCCTAATCTGTACCCTAACCCTAAGCCTACGCCTAACCCTAACCCGTAACCTAACCTGTAACCTAACCCTAACCCTAACCCTAACACTAACCCTAACGCTTACCCTAACCCAAACCCTAACCAGTACCTTAACCCTAACACTAACCCTAACCCGTACCCTATCCTAACCCTAAACCTAAACCTAACCCTAACCCTAACCCGTACCCTTCCCTAAACCTAACCCGTAACGTAACCCTCACCCTAACCCGAACCCGTAACCTAACCCTACTCCTAACCCTAACACCAAACTGTACCCTAACTCTAACACTAACACTAACACTAACCCTTCCCCTAAACTAACCCTAACCCTAACCAGTACCCTAAACCTAAACCTAACCCTAACCCGTACCCTAACCCTAAACTTAACCGTCTCCTTACCCTAACCCTAACCCTAACCCGTACCCTAAACCTAACCCATAACCTAAGCCGTACACTAACCCTAAACCTAACCCGTACCCTAAACCGTACCCTAAAACTAACCCTAACCCTAGCCCTAAACCTAACCGTACCATAGCCCTAACGCTAAACCAAACCAGTACCCTAACCCTAACCTTAACTCTAAATTGTACCATAACCCTAACACTAACCCTAACCCATAACCTTACCCTAACCCTAACCCGTACACTAACCCTAACCCGTACCCTAACCCTAACCTTAACTCGTCACTAACCCTAACACTAACCCATACAATAAACCTAACCCTAAACGTAACCCTATTGCTAACCCGCACCCTAACCCTAACCCTAAACCTAACCCTAACGCGTACCCTTACCCTTACCCTAAACCAAATCAGTACCCTAACCCTAACCCGTACCCGTACCCGTACCCTCACCCTAACCCTAACTCTAACCCGTAACCTAACTCTAAGCCTAACCCGTACCTTAACTCTAACCCTCACTCGTACCCTAACACTAACCCTAACCCGTACCCTAACCCTAACCCTAAATCTAACCAGTATCCTAACCCTAACCCTTACCCTAATCCTAAACATAAACTGTAAACTATCCCTAACCCTAACCATAACCAGTACCCTAGCCCTAACCCAAAACCTAATCCTAACCTGCACCCTAACCCTAACCCTAATCCGTACACTAACCCTAACCCAAACCACTACCCTAAACCTAACCCTAACCCGTACCGTAACCCGTACCCTAACACTAACCCTAAACCGTAACCTTACCCTAACCCTAACCCTAACCCATATTGTAACCCTAACCCTAACCCTAACCCTCAACTGAACCCTAACCCTAACACTAACACTAACCAGTACCCTAACCCTAACCCTCACATGTACCCTAACACTAACCTTAACCCCAACCCGAACCAGTATCCTAACCCTAACCCTAACCCTTACCCTAACCCGTATCCAAACCCTAAACCTAACTCTAAACCTAACCCTAACCGGTACCCTAAACCTAACCCTTAGCCTAACCCGAACCCTAATCTCACCCTAACCTGTAACCTAAACCTAAACCTAACCCTAAACCATACCCCAACCCTGACCCTAACCCTAAACCTAACCCATACCCTAACCCTAACGCTGACCCTAACCAGTACCCTAAACCTAACCCTAACCCTAAACCTAACCAATACCCTATCCCTATCCCTAACCCTTACGTGTACCCTAAACCTACTCCGTACCCTAACCCTATACCTAACCCTAACACGTACCCTAACCCTAACCCTAACTACTACCCTAGCCCTAACCTAACCCTAACCCTAACCCGTACCCTAATCCTAACCCTAACCATAACCCTAAACCATTCCAGTACCCAAACCCTAACACTAAACCTTACCTCAACCCTACCACTAACCCTAAATCTAACCCTAACCCTAACCCTAACACTACGCCTAACCTGTACCCTAACCCAAACCCTAACCCTAAACCTAACCCGTACCCTAAACCGTACCATAACCCATACCCTAACCCGTATCCTAACCCTAACCCTATCCCTAACCCATACCCTCCTCTAACCCTATCCCGTATCCTAACCCTAACCCTAACCCTACCCAGTACCCTAAACCTAACCCAACCCGTACCATAAACCGTACCCTAATCCTAACCCTAAACCTAACCCCTACCCTAACCCTAATCCTAACCTGTACACTTACCCTAAACCTAACCTTAACCCGTACCCTATCCCTAACCATAACCCGTACCGTAAACCGTACACTAACCCTAAACGTAACCGGTACCCGAACCCGTACCCTAAACCTAACCCTAACTCTAACCCTAAACCTAACCCATACCATAAACCTAAACCTAAACCAAACTGGTACCCTAACCCTAACCCTAACCCTAACCCTAACCCGTAACCTAATCCTAACCCTAACCCATACCCTAACCCTAACCATAACCATAACCGTAAACCTAACCCTAACCCTAACCCATACCCAAACCCTAACACTACCCGTACTGTAACCTGTACCCTAACCCTAACCCTAACCTGTAACCTAACCCTAACCCTAACCCTAACACATACCCGAACCCTAACCCTAACCCTAACCTTAACCCGTACCCTAACCCTAAACCTAACCCTAACCAGTACCCTAACCCTAACCCTAACCTGAACCTTAACCCGTACCTTAACCTTAACCCTCACCCGTACCCTCTCCCTAACCCTAACACTAAACCTAACCCGTACCCTCACCCTAACCCTAATCCGTACCCTAACGCTAACCATACCCTAACACTAACCCTTACACTCACCCTATCCCGTACCCTAACCCAAACCCTAAGCAGTACCCTAACCCTAATCCCACCCCGTACCCTAACGCTAACCCTAACCCTAAACCTAACCCATAACCTAAACCTAATCCTAACCCTAAACCTAACCCTAACCCGTACCCTTACCCTAACCCTAACCCTAACCCATTCCCTAACCCTAACCCGTTCCCTAACCCGTACCCTAACCCTAACCATAACACTAACACTAACCCTAACCCTTACCCGTACGCTAACCCGTACCCTAACCTAAACCTAACACTAACACTAACCCGTACCCTAACCCTAACCCTAAACCTAACCAACCCTAACCCTAACCCATACCCTAACCCTAACCTAACCCTTTCCATAACCCTAACCCTCAACCCTAACCCGTACCCTAACCAGTAACCTAACCCGTACCCTAAGCCGTACACTAACCCATACCATAACCCTAACCCCAAACCTAAACTGTACCCTTATCATAACCCTAAACCTAACCCTAAACCTAACGTGTACCCTGACCCTAACACCAACCCGTACCCTAACCCTAACCCTAACTCTAACCCTAACCCGTACCCTAACACTAAACCTACCCCTAATCTGTACCCTAAACCTAAACCTAACCAGTACCCTAACCCTAACCCTTACCTGAACCTTAACCCGTACCTTAACCCTAAACCTAACCCGTACCCTCTCCCTAACCCTAACCCTAAGCCTAACCCTAACCCTAACCCTAACCCTAACCCTAACCAGTACACTAATCCTAACCCTACCTCTAACCCTAACCAGTACAATAACCCTAACCCTAACCCTAACCCTCTAACCAGTACACTAACCCTAAACCTACCTCTACCCTCTAACCCCTCTAACCCTCTAACATGTACCCTAACCCTAACCCTAACCTGAACCTTAACCCGTACCCTAACCCTAACGCTAACTGTAACCCTAACCAGTACCCTAAACCTAACCCCAAACCTAACCCTAACCCTAAAGCTAACCCGTACCCTAACACTAACCATAACCCTAACCCTAAACCTTACCCTAACCCTAACCAGTACACTAACCCTAACCCTACCTCTAACCCATACCCTAACTCTAACCATATCCCTAATCCTAACCCATACCCTAACCCTAAAGCTAACCCGTACCCTAACCCGTAACTTAACCCTAATCCGTAACTAAACCCTAACGCTAACCCTAAACCTAATAAGTACCCTAACCCGCGCCCTAACCCTTTACCCTAAACCTAACCCTAACCCGTACCATAACCCTAAACCTAACCCTCCCCGTACACTAACCCTAACACTAACCCTAACCCTAACCCTTACCCATACCCTAACCCTCACCCTCACGCTAAACAATACCCTAACCCTAACCCTACCACTAACCCATACCCCCACGCTAACCCTAACCCTAGGCCTAAACCTAACCAGTAATCTACCCTAAACCTAACCCGTAACCTAACACTAACGATAACCCTAACCCTAACCAGTACCCTAACCCTAACCCTAACCAGAACTCTAACCCGTACCCTAACCCTAACCCTAACCCGTACCCGAACCCTAACCCTAACCCTAAACTTAACCAGTAACATAACCCTAACCCTAACACTAAACCTAACTCATAAACTAACCCTAAACCTAACCCAAAACCTAACCCTAAACCTAACCATAAACCGAACACTAACCCGTACCCTAACCATAACCCTTAACCTAAACCTAACCCGTACCCTAACCCTAACCCTAAACCGTAAACAGCCCTAACCCAAACCCTAAACGGTACACTAACCCGTACCCTAACCCTAACCCTAAACCAAACCAGAAACCTAACCCTTATCCTAACCCGTATCCTAACCCTACCGTAACCCTAGACCTTACCCTAACTCTAACCCTAACCAGGACCCTAATCCTAACCCTAACCCTAACATGTTCCCTAACCCTAACACTAACCCTAACCTTAACCCTATGCCATACCCGTCCCCTAACCGTAAACCTAACCCATACCTGGACCATAACCCTAACCCGTATCCCTACCCTAATCCATAAAGAAACCCTACGCCTAACACTGAACTTAACACGTACCCTAACCCTAACCCTAACCCGTACCCTAACCCTAACCCTAACCCTAAACTGTACCCTAACCCTAACCCTAACACTAACCTGTACGCTAAACCTAACCCTAACCCTAACTCGTACCCTAACCCTAACCTTAACACTAACACTAACACTAACCCGTACCCTACCATGTACCCTAACACTAATCCTAACCCGTACCCTACCCCTAACCCTAACCCGTACCCTAACCATAACCCTAACCCTAACCATAACCCTAACCCGTAACCTAACCGTAATCAGTACCCTAAACCTAACACGTGTCCTAACTCTAACCGTAAACCAAACCCTAACCAGTACCCTAACTCAAACCCTAACACTAACCCTAACCCATACCATAACACTAACCCTAACCCTAAACCCAACCCATACCCTAACCCTAACCCTCAACTGTACGCTAACTTGTACCCTACACTAAACCGTAACTTCCCCTAACCCTAACCCTAAACCTAACCCTAATCCATACCGTAAACCCTACCCTAACCCGTACCCTAACCCGTACCCTAACCCTAACCCTTAACCTAACCCTAACTCTAAACCTAACCATAACCCCTACCCTAAATGTAACCCTAATCCCGTACACTAACCCGTACCCTAAATGGTACCCTAACCCGTACCATAACCATAACCCTAACCCTAAGCCTTACCCTAAACCTAACCCTAACCCGTACCCTACCCTTACCCTAAGGCTACCCCTAACCCTTAACTTACCCCAACCCTCACCCTTAACCTAACACTAACCCTAACCCGTACCCTTACCCTAAACCTTACATTAACCCAAACCCTAACCCGTAACCCATCCCTAAACCGTACCCTAACCCTAACCCTTAATCTAACACTAACCCATACCCTAACCCTACCCCTAACCAGTACCCTAACCCTAACCCTAACCCTAACACTAACCCTAACCCTAACCCTAACCCTAAACCTCACCCGTAACCTAACCCTAACCCTAACCCGTACCCTAACCCTAACCCTAACACTAAACCTAACCCTAACCCTAACCCGTAACCGGACCCTACCCTAACCCTAACCCTAAACCCTACCCCGTAACCTAACCCTAATCCTAACACTAACCCTAAACCCTACCCTAACCCTAACCCGTACGCTAACCCATACCCTAACCCATACCCAGCCCTAACCCTAACCCATAACCTATCCCTAAACCTAACCCTACTGCTAACCTGTACACTCACACTAACCCTAACCCGTACCCTAACCCTAATCCGAACACTAACCCTAACCCGTACTCTAACCCTAACCCGTACACTAACCCTAACCCTTACGAAAACCCTAACCCTAACCTTAACCCTAACCCGTACCGTAGCCCTAACCCTAAAGCTAACTGTACCCTAATCCTAACCATAACCCTAACCCGTACCCTTACCCTAACCCTAACCCGTAAACTAAACCTAACCCTACCCTAACCCTATTGCTAACCCGTACCCTAACCCTAAACCTAACACTAACCCAAACGCGTACCCTCACCCGTACCCTAACCGTAAGCCTAACCCATACCCTAACGCTAACCCTAAACCTAACCCTAACACTAACCTTAACCATAAACCGTACCCTAAACCTAACCCTAAACCTAACCCTAACCCCTACCCTAACCCTAACCCTAATCCCAACCAGTACCCTAACCCTAAACCTAACCCTAACCCTAAACCGTACCCTAACCCTAATCCAAACTCGTACCCTTACCCTAACCCTAAACCAAACCAGTACCCTAAACCTAACCCTAACACTAAACCTAACCCATACCCTAAACCTAACCCTAATCCGTACCCTAAACCGTACCCTAACCCTTACCAGTACCCTAACGCTAACCCTAACCCTACCCGTACCCTAAACCTAAACCAACTGTAACCCGTATCCTAACCCTAACCCTAACCCTAAACCTAACCCTAACCTGTACCCTAAGGCTAACCCTAACCCTAACCCTAATCCTAACCCATAATCTAACCCTAAGCCTAACCCTCATCCATACCCTAACCCAAACACTAACCAGTACCCTAAACCTAACCCTAACCCGTACCGTAAACCCTACCTTAACCCTAACCCTAACCATAAACCTAACCCGTACCCTCACCCTAAACCTAAGCCGTACCCTAACCCGAACCCTAACCCATACCCTAACCCTAACCCTTACACTAACCCTAACCCGTACCCTAACCTAACCCTATCCAGTACACTAACCCTAACGCTAACCCATACTATAACCCTAACCCGTCACCTAACCCTAACCCTAACACTAACCCGTACCCTAACCCTAACCCGTACCCTCACCCGTACCCTAACTCGTACCCAGCCCTAACCCTAACCCATAACCTAACCCTAAACATAACACTAAACCTAACCCGTACACTCACCCTAACCCTAACCCGTAACCTCATCCTAACCCTTACCCTAACCCGTACCCTAAACCTAACCCTAACCCTAAGCCTAACCCGTATCCTAAACCTAACCCTAACCCTAAACCTAACCCTGACCTTTACCCTAACCCTAACCAGTACCCTAACCCTAACCCTAACCCAAACCAGTACCCTAACCAGCACCCTAACCCTAACCAGTACCCTAATGCTAACCCTAACCATAACCTGTACCCTCAACCTAAACCTAACCCTAACCCGTATCCTAACCCTAACCCTAACCCTAAACCTAACCCTAACTTGTACCCTAACGCTAACCCTAACCCTAAACCTAATCCTAACCCATTACCTAACCCTAACCCTAACCCTAATCGGTACCCTAACCCTAACCCTAACCAGTACCCTAAACCTAACCCTAACCTGTACCGTAAACCGTACCCTAACCCTAACCCTAACCCTAAACCTACCCCTTACCCTCACCCTAAACCTAAGCCGTACCCTAATCCTAACCCTAACCCGTATCCTAACCCTAACCCTTACACTAACCCTAACCCGTACCCTAAACTTAACCCTAACCAGTACACTAACCCTAACCCTAACCCTAAACCTACCCTAACCCTAACCCGAACCATAACCCAAACCCGTAACCTAACCCTAACCCTAACACTAACCCGTACCCTAAACCTAACACGTCCCCTCACCCGTACCCTAACCCATACCCAGCCCTAAACCTAACCCATAACCTAACCCTAACCCTAACACTAACCCTAACCCGTACACACACCCTAACCCTAACCCATACCCTCACCCTAACCCGTACCCTAACCCTAACCCTAAACAGTACCCTAACCCTAACCCTAACATTAACCCTAACCCTAACCCTAACCCTAACCCTAACGCATACCCTTACACTAACCCTAAACCTAACCTGTACCCTAACCCTAACCCTAACACGTACCCTAATCCTAATCTGTAACTTAACCCTAACGCTAATCCTAACCCTAATCAGTACCCTAACCCGACCCTAACCCGAACCCTAACCCGAACCCTACCCTGTATCCTAACCCTTACACTAACCCTAACCAGTACCCTAACACTAACCCTAACTCTAAACCTAACCTGTACCCTAACACTAACCCTAACCTGTACCCTAAACCTAACCTTAAACTATAACCTAAAATTTACCATAACGCTAACCCTAAGCCTAACCCTAAGCTTAACGCTAACCCTAACCCGTACCCTAACCCTAAACCGTACCCTATACCTAACTCTAAACCGTACGCTTAGCCTTACCCTAACCCTAACCCTAACCCGTATCCTAACCAGTACTATAAACCTAACCCTAACCCTAACACTAAACCTAACCCTACACCGTACCCTAACACTAATCCTAACCCTAACCCTAACCCTAACACATAACCTAACACTAATGCTAAACCGTACTCTTTCCCTAAACCTAAACCTAACCCTAAACCGAACCCTAACCCTAACCCTAACCGTAACCTTAACCCTAACCCGTACCCTAACCCTAACCCTAACCCTAACCCAATTGCTAACCCGTACCCTAACCCTAAACCTAACACTAACCCTAACTGTAACTCTAACCCGTGCCCTAAAGCTAACCCTAACACTAACCCTAACCCTAACCTTAACACTAACCAGTACCCTAAACCTAACCCAAACCCTAACGCTAACCCCTACCCTAACCCTAACCCTAACCCTAATCAGTACCCTAACCCTAACGCTAACACTAATCCTAACCCGTTCCATAACCCTAACCATAACGCGTTCCCTTACCCTAACCCTTAACCAAACCAGTACCCTAACCCTAAACCTAACCCAAAACTGTACCCTAAACCTAACCTTAACCCTAACCCTCCCCCTAACACGTATCCTAACCCTAACCCTAACCCTAACCCTAACCCTAACCCATAACCTAACCCTAACCCTAACCCGTACCTGTACCCTAACACGAAACCTAACTCGTACCCTAACCCTAACCCTAACCCTAACCTGTAATCTAAACCTAACCCTAACTGGTAACCTAACCCTAACCCTAACCCATTCCCTAACTCTAACCCTAACCCTAACCCTAACCAGTACCCTAACCCTAACCCTAAACCTAAACAGTACCCCAACCCTAACCCTAACCCTAACCAGTACCCTAAACTTAACCTTAACCCTAACCCGTACCCTAAACCTAACCCTGAACCGTACCCTAACGCTAACCGTAACCCGTACCCTAACCAGAAACCTAACCCTAACCCTCACCCGTACCCTAACCCTAACCCTAACCCTAACCAGTACCCTTGCCCTAACCCTAACCCTATCCCGTACCCTAACCCGGACCCATCCCTAACCCTAACCCATAATCTAACCCTAACCTTAACCTTACTGCTAACCCATACACTCACCCTAAACTGAACCCGTATCCTAACCCTAATCCATAACCTACCCTTAACCCTTACTCTAACCCTAACCCGTACCCTAACCCTAAACCTTACTCTAACCCTAACCCGTATCCTAATCCTAACCCTAACGAGTACCCTAACCCTAACAATAAACTTAACCTGAATCCGTACCCTAACACTAACCCGTACCCTAACCCTAAACCTTAGTCTAACCCTAACCCGTACCCTAACCCTAACACTAACGAGTACCCTAACCCTAACCCTAAACTTAACCCTAACCCGCACCCTAACCCTAAGCCTAAGCCTAACCCTAACCCTTACCCTTACTCTTACCTTAACCCTAACCATAACCCGTACCCTAACCCTAACCCTTACCCGTACACTAAACCTAACCCTAACCCTAACCCGATTGCTAACTCGTACCCTAAGGCTAACCCTAACCCTAACCCTAAACTTAAACCTAACCCGTACCCTTAACCTAAACCTAACCCTAACCCTAACCCCTACCCTATCCCTAAACCGACCCCTAACCAGTACCCTAACACTAACCCTAACCTGTACCCTAACCCTAACCCTAAAGCGTACCCTTACCCTTACCCTAACCCTAACCCGTACCCTAACCCTATCCCTAACCCTAATCCTTACCCGTTCCCTAACCCTAAACGTAAGCCTAATCCGTACCCTAAACCTATCCCTAATCCTAACCAGTACCCAATCCTAACCCTAACCCGTACCGTAACCCTAACCCTAAACCAAACCCTAATCCTAACACTAAGCAGTACCGTAACCCGTACCCTTACCCTAACCCTAAACCGTAACCTAACCCTAACCCTAACCCTAACCCATACCGTAACCCTAACCCTAAACCAAACCCTCACCCGTACCCTAACCCTAAACCTAAATCTAACTAGTACCCTACCCCTAACACGTAACCTAAACCGTACCCTAACCCAAACCCTAACCCTAAACCATACCCTAACCCTAACCCATACTCTACTGCTAACCTGTATCCTCACCCTTACCCTAAGCCGTAACCTAACCCTAACCCGTACCCTAACCCTAAACCTTACTCTAACCCTAACCTGTACCCTAACCCTAAGCCTAACCCTAACACTACCCTAACCCTAACCCTAACACGTACCCTAACCCTAACCCGTACCCTAACCCTAACTGTACCCTAACCCTAACACTAAACCTAACCAGTACCAAAACCCTAACCCGTACCCTAACCGTACCCTAACCCGTACCCATCCCTAACCCTAACCCGTAACCTAACAATAACCCTACCCTTCTCCTAACCCGTACACTCACCCTAACCCTAACCTGTACCCTAACCCTAACACGTACCCTAACCATAACCCTACCCCTACCCGTAACCCGTAAGCCCACCCTAACCCTAACCAGTACCATAACCCTAACCCTAACCCTAATCCTAACCCGTACCCTAACAATAACCCTTACCCTAATGCGTACCCTAACCCTAACCCTAAACCTGACCAGTAGCCTAAACCTAACCCTAACCCCTACCGAAACGCGTACCCTAACCCTAACCCTAACCAGTAACCTAACCCTAACCCTAACCCTAAGCAGTCCCATAGACTGTACCCTAAACCTAAACCGAAACCGTAACCTAACCCTAACCCTAACACGTATCCTAACCCTAACCCTAAACCTAACCCTCACCTGTACTCTAACCCTAACCCTAACCCAAACCAGTACCCTAACCCTAACCCGTACCCTAAACCGTATCCTAACCAGTGCCGTAACCCTAAACCTTACCCTACTGCTAACCCGTTCCCTCACCCTTACCGTGTGCCGTACCCTCACCATAACCCGTAGTCTAACCATAAGCCTTACACTAACCCTAATCCTAACCAGTACCTACCCTCACCCTAACACTAACCCTAACCCTAACCCGTACCCTTACCCTAGCCCTAACCCTAACCCTAATCCTAACCCTAAAACTAACCCTAACCCTAACCCATTCACTAAACCTAACCCTAACCCTAACCCTATTGCTAACCCATACCCTAACCCTAACCCTAACACTAACCCTAAACCGTACCCTAACCCGTACCCTAACCATAACCCTAACCCATACCCTAACGCTAACCCTAACCCTAACACTAACCCAAACCTTAACCCTAACCCGTACCCTAACCTTACCCTAACCATAACCCTAACCCTGACCCTAACCTTAGCCCTAACCCTAACCAGTACCCTAACCCAAACCCTAAACCTAATCCTAACCTGTAACCTAAACCTAACCCTAATGCGTACCCTTACCCTAACGCAAAACCAAACCAGTACCCTAACCCTAACCCTAAACCTAACCCATACTCTAACACTAACCCTACCCTAACCTTACCCTAACCCTAACCCTAACCAGTACCCTAACCCTAACCCTAACCAGTACCCTAACCCTAACCCTACACCTAAACCTAACCTGTAACCTAAAGCTAACCCTAATGCCTACACTTACCCTAATGCAAAACCAAACCAGTACCCTAACCCTAACCCTAAACCTAACCCGTACTCTAACACTAATCCTACCCTAACCTGTACCCTAACCCTAACCCTAACCAGTACCCTAACCCTAACCCTAACTCGTAAACTAACCCTAACCCTAACCCTAACCCTAACGCCTACCCTTACCCTAACCCTAACCCGTACCCTAACCCTAACCCTAACACTAACCCTAAACCGTACCCTAACCCGTACCCTAACCATAACCCTTACCCGTACACTAACACTAAACCTAAACCTAACCCAAACCCTAAACTTAACCCTAAACCGTACCCTAACCCTAACCCTAACCCAAACCCTATCCCTTACCCAAAACCGTACCCAGCCCTACCCTAACCAGTAACCTAACTCTACCCTAACCCGTAGCCAGCCTTAACCCTAATCTAACCCTTACCCTAACCCGTCCCCTAACTCGTACCCGAACCCTAACCCTAACCCGTACCCTAACCCTAACCCTAACCCGCACCCTAACCCTAACCAGGACACTAACCCTAACCCTAAACCTAACCCGTACCCTAACCCTAACCCATACCCTAAATCGTACCCTAACCCGTACCCAGTCTAACCCTAACCCGTAACCTACCCTAACTCTAACCCTAACCCTAACACATACACCCACCCTAACCCTAACCCGTACCCTAAACCTAATCCGTACCCTAAACCTAACACTTACTCTAACCCTAACCCGTACCCTAACCCTAACCCGTACCCTTACCCTAACCCTAACCCTGCTCGTACACTAACCCTAACCCTACCTGTACAGTAAACCTAAACCTATTCCTAACCCTATTGCTAACCCGTACCCAAACCCTAACCCTAACACTAACCCTAACCCGTACCCTAAACCTAACTCTAACCCTAATCCTAACTCGTACCCTAACCATAAAACCATTCCTAACCCTAAACTGTACCCTAACGCTAACCCTAACCCTAACCCTAACTAGTACCATAACCCTCAACCTAACCCTAATCCTAACCTGTACCCTAAACTTAAACCTAACCCTAATCCATACCTAACCCTAACACAAAACCTATCCAGTAACCTAAACCTAACCCTAACCCTTACCATAACACGTACCCTAACCCTAACCCTAACCCGTAACCTAACCCTAAACCTAACCCTACCAGTACCATAACCCGTACCCTAAACCTAACCCTCACCCTCACCCGAACCCTAACCCTAACCATAACCCATACCCTAACCCATACCCTAACCCCAACCCTAACCCTAACCCTAACCCTAACCTAACCCTAAACCTAACGCATACCCTTACCCTAACCTTAAACCAAACCAGTACCCTAACACTAACCCTAACCCTAACCCGTACCCTAACCCTAACCAGTACCCGAACCCTAACACTAATCCTAACCCTAACTTGTACCCTAACGCTAACCTTAACCCTAACCCTAACTAGTACCATAACCCTCAACCTAACCCTAATCCTAACCTGTACCCTAACCTTAACCCTAAGCCTAATCCACACCTAACCCTAACCCAAACCCTAACCAGTACCCTAAACTTAACCCTAACCCGTACCATAACCCGTACCCTAACCCTAACCCGTAACCTAACCCTAACCCTAACCAGTACCGTAACCTGTACCCTAACCCTAACACTCACCCTCACCCGTACCCTAACCCTAACCCTAACCCTAACCCATACCCTAACTCGTACCCTAAACCTAACACGTACCCTAACCCTAAACCATACCCTAACCTGTACCCTGACACTAACCCTAACTCTCAACCTCACCCGTACCGTAACCCTAATCCTAACCTTAACCCGTACCTTAACCCTAACCCGTAACCTAACCCTAATCCTAACCCTACCCCTAATGCGTACACTCAACCTAACCTGTACCCATACCCTAACACCAACCCGTACGCTAAAGCTAACCCTTATCCTAACCCTAACCCGTACCCAAAACCTAACCCTAACCAGTACCCAAACCCTAACCCTAACCTTAACCCTAACCCGTACACTAATCCTAACCCTAAACCTAACCTTAACCCTAAACCTAACCTGTACCTTAAACCTACCCCTAACCCTAACCCTAAACCGTATCCTAACCCTTAACCTAACCATAACCCTAACCAGTACCCGAACCCTAACCCTAACCCTATTCAAAACCCGGACTCTACCCTAACCCTTACTAGTACCCTAAGCCTAACCCATACCCTAACGCTAACCCTAACCCGTATCCTAACCCTAACCCTAACCCTAAACCTAACCCTAACTCTAAAGCTAACCCGTACCAGAACCCTAACCCTAACACTAACCTTAACCCTAACCCTTACCCTAACCCTAAACCTAACCAGTACCCTAACCTAGCCCTACCTCTAACCCATACCCTAACCCTAACCCTATCCCTAAACCCAACCCACATCCTAACCCTAAACCTAACCCGTTCCCTAACCCGTAACTTAACCCTAATCCGTAACTTAACACTAACGTTAACCCTAACCCTAATCAGTACCCTAACCCGTGCCCTAACCCCTACCCTAAACCTAACCCTAACCCGTAACCAACCCTAAGACTAACCCTAACCCTAACGCTAACCCCAACTCTTACCCATACCGTAAACCTCACCCTCACCATTATCAGTACTCTAAACCTAACCCTAACACTAACCCGTACCCTAATGCTAACCCTAACCCTAAACCTAACCAGAAACTAACCATAACCCAAACCCGTACCCTCATCCTAACCCTAACCCGTAACCTAACACTAACCCTAACGCTAACCCATACCCTAACCCTAACCCTAATCCTAATCCGTACCTAAACCCTTCCCCTAACCCTAATCTTAACCAGTAACCTAACCCTAACCCTAACACTAACCCTGAATCATACCCTAACCCTTAACCTAACCCAAACCCTAACCCTAAACCTAACCATAAACCGAACACTAACCCATACCCTAACCCTAACCCTAAACCTAACCCTAACCCATACCCTAACCCTAACCTGTACCCAGTCCTAACACAAACCCTCACCCGTCCCCTAACCCGTACCCTAACCCTAACCGTAACACATAGCCTAACCCTAACCCTAACCCGTACCCTAAACCTAACCCTAAACCTAACCCTAAACCTAACCCGTACCTTAACCCTAACCCAAACCTTAACCCTAACACTAACCGGAAACTTAACCCGTATCCTAACCCATATCCTAACCCTAACCGTAACCCTAAACCTAACCCTAACTCTAACCCTAACCAGTACCCTAGACCTAACGTTAACTTTAACACGTTCCCTAACCCTAACCCTAACCCTAACCTTAACCCTAACCCGTAACCGTACCCGTACCCTAACCCTAAACCTAAACCATACCCGTACCCTAACCCTAACCCCTACCCGGAACCTAACCCATACCCTAACCCTTTGCCAACCTAATAGGCCTTACTCTAACCCTAACCCTAACCCTAACCCGTACACTAAACCTAACACTAACCAGTACCCTAACCCTAACCCTAACCCTAACCTGTACACTAAACCTAACCCTAACACTAACCAGTACCCTAACCCTAACCCTAACCCTATCCCGTACCCTAATCCTAACCTTAACACTAAAACGTACCCTAACCCTAACCCTAACCCTAAGCCTAAACCTAATCCGTAACCGAACACTAACCCTAAACCGTACCCTAACCCTAACCCTAAACCGTACCCTAACCCTAACTTGTACCCTAACCCGAACCCGTACCCTAACCCTAACCGTACCGTAACCCTAACCCTAACCCGTACCCTAACCCGTACCCTAACCGTAATCATTACCCTAAACCTAACTCGTGTCCTAACTCTAACCCTAAACCAAACCCTAACCAGTACCCTAACCCTTACCCTCACACTAACCCTAACCCATACCCTAACCCTAACCCTAACCCTCACCCCAACGCCTACCCTAACCCTAAACCGTTCACTAACCCGTACCCGACTCTAAACCGTAACTTAACCCTAACCCTAACACTAACCCTAATCCGTACCCTAACACCTACCCGAACCCGTACCCTAACCCTAACACTAACCTGTATCCTAACCCATACCCTAACCCTAACCATTAATCTAACCCTAACTCTAAACCTAACCGTAACCCGTACCCTAAACGTAACCCTAATCCGTACACTAACCCGTACCCTAACCCGTACCATAACCCATACCCTAACACTAACCCTAATCCGTACACTAACCGGCACCCTGAACCGTACCCTAACCCGTACCCTAACCCTAACCCTAACCCGTACCCGTACCCATACCTATACCCTAACACTTACCCTAACGCTACCCCTAACCCTTACCCGTACCCTAACCCCAGCCCTAACCCTAACACTAACGCTAACCCGTACCCTAACCCTAAACCTAACACTAACCCAGACCCTAACCCGTAACCCATCCCTAAACCGTACCCTAACCCTAGCCAAAAAAGTAACCCTAACCCTAACCCTAAACCTAACCCGTACCCTAACCCTACCCCAACCCTAACCCTTTCCCAAACACTAACCCTCAACCCTAACCCATACCCTAAATAGTACCCTAACCCGTACCCTATCCCGTACCATAAACCTAACCCTAAACCTAACCCGTACCCTTATCCTAACCCTTACCCGTATCCTAACCCTACCCCTAACCCGTACCCTAAACCTAACCCTAACCCTAAACCTATTCCTAACCCGTACCCTAACCCTAACCCTAAACCTAAACCATTCGCTAAACCTAACCCTAAACCTAACCCAAACACATACCCTAACCCTAACCCTAAACCGTACCCAAACCCGTATCCTAAACCTAATCCGTAACTTAACACTAACGCTAATCCTAACCCTAATCAGTCCCCTACACCGTACCTTAACCCATACCCTAACCCTATACCTAACCTGTACCATAACCCTAACCCTAATGCTAACCCATACCGTAACCCTAACCCTAACCCTAACCTAACCCTAACCTGTACCCTAACCCTAACCCTAACTCTAACTCTAACCTGTACCCTAACCCTAAACCTAACCCTAACCCTAACCCGAATCCTAACCCTAACACTAAACCTACCCCTACCACGAACCCATACCCTAACCCTAAACCTCACCCTAACCAGTACCCTAACCCGTACCCTAACCTGTACCCTAACCCTAACCGTAACACTAACCCTAACCTTAACTTGTAATCCTAACCTAACCCTAACACTAACCCTGACCTTAACCCGTACCCTAACCCTAACACTAAACCTAACACGTACCATAACCCTAAACCGTACCCTAACCCATACCCTAACGCATACCCAGCCCTAACCCTAACCCGTACCCTAACCCGTACACTTACCCTAGCCCTAACCTGTACCCTAACCCGAACCCTAACCCTAACCATAACCCGTAACCTAATGCTAACCCTAACCCTACCAGTACCGTATACCGTACCCTAACCCTAACCCTAAAACGTACCTAACCCTAACCCTAAACCTAAACCGCACCCTAACCCTAACCCTAACCCTCACCCATACCCTAACCCTAACCCAGCCAGTACCCCAACCTTAACCCGTACCCTAAACCGTGCCCTAACCCCTACCCTAAACTTAACCCTAACCCATACCATAACCCTAAACCTAACCCTAACCCGTAACCTACCCCTAACACTAACCCTAACCCTAACGCTAACCCTAACTCTTACCCGTGCCGTAACCCTCACACTCACCCTAATCAGTACCTAACCCTATCCCTAACACTAACCCGTACCCTAATGCTAACCCTATCCATAAACCTAACCAGAAACCTAACCATAAACCAAACCCGTACCCTCAACCTAAACCTAACCCGTAACCTAACCCTACCCTAATGCTAACCCATACCCTAACCCTAACCCTAACCCTAATCCGAACCTCAACCCTTCCCCTAACCCTAATCTTAATCAGTAACCTAACCCTAACCCTAACACTAACCCTGACTCATACCCTAACCCTAACCTAACCCAAACCCTAACCCTAAACCTAACCATAAACCGAAAACTAACCCGTACCCTAACCCTAACCCTAAACCTAACCCTAACCTATACCCTACCCCTAACCTGTACCCAGTCCTAACCCAAACCCTCACCCGTCCCCTAACCCGTACCCTAACCCTAACCGTAACACGTAGCCTAACCCTAACCCTAACCCGTACCCTAAACCTAACCCGTACCCTAACCCTAACCCAAACCTTAACCCTAACACTAACCAGAAACCTAACCCGTATCCTAACCCATATCCTAACCCTAAACCTAACCCTAACTCTAACCCTAACCAGGACTCTAGACCTAACGTCAACTTTAACACGTTCCCTAACCCTAACCCTAACCCTAACCTTAAACCTAACCCGTAACCGTACCCGTACCCTAACCCTAAACCTAAACCATACCCGTACCCTAACCCTAACCCCTACCCGGAACCTAACCCATACCCTAACCCTTCGTCAAACCTAATAGGTCTTACTCTAACCCTAACGCTAACCCTAACCCGTACACTAAACCTAACCCTAACCAGTACCCTAATCCTAACCTGTACACGAACCTAACCCTAACACTAACCAGTACCCTAACCCTAACCCTAACACGAGCACTAACCCGTACCCTACCACGTACCCTAACCATAACCCTAACCAGTACCCTAACCCTAACCCAAACCCTATCCCGTACCCTGATCCTAACCTTAACACTAAACCGTACCCTAACCCTAACCCTAACCCTAACCCTAATCCGTAACCTACCACTAACCCTAACCCGTACCCTAAACCTAACCCTAAACCATACCCTAACCCTAACCCGTATCCTAACCCTAACCTGTACCTTAACCCTAACCGTACCGTAACCCTAACCCTAACCCTAACCTGTACCCTTACCGTAATCAGTACCCTAAACCTAACTCGTGTCCTAACTCTAACCCTAAACCAAACCATAACCAGTACCCTAACCCTAACCCTCACACTAACCCTAACCCATACCCTAACCCTAACCCTAACCCTCACCCCAACCCATACCCTAACCCTAACCCTAAACCGTTCACTAACCCGTAGCCGACTCTAAACCATAACTTAACCCTAACCCTAACACTAACCATAATCCGTACCCTAACACCTACCCGATCCCGTACCCTAACCCTAACACTAACCTGTACCCTAATCCGTACCCTAACCCTAACCATTAATCTAACCTTAACTCTAAACCTAACCGTAACCCGTACCCTAACCCTAACCCTCCCCCTCACCCGAACCGTAACCCTAACCATAACCTGTACCCTAACCCGTACCCTAACCAGAACCCTAACCCTAACCCTAACCCGAACCCGAACCCATAACCTAACGTTAAACTTAACGCATACCCTTACTCTAACCCTAAACCAAACCAGTACCATAAACTTAACCCTAACCCTTACCCGTACCCTAACCCTAAACCTAACAGGTACCCTAACCTTAACCCTAATCCTAACCCTAACTTGTACCCTAATGCTAACGCTAACCCTAACCCTAACTAGTACCATAACCCTCATCCTAACCTAATCCTAACCCTTACCCTAATCTTAACCCTACCCCTAAAACACACCTAACCCTAACCCAAACCCTAACCAGTACCCTAAACCTAACCCTAACCCGTACAGTAACCCGTACCATAACCCTAACCAGTACCGTAACCTGTACCCTAACCCTAACTCTCACCCTCACACGTACCCTAACCCTATCCCTAACCCGTACCCTAACTCGTACCCTAAACCTAACCCGTACCCTAACCCTAAACCGTTCCCTAACCTGTACCCTAACACTAACCCTAACTCTCACCCTCACCCGTACCCTAACCCTAACCCTAACCTTAACCCGTACCCTAACCCTAACACTAAACCTGACACGTACCATAACCCCAAACCGTACCTTAAACCATACGCTAATGCATACCCAGACCTAACCCTAACCCGTAACCTAACCCTAACCCTAACCCTACCCTTAACGTGTACACTCACCCTAACCCTAACCCATACCCTAACCCTAACCCGTATGTTAAAGCTAACCCTTACTCTAACCCTAACCCGTACCCTAACCCTAACACTAACCAGTACTGAAACCCTAACCCTAACCTTAACCCTAACCTGTACACTAATCCTAACCCTAAACCTAACCCTAACCCTAACCTTAAACCGTACCCTTACCCTAAAACTAACCCTAACCAATGACCTAACCATAACCCTAACCCGTACACTAAACCTACCCCTAACCCATTGCTAAAGCGTAACCTAACCCTAACTCTAACACTAACCCTTACCCTAACCCTAACCCTAAGCCTAACCCTGACCCCTACCCTAACCCTAACCCTAACCCTAACCAGTACCCTAAACCTAACCCTAACCCTAACCCTAACCCGTGCTCTAACCCTAACCCTAACGCGTACCCTTACCCTATTCCTAACCCTAAACACTATTCCGTACCCTAAGCCGTACTCTACACTAACCCTAACCCGTACCCTAATCCGTACCCTAAACCTAAACCTAAAACTAACCCGTACCCTAACCCTAACCCTAAACGAAACCAGTACACTAACACTTACCCTCACCCTAACCCTATACTGTTCCCTAAACCTAACCCTAACCCTAACCCTATTGCTAAAGCGTACCCTAACCCTAAAACTAACACTAACCCTAACTCGTACCCTAACCCGTACCCTAACCGTAACCCTAACCCGTACCCTAACGCTAACCCTAAACCTAACCCTAACACTAACCTTAACACTAAACCGTACCAAAACCTAACCCTAACCCTAACCCTAATCCCTCCCCTAACCCTAAACCTAACCGTAACCAGTACCATAACCCTAAACCTAACCCTAACCCTAACCCGTATCCGAAACCTAATCCAAACGCGTACCCTTACCCTAACCCTAAACCAAACCAGTACCCTAACCCTAACCCTAACACTAAACCTAACCCGTACCCTAACCCGTACCCTAACCTTAACCCGTAACCTAACCCTAAGCCTAACCTGTCCCCATCCCTAACCCTAACACTACCCCTCAACCTAACCCTAATCCATTCCCTAAACTGTACCCTCACCCTAACGACTACCCTAACGCTAACCCTAACCCTAACCCGTACCCTAAACCTAAACCTACCCCTAACCTGTATCCAAACCCTAACCCTAACCCTAACCCTAACCCTAATCTGTACCCAAACGATAACCGTAACCCTAACTCTAATCCTAACCAACAACCTAACCCTAACCCTAACCCTAATCCGTACCCTAACCCTAACCCTAACCTGTACCCTAAACCTAACACTTACCCGTACCGTAAACCCTACCCTAACCCTAACCCTAACCCTAAACCTAACCCGAACACTCACCCTAAACCTAAGCCGTACCCTAACCCTAACCCGTACCCGTACCCTAACCCTAAACCTTACACTAACCCTAACCCATACCCTAACCCTAACCCTAAGCAGTACACTAACCCTAATCCTAACCCTACACCGTACCCTCACCCTAACCCCAACTATAACCCTAACCCGTAACCTAACCCTAACCCTAACACTAATCCGTACCCTAACCCTAACCCGTACCCTCACCCATACCCTAACCCGTACCCTGCCCTAACCCTAACCCATAAACTAACACTAACCCTAACACTAACCCTAACCCATACACTCACCCTAACCCGAACCCGTACCCTGACCCTAACCCGTACCCTAACCCTAACCCTTAATCTAACACTAACACGTACCGTATCCCTAACCCTAACCCTAAACTTAACCCTAACCAGACCCTAACCCTAACCCTAAACCTAACCAGTACCCTAACCCTAACCCTAACCCTTACCCTAACCCGTACCCTAAACCTAACCCTAACCCTAACCGTAAACCTAACCCTTACCCGTATCCTAACCCTAACCCTAACCCTAAACCTAACCCTAACCTTTACCCTAACCCTAACCCTTACCAGTACCCTAACCCTAACCCTAACCCTAACCCAAACCCGTACCCTACCCCGCACCCTAACCCTAACCAGTACCCTAACGCTAACCCTAACCATAACCCGTACCATAACCTTAAACCTAACCCTAACCCGTATCCCAACCCTAACCCGACCCTAAACCTAACCCTAACCTGTACCCTAACGCTAACTGTAACCCTAACCCTAAACCTAACCCATAACCTAACCCTAACCCTAACCCTAATCCGTACCCTAACCATAACCCTAACCCTAACCAGTACCCTAAACCTAACCCTAACCCTAACCCGTACGTAACCCTAACCCTAACCCGTACCCTAAACCTAACCCTAACCCTAACCCTAACCCTAACCCTAACCCTATGCCTAACCCGTACCCTAACCCTAACTCTAACACTAACCCTAAACCTAAACCGTACCCTAACCTGTAACATAAACCTAATCCTAACACTAACCCCAAACCTAACTCATACCCTAACCCTAAGCTGTACCCTAACTCTAACCCTAACCAGTACCCTAACCCTTACCCGTACCCTAAACCTATGCCTAAACCTAGCACTAACCCTAACCCGTACCCTAACCGTAAACCTAACCCTAACCCAAACCCTAACCCGTAACCCATCCCTAAACCGTACCCTAAGCCTAACCCTAACACTAACCCTAACCCTAAGCCATACCCAAACCCTAACCCTAACCCTAACCTGTACCCTAATCCTACCCCCAACCCTAACTCTTACCCAAACACTAACCCTAAACCCTAACCCGTACCCTAACCAGTACCCTAACCCGTACCCTAACCCGTACCATAAACCGAACCCTAAACCTTACCCATACCCTAATCCTAACCCTTACCCTAACTCTAACCCTAACCCGAACACTAAACCTAACCCTAACCTGTACCCCAACGCTAACCCTAAACCTAACCCTAATCCTAACCCATAACCTAACCCTAACCCTAACCCTTACCCTAATCCGTACACTAACCCTAACCCTAACCCTAACCAGTACCCTAAACCTAACCCTAACCGGTACCGAAAACCGTACCCAAACCCTAACCCTAACCCTAACCCTAAACCTAACCCGTACCCTCACCCTAACCCTAAGCCATACCCTAACCCAAACCCTAACCCGTACCCTAACCCTAACCCTTACACTAACCCTAACCCGTACCCTAACCCTAACCCTAATCAGTACCCTAACCCTAACCCTAACCATAAACCTTACCCTAACCCTAACCCGAACCATAACCCTAACCCGTAACCTAACCTTAACCCTAACACAAACCCGTACACTAACCCTAACATGTCCCCTCACCCGTAACCTAACCCGTACCCAGCCCTAACCCGTACACTAAACCTAAACCTAACCCTCACCCTATTGCTAACCTGTACCCTAACCCTAAACCTAACACTAACCCTAACCCATACCCTAACCCGTAACCTAACCGTAACTCTAACCCGTACCCTAACGCTAACCCTAACAGTAACCCTAACCCTAACATTAACACTAACCAGTACCCTAAACCTAACCCTAACCCTAACCTTAACCCCTACCCTAACCCTAACCCTAACCCTAATCAGTACCCTAACCCTAACCCTAACACTAACCCTAACCTGTACCATAACCCTAACCCTAACGCATTCCCTTACCTTAACCCTAAACAAAACCAGAACACTAACCCTAACCCTAACCCAAAACCGTACCCTAAACCTAACCTTAACACTAACCCTCACCCTAACCTGTATCCTAACCCTAACCCACCCCGTACACTAACCATAACCCTAACCCTAACCCTAACCCGTACCCTAACCCTACCCTAACCAGTACCCTAACCCTAACATTAACCCTAACCCGTAACCTAACCCTAACCCTAACCTGTACCCGTACCCTAACACGAACCCTAACTTGTACCCTAACACTAACCTTAACCCTAACGCTAACCCATAACCTTAACCTAACCCTAACCCGTACCCTAACCCTAACACTAACACGTTCCCTAACCCTAACCCTACCCGAACCAGTACCCTAAACCTAACCCTAACCTAAACAGTACCCCAAACCTAACCGTAACACTAACCCTAACTAGTACCCTAACCCTAACCTTAACACTAACCCGTTCCCTAACCCTAACCCTAAACCGTACCCTAACAATAACCCTAACCCGTACCCTACCCCGAACCCTAACCCTAACCCTCACCCGTACCCTAACCCTATCGCGAACCCTAACCCTAACCCTAAACAGTACCCGTACCCTAACCCTAACCCCATCCCATACCCAATCCCGTAACCAGCCCTAAACCTAACCCGTAACCTAACCCTAACCATAACCCTACTGCTAACCCATACACTCACCCTAAACCTAACCCATATCCTAACCCTAATCCATAGCCTACCCTTAACCCTTATTCTAACCCTAACCCGTACACTAACCCTAACCCTAACCAATACCCTAACCCTAACCCTAACCCTCACCCTGACTCGACCCTTACCCTACCCCTAAACCATACCCTAACCCTAACTCTTACCCGTACACTAAACCTAAACCTAACCCTATCCCTTTTGCTAACCCGTACCCTAACCCTAAACCTAACACTAACCCTAACTCGTACCCTAACCCGTACCCTAACCGTAACGCTAAACCGTACCCTAACGGTAACCCTAACGTTAACCCTAACCCTAACCTTAACTCTAAACCGTACCCTAACCCTAACCCTAACCCTAACCCTAACCCTAAACCTAACCTTAACCCCTACCCTAACCCTACCCCTAACCCTAACAGTTCCCTAACCCTAACCCTAACCCATAACCTAACCCTAACCCTAAACCTAAACCTAACCTGTAACCTCACCCTTACCCGTAGCCGTACCCTAACCCTAACCCTAACCCTACCCCTACCCCTAAACCATACACTCACCTTAACCCAAACCGGTACCCTAACCCTAAACCTAACCCTACCCCTAACCCGTATCCTATCCCTAACCCTAAACCTAACCCTACCCCTAACCTGTACCCTAACCCTAAACCTAACCCTAACCAGTACCCTAACCCGAACCCGAACCCTCACCCGTACCTAACCCTAACCCTAACCCTAACCCTAACCCGTATCCTAACCCTAACCCTAACCCTAACCCCTAACCCTAACCCTAACCTTAACCCTAACCCCTAACCCTAACCCTAACCCTAACCCTAACCCCTAACCCTAACCCTAACCCTAACCCTAACCCCTAACCCTAACCCTAACCCTAAACCTAACCCTCAGCCTAACCAGTACCCTAACCCTAACCATAATCCCTACTCATACCCTAACCCTCACCCTAACCCTAAACCATAACCTAACCCTAACCTGTACCCTAATCCTAACCCGTACCCTAACTCTAACCCTCACCCTAACCATACCCTAAACCTAACCCTAACCCTAAACCTAACCCAAACCTTTTCCCTAACCCTAACCCTAACCCCAACCCTAACCAGTACCCTAACTCTAACCCTACCCCTAACCCTAACTCTAACCCTAACCCTACGCTAACCCTAATCCTAACCTTATCGCTAACACTAACCTGTACCCTAAACCTAAACCTAACACTAACCCTAACCCTAAACCTTACCGTAACGCTAACCCTAAACCTTACCCGTATCCTAACCCTAACCCTAACGCGTACCCTAATCCTTACCCTAACCCTAACCCTAACCCGAACTCTAACCCTAACCCGTACCCTAACCCTAATCCTAACCCGTAATTGAAACCTACCCCTAACGTTAACCCGTACCCTAAACCTAACCCTAACCCTAACCCTAACCACAACCCTAACCCTAACCCTAACCCTACAAGTATCCTCACCCTAACCCTAACCCTAACACGTACCCTAACCCTAACTCTCACCCGTAACCTTAACCTAACCCTAACCCTAACCCGTACCCTCGCCCTAATCCTAACCCACACACTAAGCCGTACCATAACCCTAACCCTAATTCTAACCCTTACCCTCATCCTAACCCTACCCCCACCCTAACCCTAACCCGTCCCATAACCCTAACCCTAACCCTAATCTGTATCCTATCCCTAACACTAACCCTAACCAGTACCCTAACCCTAACCCTACTCTAAACCTATCCCGTTCCCTACTCTAACCCTTCTGGTACCCTAACCATAACCCTAACCTTAAGCCATACCCTAACCCTAACCCTAAACCATAAACTAACCCTTACCGTAACGCTAACTCTAACCCTTACCTGTACCCTAACCCTAACTCTAACCCTACCCGTACCCGTACCCTAATCCTAAATCTAACCCTAACCCTAAACCGTACCCTATCCCTAACCGTACCCTAACCCTAAACCTTACCCTAAGCCATACCCCAACCCTAACCCTAACCCTGACCCGTACCCTAACCCTAACCCTAACACTTTCCCTAACCCTAACCGTAAACCCTAACCCCTACCCTAACCCGTACCCTAACCTGTACCATAACCCTAAACCTAAACCTAACTCGTACCCTAATCCTAACCCTAAACCTCAACCTAACCCTCACCCGTACCCTCACCCTAACCCTAACCTGTATCCTAACCCTAACACTAATCCTAACCAGTACCCTAAAACTAACCCTAAATCTAACCCTAACCCTAACCCTAACCCTAACCCTAACCGGTACCCTAAACCTAAACCTAAGCCTAACCCGTACTCTAACCCTAACCCTAAACCGTAACCTAAACCTAACCCTGACCCTAACCAGTACCCCAACCCTAACCCTAACCCTAAACCTGACCCATACCCTAACACTAACCCTGACCCTAACCAGTACCCTAAACCTAAACCTAACCCTATCCCTAACCAATACACTATCACTATCCCTAACCCTAACCTGTACCCTAAACCTAACCCGTACCCTAACCCTAAACCTAAACCTAAGATGTACCCTAACCCTAAACCTAAGCAGTACCCTAACCCTAACCTAACCCTAACCCTAACCCGTACTCTAATCCTAAACCTAAATCTAACCCTAACCCGTAACAATACCCTAACCCTAACACTAAACCTTACCCTAACCATAAACCTAACCCGTACCCTAACCCTAACCCTAACCCTAAGACTACGCCTATCCCGTACCCTAACACATACCCTAACCCATACCCTAACTCGAATCCTAACCCTAAACCTAACCCTAACCCTAAACCGTACCCTACCCTAACCCTAACCCGTAACCTAACCCTAATCCTAACACTAACCCTAAACCGTACCCTAACCCTAACCCTAACCCGTAACCTTACCCTAACCCTAACCCTAACCCGTACCCTAAACCTAACCCTAACCCTATCCCTAACCCCTACCCTAAACCTAACCCTAACCCTAACCAGTACCCTAACCCTAACACTAACCCTAACCCTAACCCGTAACCTTACCCTAAAACTACCCCAACCCCGTACCCTAAACCTATCCCTAACCCGTACCCTAAGCCATACACTAACCCTAAACCTAACCCCTCCCTAACCCGTACCCTAACCTAACCCTAACCCTAACCCTAACCCTAAACCTAACCCGTACCCTAACCCTAACCCTAAGCCAAACCAGTATCTTAACCCTACCCCTAAACCGTACCGTAACCCTAACAGTAACCCTAAACCTATCCCTTACACATAACCTAACCAAGACCCGTACAAAACCTCACCCTAACCCTTACCCTAACCCTAAACTGTACCCTAACCATATCTAACCCTAACCCTAACCCGTACCCTAACACTAACCCTAACCCTGACCTGTACCCTAACCCTAACCCTAACCCTGACCCTAAACCGTACCCTAACCCTAACCCTCACCCTAAAGCGTACCCTGACACAAAACCTAAACCTAACCTGTACCCTAACCTGTAACCTAACCCTAACCCTAACCTGTAACCTAACCCTAACCCTCACCCGTACCCTAACCCTAACCCTAACGCTAACTCTAAGCCGTTCCCTAACCCTAACCCTAACCTAACCCTAACCCATACCCCTAACCCTACCCAGTACCCAAACCTAACCCTAACCCTAACCCTAACCCTAACACTAAACCATACCCTAACCCTAACCCTAACACTAAACATTACCCTAAATCTAACCCTAACCCGTACCGTAACCCGTACCCTAACCCAAACCCTAACCCTAACCAGTACCCTAACCCTAACTCTAAACCTAACACTAAACCGTACCCTAACCCTAACCCTAACCCGTAACCTTACCCAAACCCATACCCTAACATGTACCCTATCCCTAACCCTAACTCGTACCATAAACCTGACCCTAAACCTAACCCTAAAACTAACCCGTACCCTAACCCTAACCCTAAAGCAAACCAGTACACTAACACTAACCCTAATGCTAACCCTTAACCGGACCTTAACCCTAACCCTAAAACTAACCCTAATCCTAAACATAACCCTAACCCGAACCCTAACCATAACCATAACCCTAACCAGTACCCTAACCCTAACCCCAACCCTAACTATAACCCATACCCTAACCCTACCGCTAACCCTAACACTAACCCGTTTCGTAACCCTTAGCCTAACCCTAAACCTAACCATAACCTGTACCCTAACTCAAACCCTAACCCTAAACCTAAACCTAACCAGTACCCTAACCCTAACCCTACCCATACCGTATCCCGTACCTTAAACCTAACGCTAAACCTAACCTGTAACCTAATCCTAACCCTAACCCTAACCTGTACCTTAACCCGTACACTAACCCTAACCCTAAATCGTAAGCTAACCCTAACCCAAACCCTAACCCGTACAGTAAACTAACCCTAACTCTAACCCTAACCCGTACCCTAACCCTAACCCGTAACCTAACCCTACCCTAACCCTAACCCTAAATCTAACCCGTACCCTCACCCTAACCCTAAGCCGTCCTCTAACCCTAACCCGTACCCTAACCCTAACACTAACCCTCAACCAGAACCCGTACCCTTACCAGTACCCTAACACGTACCATAACCCATACAATAACCCTAACCCCAACCCTAAACTGTATCCTTATCCTAACCCTAACACTAACTTTAACGTGTACCCTACTCCTAACGCCAACCTGGACCCTACCCCTAACCCTAACTCTAACCCTATCCCGTACCCTAACCCTAAACCTACCCCTTAACCGTACCCTAAACCTAACCCTAACTCATAACCTAACCCTAACCCTAACACTAAACCGTACCCTACACTAACCCTAATCCTAACCCGTTCCCTAACCCTAACCCTACCCGTAACCCTAACGAGTACACTAATCCTAACCCTAAATGTAACCCTAACCCTAAACCTAATCCGTTCCATACCCTAACCCTAACCCTAACCCTAACCCTAACCCGTACTCTAAAAAACACCCTAACCCTAACCAGTACCCTAACACTAACCAGACCCCTAACTCATACCCTAACCCTTACCCTATCCCTAAACCCAACCCATACCCTAACCCTAAAGCTAACACGTAACCTAACCCGTAACTTAACCCTAATCCGTAACTTAACCCTAAGGCTAACCCTAACCCTAATCAGTACCCTAACCGTGCCCTAACACCTACTCTAAACCTAACTCTAACCCGTACCATAACCCTAAACCTAACCCTAACCCTAACCCTATGCTTAACCCGTACCCTAACCCTAAACCTAACTCGAACCCTAACCATTACCCTAACCGTAAATGTAACCCTAACCCTAACCCATACCCTAACCCTAACACTAACCCTAACCCTAACCCTAATCCTTACCCGTACCCTAAACCTCACCTTCACCCGAACCCTAACCCTAACCCTAACACTAACCCGTACCCTAACGCTAACCCTAACCATAACCCTAAACAGTAACCTAACCCTATACCTAACCCGTACCCTAAACATTACCCTAACCCGTAACCTAACCCTAACCCTAACGCTAACCCGTACCCTAACCCTAACCCTAACCCTAACCCGTACCCAAACCTAACCCAACCCTAACACTAACCAGTAACCTAACCCTAACCCTAACCCTGTCCCTAACTCGTGCCCTAACCCTGAATCTAACCCTAACCCTAACCTAACCATAAACCGAACAATAACCCGTACACTAACCCTAACCTGAAACCCAACCCTAACCCTAACCCGTACCCAGCCCTAACCCAAAACATAACCCGTACCCTAAGCCATACCCTAACCCTAACCCTAACCGTAACCCGAAACCTAACCCTTAACCTAACCCGTATCCTAACCCTAACCTTAACCCTAAACCTAACCCTAACTCTAACCCTAACCACTACCCTTACCCTAACCCTAACCCTAACACGTTCCCTAACCCTAACCCTCACCCAAACCTTAACCCTAACACATACCCATACCCTATCCCTAAACCTAAACCGTACCCTTACCCGAACCCTAACCCGTACCCGTACCCTAACGAAAAACCTAACCCCATGCCTAACTGTGACCCTAATCCGTACCCTAATACTAACCCTAACCCTAAACCTTATCCGTACCTTATCACTAACCCTAACCTTTACCGTAACCTGTACCCTAAACCTAAACCTAACCCTAACCAGTACCCTAACCCTAACCCTAACACTAACACTAACCCATACCTTACCACATACCCTAACCATAACCCTAACCCGTACCCTAACCCTAACCCTAACCCTAACCCTAACCCGTAGACTAATCCTAACCCTAACACTAAACCGTACCTTAACCCTAACCCTAACCCTAACCCTAACCCTAACCCGTATCCTAACCCGTACCCTAGCTCTAAACCTAACCCATACCCTAAACCTAACCCTAACTCTAAAGTGTACCCTAAACCTAACCCTAACCCTAACCCTAATCCGTTACCTAACACTAACCCTAACCCGTACCCTAACCCTAACCCTAACCCGTACTCTAAACCTAACCCATACCTTAACCCGTACCCTAACCCTAACCCTAATCCTAAACCTAACTCTTACCAGTAACCTAACCGTAATCAGTACCCTAAACCTACACGTGCCCTAACCCAAACCATAAACGAAACCCTAACCAGTACCCTAACCCTAACCCTAACACTAACTCTAACCCATACCGTAACCCGAACCCTAACCCTAATGCCAACCCGGACCCTAACCCTAAACCTAAACCTGACGCTAACCCGTACCCTACTTTAAACCGTAACTTTAACCTAACCCTAACCCTAATCCGTGCCGTAACCCCTACCCAAACTCTAAACCTAAACATATCCCGTACGCTAACCCTAACCCTTACCCTAACCCTATCTCTAAACCTAAACGTAACCCGTACCCTAACCTGAACGCTTACCCGTAAACTAACCGTAATCATTACCCAAACCTAACCAGTGCCCTAACCCTAATCATAAATCAAACCCTAACCAGTACCCTAACCCTAACCCTAACACTAACCCTAACCCATACCCTAATCCTAACCCTATCCGTAAACCCAATCTGTCCCCTAACACTAACCCTAACCCTAACCTAATCCGTACCCTAATCCCTACCCAAACCCTAACCTGTACCCTAACCACCCTAACCCGTAACCAAAAACTAACCCTTAACCTACCCTATCTCTAAACCTAACCGTAACCCATACCCGAAACCTAACCCTAACCCTAACGCTAACCCTAACCCTAACCCTAATCCGTACCCTAACCCTAACCCTAAACCTAACCAGTACCCTAACCCTAACCCTAATCCGTACCGTAACACGTTCCCTAACCCTAACCCTAACCCTAACCCGTACCCTAACCCGTACCCTAACCCTAACAATAACCCTCACCGTAACCTATCCCTAACACTAACCAGTACCCTAACCCGAACCCTAACCCTAACCCTAACCCTCACCGTAACCTAACCCTAACCAGTAGCCTCACCCTTACCCTAAGCCGTACCCTAACCTTAACCCGTACCCTAACACTAACCCTTACACTAACCCTAACCCTTAACCTCACCCTAACCCTAACCAGTACCCTAAACCTAACCCTAACACTAACCCGTACCCTAACCCTAAATCTAACCCTAACCCTAAACTGTAACCTAACCATAACCCTAACCCTAACCCTAAGCGTAACCAGTACCCTAACCATAGCCCTCACTCTTATCCTAACCCTAATCTGTACCCTAACCCTAACGCTAACCCTAACCCTAACCAGTACCCTAACCCTAACCCTAACCCGTTCCGTCACCCGTACCCTAACCCTAACCCTAACCCGTACCCTAACCCTAACCCTAACCCTCACCATAACCTAACCCTAACCCTAACCAGTACCCTAACCCGTACCGTGACCCGTACCCTAACCCTAACCCTAACCCTAACCCGTACCCTAACCCTAACCCTAAAGCTTACACTAACCCTATCCCGTAACCTAACTCTAACGCTAACCAGTACCCTAAGCCTAACTCTAACCCTCACGCGTACCCTAACCCTAAACCTCACCCTAACCCTAAACCGTAACCTAACCCTAACCCTAAACACTAACCTACCCTTACACTAACCCTAACCCGTACCCTAACCCTAACCCGTATCCTAAACCGTACCCTAACCAGTACCCTAACCCGTACCCTAACCCGACCCTTACCCTAACCCTAACCCTAACCCTAACCTGTACCCTTACCCTAACCCTAACTCGTGCACTAAACCTAAACCTACCCCTAACCCTGTTGCTGACCCGTACCCTAAACCTAAGCCTAACACTAACCCTAACCCGTACCCTAACCCGTCACCTAATCTTTACACTCACTCTAAACCTAACACTAACCCTAACCCGACCCTAACCCTAACCCTAACCCTAACCTGTACCCTTACCCTAACCCTAACTCGTGCACTAAACCTAAACCTACCCCTAACCCTGTTGCTGACCCGTACCCTAAACCTAAGCCTAACACTAACCCTAACCCGTACCCTAACCCGTCACCTAATCTGTACACTCACTCTAAACCTAACACTAACCCTAACCCGACCCTAACCCTAACCCTAACCCTCACCAGGACCCTAACCCTAACCCTAACCCTAACCCTAACCCTAACCCATACGCTAACCCTAACCCTAACGCGTACCCTTACCCTAACCCTACCAAACCAGTACCCTAACCCTAACCATAACGCTAACCCTATACCGTAACCTAACCTTAACCCTAACCCATACCCTAATCTGTAACCTAACCCTAACCCTACCCTGTACCCTAACCCTAACCCTAACCCTATCCCTAACCCTAACCCTAACCAGTACCCTAACTCTAAACCTAACCTTAACCGTAACCCGTACCCTAACCCTAACCCTAACCCTAACCCGTACACTAAACCTAAACCTAACCCTAACCCTAATGCTAACCCATACCCTAACCCTAACCCTAACTCTAACCCTAAACCTAACCCGTACGCTAACACTAACCCTAATGCATACCCTTACCCTAACCCTAAACCAAACCAGTACCCTAACCCTAACCATAACCCTAACCCTATACCGTAACCTAACCCTAACCCTAACACATACCCTAATCCGTAACCTAACCCTAACCCTAACCCTTACTCTAACCCGAACCCTAACCATAACCATAACCCTAACCCTTACCCTAAATCTTACCCTAACCCTAATGCTAACCCCTACCCTCACCGTAACCCTAACCCTAACCAGTACCCTAACCCTAACCCGTACACTAACCCTAACCATAACGCGAACCCTTAACCTAAACCTAAACCAAACCAGTACACTAACCCTAACCCTCACCCTAAACCGTACTCTAATCCTAACCCCTAAACCCAAACCGAACCCTAACCCTAAACCTAACCCCTAACCCTAACCCTAACCCCTAACCCGTACCCTAACACTAACCCAAACCCGTACCCTAACACTAACCCTAACCCTAAAACTAACCCTAACCTTTATCCTAACCAGTACCGTAACCCTAACCCTAACCCGTATCCTAACCCTAACCCTAACCCTAAAACTAACCCTAAACTTTAACCTAACCATAACCCTAACGCTAACCCTAAACAGTACCCTAACCCTAACCCTAATCCTAACCCGTACACTAACCCTAAACCTAACACTAATCATTTTCCTAACCCTAAACCTAACCCTAACCAGTACCCTAAACCTAACCCTAACCCGTACCCTAAACTGTCCCGAACCCTAACCCTAACCCGTAACCTAAACCTAAACCTAACCCTACCAGTACTGTAAACCGTACACTAACCCTAATGCTCAACTGTAATGTAACCCGAACCCTAACCCATACCCAGCCCTAACCCTAACCCGTAACCTAACCCTAACCCTAACCCTCCCCCTAACATGTACACTCACCCTAAACCTAACCCTAAACCTAACCTTAACCCTAACCCGTACACTTACCTAACCCTAACCCAAACCCTAACCTGAACCCTAACCCTAACCATAACCCATACCCTAACCGTAACCCGTAACATAACCCTAACACTAATCCTAACCAGTACCGTAATACGTACCCTCACCCTAACCCTAAACCATAACCTAACCCTAACCCAAACCCTAACCTGTACCTTAACCAGAACCCTAAAACTCACCGGTACCCTAACCCTAACCCTAACCTAACCAGTACCCTAAACCTAATCCTAACCCTAACCCTACCCCTATCCACTACCCTAACCCTAACCCTAACCCTAATCCTAACCCGTACTATAAACCGAACCCTAACCCTAATCCGTACCCTAACCCTACACCTAACCCTAACCAGTACCCTAAACTAACCCTAACCCGTACCGTACCCTGTACCCTAAACCTAACCCTGACCCGTAACCTAACCCTAACCCAATCCCTAACCAGTACCGTATCCTGTACCCTATCCCTAACCCTAAACATAACCCATACTCTAACCCTAAACCTAATCCTAACCCTCACCCTTATCCCTATCCCTAACCCTAACCGTAACCAGTAACCTAACTCTAACCTTAACCCGACTCTAACCCTAAACCTAACCCTAAACCTAACCCGTAACGTCACCCTTACCCGAAGTCGTACCCTAACCCTAACCCGTACACTAACCCTAATCCTTACACTAACCCTAATCCGTACCCTAACCCTAACCCTAACCAGTACCCTAACCCTAACCCTAACCTGTACCCTAATCCTAACCCTAAAACTATCCTGAAGCCTAACCCTAACCCGTACCCTAACCGGTACCCTAACCCATACATAGCCCTAACCCTAATCTGTAACCTATCCCTAAACCTAACCCTACCCCTAACCCGCACTCTCACCCTAACCCTAACCTGTACCCTAACCCTATCCTGTAACCTAAACCTAACCCTAACCCGTAAACTTACCCTAACCCTAACCTGTACACTAAATCTAAACCTAAGCCTAACCCTATTGCTATCCTGCACCCTAAACCTAACCCTAACACTAACCCTAACCCATACCTTAACACGTACCCTAAACGTAACACTAACCTGTACCCTAACGCTAACCCTAACCTTAACCCGAACCTTAACACTAACCCGTACTCTAACCCTAACACCTACCCTAGTGCTAACACTAACCCTAACCAGTACCCTAACCCTAAACCTAAACCTAACCCGAACCCTAACCCTAACCCTAACGCGTACCCTTACCCTAACCCTAAACCAAACCAGTACCCTCACCCTAACCCTAACCCTAACACTAAAACATACCCTAAACCTAACCCTAACCCTATCCCTAACCCGTATCCTAACCCTAACCCTAACCCGTTAACTAACCCTAACCCTAACCCTAACCCTAATCCTAACCTGTACCCTAACCGTAACCCTAAAACTAACCAGTACCCTAACCCTAACCTTAACCCATACCCTAACCCTTACCCGTATCCTACCCTAACCCTAACCCTAAAACTAACCCTAACCTTTAACCTAACCATAACCCTAACCCTAAACAGTACCCTAACCTGAACCCCAACCCTAATCCTAATCCGTACACTAACCCTAAGACTAACACTAATCTGTATCCTAACCCTAACCCTAACCGAAACCAGTACCCTAAACCTAACCCTAACCCGTACCATAAACTGTACCCTAACCCTAACACTAACCCGTAACCTAAACCTAACCCTAACCCTACCAGTACAGTAAACCGTACACTAACCCTAACCCTAAACCGTAATGTAAATCGAACCCTAACTCATACCCAGCCCTAACCCTAACCCGTAACCTAACCCTAACCCTAACCCTACCCCTATGATATACACTCACCCTAACCCTAACCTTAACCTTAACCCTAACCCGTACCCTAACCCGTACACTTAACCTAACCCTAACCCGTACCCTAACCCAAACCCTAACCCTAACCATAAACCGTAACCTAACGCTAACCCTAACCCTACCAGTACCGTAATCTGTACCCTAACCCTAACCCTAAACCCTAACCTAACCCTAACCCTAACCCTCACCCATACCCTAACTCTAACCCTAACCCAGCCAGTACCCAAACCCTAACCCGTACCCTAACCCGTACCCTAACCCGTAACCTACCCATACCCTAACCCTAACCCTAACCCTACTGAAAACCCGTTCACTCACCCTAACCCGTACCCGTACCCTAACCCTAACCCGTCCCCTAAACCATACCCTAACCCATACCCAGCCCTAACCCTAACCCGTAACCTAACCCTAACCCTAACACTACCCCTAACCCATACACTCACCCTAAACCTAACCCTAAACTTAACCCTAACCCGTACCCTAACCCTAACCCTAACCCTAACCCTAACCCTAACCGGAACACTTACCCTTACCCTAACCCAAACCCGTACCCTAACCCTAACACTAACCCTAACCATAACCCGTAACCTAACCCTAACCCTAACCCATACCCTAACCCTAACCCTAACCCTAACCCGTATCCTAATCCTAACCCTAACCCTAACCAGTACCCTAACCCTAACCCGTACTCTAACCCTAACCCTAAACCTAACCAGTACCCTAACCCTAACCCGTACTCTAACCCTAACCCTAAACCTAACCCGTATCCTAACTCGAACCCTAAACCTAACCCTCACCCATACCCTAACCCTAACCCTAACCCGTACCCTAACCCTAACCCTAACCATAACCCGTACCCCAACCCGTATCCTAACCCTAACCCTAACCCGTACCCTAACCCGTACCCTAACCCTACTAACCCGTACCCTCACCCTTGCCCGAAGACGTACCCGAACCCTAACCCGTTCCCTAACCCTAATCCTTACACTAACCCTAACCCGTTCCCTAACCCTAACCCTAATCAGTACCCTATCCTAACCCCAACACTAAACCGTACCCTAACCCTAACCCTAACCCTAACCCTAACACTAAACCTAACCTGTACCCTAACCCTAACCCGTACCCTAACACGTACCCTAACGCGTACCCAGCCCTTACCCTAACTCATAACCTAACTTTAACCCTAACCCTACCCCTAACACGTACAGTCACCGTAACCCTAACCCGTCCCCAACCCTAACCCGTAACCTACCCTAACCCTTACTCTAACCCTAACCCATCTCCTTACCCTAACCGGAACCAGTGCACTAACCCTAACCTTACCCTAACCCGTACCCTAACCCTAACCCTAACCCTATCCGGTACCCTTATCCTAACCCATAACGTAAACCGAACCCTAACCCGTACACTAAACCTAACCCTAACACTAACCTTATTGCTATCCCCTACTCTTACCCTAACGCTAACACTAACCCTGACCGGTACCCTAACCCGTACCATAACCGTAACCTTCACCCGTACCCTAACGCTAAACCTAACCCTAAACCTAACCCTATCCTTAACCCTAACCCGTACCCTAAACCTAACCCTAACCCTAACCCTTACCCCTACCCTAACCCTCACCCTAACACTAACCAGTACCCAAACCCTAACCCCTACCCTATCCCTAACCTGTACCCTAACCATAACCCTAAACCGTACCCTTACCCTAACCCTAACCCTAATCCGTATCCTAACCCTAACCTTAACCGGTACCCTAATTTGTACAGTAAAGCTAACGCTAACCCGTACCCTAACCCGTACCCTAAACCTAACCCTAACCCTAACCCTAAGCCTAACCCTCAACTTAACCCTGACCCGTAACGTACCCCTAACCCTAACCCGTACCCTAACCCGTACCCTTAGCCTAACCCTAACCCTAACCCATACCCTAACGCGTAACCTAACCCGTACACCAAACCTAACTGTAACCCTAACCCTATTGCTAACCCGTACCATAACCCTAACCCTAACACTAACCCTAACCTGTACCCTAACCCGTATCATAACCATAACTGTTACCCGTACCCTAACACTAAACATAACCCTAACCCTAAACTTAAGTCTAACCCGTACCTTAAACCGAACTCTAAACCTAACCCTAACCTGTACCCTAAAGCTAAACCTAAACCTACCCCAAACCAGTAAACTAACCCTAAACCGAACCCTGACCAATACCCTCAACCTAACCCTAACCAGTACCGTAATGCGTACCCTAACCCTAACCATTACCCATAACCTAACCCTAACCCTAACCCTAACCCGAACCTAAACCTAACCCTAACCCTCACCGTACCTTAACTTAACCCTAACCCTAACTAGGACCCTAACCCTAACCCTAACCCTAACCCGTACCCTCAACCGTAGCCAAACCCTAATGCTAACCCGAACCCTAACCCTAACCCTAACCCTACTGCTAACCTGTACCCTCACCCTTAGCCTAAGCTGTAACCTAACCCTAAACCGTACCCTAACCTTAACCCTTACACTAACCCTAACCCATACCCTAACCATAACTCTAACCAGTACCCTACACTTACACTAACCCTAACCCTAAACCTAAAACTAACCCATCACCTAACCCGTACCCTAACCCGTAACCTACCCTAACCCTAACCCTAATCCGTACCCTAACCCTAACCCTAAACCTAACCTGAACCCTAACGCTAACCCTAACCCTATACAGTACCCTAAAGCTGCCCTAACCCGTACCGTAAGGCGTATCCTAACCCTAACCCTAAACCTAAACCTAACCCTAACCTGTACCCTAACGCTAAACCTACCCCTAACCCTAACCAGTACCCTAACCGTACCCCTAACCCTAATCCTAACCCATACCCTAACCCTAACCCTAACCCTTATCCGTAACCTAACCCTAACGCTAAACCTAACCAGTACCCTAAACCAAACCCTAACCCGTACCGTAACGCGTACTCTAACCCTAACCCATAACCTAACCCTAACCCTAACCATAACCATAAGCAGTAACATAACCCGTGCCCTAACCCTAACCCTGAATTGTAACCTAACCCTAACCCTAACCAATACCCTACCCTAAACCTAACCCCTAACCCGTACCCGAACCCGTACCCTAACCTGTTCCAAACCGTAACCCTAACCCGTAACCTAACCCTAAACCTAAACTTACCCCTAACCCGTACACTCATCCTAACCCTTACTAGTACCCTAACCCTAACCTGTACCCTAACCCTAACTCTTACTCTAACCCTAACCCGTACCCTAACCCTAACTCTAACCCTAACCCATACCCTTACCCTAACCCTAACCCTAACCCTAACCCGCACCCTAACCCTAACCCTAACCCGTACACTAAACCTAACCCTAACCCAATTGCTAAAACGTACCCTCACCCTAAATCTAACAGTAACCCTAACCCGTTATCTAACCCGTACCCTAACCATAACCCTAACCCGTTGCCTAACGCTAAGCCTAAACCTAACCCTAAAATTAACCCTAACCCATACCCTAAACCTAACCCTAAACTTAAACCTAACCAGTACCATAACCCTAACCCTAACCCGTTCCCTAACCCTAACCCTAACGCGTACCCTTACCCTAACCCTAACCCTAATCCGTACCCTAACCCTAACCGTAACCCGTACCCTAAGCTGTACACTAACCCTAACCCTAACCCGTACCCTAAACCTAACCCTAAACCTAACCCGTACCCTACCCCTAACCCTAAACGATTCCAGTACCCTAACCCTAACCCTAGCCCTAACCCTAAACCGTACCCTAACCCTAACCATAACCCTATCCCTAACCCGTACCACAAACCTAACCCTAACCCATACTCTAACTCTAACGCTAACCCTAACCGTAAACCGTACCCTAACCCTAACACTAACCCTAACCAGTACCCTAACCTGTACCCTAACCCTAACCTGTACCTAACCCTAACCCTAACCCGTAACCTAACCCTAAGCCTAACCCTAAACCGTACCCTAATCCTATCCCGTACCCTAACCCGTACCCTAACCTGTACCGAGCCATAACCCTAACCTGTAACCTAACTCTAATATTAACCCTGCTGCTAACCCGTACACTCATCCTAACCCTATCCCGTACCCTAACCCTAACCTGAACCCTAACCCTAACCCTTACTCTAACCCTATCCCGTACCCTCACCCTAACCCTAACCAGTACCCTAACTCTAAACCTAACCCTAACCCTAACCCCAACCCCTACCCTAAACCTAACCCTAAACCTAACCAGTACACTGACCCTAACCCTAACCTGTACCCGCACCCTAACCCTAACCCTAATGCGTACCCTTACCCTAAACATAAACCAAACCAGTACCCTAACCTAACCCTAACCCTAACCCTAAACCGTACCCTAACCCTAACCCTAACCCTAACCCGTAACCTAACACTAACCCTAACCCTAACTCAAACCCTAACACTAACCCTAACCCTAAACCGTACCCTAACCCATACCCTAACCCGTACCCTAACCCTAACCAGTACCCTAACCCCAACCCTTACCTTAACCCTAACTCGTACCCTAACCCGAAACCATACCCTAACCAGTACACCTACCCTAACCCTAATCCTAACCTGTACCCTAACCCTAACCCTAACCTGTACACTAAAGCTAATCTATAGCCGAACCCTATTGCGAACCAGTATCCAAACCCTAACTCTAACCCTAAACCTAACCCTAACCTGTAGCCTAACCCTAACCCTAAGTCTAACCCTAAACTGTACCCTAACCCGTACCCTAGCCCTAACCCTAACCAGTATCCTAACCCTAACCCTAACACTTAACCTAACCCTACCCTGTACCCTAACCCTAACCCTAATCCGAACCCTAAACTGTACTTTAAACCTAATCCTTACACTAACTATAACCCGTACCCTAAACTTACCCCTCACCAGTACCCTAACCCTAACCCTAACCCGTACACTAAACATAACCCTAGCCCTAAACGTATTGCAAACCCGTACCGTAACCGTAACCCTAACACTAACACTAACCAGTCCCCTACCTGTCCCTTAACCGTAACCCTTACACGTACCCTAAAGCTAACCGTAACCCTAATCTTAACCCTAAACGTACCCTAAACCTAACCCTAACCCTAACCCTCACCCTACCGTAACCTAACACTATCCCTAACCCTAACCCATAACCTAACCCTAAGCCTAACCCGTACACTAAACCTAACCCTTACCCTAACTCTATTGCTAACCTGTACCCTAACCATAATGCTAAAACTACCCCTAACCCGTACCCTGACCCGTACCCTAACCGTTACCCTAACCCATACCCGAACGCTAAACCTAACCCTAACCTTAACACTAACGCGTGCCCTAAACCTAACCCTAACTCTAACCCTAACCCCTACACTAAACCTAACCCTAACCCTAACCAGTACCCTAACACTAACCCTAACCCTAAACCTAACCTGTACCCTAAACCTAAACCTAACGCGTACCCTTACCCTAACCCTAACCCTAATCCGTACCCTCTTCCTAACCCTAATCCGAACCACAAGCCGTACAATAACCCTAAACCTAACCCTAACCCGTACCGTAACCGGACCCTAACCCTAAACCTAACCCGTAACCTAAACCTAAACTTAACCCTAACCTGTACCGTAACCCGTACCCTAAGCCTAACTCTAACCCATAACCTCACCCTGACTCTAACCCTTACCCTTAACCTAAACCTAAACCTAACCAGTACCCTAACCCTAACCCGTACCCTAACCCGTACCCTAACCCTAACCCGTACACTAACCCAAACCCTTTTTCTAACCCTAACCCATACACTAACCCTCACCCTAACCAATAGCCTAATCCTAACCCTAACCTTAACCCTAACCCGTACCCAAACCCGTACCCTAACCCTAACCCGTAACCTTACTCTAACCCTCACCCTAACCTGTACCATCACCCTAACACTAACCAGGACCCTAAACCTAACCCTAACCCTAACCTGTACCCTAACCCGTACCCTAACCCATACCCTAACCCGTACCCTATCCCTAACCTGTACACTAACCCTAACCCTAACCAATTGCCTAACCCTAACCCTAAACTTAACCATAACCCGTACCCTAACCCTAACCCTACCCCTAACCCGTAACCTTACTCTAACCCTCACCCTAACCTGTACCATCACCCTAACACTAACCAGGACCCTAAACCTAACCCTAACCCTAACCTGTACCCTAACCCGTACCCTAACCCATACCCTAACCCGTACCCTATCCCTAACCTGTACACTAACCCTAACCCTAACCAATTGCCTAACCCTAACCCTAAACTTAACCATAACCCGTACCCTAACCCTAACCCTACCCCTAACCCGTAACCTTACTCTAACCCTAACCCAAACCTGTATCATCACCCTAACCCTAACCCGTACCCTAACCCGTACCCTAACCCTAACCCTATCGCTAACCCGTACCCTATCCCTAACCCTAACCCATACCCTAACACGTACCCTAAGAGTAACCCTTACCCGTACCCTAACCCTAACCCTAACCCTAAAACCTACTCTAACCCTAACCCTAACCCTAAAACCTACTCTAACCCTAACCCTAACCCTAACCAGTACCCTAACCCTAAACCTAACCTTAACCCGTACCCTAACCCTAAACCTAAACCTAACCCTAACCCGTATCCAAACCCTAACCCTAACCCTAAACCCAACCCTAAATTGTAACCGAACCCTAACGCTAACCCTAAACCTAACCAGTACCCTAACCCTAACCCTAACCCGAAACCTAATCCCTACACTTACCCTAACCGTAACCCTAACACGTACACTAACCTAATCATAACCCGTATCCTAAGCCGTACACTAACCCTAACCCGTACCCTAACCCGTACCCTAATCCTAACCCTAACATTAAACCTAAACCTAATCCGTACCCTAACCCTAACCCTAAACCAAACCAGTGCCCTATCCCTAACCATAACCCTAACCCTAAACCGTACCCTAACCCTAAACCTAAAACTAACCCTTACCCTAACCATAACCCTAACCTGTACCCTAAACCTGACCCTAACCCTAACCCTAACCCTAACCTGTACCCTAACCCTAAACCTATCCGTAACCAGTACCATTACCCAAACCTAATCCTACACCGTACCCTATCCCTTACCCTAACCCGTATCCCAACCCTAACTCTAACCCTAAACCTAACCCTAAACTGTATCCTAACTCTAACCCTAACACTAACCAGTACCCTAACCCTAAACCTAACCATAACCCTAATCCGTAACCTAACCGTAACCCTTACCCGTACATGACCCTAACCCTAACCTGTACCCTAACCTGTACCCTAACCCGTACCCAGCCCTAACCCTAACCTGTAACCGAAACCTAACCCTAACCCTAAACCTAACCCTTACTCTAACCCTAAACTGTAACCTAACCCTAACCCTAACCAGTACCCTAACCCTAACCCTAACCCCTACCCTAACCCATAGCATAACCCTAACCCGTACAATAACCCTAACCCTTTTTCTAACCCTAACCCATACCCTAACCCTAACCCTAACCAATAGCCTCACACTAACCCTAACCTTAACCCTAACCCGTACCCTAAACCTAGCCCTAACCCCAACCCTGAACCTAACGTTAACCCTAATCCGTACCCTAAAACTAACCCTAACCCTAACCTGAAACCCTACTCTAACCCTAACCCTAACCCTAACCAGTACCCTAACCCTAACCCTAACCATAGCCGTAATCGGTAACCTAACCCTAACCCATACCAGTACCCATACCCTAACCCTAACCTGTACCCTAAACCGTACCCAAACCCGTACCCAGCCCTAACCCTAACCCATAACCGAACCCTAACCCTAACCCTAACCCTAACCCTTACTCTAACCCTAAACTGTACCCTAAACCTAACCCTAACCAGAACCCTAACCCTAACCTGAACCCTAACCCTAACCCTCACCCTTACCCGTACACTTACCCTAACACTAACCCGAACCCATACCCTAACCCTAACCCTAACCCGTACCCTAAACCTAACCCTAAACCTAACCCTATGCTTAGCTCGTACACTAACACTAACTCTAACACTAACCCTAACACTAACCCTACCCCTATCCCGTACCCTAACCCATAAACTAAACCTAACCCTAACCCTAACCCCAGACCTAATCCGTACCCTAACCCTAACCCTAAACCAAACCAGTACCCTAACCCTAATACTAATCCTAAACCTAATCCGTACCCTAACCCTAACCCGCACCCTAACCCTAACCCTAAACTTAACCCTAACCCTAACCCTTACCCGTACCTTAACCCAAACCTTCAACCATACCATTACCCTAAACCTTACCGTAATCCTTACCCTTTTCCTAACCCTAACCTGTACTCTAAGCCATACACTAACCCTAACCCTAACCCGTACCCTAACCCGTACTCTAAACCTAACCCTAAAACTAACCCTAAACCTAACCCGTACCCTAACCCTACCCTAACCAAACCAGTACCCAAACCCTAACCCGTACCCTAACCCGTACCCTAACCTGTACCCTAACCCGTATCCTAACCCTAACCCTAAACCTTAACCTACACTGTACCGTAACCCTAGACCTAACCGTACCCATAACCTGACCCTAACACTAACCGTACCCTGTACCGTAACCCATACCCTAACCCTAACTCTAACACATAACCTAACCCTAACTGTAACCCGTACCCTAACCCTAACGCTAAACCTAACCTGTACCCTAACCCTAACCAGTACCCTAACCATAACCCTAACCCGTACTCTAACCCATATCCTAAACCTTACCCTAACCCTAAACCTAACCCTAACATGTACCCTAACCCTAACCCTAACCCTAACCAGTACCCTAACCCTAATCCTAACCCGTAACCTAAACCTAAACCTAACCCTAACCCGTACCCTACCCTAACCCGTACCCTAACCCGTACCCAGCCCTAACCCTAACTCGTAACCGAACCCTAACCTTAACCCTAACCCTTACTCTAACCCTAAACCGTACCCTAAACCTAACCCTAACCAGTACCCTATCCCTAACCCTAACCTTAACTCTAACCCGTAAGCTAACTCTAAACCTAACCCTAACCTTAACACGTAACCTTACCCTTACCCTAACGCTAAACCGTACCCTAACCCTAACCCTAACACTAACCCTAAACCTAACCCTATGCCTAACCCGTACCCTAACCCTGACTCTAACACTAACCCAACCCTAACCCGTACACTAACCCGTAAGCTAAACCTAACACTAAACCTAACCCTAAACCTAACCCGTACCGTAACCCTAACCCTAAATCAAACAAGTACCCTAACCCTAACCCTAATCCTAACCCTAAACCGTACCCTAACCCTAACCCGTACCCTCACCCTAACCCTAACACTAACCCTAAGCCGTAACCTAACCTGTAACCTAAGAGTAACTCTTACCCGTACCCTAACCCAAGTCCTAACCTTCACCCTATACCTAACCTTAACCCTATCACGTACCCTAAACCTAACCCTAACCCTAAACCCTACTCTAACCCTAAACCTAACCCTAACCTGTACCCTAACCCTAACCCGTAACCTAAACCTAACCCTACCCCGTACCCTTACCCTAACCCTAACCCTAACCTTAACCCGTACCCTACGCTAAGCCTAACCGGTACCCTAAGCAGTACACTAACCCTAACCCTAACTCGTACCCTAAGAGTAACCCTTACCCGTACTCTAACCCTAGTACTAACCCTAACCCTAAACCTAACCTTAAACCTATCCCGTACCCTAAACCTAACCCTAAACCTAACCCTAAACCCTACTCTAACACTAACGCTAACCCTAACCAGTACCCTAACCCTAACCCATACCCTAACCCTAACCCTAAACCTAACCAGTACCCTAACCCTAACCCAAACCCTAACCCTAAAACGTACCCTAACCCTAACCCTAACCCTTATCCTAACCCTAACCCATAACCTAACCCTTATCGTAACCCATACCCTAACCCTATGCATAACCCTAAACCGTACCCTAACCCGTACCATTACCCTAACCCTAACACTAAACCGTACCCTAAACCTAACCCTAACCCTAACCCTAACCCTAATCCGTAACCTAATACAAACCCTAACCCGTACCCTAAGGCTAACCCTAAACCGTACCCTAAACCTAAACCTAAACCTAACCCTAACCCGTACCCTATCCCTAACCGTAGCCCTAACCCATAACCTAACCGTAATCAGTACCTTAAACCTAACCCGTGTCCTAACCATAACCCTAAACCAAACCCTAACCCCTACCCTAAACCGTACCATAACCCTAACACTAACCCATACCTTACCCTAAACCTTACCCTAAACCCAACACGTACCCTAACCCTAAACCGTACGCTAACCCGTACCCTACCCTAAACCGTAACTTAACCCTAACCCTAACCGTAACCCTAATCCATACCCTAACCCCTACCCTAAACCGTACCCTAACCCTGACCCTAACCCGACCTTAACCCGTACCCTAACCCGTAACCTTAACCTAACACTAACTCTAAACTTAACTGTAACCCATACCCTAACACTAACCCGTACCCTAACCCATACCGTAAAATGTACCCTAACCTTAACCCTAACCCGTACACTAACCCGTATCCTAAACCATACTCTAACCTGTACCCTAACCCTAAACCTAACCCTAAGCCGTACCCTAACCCTAACCCTAACCTGTACCCTAACCCTTACCCTAACGCTACCCCTTACCCTTAACCGTACCCTAACCCTAACCCTAACCCTAACACTAATCCTAACCAGTACCCTAACACTAAACCTAACACTAACCCAAACCCTAACCCGTTACCCATCCCTAAACCATGCCCTAACCCTAACCCTAAGCCTAACTCTAACCCTAAGCCATACCCTAACCCTAACCCTAACCCATACCCTGACCCTAAGCCTTACCCTAACCCTAACCATTACCCTAACCCTAAACCTAACACTAAACCATACCCTAACCCTAACCCCAACCGTAACCCTTTCCCTAACACAAATCCTAAACCCCAACCCGTACCCTAACTAGTACCCGAACCCATACCCTAACCCGTAGCATAAACCTAACCATAAACCTAACGCGTACCCTAATGCTAACCCTTACCCTAACCCGTACCCTAACCCGTACCCTAACCCGTACCCTAACCCATACCTTAAACATAACCCTAACCCTAAACCTATGCCTAACCCGTACACTAAGCCTAACCTTAACCCTAAAGCTAACCTCTAACCTAACCATAATCAGGACCCTAATCCTAACACGTACCCTTACCCTAACCCTAACCTGTACCCTAAACCTAAACCAAACCCTAACCCTATTGCTAACATGTACCCTAACCTTAACCTAACACTAACCCTTAACAGTACCCTAACCCGTACCCTAACTGTAACCCTACCCGTACCCTTACCCTAAACCTATCCCTAACCCTTACCCTAACATTAAACCTAACCCGTACCCTAAACCTAACACTAACCCTAACACTACCCCTACCCTAACCCTAACCCTAATCCTAAACAGTACCATAACCCTCACCCTAACCCTAACCCTAACCCGTAACCTAACCCTAATCTTAACCCGTACCCTTAGCCTAACCTAACCCTAACACGTACACTAAACCTAACCCTAACCCGTACCCTAAGCCGTGCACTAACCCTAACCCTAAACCAAACCCTAACCGTACCGTAAACCTAACAGTAACACTATCCCTAAACCTAATCATCACCCTAACCCTAATCCTATACCAATCCAGTACCCTAACCCTAACCCTAAACCTAACCCTAGACCGTACCCTAACCCTAACCCTAACCCTAACCCTAACCCTAACCCGTAACCTAACGCTAACCCTAACATGTACCCTAACTCTAACCCTAACCCTAACCGTAAGCCTTACCCGTAACCTAACCCTAACCCTAACCCTTACCCTGACCCTTACACTAACCCTAACCCTGACCATTACCCTAACCCTAACCCTAACTCTTACCCGTACCCTAACACTAACCCTAACCCTCACCCGTATCCTAAACCTAACCCTAACCCTAAACCTAACCCTAAACTGTACCCTAACCTTAACCCTATCCCTAACCCTAAACCTTACCCTGACTCTAACCCTCACATTAACCAGTACCCTAACACTAACTCTAACCCTAACCCTTACCCTCACCCTATCCCAAACCATACCCTAATGCGTAACCTAACCCTAAACCTAACCCTATCCCTAACACAAACCCTCACCCGTACCCTAACCCTAACCCTAACCCTAAGCAGTACCCTAACCTAACACAAACCCGAACCCTAACTCGTACTCTAAACCTAAACCTAACCCTAAACCTAAACCTAACCATAACCCGAACAGTAACTCGTACCCTAACCCTAACACTAAACCTAACCCTATCGCGAACCCTAAACCTAACCCGTACCCAGCCCTAACCGTAAGCCTAACCCGTACCCTAACCAGTACCCTAACACTAACCCTATCCCTAACCCGTACCCTACACCTAACCATAACCCTACCCTAACCCGTACAATAACCCTAACCCTAACCCATACCAAAACACTAACCCTACCCTTATCTGTACCCTAACCCTAAGCCTACCCCTAACACTAACCAGTACACTAACCCTAACCTGAACCCTAACCCGTACCCTAACCCGTACCCTAAACCTAACCCTAACGCTTCCCCTCACGCTAACCCTATCCCTAACCATTATGTTAACCCTAACACTAACCCTAACCATAACCCGTACCCTACCCTAACCCTAACCGGTAACCTAACCCTAACCCTAACCTTTGCCCTATCCCTAAACCTAACCCATACCCTAACCCTAACCAGTACCTAACCCTAAACCATACCCTAACCCGTACCCTAACCCTAAACCTAACCCGTAATCTAAACCTAACCATAACCCTAACCCATACCCTAAACCTAACCCTAACACTCACCCTAACCCCTACCCTAACCCTAACCCTAACCCGTAACCTAACACTAACCTTAAACATAACCCGTACACTAACCCTAACCCGTACACTAACCCGTTCCCTATCCCGTACCCAGCCCTAACCCTGACCCGTAACCAAACCCTAACCCTAAATTTAACCCTAACCCGTACCCTCACTCTAACACTAACCCGTACCCTAACCCTAACCCTAACCCTTACCCTAACCCTAAATCGTACCTTAACCCTAACACTAACGAATACCCTAACCCGTCCCCTAACATTAACCCTAACGTACCCTAACACTACCCTAACACTCACCCTTACCCTTACCCTAATCCTAACCCTAACCCGTACCCTAACCCTAACCCTAACCTGTACCGTAAACCTTACCCTAACCCTAATCCTATGCCTAACCCGTACCCTAACCCTAACTATAAACCTAACCCTAACCCTAACCCGTAACCTAACCCTACGCCTAACCCTAACCCGTACCCCACCCTAACCCTAAACCTAATCAGTACCCTAACCCTAACCCTAACCCTTAACCTAACCCATACCCTAAACATAACCCTAACCCTAACTCCAACCCTACCCTCACCCTAACCCTAACCTATTCCCTCACCCTAAACAGTACCCTAACCATAACCCTAACCCTAACCCGTACCCTCACCCTAACCCTATCACGTACCCTAACCCTAACCCTAACCCTAACCCTAACCCTAACCCTAAACATAACCCGTACATTCACCCTAATCCTAACCCGTACCCTAACCCTAACCCTTAACCTAACCCTAACCCTTACTCTAACCCTAACCCATACCCTGACCCTAACACTAATCCTAACCAGTATACTAAAGCTAACCCTAACCCGACCGTAACCCGTACACTAACCCTAACCCTAACCCGTAACCTAACCCTAAACCTAACTCTAACCAGTACTATAACCCTTACCCTAAACCGTAACCTAAACCTAACCCTAACCCGTACCCTAACCCTAAACCTAACCCCCACCCGTACAATAAGCCTAACCCTAACCCTAACCCTAACCCGTACCCTAACCCGTACCCTAACCTTAACCCTAACGCATACCATTACCCTAACCCTAACCCTAACCCTAATCCGTACCCTATCCCTAACCCTAACCTGTACCCTAAGCCGTACACTAACACTAAACCTAACCCGGACCGTAACCCATACCCTAAACCTAACCGGTTCCCTAACCCTAAACCTGACCCGTACCCTAACCCTAACCCTAAACGAAACAAGTACCCTAAACCTAACCCTATCCCTAACCCTAAGCCGTACGCTAACCCTAACCCTAACCCGTAACCTAACCCTAACCCGTACCCTAACCCTAAACCTAACCCTAACCAGTACCCTAACCCTAACTCTAACCCGAACCCATACCCTAACCATACCCTAACCCTAACCCTAAATGTAACCCTAACCTAACCAGTACCCTAAATCTAACCCTAACCCGTTGGGAAACCGTACCCTAACCCTAAACCTAAACCTAACCAGTACCGTACCCGTACCCTAAACCTAACCCTAAACCGTAACCCAACCCTCACCCTAACCCTAACCCTAACCATAACCCTAACTGTATCCTAACCCTAACCCTAACCAGGACTCTAAACCTAAACCTAACCCTAACCCGTACCCTAACCAATACACTAACCCTAACCCTAACCAGTAACCAAACCCTAACCCTAACCCTAACCATAACCCGTAACCTAACCCTAAACCTAACCCATACCGTAAACCGTACCATAACCGTAACCCTAAACCATAACGTAACCCCAACCTTAACCCTCAACCTAACCCTAACTCTAACCCTAAACCTAAACCTCACCCGTACGCTAACCCTAAACCTAACCCTTACCAGGACCCTAACCCTAAACTTAACCCTAACCCGTACCTTAACCCGTACCCTAACCCTAACCCTAACCAGTACCCTAACCAATACCCTAACCCTAAACCTAACCCGTACCCTCACCCTTACCCTAAGCCGTACCTTAACCCTAACCCGTACCCTGACCCTAACCCTTACACTAACCCTGACCAGTACCCTAACCCTAACCCGTACCCTAACCCGTACCCTAAACCTAACCCTAACACTAACCAGTAACCTAACCCAAACCCTAACCCTAACCCGTAACCTAACCCTAACCCTAACTGTATCCTAACCCTAACCCTAACCTAACCCTCACCCTAAACCTAACCCGTACCCTAACCCTAACCCTAACCCTAACCCGTACCCTAACCCTAACCTTCACCCTAAACAGTACCCTAACCCTAACCCTACTGCGTACCCTAACCCTAACTCTAACCCTAACCCTAAGCCGTAACCTAACCCTAAAACTAACCCGTATCCTAACCCTAACCTAAACCTAACCCTAACCCGTATCCTAACCCTATCCCTAACCCTCACCCGTACCCTAACCTGTACCCTCACCCTAAACAGTTCCCTAACCATAACCCTCACCCGTACCCTAACCCTAACCCTAACCCATACATAACCCTAAACCTAAACCTAACCAGTACCGTACCCGTACCCTAAACCTAACCCTAAACCGTAACCCAACCCTCACCCTAACCCTAACCCTAACCCTAACCCTCACCTAACCCTAACCCTAACTCGTAAACTAACAATAACCCTAACCCTCACCCGTACCCTAACCCTAACCCGTACCCTAAACCGTACCCTAACCCGTTCCAAGCCCTAACCCTACCCCGTAACCTAATCCTAACCTTAACCCTACTGCTAACCTGTACACTCACCCTAAACATAACTCATACCCTAACCTTAACACGTACCCTAACCCTATCCCTTTTCTTTTTTTTAAATTTTTTTTAAAATTTTTTATTTATTTATGATAGTCACAGAGAGAGAGAGAGAGGCAGAGACACAGGCGGAGGGAGAAGCAGGCTCCATGCACCGGGAGACTGATGTGGGATTCGATCCCGGGTGTCCAGGATCGCGCCCTGGGCCAAAGGCAGGCGCCAAACCGCTGTGCCACCCAGGGATCCCCCTATCCCTTCTCTAACCCTAACCGGTACCCTAACCCTAACCCTAACCAGTTCATTAACCCCATCCCTAACCTTAACCCTAACCAGAACCCTAACTTAACCTAACCGTACCCGAAACCCGACCTTTTCCCTAAACCTAACCCTAACCAGTTCATTAACCCCAGCCCTAACCTTAACCCTAACCAGAACCCTAACTTAACCTAACCGTACCCGAAACCCGACCTTTTCCCTAAACCTAACCCTAACCGAACCCTTACCCTAACCCAAACCCTAACCCGTACACTAAACCTAAGCCTAACCCTAACACTATTGCTAACCAGTACCCTAACCCTAAACCTAACCCGTAGCCTAACCGTAATCCTAACCCGTACCCTAATGCTAACCCTAAAACTAACCCTAAACTTAACCCTAACCCGTACCCTCATGTAACCCTAACACTAAGCCTAACCCCTACCCTAACCCTAACACTAACCCTAACCAGTACCCTAACCCTAACCCTAACACTAACCCTAACCAGTACCCTAACCCTAACCCTAACACTAACACTAACCAGTAACCTAACCCAAACCCTAACCCTAACCCGTAACCTAACCCTAACCCTAACTGTATCCTAACCCTAACCCTAACCTAACCCTCACCCTAAACCTAACCCGTACCCTAACCTTAACCCTAACCCTAACCCGTACCCTAACCCTAACCTTCACCCTAAACAGTACCCTAACCCTAACCCTAACCCTACTGCGTACCCTAACCCTAACTCTAACCCTAACCCTAAGCCGTAACCTAACCCTAAAACTAACCCGTATCCTAACCCTAACCTAAACCTAACCCTAACCCGTATCCTAACCCTATCCCTAACCCTAACCCGTACCCTAACCTGTACCCTCACCCTAAACAGTTCCCTAACCATAACCCTCACCCGTACCCTCACCCTAACCCTAAACCTACGCTGACACGTAACCTAAACCTAACCCTATCGCTAACCCATACCCTAAACCTAACCCTATCCCGAACCCTAACCTTAACACATACCTAATCCTAACCCTAACCCGAAGCAGTACCCTAACCCTAACACTAACCCTAACCCTTATTCGTACTCTAACACTAAACCTAACACTAACCCTAAACTTAAACCTAACCATAACCAGAACACTAAGCCGTACCCTAGCCCTAACCCTAAACCTAACCCTATCCCGTACCCTAACCATAACCCGTACCCAGCCCTTACCCTAACCCTAACCCTAACCCTTACCCTAAACGGTACCCTATCCTGTACCCTAACCCTAAACCTACCTCGTACCCTAACCCTAACCCTAACCAGTACCCTAACCCTAACCATAACAGTAAACCTAAACCGTACCCTAACCCTAACCCGTACCCTAAATCGTACCATAACCCGTACCCAGCCCTAACCCTACCCCGTACCCTAACCCTAACCCTAACCCGGACCCTAAACCTAACCAGTACTCTAACTCTAACCCTAACCTAACCTGTACCCTAACCCTAAACCGTACCCTAACCCTAACCCTTACTCTAACCCTAACCCGTACCCTAACCTTAATGCTAACCAGTACCGTAAACCTAACCCTAAACTTAACCCTAACCCATACCTTAACACTAACCCTAACCCTATCCTGTACCCTTACCCTAACCCTAACCCTAACCCGTACCCTGACCCTAACCCTAACTCTATTGTTAACCCGTACCCTAACCCTAACCCTAACAAGTGACCTAACTCTAACCCTAACCCTAAACCCGTACACTCACCCTAACCCTAACCCTTACCCTAACCCTAACCCGTACACTAAACCTAACCCTTAATCTAACCCTATCCCGTACCCTAACCCTAACCCTAACCCTAACCAGTACCCTAAACCTGACCCTAACACTAACCCTAACCTTAACACTAACCCGTAACGGAAACCTAACCCTAACACTAACCCTAACCCCTACCCTGACCCTAAACTTAACTCTAAACAGTACCCTAACCCTAACCCTAACCGTACACTCACCCTATCTCTAACACGTACCCTAACCCTAATCCATACCCTAACCCTCAACCTTACTCAAACCCTAAGCCATACCCTAACCCTAACCCTAACCAGTAACCTAACCCTAACCCGAACCCTTAACCCTAAGCCGAACCCTAATGCTAAGCCTAACCCTAAAACTTACCCATACCCTAACCCGTACCCTAACCTCTACCCTAACCCTAACCCGTTCCCGGACCCAAACCTAACCCTAACCCTAACCCTATTGCTAAACCATACCCTAACCCTAACCCTAACACTAACCTTAACCTGTACCCTAACCCTAACCCGTACCCTAACCCGTACCCTAACACTAAGCCTAACACGTACCTAACCCTAACTCTAATCCTAACCTGTACCCTAACCCTAAACCTAAACCTAACCCTAACCCGTACCCTCACCCTAACCCTAACCAGTACCCTAACCCTAACCCTACCCTAACCCTAAACCTAACCCTAACCTGTACACTAGCCCTAATCTTAACCCTAAGCAATACCCTAAACAAAACACTAATCCTAACCCATACCTTAACCCTAACCCGTACCCTAACCCGTACCCTAACCCTAAACAGTACCCTAACCCTAACCCTAACCCTAACCGGTACCGTAATCCATACCCTAACCCTAACCCTAAGACGTAACATAACCCTAACCCTACCTGTACCGTAACCCGTACCCTCACACTAACTCTAACCCTTAACCTTACCCTAAGCCTAACCCTATTCTGTACCCTAACCCTTACCCTAACACAAACCCTAAACTGTACCCTAACCCTAAGCCTAACCCTAACCAGTACCCTGACCCTAACCCTAACCCGAACCCTAACCCGTACCCTAACCCTGACCGATACCCTAACCCTAACACTTACTCTATCCCTAACCCATACCCTAACCCTAACCCGTACCCTTACCCTAACCCTAACCCGTACCCTAAACCTAACCCTAACCCTAACCCCTACCCTAACCTGTACCCTAAACCTAACCTTAACCCAAACCCTTAACCTAACCCGTACCCTAACCCTAACCCTAAACCAAAGCCGTACCCTAACCTGTAACCTAACCCTAACCCTAACCCTTACCCTAACCTTAACAATAACACTAACCCATACCATAAACCTAACCCTAAACCTAACCCTAAACCTAACCCGTATAGTAACCCTTATCCTAACCCAAACCAGTACCCTAACACGTACCCTAACCCTAACCCTAACCCGTACCCTAACCCTAACCCTAACCCGTACCCTAACCCTAACCCTAACCCTAACATGTTCCCTAAAACTAACCCTAAACCCTAACCCGTACCCTCACCCATACCCTAACCCTAACCCGTAGCCTAACCCTAACCCTAAACCAAACCAGTACCCTAACCCTAACCCTAACCCTAAACCATACCCTTACCCTAAACCTAATCCTAACCCATAACCTAACCCTAACCCTTACCCGTACCCTAAACCTAACCCTAACCCTAAGCCCTATCGTAACCCTAACCCTAACCCTAACCAGTACCCTAACACAAACCCTAACCCTAACCCGTATCCTAACCCTAACCCTAAACCTAACCCTAAGCTGTACACTAACCCTAATCTTAACCCTAAGCAATACCCTAAACAAAACACTAATCCTAACCCATACCCTAACCCTAACCCTAACCCGTACCCGTACCCTAACCCGTACCCTAACCCTAACCCTAACCGGTACCGTAATCCGTACTCTAACCCTAATCCTAAGACGTAACATAACCCTAACCCTACCTGTACCGTAACCCGTACCCTAACACTAACTCTAACCCTTAACCTTACCCTAAGCCTATCCCTATTCTGTACCCTAACCCTTACCCTAACACAAACCCTAAACTGTACCCTAACCCTAAGCCTAACCCTAACCAGTACCCTAACCCTAACCCGAACCCGAACCCTAACCCGTACCCTAACCCTGACCGATACCCTAACCCTAACACTTACTCTATCCCTAACCCATACCCTAACCCTAACCCGTACCCTTACCGTAACCCTAACCCGTACACTAAACCTAACACTAACCTTATTGCTAACCCGTACACTAACATTAACCCTAACACTAACACTAACCCGTAACCGAACCCGTACCCTACCCGTAACCCTTACCCGTACCCTAACCCTAACCCTAACCCTAACCTTTAACCTAACCCGTACCCTAAACCTAACCCTAACCCTAACCCGTACCCTAACCTGTACCCTAAACCTAACCTTAAACCAAACCCTTAACCTAACCCGTACCCTAACCCTAACCCTAAACCAAAGCAGTACCCTAACCCGTAACCTAACCCTAACCCTAACCCTTACCCTAACCTTAACGATAACACTAACCCATATCATAAACCTAACCCTAAACCTAACCCGTATAGTAACCCTTATCCTAACCCAAAACAGTACCCTAACATGTACCCTAACACGTACCCTAACCCGTACCCTAACCCTAACCCTTATTCTAACCATAACCCGTACCCTAAACGTAACCCCAACAAGTACCCTAACCCTAACCCTAACCCTAACCTTATACCTCTCATACCCTAAACTGCACTCTTACCTTAATCCTAACCCGTAACTTACCACCTACCCTAAACCTAACCTGTACCCTAACCCTAACCATAAACCGTACCCTAAACCTAACCCTAACCCACACCCTGTTGCTAACCCGTACCCTAACCCTAACACTAACACTAACCCTAACCTGTACCCTAATCCGTACCCTAACCTTAACCCCAAACCTAACCCTAACCCTAACCGTAACCTTACCCGTACCCTAAACCTAACCCTAACACTTACCCTTACTGAAACGCTAACCCTAGCCTTAACCCGTGTCCTAACCCTAACCCTAACCCTAATCCGTACCCTATCCCTATTCCGTACCCTAACCGTAACCCTAACCCTAATCCTAACCCTAACCAGTACCCTAACCCTATACCTAAACCTAACCCGTACCCTAACCCTAACCCGTATCCTAAACCTAACCCCTACCCTATACCTAACCCTAACCTGTACCCTAACTTAACCCTAACCCTAAGCCTAACCAGTACCCTAACCCTACCGTAATCCTAACCCGTACCCTAACCCTCACCCTAACCCTAACCCATATCCTAACCCTTACCCGTACCCTTACCCTAATCCTACCCATAATCATAACCCGTACCCTATGCCTCATCCTAACCCTAACCTGTACCCTAACCCTAACCCTAACCCTAATCCTAAACTTTTCCCTAACCCTAACCCTAACCCCAACCCTAACCAGTACCCTATCCCTTACTCTAACCCTACCCCTAACCCTAACTCTAACCCTAACCTTACGCTAACCCTAATGCTAACCTATACGCTAACACTAACCCGTACCCTCCCCTAATCCTAACCCTAACCCTAACCCTAACACTAACCGTAATGCTAACCTTAACCCTTACCCGTTTCTTAACCCTAACCCTAAACGTCACCCTAATCCGTACCCTATCCCTAATCCGTACACTTACCCTAACCCTAACCCTAACCCTAAACGTAACCCTAACCAAAACCCTAACCCTAACCCTAAACCTAACCCGTACCCTAACCCTAACCATAACCCGTATCCTAACCCTATCCCTAACCCTAAACATAACCCTAATTGGTACCCTAACCCTTACCCTAAGCCTAACCAGTACCCTAACCCTAACCATAATTCAACCCGTACCCAAACCCTCACCCTAACCCTAACCCGTACCCTACCCAAACCCTAACCCATAACCTAACCCTAACCCGAACTCTAACCCTAACCCGTACCCTAAACTTAACCCTAACCCGTAATCTAAACCTAACCCTAACCCTAAACCGTACCCTAAATCTAACCCTAACCCTAACACTAACACTAACCTTACAAGTACCCTAACCCTAACCTTAACCCGTACCCTAACCCTAACCCTAAACCTAACCCTCTCCCACACCCTTACCCTAACCCATACACTAAGCCTAACCCTACCCTAAACCTAACGCTAACCCGTACAGTAACACTAACCCTAACCCGTACCCTAACCCTTACCCGTAACCTAATCCTAACCCTTAATCTAACCCTAACACTAACCCTAACCCTAAAGCTAACCAGTACCCTAAAACTAACCTTAACCTTAACCTTAACCCGAAACCTAACCCTAACCCTAACCCTAACCCTTACCCTAACCCTAACCCTAACCCCTAACCCTAACCCTAACCCTAACCCTAACCCCTAACCCAAACCCTAACCCTAACCCTAACCCTAACCCCTAACCCTAACCCTAAACCTAACCCTAACCGTAACCCTAACCCTAACCAGTACCCTTACCCTAACCCTAACCCTAACCCGCACTCTAACCCTAACGTTAACCTAACCCGTATCCTAACTCTAACCCTAAACCTAACCCTCACCATACCCTATCCCTAATGCTAACCCTAACCCTAACCGGTACCCTAACCCTAACCGGTACCCTAACCCTAACCCTAAACCTACCCCATACCCCAACCCGTACCCATACCCTAACCCTTCCTCTAACCCTAACCCGGACCCTGACCCGTACCCTAAGCCATACACTAAACTTAATCCTAACCCGTACCCTAACCCTAACCCTAAACCTAACCCGTACCCTAAACCTAACCGTAATGAAACCAGTACCCTAACCCTAACCCTAGCCCTAACCCTAACTCGTACCCTAAACCTAACCCTTACTCTAACCCTAACCGGTACCCTAACCATAACCAGTACTGTAACCCTAAACCTAAACTTAACCCTAACACGTACCCTAAACCTAAACCTAACACTAACCCTAACCCTTACCCTAACCCGTACCCTTACACTAACCCTAACCCGTACACTAAACCTAACCATAACCCTAACCCTATTGCTAACCCATACCCTAACCCTAACCCTTACACTAACCTTAACCCGTACCCTAACCAGTACCCTAAACTTAACCCTAACACGTACCCTAAACCTAAACCTAACACTAACCCTAACCCTTACCCTAACCCATACCCTTACACTAACCCTAACCCGTACACTAAACCTAACCATAACCCTAACCCTATTGCTAACCCATACCCTAACCCTAACCCTTACACTAACCTTAACCCGTACCCTAAGCAGTACCCTAAACGTAACCCTAACCCGTTCCCTAACACTAACCCTAAACCTAACCCTAACCCTAACCTTAACCCTAACCCGTACCCTAACCTAAACCTAACCCTAACCAGTACCCTAACCCTAACCCTAACCCTAAGCCGTACACTAACCCTAACCCTAACCCGTACCTTACCCGTAGCCTAAACCTAACCCTAAACATAACCCTAAACCTAACCCGTACCCTAACCTAACCCTAAACAAAACCAGTACCCTAAAACTAACCCTAACCCTAAACCGTACCCTTACCCTAACCCTAACCCTAACCCGTACCCTAACAGGTACCCTAACCCGTACAGTAAACCTAACCGTATCCCTTACCCTATTGCTAACCCGTACCATAACCGTAAACCTAACACTAACCCTAACCCGTACCCTAACCCATACCATAACCGTAACCCTTACCCGTACCCTAACGCTAAACATAACCCTAACCCTAACCTTAATCCTAAACCGTACCCTAAACCTAACCCTAAACCTAACCCTAACCTGTACCCTAAAGCTAAACCTAACCCTACCCCAAACCAGTAACCTAACCCTAACCCTAAACCTTATCCTAACCCGTATCATAACCCTAACCCTAACCCTAATCCGTACCCTAACCCTAACCCTAACCCTGACCAGTACCCTAAATCTAACCCTAACCCATACCGTAACGCGTACCCTAACCCTAACCCTAACCCATAACCTAACCCTAACCCTAACCCTACCAGTACCGTAAACCGTACCCTAATCCTAACCCTAACCCGTAACCTAACCCTATCCCTAACCCTACTGATAACCCGTTCACTCACCCTAATCCTAACCCGTACCGTGACCCTCACCCGTGCCCTAAACCGTACCCTAACCCATACTCAGCCCTAACCCTAACCCGTAACCTCACCCTAACCCTAACCCTACCCCTAACCCGTACAGTCGCCCTAACCCTAACCCTAACCTTAACCCTAAAGCGTACCCTATCCCTAACCCTAACCCTAACCCGTACACTTACCCTAACCCTAAACCTAACCCGTACCCTAACCATAACACTAACCCTAAACATCACCCATAACCTAAAACTAACCCTAACCCGTACCCTAATCCTAACCCTAACCCTAACACGTACCCTAACCCTAACCCTAACCCTAACCAGTACGCTTACCCTAACCGTAACCCTTACCCGCACTCTAACCCTTACCCTAATCCTAACCCGTATCCTAACTCTAACCCTAAACCTAACCCTCACCATACCCTAACCCTAACACTAACCCTAACCCTAACCGGTACCCTAACCCTAACCCTAAAACTAACCCGTACCAAAACACGTACCCTAATCCTAAACCTTCCTCTAACCCTAACCCGTACCCTAACCTGTAACCTAAGCTGTACACTAAACTTAACCCTAAACCTAACCGGTACCCTAACCCTAGCCCTAAACGAAACCAGTACCCTAACACTAACCCTAACCCTAAACCATACCCTTACCGTAACCCTAACCATAACCCATTCCCTAACACGTACCCTAACCCGTACACCAAACCTAACCGTATTCCTAACTCTATTGCTAACCCATACCCTAACCCTAACCCTTACACTAACCCTAACCCGTACACTAACCAGTACCCTAAACGTAACCCTAACCCAGACCCTAACACTAAGCCTAAACCTAACCCTAACCCTAACCTTAAGCCTAACCCGTACCCTAACCTAAACCTAACCCTAACCCGTACAGTAACCCTAACCCTAACCCGTATCCATACCTGTAGCCTAAACCTAACCCTAAACGTAACCCTAAATCTAACTCGTACCCTAACCCTAACCCTAAACGAAACCAGTACCCTAAAACTAACCCTAACCCTAAACCGTACCCTTACCCTAACCCTAACCCTAAACCGTACCCTAACACGTACCCTAACCTGTACACTAAACCTAACCGTATCCCTAAACCTATTGCTAACCCGTACCCTAACCGTAAACCTAACACTAACCCTAACCCGTACCCTAACCCGAACCATAACCGTAACCCTTACCCGTACCCTAACGCTAAACATAACCCTAACCCTAACCTTAACCCTAAACCGTACCCTAAACCTAACCCTAAACCTAACCCTAACCTGTACCCTAATCCTAACCCTAACCCTAACCCTAATCCTAACCCGTACCCTAACCCTAACCTTAACCCTAAACCGTACCCTAAACCTAACCCTAAACCTAACCCTAACCTGTACCCTAATCCTAACCCTAACCCTAACCCTAATCCTAACCCGTACCCTCACCCTAACCCTAACCCTAATCCGTAACCTAACCCTAACCCTAACCCTAACCAGTACCCTAAACCTAACCCTTACCCGTACCGTAATGCGTACCCTAACCCTAACCCTAACCTGTAACCTAACCCTAACCCTAACCCTAACCCGTACCCTAACCCTAACCCTAACCCTAAGCCTCAAACTTACCCTAAAACTAACCCTAACCCTAACAAATACCCTTACTGTAACCCTAACCCTAACCCATACCCTAACCCGTACCCTAACCCTAACCCTAACCCTAACCCGTACCCTAACCCGTACCCTAACCCTAAACCTTACACTAACACTAACCCGTACCCTAAAACTAACCCTAACCAATACCCTACCCTCACCCTAACCCTAAACCGTACCCTATCCTTAATCCTAAACCTAACCCTAACCCGTTCCCTAATGCTAACACTAAACATAACCCGTACCATAACCCTAACCCATACCCTAACCCGTACCCTAACCCGTACCCTAAACCGAACCAGTACCCTAACGCTAACCCTAACCCTAACCCGTAACCTAACCCTAAACCTAAACTTACACCTAACCCGTACACTCACCCTAAACCTAACTAGTACCATAACCCTAACCCGTACCCTAACCCTAACCGTTACTCTAACCCTAACCCGTACCCTAACCCTAACTCTAACCCTAACCCGTACCCTTACCCTAACCCTAACCCTACCCCGTACCCTAACACTAACCCTAAACCGTACACTAAACCTAACCCTAACCCTAACCCGATTGCTAAAATGTACACTGACCCTAACCCTAACACTAACCCTAACCCGTTATCTAACCCGTACCCTAACGGTAACCCTAACCCGTACCCTAACGCTTATCCTAACCCTAACCCTAACCCTAAACTTAAACCTAACCCGTACCCTCAACCTAACCCTAACCTTAACCCTAACCCCTACCCTAACCCTAAACCTAACCCTAACCCTAACCCTAAACCTAACCCTAACCCGTACCCTAACACTAACCCTAACACATACCCTTACCCTAACCCTAACCCTTATCCGTACCCTAACCCTAACCCTAACCCGTACCCTAAGGCGTACACTAACCTTTATGCTAACCCGTACCATAACCCGTACCCTAAACCTAACCCTAAACCTATCCCGTACTCTAACCCTAACCATAAACAAAACCAGTACCCTAACCGTAACCCTAGCCCTAACCCTAAACCGTACCGTAACCCTAAACCTAACCCTATCCCTAACCCGTACGATAAACCTAACCCTAAACCGTACCCTAACTCTAACGCTAACCGTAACCCTAAACTGTACCCTAACCCTAACCCTAACAAGTACCCTAACCTGTACCCTAACCCTAACCCGTACATAACCCTAACCCTAACCCTAACCCTAACACGTAACCTAACCCTAAACCTTACCCTAACCCGTACCCTAATACTAACCCGTACCCTAACCCGTATCCTAACACATACCCAGCCGTAACCCTAACCCATAACCTAACCCTAATCTTAACCCTACTACTAACCCGTACACTCACCCTAACCCTATCCCGTACCGGAACCTTAACCCGTACCCTAACCCTAACCCTTAATCAAACCCTAACCCGTACCCTAACCCTAACCCTAATCCTAACCAGTACCCTAACCCTAAACCTAACCTTAACCCTAACACGTACCCTAAACCTAAACCTAACCCTAACCCGTACCCTAACCCAAACCCTAACCCGAACCCGTACCCTAACCCTAACCCTAACCATCACCTGTACCCTAAACCTAACCCTAACCCTAACCTGTTCCTAACCCTAACCCTTACCCTAACCTGTACACTATCCTTTACCCTAACCCGTACCCTAACCCTCCCTTACCCTAAACCTATCCCGTACCCTCAGCCTAAACCTAATCCATACCCTAACCCTAAACCGTACCCTAAACCTAACCCTGACACTAACCCTAACCTGTACCCTAACCCAAACCCTAACCAGTACCCTTACCCTAACCCTAAACTTAACCCTAACCCATACCCTAAATTTAACCCTAACCCTAACACGTACCCTTACCCTAACCCTAACCTAACCCGTACCCTAACCCTAACCCTAACCCGTACACGAAACCTAACCCTTACCCTAACTCTGTTGCTAACCCGTACCCTAACCCTGACCCTAACACTACCCCTAACCCGTACCCTAACCCGTACCGTAACCATTACCCTAACCCATACCCGAACGCTAAACCTCACCCTAAACATAACCCTAACCTAAACACTAACCCGTACCCTGAACCTAACCCTAACTCTAACCCTAACACCTACCCTAAACCTAACCCTAAACCTAACCAGTACCCTAACACTAACCCTAACCCGTACCCTAACACTAACCCTAACGCGTACCCTTTCCCTAACCCTAACCCTAATCCATACCCTAACCCTAACCCTAACCCGAACCATAAGCTGTACACTAACCCTAACCCTATCCCGTACCCTAGCCCGTACCCTAAACCTAACCCTACACCTAACCCGTACCCTAACCCTAACCCTAAACCAAACCAGAACCCTAACCATAACCATAACCCTAACCGTCTTCTGTACCCTAACCTGAACCTTGACCCTAACCCTAACCCTAAACCCGTAGCCTGATCCTAAACCTAACCCTAACCCTCACATTTACCGTAACCCTAACCTGTACCCTAACACTAACCCTAACCAGTACCCTAACCCTAATCCGTACCCTAACCCTAGCACTAACCCTAACCAGTACCCTAACCCTAACCCTAACCCTAAACCGTACCATAACCATAAACCTAACCGAAACCCTAACCCCTATCCAAACCCTAACCATAACCCTAAACTTAAACCTAACCGGAACCCTAACACTACCCTAAGCCTAACCCTAAACAGTACCCTAACCGTAACCGTATCCCTAACCCTAACCCTCACCCTAACCCTAAACCGTAACCTAGCCCAAACCCTAACCCTAACCTTAACCTGTACCGTATCCCGTTCCCTAACCCTAACCCTAACACGTAACCTAATCCTAACCCTAACCCTAACCTGTACCCTAACCCTAGCCCTAACCCGAACCCCCGAACCCTAGCCCTAACCCTAGCCCTAACCCGAACCCCCGAACCCTAGCTCTAACCCTAACCCTAACCCGAACCGTAAACCAACCCGTACCCTAACCCTAACCCGAAACCCAACGAGTACCCTAACCCTAACCCGAACCCTTACCCAAACCATAAACCGTACCCTATCCCTAACCCTAACCCGAACCCAAACCATACCCTACCCTATAACTAACCCTAACCATTACCCTAACCCTAACCCTAACCCTATCCCGTAACCTAACCCTAACCCTAACCCTTATCCTAACCCTAACCCTAAACCTAACCCTAAACAGTACCCTAACACTAACACAAACCCTTACCCGTACCCTAACCCTATACCTAACCCTAACCATTACCCTAACCCTAACCCTAACCCTAACCCGTAACCTAACCCTAACCCTAAACCTTATCCTAACCTTAACCCTAAACCTAACCCTAAACTGTACCCTAACACTAACCCTAACCAGTACCCTAACCCTAACCCAAAACCTCACCCGTACCCTGAACCTAACACTAAACCTAACCAGTATCCTAACCCTAACCATATCCCATACCGTATCCCGTACCCTAACCCTCACCCTAACCCGTAACCTAACCCTAACCCTAAATCTAACCTGTACCGTAACCCGTACCCTAACCCTAACTCTAACCCGTAACCTAAGCCTAACCCTATCCCGAAAACGTACCCTAACCCTAAACCTAACCCTAACAAGTACTCTAACCCTAACCCTAACCTAACCCATACCCTAACCCGTACCCAAACCCTAACCCTCATTCTAACCCTAAACCGTACCCTAAACCAAACCTTAACCAGTACCCTAAACCTAATCCTCACCTTAAACCTAACCCATACCCTAAACATAACATGAACCCTAACCCTAACCCGTAACCTTACCGTAAACCTAACCCTAAACTGTACCCTACCCCTAACCCTAACCCGTACCCTAACCCGTACCCTAAGAGTAACCCTTACCCGTACCCTAACACTAGCCCTAAGCCTAAACCTAAACTTAACCCTAACTCGTACCCTAAACCTAACACTAACCCTTAACCTAAACCCTAGTCTAAACCTAACAGTAACCCTCACCAGTACCCTAACCCTGACCCTAACCCTAACCCTAACCCGTACCCTAACCCTAACCCTAAACTTAACCCTAACCCTAACCTTAACCCTAACCCGTACCCTAACCCTAACTCTAACCCTAACCCTAACCCATACACTTACCCTAAACATAAATGTAACCCGTACTATAACCTTAACCCTAACCCGTACACTAAACCTAACCGTAACCCTAACACTATTGCTAACCCATAACCTAACCCTAACTCTAACACTTACCATAACCCATACCGTAACCCATACCCTAACCGTAACCCTAACCTTAACCCTAACCCGTACCCGTACCCTAACCCTAACCCTAATCCTAACCAGTACAGTAACCCTAACGCTAACCCATACCATAACCCATAGCCTAACCCTAACCCTAACCCATACCGTATCCCTATCGCTAAACCTAACATGTACCCTAAACCTAACACGTACCCTAACCCTAAAACTAACCATAACCCTAACTCTAACACATTCCCAAACCCTAACCCTAACCAGTACCCTAACCCTAACCTAACCCTAACCCTATCCCGTACCATAAACCTAATACTAACCCGAAGCCCAACCCGTACCAGTACCCTTACCCTAACCCTAAACCGTACCCTAACCCTAACCTGTACCCGCACCATAACCCTAACACTAACCCTAACACTACGCCTAACCGTAACCCTAACCCTAACCCTAACCAGTACCCTAAACCTATTCCTAACCCTAACTGAAACCCTAAACCGTATTCTAACCCTAATCCTAACACTAACCCTGAATCGTACCCTATCCCTAAACCTAACCCTAACCCTAACCCTAACCCTAACCCTATCCCTAACCTGTACCCTGACACTAACTCTAACCCTAACACTAACCATTACCCTAACCCTAACCCGTACCCTAACCCTAACCTTCACCCGTATCCTAACCCTAACCCTAACCCTAAACCTAACCCTAAACTGTCACCTAACCCTAACCCTAAACCTAACCCGTACCCTAAACCTAACCCTCACCCTAACCAGTACCGCATCCCTAACCCTAACCCGCACCCGAACCCTCACCTAACCCTAAACCATTCCCTAACCCTAACCCGTTACCTAACACTAACCCTAACGCTAACCCGTACCCTAACCCTAACCCTATCCCAAACCCAACACTAAACCGTACCCTAACCCTAACCCTATCCCTAAGAAGTACCCTAACCCTAACATTAACCCTAACCCCAACTCGTACTCTAACCTTAAAGCTAACCCTAACCCTAAACCTAAACCTATCCATAACCGAACCCTAACTCGTACCCTGACCCTAACCCTATTCCTAACCCTATCCTGTATCCTAACCCTAAACCGTTCCCAGCACTAACCCTAACCCTAACCTGTACACTAACCTGTACCCTAACCCTAACCCGTACCCTATCCTGAACCCTAACCCTAACCTTAAACCGAACCCTCACCCGTACCCTAACCCTAACCCTAACCCGACCCTAACCCTAAACCTAACACGTACCTAACCTTAATCCTAAACCTAAACCTAACCCTAACCCTAACCCGTACCCTAACACTAACCCTACCCTAACCTGTGCCCTAACTCTAACCCTTCCCCTAACCTTAACCAGTACCCTAACCCTAACCCTAATCCTTACCCGTACCCTAACCCTAACCCTAACCCTAACGCGTACCCTAACCTTAACCCTAACCCTAACCAATACCCTAACCCTAACACTAATCTGTACCCTAACCCTAACCTTCTCCCGTTCCCTAACCAGAACCTTAAACCTACCCTAACCCATACCCTAACCCGTACCCTAACCCTAACCCTAAACATAACACGTATCCTAAACAGTACCGAAATCTAACCCTAACCCTAAACCTAACCCGTATCCACACCCTAACACTAACCCTAACCCTAACCAGTACCCTAACCATAAACCTAACCCTAGCCCATACCCAAAACCTAACCCTAACCCTAACCCTAACTCTAACCCTATCCCTAACCCTATCCCTAACCCGTAATCTAAACCTAACCCTAACCCTAACCCGTACCCTAAACCTAACGTTAACCCTAACACTAACCCCTACCGTAACCCTAACCCTAACCTGTAACCTAACCATCACACTAAACGTAACCTGTACCCTAACCCTAACCCGTATCCTAACCCTAACCCTAACCAGTACACTAACCCTAGCACTAACCTTAACCCTACCCCGTACCCTAACCCGAAACCTAACCCTAACCCGTACCCTTACCCTAATCCTAACCCTAACCCGTACCCTAACACTAACCATATCCCTAACCTGTTCCCTAACTCTCCTAACCCTAACCCTAACCCTCAACCTAACACTAACCTCTACCCTAACTCTAACCCTTACCCTAACCCATACCCTAACCCTAAACCTAACGCGTACCGTGACCCTAACCCCAAACCAAACCAGAACCCTAACCCTAACCATAACCCTAACCCATACTCTAACCCTAACCCAAACCCTAACACTAGCACATACCCTAAACCTAACACTAAACCTAACCCGTACCCTAAAACGTAACCAGTCCTAACCCTAACCCGTAACCTAACCTAGCCCAAACCCTACCCCTAACACATACACTCACCCGAACCCTAACCCGTACCCTAACCCTAACCCTTAACCTACTGCTAACCCGTACCCTCACCCTTTCCCGAAGCCGTACCCTAACCCTAACCCATACCCTAACCCTAACCCTTACTCTAACCCTAACCCGTAATCCAAACCTAACCCTAACCAGTACCCTAACCCGATCCTTAACCGTAACCCTAACCCATACCCTAACCCTAACCCGTACCCTTAACCTAACCCTAACCCTAACCCATACCCTAACCCTAACCCGAACACTAAACCTAACCCTAACCCTAATGCTAACCCGTTCCTTAACCCTAACCCTAACATTAATCCTAACCCATACCCTAACCTGTACCCTAACCGTAACCCTTACACATAACCTAACGCTAAACCTAACCCTAACCCTAACCGTAAACTTAACCCTCACCCGTACCCTAATCCTAACCCTAACCCTAACCCTAAACTGTACCCTAACCCTAACCCCAAACCTAACCAGTACCCTAATCCGAACCCTAACCCTAACCCATACCCTAACTCTCACCCTAACCCTAACCAGTATCCTATCCCTAACCCGTACACTAAACCTAACCCTTACTCTAAACCTAACCCATACCCTATCCCTAACCCTAACCAGTACCCTTACCCTAACCCTAACCTTAACCCTAACCCGTACCCTAACCCTAACCCTGAACCTAACCCGTACCCTTAACCTAAACCTAACCCTACCCTGTAACCTAACCCTTACCCGTACACTAAACCTAACCCTAACCCTATCCCTATTGCTAACTCATACCCTAACCCTAACCCTAACATTAACCCTAACCCGTACCCTAACCTGTACCCTAACCGTAACCCTACTCCGTACCTAACGCTAAACCTAACCCTAACCCTAACCGTAAACTTAAACCTCACCCGTACCCTAAACTTAATGCTAACCCTAACCCTAACCCGTAGCCTAACCCTAACCCTAACCAGTACCCTAACACTAACCCTAACCCTAACCAGTATCCTAACCCTAATCCTAACCCTAAACCTAACACTAACCTCTAACCTAACCCTAACCCTGACCCTAACCTGTACCCTTACCCTAACCCTAATCCTAACCAGTACCCTAACCTTAACCCTAACCATAACCCGTACCCTAACTCTAACCCTAACCCTAACCAGTATCCTAACCCTTCCCCTACCCTAAACCTAATGTAACCTCTACCCTAACCCTAACCATAACCCTAACCCTAATAGTACCCTAAACCTAACCCTAACCCTAATCCTAACCCTAATCCGTACCCTAAACCTAACCCTAACCAGTACCCTAACCCTAAACCTATCCCGTACCATAATCCATACCCTAACCCTAAACCTAATCCGTAACCTAACCCTAACCCTGACCTTAACCAGTACCATAACCTGTACCCTAACCCTAAGCCTAACCCGTAACCTAACTCTTAACCGAACCCGTACCCTAACCCTAACCCGTACACTAAACCTGACCCTTACTCTATACCTAACCTGTACCCTAACCCTAACCCTAACCAGTACCCTAACCCTAAACCTAACCTTAACCCTAATCCGTACCCGAACCCTAACCCTAACACTAACCCGGACACTTAACCTAACCCTAACCCTAACCCGTAACCTAACCCTAACCATAACCTTAACCATTACTGTAACCCGTACCCTAACCGTAACCCTGACCCTTAACCGAACCCTTACCCATACCCTAACCCTAACCCTAACCCTAGCCCTCACCCGTACTCTAACCCTAACCCGTACCCTAAACCGTACCTTCACCCGTACCAAGCCCTAACCCTACCCCGTAACCGAAACTTAACCTCAACCCTACTGCTAACCCGTACACTCACGCTAAACCTAATCTATACCCAAACCCTAACCCGTAACCTAACCCTTACCCTTACTCTAAACCTAACCCGTATCATGAGCCTAACCATAACCAGTACCCTAAACCTAACCCTAAACTTAACCCTAACCCGTACCCTAACCATAACCCTAACCCTAACCCTAACCCGACCCTTACCCTAACCCTAACCCTAACCCGTACACTAAACCTAAAACTAACCCTAACCCTATTGCTATCCCGTACCCTAACCCTAACCCTAACACTAACCCAAACCCTTTCCCTAACCCGAACCCTAACCTAACCCTAACCTGTACCATAAGGCTAACCCTAACCCTAACCCTGAACCTAACCTTAAACCTAACCCGTACCCTACACCTAACCCTAACCCTAACCCTACCCTAACCCTAAAGCTGACCATAACCAGTACCCTAACCCTAACCCTAAACCTAACTCGTACCATAACACTAACGCGTACCCTTACTCTAACCCTAAACCAAACCAGTACCCTAAACCTAATCCTAACACTAACTCTAACCCTTACCCTAACCCTAACCCTAACACTCACCCATACCCTAATCCTAACCCTAACCCTAACCAGTACCCTAACCTTAACACTAACCCTAACCCTACCCCTAACCTGTAAACTCACCCTAAACCTAACCCATACCCTAACCCTAACCAGCAGCCTAACCCTAACCCTTACCCGTATTCTAACCCTAACCCTAACCAGACCACTAACCCTAACCCTAACCTTAACCCTAACCCGTAACCTTACCCTAACCCTACCTCTAACCCGTACACTAAACCTAAGCCTAACCCTAAACCTATAGCTAACCCGTACCCTAACCCTAACCCTAACAGTAACCCTAAACCGTACCCTAACCTGTACCCTAACCGTAACCCGAACGCTACTGCTAACCCATACCCTCACCCTTTCCCGAAGCCGAACCCTAACCCTAACCCGTACCCTAACCCTAACCCTTACTCTAATCCTAACCCGTACCCTAAGCCTAACCCTAACCAGTACCCTAACCCTATCCTTAACCTTAACCCTAACCAGTACCCTAACCCGAACCCTAACCCTAACCCGTACCCTTAACTTAACACTAACCCTAACCAGTACCCTAACCCTAACGCGTACACTAAAACTAACCCTAACCCTATTGCTAACACGTATCCTAACCCTAACCCTAAAATTAACCCTAATCCGTACCCTAACCTGTACCCTAACCGTAACCCTAACCTGTACCCTAACACTAAACCTAACCCTAAACCTAACCGTGACCAAAACCCTCCACCGTACGCTAATCCTAACCCTAACCCTAACCCTACCCCATACCCTAACCCTAACCCTAAACCTAAACTGTACCCTAACCCTAACTCGAACCTTAATCCGTACCCTAACTCTTACCCTAACCCTAACCAGTATCCTAACCCTAACCCTAAACCTAAACCTAACAGTAATCTCTACCCTAACCCTAACCGTAACCTTAAACCTAAACAGTACCATAACCCTAACCCTAACCCTAATCCTAACCCTAATCCGTACCCTAACCATAACCCTAACCCTAAACCATACCATAACCCTAACCCCAACCCATACTGTAACCCATACCCTAACCCTAAACCTAACCCGTAACCTAACCCTAACCCTGACCTTAACCAGTACCATAACCCGTACCCTAACCCTAACACTAACCCGTAACCTAACTCTAAACTTAACCCGTACCCTAACCCTAACCCTAACTCTAACCCTCACCCGTACCCTAACCCTAACCCGTGCTCTAAACCTAGCCGTTACTCTAAACCTAACCCGTACCCTAACCGTAACCCTAACCAGTACCCTAACCCTAACCCTACCCCTAACCCTAAACCATACCCTAACCCTAACCCGTACCCTAATCCTAACCCGTACCCTAACCGTAACGCTAACCCTAATCCGTACCCTAACCCTAACCCTATCCCTAACCAGTATGCTAAACCTAACTCTAACCCGTACCGTAACCCGTACCCTAACCCTAACCCTAACCCATACCGGTAACCTAACCCTAACAGTAACCCTAACCAGTACCATAACATGTACCCTATCCCTAACCCTAAACCGTAACCTAACCCTAACCCTAACCCTAACCCGTACCCTAACCCTAAACCTCACGCATACCCTAATCCTAACCAGAACCCTAACCAGTACCCTAACCGTAAACCTATCTCTAACCCGTTTCCCAACCCGTACCCTAACCCTGACCCTAACCCGGACCCTAAACCTAACCCTTACCCTAAACCTAACCCGTAACCTAACCCTTAAACGAAGCCGTACCCTAACCTTAACCCGTACCCTACCCTAACCCTAAACCTAACCAGTACCCTAACCCTACCCGTACCCTAACCCTAAACCTAAACCTAATCCGTATCCTAACACTAACCCTAAACCTAAAACCTAACCCTAACCTGTACCCTAACCCTCACCCTAACCCTAACCCTAACCCGTACCCTAACCCTAACCCTAACCCTCATCCTAACGGGTATCCTAACTGTAACGCTAACCCTAATCCGTACCCTAACCCTGACCCTAACCCTAACCAGTTCGCTAAACCTAACCCTATGCGTACAGTAACTCGTACCCTGACCCTAACCCTAACCCATAACCTAACTCTAACCCTAACCCTAACCAGTACCATAACACGTACCCTATCCCTAACCCTAACCGTAACCTAACCCTAACCCTAACCCGTACCCAAACCCTACCCTAACCCTAACCCTCACCCGTACCCTAATCCTACCCCTATCCCTAATCAGTACCCTAACCCTAAACCTATTTCTAACTCGTACCCTAAACCACACCCTAACCCTGACCCTAACACGGACCCTAACCCTAACCCTAACCCTAAACCTAACCTGTAACCTCACCCTTACCCGAAGCCGTACCCTAACCCTAAACCGTACCCTAACCCTAACCCGTACACTAACACCAACCCGTACCCTAATCCTAACCCTAACCATTACCCTAACCCTAACCCTAACCCTAACCCGTACCGTATCTCTAACCCTAACCCTAACCTGTACCCTAAACCTAACCCTAAACCTAACCCATACCTTTACCCTAACCCATACCCTAACCCATACCCAGCCCTAAACCTAAACTGTAACCTAACCCTAACCCTAACCCTACCCCTAACGCGTACACTCACCCTAACCCTAACCCGTACCCTAACCCTAGCCTGTACCCTAGCCCTCACCATTACTCTAACCCTAACCCGTACCCCATCCCTAACACTAACCTTAACCCTAACCCCTACCCTAACCCTAACCCTAACCCTTAACCGTACCCTTACCCTAACCCTAACACTAACCCGTTTCCAAACCTTAACCCGTACCCTAAACAATACCCAGCCCTAAACCTAACCCGAAACCTAACCCTAACCCTAACCCTACCCCTAACCCGTACACTCACCCTAACCCTAACCCGTACCCTAACCCTAAACCGTACCCTAACCCTAACACTTATTCTAAACCTTACCCATACCCTAACCCTAACCCTAACCAGTACCCTAACCCTAACCCTAACCTTAACCCTAACCCGTACCCTAACCCTAACCCTAACCCTAACCCTAACACTAAACCTAGCCCGTACCCTAACCCGTAGCCTAACCATAACCCTAACCCGTAACCTAATGCTAACCCTCAACCTAACCCTATCCCTAACCTTAAACTTAACCCGTACCCTAAACCTAACCCTAACCCTAAGCCTACCCTATCCCTAACCCTAACCAGTACCCTAACCCTAACCCTAACCCGTACCCGTACCCTAACCCTAACCCTAACGCGTAACTTTACCCTAACCCTAAACCAAACCAGTACCCTAAATCTAAACCTAACCCTAACCCATACCCTAACCCTAACACTAACCCGTACCCTAACCCTACTGCTCACCCGTACCCTCACCCTTACCCGAAGCCGTACCCTAACCCTAACCATGCCCTAACACTAACCCTTACATTAACCCTAATCTGTAACCTAACCCTAACCCTAACCAGTACCCTACCCTAACCCTAACACTAACCCTAACGCGTACTCTAAACCTTACCCTAACCCTAACCCTATGCCTAACCCGTACCCTACTATAAACCTAACCCTAAACCTAACCCGTACCCTAACCCTAACCATAACCCGACCCTAACCCTAAACAGTACCGTGACCCTAACCCTAAACAGTACCGTAACCCTAACCCTAACCTTAACCCTAACCCGTACCCGAAATCTAACCCTAACACTAACCCGTACACTTAACCTAAACCTAACCCTAACCCTAACCATAACCTTAACCATTACCGTAACCCGTACCCTAACCCTAACCCTGACCCATAACCGAACCCTAACCCTAACCCTAACCCGTAACCTAACCCTAACCCTAACCCTAACCCTCACCCGTACCCTAACCCTAACCCGTACCCTAAACCGCACCTTCACCCGTACCGAGCCCTAACCCTACCCCGTAACCGAACCCTCACCTTAACACTACTGCTAACCCGTACACTCACCCTAACCTAACCTATACCCTAACCCTGACCCGTAACCTAACCCTTACCCTTACTATAACCCTAACCCTTATCATGAGCCTAACCCTAACCAGTACCTTAACCCTAACCCTAAACTTAACCCTAACCCGTACCCTAACCATAACCCTAACCCTAACCCTAACCCGACACTTACCCTAACCATAACCCTAACCCGTTCACTAAACCTAAAACTAACCCTAACCCTATTGCTATCCCGTACCCTAACCCTAACCCTAACACTAACCCTAACCCTTTCCCTAACCTGAACCCTATCCTAACCTTAACCCGTACCATAAGGCTAACCCTAACCCTAACCCTGAACCTAACCTTAAACCTAACCCGTACCCTACACCTAACCCTAACCCTAACCCCTGCCCTAACCCTAACGCTGACCATAACCAGTACCCTAACCCTAATCCTAACCCGTACCATAACACTAACACGTACCCTTACTCTAACCCTAAACCAAACCAGTACCCTAACCTAATCCTAACACTAACCCTAACCCTTACCCTAACCCTAACCCTAACCCTAACACTCACCCATACCCTAATCCTAACCCTAACCCTAACCAGTACCCTAACCCTAACCCTAACCCTACCCCTAACCTGTAAACTCACCCTAAACCTAACCCGTACCCTAACCCTAACCAGCAGCCTAACCCTAACCCTTACTCTAACCCTTACCTGTATCCTAACCCTAACCAGATCCCTAACCCTATCCCTAAACTTAACCCTAACCCGTAACCTTACCCTAACCATACCTCTAACCCGTACACTAAACCTAAACCTAACCCTAAACCTATTGATAACCCGTATCCTAACCCTAACCCTAACACTAACCCTAAACCGTACCCTAACCCATACCCTAACCGTAACCCTAATGCTACTGCTAACCCATACCCTCACCCTTTCCCGAAGGCGTACCCTAACCCTAACCCGTACCCTAACCCTAAACCTTACTCTAACCCTAACCCGTACCCTAAGCCTAACCCTAACCAGTACCCTAACCCTATCCTTAACCTTAACCCTAACCAGTACCCTAAACCTAACCCTAACCCTAAGGGTACCCTTAACTTAACACTAACCCTAACCGGTACCCTAACCCTAACCCGTACACGAAAACTAACCCTAACCCTATTGCTAACACGTATCCTAACCCTAACCCTAACATTAACCCTAATCCGTACTCTAACCTGTACCCTAATCGTAACCCTAACCTGTACCCTAACACTAAAACTAACCCTAAACCTAACCGTGACCTTAACCCTCACCGTACCCTAATCCTAACCCTAACCCTAACCCTAACCAGTACCCTAACCCTAACTCGAACACTAATCCGTACCCTAACTCTAACCCTAACCCTAACCAGTATCCTAACCCTAACCCTAAACCTAAACCTAACAGTAACCTTAACCCTAACCCTAACCGTAACCTTAATCCTAAACAGTACCCTAACCCTAACCCTAACCCTAATCCTAACCCTAATCCGTACCGTAACCCTAAACCTAACCCTAAACAGTACCCTAACCCTAACCCCAACATGTTCCGTAACCCATACTCTAACCCTAAACCTAACCCGTAACCTAACCCTAACCCTGATCTTAACCAGTACCGTAACCCGTACCTTAACCCTAACACTAAACTGTAACCTAACTCTAAACTTAACCCATACCCTAACCCTAACCCCAACCCTAACCGTCACCCGTACCCTAACCCTAACCCGTACTCTAAACCTAACCGTTACTCTAAACCTAACCCGTACCCTAACCGTAACCCTAACAAGTACCCTAACCCTAAACCTAACCTTAACCCTACCCGTACCCTAACCCTTAACCTAACCCTAACCCTAACCCGTACCAAACCCTAACCCGTACACTAAACTTAACCCTAACCCTATCCCTATTGCTAACCTGTACCCTTACCCTAATGGTACCTTAACCCTCACCCATACCCTAAACCTAATGCTAACCCTAACCCTAACCCATAGCCTAACCCTAACCCTAACCCTAACCCTAACCAGTACCCTAAACCTCACCCTAACCCTAACCCGTAGCCTAACCCTAAACCTAACCCTAACCATTACCCTAAACCTAACCATAAGCCTAACCTGTACCCTAACCCTAACCCTACCCCTAACCCTAAACCGTACCCTAACCCTAACCCGTACCCTAATCCTAACCCATACCCTAAACGTAATGCTAACCCTAATCCATACCCTAACCCTATCCCTAACCAGTATGCTAAACCTAACCCTAACCCGTACCGTAAATCGTACCCTAACCCTAACCCTAACCCAAACCCGTAACCTAACCCTAACAGTCACACTAACCAGTACCGTAACATGTACCCTATCCCTAACACTAAACCGTAACCTAACCCTAACCCTAACCCTAACCCGTACCCTAACCCTAACCCTAACCCTCACGTGTACACTAATCCTAACCCTAACCCTAACCCTAATGAGTACCCTAACCCTAAAGCTATCTCTAACCCGTACCCCAACCCGTATCCTAACCCTGACCCTAACCCGGACCCTAAACCTAACCCTAACCCTAAACCTAACCCGTAACCTAACCCTTACATGAAGCCGTGCCCTAACCCTAACCCGTACCCTAACCCTAACCCTAACACTAAAGTTAACCCGTACCCTAACCCTAACCCTAAACCTAAACAGTACCCTAACCCTAACCTGTATCCTAACCCTAAACCTAAACCTAATCCGTATCCTAACACTAACCCTAAACCCTAACCTAACCCTAACCTGTACCCTAACCCTAACCCTAACCCATACCCTAACCCTAACCCTAACCCTCATCCTAACCCGTATCCTAACCGTAACGGTAACCCTAATCCGTACCCTAACCCTGACCCTAACCCTAACCAGTTCGCTAAAACTAACCCTATGCGTACCGTAACTCGTACCCTAACCCTAACCAGTACAGTAACTCGTACCCTATCCCTAACCCTAAACATAACCTAATCCTCACCCTAACCCGTACCATAACCCTAACCCTAACCCTAACCCTCACCCGTACCCTAACCTAACCCTACCCCTAACCAGTACCCTAACCCTAAACCTGTCTCTAACCCGTACCCTAAACCGTACCCTAACCCTGACCCTAACACGTACCCTAACCCTAACCCTAAACCTAACCTGTAACCTCACCCTTACCCGAAGCCGTACCCTAACCCTATCCCGTACCCTAACCCTAACCCGTACCCTAACCCTAACCCTTATTCTAAACCTTACCCATACCCTAACCCTAACCCTAACCAGTACCCTCACCCTAACCCTAAACTTAACCCTAACCTGTACCCTAACCCTAACCCTAACCCTAACCGGTACAATAAACCTAAACTAACCCTAACCCTATTGCTAACCCGTACCCTAACCCTAACCCTAACACTAAACCTAAACCGTACCTTAACCCGTACCCTAATCATAAACCTCTCCCGTAACCTAATGCTAACCCTCAACCTAACCCTATCCCTAACCTTAACCCTAACTCGTACCGTAAACCTAACCCTAACCCGAAGCCTACCCTATCCCTAACCCTAACCAATACCCTAACCCTAACCCTAACCCTAACCCATACCCCAACCCTAACCCTAACGCGTAACCTTACCCTAACCCTAAACCAAACCAGTACTCTAAACCTAACCCTAACCCGTACCCTGACCCGTACCCTAACCCTAACACTAACCCATACCCTAACCCTAACCCTAACCCTACTGCTCACCCGTACCCTCACCCTTACCCGAAGCCGTACCCTAACCCTAACCATGCACTAACACTAACCCTTACATTAACCCTAACCTTTAACCTAACCCTAACCTTAACCAGTACCCTACCCTAACCCTAACCCTAACCCTAACGCGTACTCTAAACCTTACCCTGAACCTAACCCTATGCCTAACCCGTACCCTAACGCTAAACCTAACCCTAAACCTAACCCGTACCCTAACCCTAACCCTAACCCGTACCCTGACCCTAACCCTAAACCTAACCAGTACCCTAAACCTAACCCTAACCCTAACCCTAACCCAAACCCGTACCCTATACCTAACCTTAAACGTAACCCTAACCCTAAACCTAACCCTAACCCTAACCCTAACCTTAAGTTGAAACCCTAACAATAAACCCTAACCCCGACGCTAACCGGTACCCTAAGCCGTACCCTAACCAGTACCAAAACCTAAACCTAAAACTAACCCGTACCCTAATCCTAACCCTACCCTCACCCTAACACTAACCCGTACCCAATCCCTAACCCTAACCTGTATCCTAACCCTAACACTAATCCTAACCAGTACCCTAACACTAGCCCTAATTCTAACCTAACCCGTACCCTAACCCTAACCCTAACCCTAATCCATACCCTCACACTAACCCTATCCCTAACCAGTACCCTAACCCTAACCCTAAACCTAACCCTAACCCGTACCCTAACCCTAACCCTATCCCGTTCCCTAAACCATACCCTAACCCTAATTCTACCCGTTCCCTAACCCGTACCTTAAACCTAACCCTAACCCATACCCTATCCCGTACCCTAACCATAACCCTAACCATAAACCGTATCCTATCCGTACGCTAACCCTAACAATAACCCTAACCCTAACCCTAACCCGTACACTAAACCTAACACTAACCCTAACCAGTACCCTAACCCTAAACCTAAACATAACCCGTATCATAACCCTAACCGAACCCTAACCCTAACCCCTATCCAAACCCTGATCCTAACCCTAAACCTAACCCTAACCTGTATCCTAACCCTAACCCTATTCCTAACCCTAACCCGTACCCTAACCGTAACCCTAAACTTAATCCTAAACTGTACCCTAATACTAACCCTAACCCTAAACCAGAACCTAACCCTAACCCTAACCCTAACCAGTACCCTAACCCTAACCCTAACCCGTACAGTAAAACGTACCCCAACCCTAACCCTAACACGTAACCTAACCCTAACCCTAACCCTAACCCTAACCTGAAACGTAACCTGTACCCTAACTCTAAACCTAACCCGTAACCTAAACCTAACCCTAACCCTAACCTGTACCCTAACCCTAACCCTAACCTTAACCCTAACCCGTACCCTAACCCTAACCCTAATCCGAAACCTAACCCTAACCCTAAACCTAAAACTAACCCGTACACTCACCCTAACCCTAACCCTAAGCAGTACCCTAACCATAACCCGTACCCTAACCCTTACCCTTTCCCTAACCCTAACCAGGACCCTAACCCTAACCCGTACCCTACCCCATACCCAAACCCATAACCAGCCCTAACCTGAACCAGTACCCTAACCCTTATCCTACCCTAACCAGTACACTACCCTAACCCTAACCCGTATCCTAACCCTAACCCTAAGCCTAACCCTAACCTGTACCCTAACCCTAACCCTAACCCGAAATCTAACCAGTACCCTAACCCTAACCCTAATCCTAACTGGTACCCTAAACCTAACCCTAACCCTAACCCGTACCCTAACCCTAACACTAACCCTAACCCTAACCCTAACCCGTACCGTAACGAGAACCCTAACGTAACCCTAAGCCGTAACCTAACCCTAACCCTAAACCTAAACTGTACTGTAACCCGTACGCTAACCCTAACCTAACCCGTCACCTAACCCTAATCCTTACCCTAACCCACACCCTAACTCTAACCCTACCCTAACCCTAACCTGTACCCTAACCCTAACCCTAACCTGTACCCTAACCCTAACCCTAACCCTATCCAGTACCCTAACCATAACCTGTACTATAACCCTAACCCGTAACCTAACCCTAACCTTACTCTAACCCTAACCCGTACCGTAAACCCAAGCCTAATCAAGACCCTAACCCTAACCCTAACTTTAAACCTATCCCGTGCCCTAACCCTAACCCTAAACCGTAACCTTACCATAACCCTAACCGTACCCCGTACCCTAAACCTAAACCTAACCCTAACCCTATTGTTAACCCGTACCCTAACCCGTACCCTAAGCTTAACCCTAACCCGTACCCTAACCCTAACCCTAACCCTAACCCTAACCCTAAACCGTAACCTTACCATAACCCTAACCCTAACCCTAACCCGTACCCTAACCCTAACCGTACCCCGTACCCTAAACCTAAACCTAACACTAACCCTATTGCTAACCCGTACCCTAAGCCGTACCCTAACCTTAACCCTAACCCGTACCCTAAACCTATCCCTAACTCTATCCCTAACCCTAACCCTAACCCCTACGCTAACTCTAACCCTATCCCGGACCGAAAACCTAACCCTAACCCTAACCCTATTGCTAACTCGTTCCCTAACCCTAACCCTAACCTTAACCCACACCCGTACCCTAAACCTAACCCTAACCCTAAACCCTACCCTAATCCTAACCCTAACCCGTATCCTAACTCTAACCCTAACCCTGTGCCTAACCCAATCCCTAACCCTAACTCTAAACCTAACCCTACACCTAACCCTAACCCGTACCCTAACCCTACACCTAACCCTAACCCGTATCCTAAACCTAAACCTAAACCTAACCAGTACCCTAACCCTAAACCATACCCTAACCCGTACCCTAAACCTAACCCTAAACCGTACCCTAACCCTAACCCTAACCAGTACCCTAACCCTAATCCTAACCCCTACCCTGACCCTCACCCATATCCGAACCCATACCCTAACCCTAACCCTAACCCTAACCCGTACACTAACACTGACCGTAACCCTACCCAGTACACTTATCACAACCCTAACCCGTACCATAACACGTACCCTAAACCTAACCCTAACTCATACCCTATCCCTATTCCTAACCCTAACTTGTACCATAAACCTAACACGTACCCTAACCCTATACCTACCCCGAACCCTAACCCTAATCCTAACACGTACCCTAACCCTAACCCTAATCCGTACACTGAACCTAACCCTAACACTAACGCTAACCCTAACCCTAACGCTAACCAGTATTCTAACCCTCACCCTAACCCTAACCCGTACCCTACCCGTACCCTAACCCTAACACTAACCCGTACCTTAACACATACCCTAACCCTAACCCTAAACCGTAATGTAACCCTAACCATAACCCTAAGCCGTACCCTAACCCTAACCCTAACCCTCACCCGTACCCTAACCCTAACCCTAACCCTAACCAGTACCCTATCCCTAACCCTAACCCTAACCTTAAACCTAAACCTAAAACGTACCCTATACCTATCCCTAAGCAGTACCCTAACGCTAACCCGTACCCTATCCCTACAACTAAACCTAACCCGTACACTAACCCTAACCCGTACCCTTAATCACACCCCTAACCAGGACCCAGCCCTAACCGTAACCCGTACGCTAATACTAACCCGTACCCTAAGCCTAACCCTTACTCTCAAACTAAGCCGTACCCTAACCCTAACCCTAACCAGTACCCTAACCCTAACCCTAAACTTAATCATAACCCGTACCCTAACCCTAATCCTAACCCTAACCCTCACCCTAAACTTAATCCTAACCCGTACCCTAACCCTAGCCCGTACCCTAAACCTCTCCCGTACCCCTACCCTAACCCTAACCCTCACCCGTACCCTGACCCTAACCCTAACCCGTACACTAAACCTAACCCTAACCCCAACCCTCTCTCGTACCCTAACCCTAACCCTAACCTTTAACCTAACCCTAAACCTAACGCTAACCCATACCCTAACCCTAACCCTATCCCGAACCCTAACCCTAACCCGTACCCTAACCCTAACCCTAAGTCTAAGCAGTACCCTAACCCTAACACTAACCCTATCCCTAACTCGTACTCTAACCCTAAACCTAACCCTAACCCTAACCCTAAACCTAACCATAACCCGAACACTAAACCGTACCCTAGCCCTAACCCTATCCCGTACCCTAACGCTAACCCGTACCCAGCCCTAAACCTAACCCCAACCCTTACACTAACCCGTACCCTAACCCTAACCCTAACCCTAACCCTAACCCTAAACGTCTCCCTAAACCTAACCCATACCCTAACCCTAACCCTAACCCGTCCCCTAACCCTAAACCTAACCCTAACCCTAACCCGTACCCTGTCCCTAACCCTAACCCTAACCCCATCCCTCTCTCGTACCCTAACCCTAACCCTAACCTTTAACCTAACCGTAACCCTTACCCTAACCCGTACCCTAACCCTAACCCTAACCCTAACCCTAACCCTCTCCCTAAACCTAACCCGTACCGTAACCCTAACCCGTACCCTAACCCTAAACCATACCCTAACCCTAACCCTAAACCTAACCCATACCCTAACCATAACCCATTCCCTAAATCGTACCCTAATCCGTACCCAGCCCTAACCCTAACCCATAACCTAACCCTAACCCTAACCCTACCCCTATCCCATACACTCACCCTAACCCTAACCCGTACCCTAACCCTAACCCTTACTCTAACCCTAAGCCGTACCCTCACCCTAACCCTTACCAGTACCATAACCCTAACCCTAAAGTTAACCCTAACCCTAACCCTAACCCTAACCCTATCCCGTACCCCTACCCTAACCCTAAACCTAAACCGTACCCTGACCCTAAACCTAACCCATACACTAAATCTCACCCTAACTGTAACCCAATTGCTAACCCGTTACCTAAACCTAACCCTAACACTAACCCTAACAAGTACCCTAACCCTAACCCTAACCCTAAACCTAAACCTTACCCTTACCCTTACCCTTACCCTTACCCTAACCCTAAACCTCACCCATACCCTATCCCTAACCCTTACGGGTACCCAAAACCTAACCCTAACCCTAACCCTATTGCTAAATCGTACCCTAACCCTAACACTAACCTGTACCCTTACCCAAACCCTAAACCTAACCCGGACCCTTACCCTAACACTATACCGTACACTAACTCTAACCCTAACCCTAACCCGTAACCTAACCCTAACACTAAACCTTACCCGTAGCCTAACCCTTACCCTAACCCTAACCCTAACACGTACCCTAACCCTAACCCGTACCCGGACCCTAACCCTAACCCTACCCTAACCTGTACCCTAACCCTAAACATAACCCTAACCTGTACCCTAACCCAAACCCTAACCCTAACCAGTACCCTAAATCTAACCCTAAACCGTAACCTAACCCTAACCCTAACCCTCACCCATACCCTAACCCTAACCCTAACCCTCACCCGTACCCTAACCCTAACCATAACCTGTACACTCACCCTAACCCTAAACCTAACCTTAACCCTAAACCGTACCCTAACCCTAACCCTTACCCTAACCCTAACGTGTACACTTACCCTAACTCTAACTGTAACCCGTACCCTAACCCTAACCCTAACCCTAACCCTAACCCTAACCCTAAGCCTACCCTATCCCTAACCCTAACCAGTACCCTAACCCTAACCCTAACCCATACCCTAACCCTGACCCTAACACGTAACTTTACCCTAACCCTAAACCAAACCAGTACCCTAAACCTAAACCTAACCCTAACCCATACCCTAACCCTAACACTAACCCGTACCCTAACCCTACTGCTCACCCGTACCCTCACCCTTACCCGAAGCCGTACCCTAACCCTAACCCTACTGATAACCTGTTCACTCACAGTAATCCTAACCCATACTCTAACCCTAACCCGTACCCTAAACCGTAACATAACCCATACCCAGCCCTAAACCTAACCTGTAACCTAACCCTAACCCTAACCCTACCCATAACCCGTACACTCGCCCTAACCCTAACCCTAAGCTTAACCCTGACGCGTTCCGTAACCCTAAACCTAACCCTAACCCTAACCCGTACACTTACCCTGACCCTAACACTAACCTGTACCCTAAACCTAACACTAACCCTAACCATAACCCGTAACCTAAACCTAACCCTAACCCGTACCCTAACCCTAACACTAACCCTAACCCGTACCCTAACAGTAAACCTAACCCGTACCCTAACCCTAACCCTAACCAGTACCCTAACCCGTACCCTAACCTGTACTCTAACCCTAATCCTAAACCTAAACCGAATCGTAACTCTAACCCTAAACCTAACCCTCACCCATACCCAAACCCTACCCTAACCCTAACCCTAACCTGTACCCTAACCCTAACCCTTACTCTAACCCTAACCTGTAACCTAGCCCGTACCCTAAGCCGTACACTAAACTTAACCCTAACGTGTACCCTAACCCTAACCCTAAACCTAACCCTAAACCTAACCCGTACCCTAAACCTAACCCTAAACGAAACCAGTACCCTAACCCTAACCTAGCCCTAACCATTAAACGGAACCTAACCCTAACCCTTACCCTATCCCTTACCCGTACCATAAACCTAACCCTAACCCGTGCCCTAACTCTAACGCTAACCCTAACCCTAAACCATACCCTATCCCTAACCCGAACCCTAACCAGTACCACAACCAGTACCCTAACCCTAACCCGTACCTAACCCTAACCCTAACCCTAAACCGTAACCTAACCCGAACGCTTACTCTAACCCTAACCAATACCCTAACTCTAACCCTAACCATAACCCGTACCCTCACCCTTACCCGAAGCCGTACCCTAACGCTAACCCGTAACCTAACCCTAATCCATACACTAACCCTAACCCATACCCTAACCCTAACCCTAACCAGTACCCTACCCTAACGCTAACCCTAACCCGTACCCTAACCCGTACCCTAACCCATACCCTAAACCATACCCAGGCCTAACACTAACTCGTAACCTAACCCTAACCCTAAACCTAACCATCACCCATACATTCACCCTAACCCTAACCCTAACCCGAAACCTAACCCTAACCCTTACTCTAACCCTAACCTATACCCTAACCCTAAACCTAAACCTAACCAGTACACTAATACTAACCCTAACCAGTACCGTAACCCGTACCCTAACACTAACCCTAACCCGTAACCTAAACCTAATCCTAATTCTAACCAGTACGGTAACCCATACCCTAACCCTAAACCTAACCGTAACATAACCCTAACCCTAATCCTAACCCGTAACCTATCCCTATCCCTAACCCTAACCCTGACCCGTACCCTAACCCTAAACCGAAACCTAACCCGTACCCTAACCTTAACCCTAACGCGTAACCTTACTCTAACCCTAACCCTAATCCGTACCCTAACCCTAACCCTAACCCGTACCCTAAGCCGCACACTAACCCTAAACCGAACCCGGACCCTAACCCGTACCCTAACCCTAACCGTAACCTAACCCTAAACCTTACCCGTACCCTAACCCTAACCCTAAACGAAACCAGTACCCTAACCCTAACCCTAACCCTAACACTAAAACGTACCCTAATCCTAACCGTAACCCTTACCCTAAACCGTAACCTAACCCTATACCTAACCCGTACCCTAAACCTAACCCTAACCCTAACCTGTACCCTAACCCTATCCCTAAGCCCAACCAGTACCCTAACCCTAACTCTAACCCGATCCAGCACACTAACCCTTACCCTAACTCTAACCCTCACCTAAACCTAAACAGTACCCTAAACCTAACCCTAACCCGTACCATAACCCGTACAGTAACCCTAACCCTAATCCGTACTCTAAACCTATCCCTAACACTAACGCTAACCCTAACCCTAACCCTAACCAGTACTCTAACCCTCACCCTAACCCTAACCCGTACCCTACCCGTACCCTAACCCTAACACTAACCCGTACCTTAACCCATACCCTAACCCTAACCCTAAACCGTAATGTAACCCTAACCCTAACCCTAAGCCGAACCCTAATCCTAACCCTAACCCTCACCGTACCCTAACCCTAACCCTAACCCTTACCCTAACCAGTACCCTATCCCTAACCCTAACACTAACCCTAAACCTAAACCTAACCCGTACCCTATGCCTATCCCTAACCAGTACCCTAACGCTAACCCGTACCCTATCCCTAACCCTAAACCTTATCCGTACCCTAGCGCTAACCCGTACCCTTAATTGTACCCCTAAAAAGGACCCAGCCCTAACCCTAACCCGTACGCTAACCCTAATCCATACCCTAAGCCTAACCCTTACTCTCACCCTAAGCTGTACCCTAACCCTAAACCTAACCAGTGCCCTAACCCTAACGCTAAACTTAATCCTAACCCTAACCATAACCCTAACCCTAACCCTAAACCTAACCCTAACCCTAACCCTATATCATACCCCTACCCTAACCTAACCCTAACCCGTACCCTGACCCTAACCCTAACCCCTAAACTAAACCTGTACCTAACCCTAACCCTATTGCTAACCTGTAAGCTAATCCTAAACCTAACGCTAACCCTAACCAGTACTCTAACCCTAACCCTAACCCGTACACTCAACCTAACCCTAACCCGTACCCTAACCCTAACCCGTACCCTAACCCTAACCCTTACCCTAACCCTAAGCCCTTCCCTAACCCTACTCCTATCCTGTACCCTAACCCTAACCCTAACCCTTAACCCTTACCCGAACCCTAACCCTAACCGTAACCCGTACCCTAACCCTAACCCTAACCCGTAACCTAACCCTAATCCTAATTCTAACCAGTACCGTAACCCGTACCCTAAACCTAACCCTAAACCGTAACCTAACCCTAACCCTAAACCTAACCCGTAACCTATCCCTAACCCTAACCCTGACCTGTACCCTAACCCTAACCCTAACCCGTACCCTAACCTTAACCCTATCGCGTAACCTTACTCTAACCCTAACCCTAATCCGTACCCTAACCCTAACCCTACACGTACCCTAAGCCGTACACTAACGCTAAACCTAACCTGGACCCTAACCGGTACCCTAAACCTAACCTTAAACCTAACCCTAAACCTAACCCGAACCATAAACCTAACCCTAAACGAAACCAGTACCCTAACCCTAACCCTAACCCTAACACTAAAACGTACCCTAACCCTAACCGTAACCCTAACCCGAACTCGAACCTAACCCTAAACCTAACCCGTACCCTAACCCTAACCCTAACCCTAACCCATACCCTAACCCTAACCCTAACCCTAACCCGAACCAGTACCCTAACCCTAACTCTAACCCAATCCCGCACACTAACCCTTACCCTAACCCTAACCCTCACCCTAAACCTAACCAGTACCCTAAACCTAACCCTAACCCGTACCATAACCCGTACCCTGACCCTAACCCTAATCCGTACTCTAAACCTAACACTAACACTAACGCTAACCCTAACCCTAACCAGTACTCTAACCCTCACCCTAAACCTAAACCGTACCCTACCCGTACCCTAACCCTAACACTAACCCGTACCTTAACCCATACCCTAACCCTAACCCTAACACGTAATGTAACCCTAACCCTAACCCTAAGCCGTTCCCTAACCCTAACCCTAACCTAACCCTCACCCGTACCCTAACCCTAACCCTAACCCTAACCCTAAACCTAACACGTACCCTATCCCTATCCCTAACCAGTACCCTAACGCTAACCCGTACCCTATCCCTAACCCTAAACCTAACCCGTACCTTAACCCTAACCCGTACCCTTCATCGTACCCCTAACCAGGACCCAGCTCTAACCCTAACCCGTACGCTAACCCTAACCCGTACACTAAGCCTAACACTTACTCTCACCCTATGCCGTACCCTAAACCTAATCCTAAACCTATCCCGTACCCCTACCCTAACCCTAACCCTAACCCTTACCCTGACCCTAACCCTAACCCGTACACTAAACCTAACCCTAACCCTAACACTATTGCTATCCCGTATGCTAATCCTAAACCTAACGCTAACCCTAACCAGTACTCTAACCCTAACCCTAACCCGTACACCCAATCTAACCCTAACCCGTACCCTAAATCTAACCCATACCCTTCCTGAGTACCTAGTTGCAAGCTCTCTCTCAGGGGAACTTCCTTCTGTGAGATGAGCTGACTCGCGGTCCTTCCCACTTCCACACTGCCTGCACATGGAGTTACGAACATCCTCACTAGACATGTTTGTCAGAAGCTCATGGGACGCAAGGGGCAAGCTGCAGGCCTCAATGGTGCTGTCACTCGGTGCAATAGAGCGGTATTCACGCAATGTCCTGACTTCCAGTGCTGCTACATTCTCACGGCCATAAGAACGCAGCTAGTGGAAAGCTGCATTCGGGGCATGCTTCCTGTGGAGAGTTGAGCTCAACGAAGGACCCTCCCGCCTCAGGTCCCCCTGTGGGTGGAGCTGCTAACATCCTCATGTCAGGTGCAGGGAGAGGTTGTGAGAAATGCGTGTGGAAGCATCAGGCCTGTCCGCACGGCAATCTGAGTTGAATACAGCGATTGCCAACCTCCTTGTTCAATTAGAGTGTAGGTAGGTTCTAACTCCCCAGCATGAGTGGGGAGCAGACATCTGCCTGCCAGGCATACACGCTCCTGAGAGTTGAGCTAATGGCCTGTCCCTCCCACATCCTGCCTGCAGGTACACTGCGCTCCTAACAGGCCTAGCCCTGATGCGTGACTGAAGTGTTGTGAGAGGTAAGTGGAAAATCCCGGCACACAAGACTAGTGCCTCCTAGCTCAATCTAGCTATTTCCTAGTATTTCCTTTGTGAGCCAGGTGCTACGTCCAAAGATCCATACGAGAGAAGCTAGCTGAACGCTTTGTCCAAAAGCAACTTACTTCGGAGAGTTGAGCTGACCCTCAGTCCCTCACAGTTGCACACTGCCTGCAGAATGAGTTTCGAACATCTGCAGCACAGCCGTTTGTCAGAAGCTTGTGAGACGCAAGTGGAATAAGCAGACCTGGATGGTGTCTCAAGCTGCAGTGGATGGTATTCTGGGGACTTCCTGTCTGACAATACTGCTACGTTCTCAGCCCTAAGAACGCAGCTAGTTGAAAGCTGGCTTGTAGGTATCCTTCCTTGTGCGAGCTGAGGTCAGGGTAGGACCCTCCCGCATCCTGACTGCCCATAGACATAGGTCCCAGCATCCTTAAGCTAGGCGCCGGAAGAGATTGTGTGAAAAGCATGTGGAAGTGACAGGATTCTCCTCAAGTGTATCTGATCTCAATATAGACATTGCAAACGTCCTTGTTCAATGAGAGTGTAGTTCGGTCCTAGCTCCCATCAAAGTGTCTAGCAGACATCTGCCTGCAAAGCGTACACACATCCGAGAGTTGTGCTTATGGACTGTCCCTCCCACATCCTGCCTGCAGGTACACCGCGCTCCTAACAGGCCTAGCCCTGATGCGTGACTGAAATGTTGTGAGAGGTAAGTGGAACATCCCGGTCCACAAGACTAGTGCATCCAAGCTCAATCTAGCGATTTCCAGGTATTTCCTTTGTGAGCTAGATGCTACATCCTAAGTGCCATACGAGAGAAGCTAGCTGAACGCGTTGTCCAAAAGCAACTTACTTCGGAGAGTTGAGGTGACCCTCAGTCCCTCACAGTAGCACACTGCCTGCAGAATGAGTTTCGAACATCTGCACCACAGCCGTTTGTCAGAGGCTTGTGAGATGCAAGTGGAATAGGCAGACCTGGATGGTGTCTCCAGCTGCAGTGGAGTGGTATTCTGGTTACCTCCTGGCTTAGAACACTGTTACGTTCTCAGTGCCCTAGGAACACAGCTAGTTGAAAGCTGGCTTGTAGGCATGCTTCCTTGTGCGAGCTGAGGTCAGGGCAGGAGCCTCCCGCATCCTGACTGCCCATAGACATAGGTCCCAGCATCCTTATGTTAGGCGCCAGAAGAGGTTGTGTGAAAAGCATGTGGAAGTGACAGGATTCTCCTCAAGTATATCTGATCTCAATACAGACATTGCAAACGTCCTTGTTCAATGAGAGTGTAGCTCGGTGCTAGCTCCCATCAATAAGTGTCTAGCAGACATCTGCCTGCAAAGCCTACACACTTCTAAGAGTTGAGCTTATGGCCTATCGCTCCCACATCCTGACTGCCTGTACGGTCCCTTGCACAGCATTTCGTTCTATGCGGGACAGGAGCAGAGAGAGAACCAAATGACTGGCTTGTCAATTTCGCGCCTAGCAGACAGCTGCCTCCAAGGCATGCAAACTCCTTTGGGTTCAGCTTATGGCTTCAACCTCCCACATGCTGACCGCCTGTACCCTTTGCAGCCAAGGGACTTCGTTGGACACGGGATTCAAGCGTTGTGAGATGTAAGTGTCTCTTAGCTCAATCCAGTGACTGCTGACGACTTCCTCACTCAGATGGGTGGTACATACTAACTTCCAACCCTGAGTACCTAGTTGCAAGCTCTCTCTCAGGGGAACTTCCTTCTGAGAGATGAGCTGACTCGCTGTCCTTCACACTTCCACACTGCCTGCACATGGAGTTACGAACATCCTCACTAGACATGTTTGTCAGAAGCTCATGGGACGCAAGGGGCAAGCTGCAGTCCTCAATGGTGCTGTCACTCGGTGCAGTAGAGCGGTATTCACGCAATGTCCTGACTTCCAGTGCTGCTACGTTCTCACGGCCATAAGAACGCAGCTAGTGGAAACCTGCATTCAGGGCATGCTTCCTGTGGAGAGTTGAGCTCAACGAAGGACCCTCCCGCCTCGGGTCGTCCCCCTGTGGGTGGAGCTGCTAACATCCTCATGTCAGGTGCAGGGTGAGGTTGTGAGAAATGCCTGTGGAAGTGTCAGGCCCATCGGCACGGCAATCTGAGTTGAATACAGCGATTGCCAACGTCCTTGTTCAATTAGAGTGTAACTAGGTTCTAACTCCCCTGCATGAGTGGGGAGCAGACATCTGCCTGCCAGGCATACACGCTCCTGAGATTTGAGCTTATGGCCTGTCCCTCCCACATCCTGCCTGCAGGTACACCGCGCTCCTAACAGGCCTAGGCCCGATGCGTGACTGAAGTGTTGTGAGAGGTATGTGGAAAGTCCCGGCCCACAAGACTAGTGCCTCCTAGATCAATCTAGTGATTTCCTTGTATTTCTTGTGTGAGCCAGGTGCTACATCCAAAGTGCCATACGCGAGAATGTAGCTGAATGCCTTGTCCAGAAGCAACTTCCCTCGGAGAGTTGAGCTCACCCTCAGGCCCTAACAGTTGCACACTGCCTGCAGAATGAGTTTCGAACATCTGCACCAGAGCCGTTTGTCAGAAGCTTGTGAGACGCAAGTGGAATAAGCAGACCTGGAGGGTGTCTCAAGCTGCAGTGGAGTGGAATTCTGGGTACCTCCTGGCTTAGAACACTGCTATGTTCTCAGTGCCCTCAGAACGCAGCTAGTTGAAAGCTGGCTTTCAGACATGCTTCGTTGTGCGAGCTGAGGTCAGGACAGGACCCTCCCGCATCATGACTGCCCATAAGCATAGTACCAGCATCGTTAGGCGCCGAAAGAGGTAGTGTGAAAAGCATGTGGAAGTGACAGGATTCTCCTCAAGTGTATCTGATCTCAATACAGACATTGCAAACGTCCTTGTTCAATCAGAGTGTAGCTCGGTCCTAGCTTCCATCAAGTGTCTAGCAGACATCTGCCTGCAAAGCGTACACACTTCCGAGAGTTGAGCTTATGGACTGTCCCTCCCACATCCTGCCTGCAGGTACACCTCGCTCCTAAACAGGCCTAGCCCCGATGGGTGACTGAAGTGTTGTGAGAGGTAAGTGGAAAGTCCCGGCCCACAAAACTAGGGCATCCAAACTCAATCTAGCGATTTCCTAGTATTTCCTGTGTGAGCCAGGTGCTACATCCTAAGTGCCATACGAGAGAAACTAGCTGAACGCCTTGTCCAAAAGCAACTTACTTCGGAGAGTTGAGCTCACCCTCAGTCCCTCACAGTTGCACACTGCCTGCAGAATGAGTTTCGAACATCTACACCAGAGCCGTTTGTCAGAGGCTTGTGAGACGCAAGTGGAATAGGCAGACCTGGAGGGTGTCTCCAGCTGCAGTGGAGTGGTATTCTTGGTACCTCCTGCCTTAGAGTACTGCTACGTTCTCAGTGCCCTCAGAACGCAGGTAGTTGAAAGCTGGCTTGTAGGCATGCTTCCTTGTGTGAGCTGAGGTCAGGGCAGGACACTCCGGCATCCTGACTGTCCATAGACATAGGTCCCAGCATCCTTAAGTTAGGGGCGGGAAGAGGTTGTGTGAAAAGCATGTGGAAGTGACACGATTCTCCTCATGTGTATCTTATCTCAATACAGACATTGCAAACGTCCTTGTTCAATCAGAGTGTAGCTCAGTCGTAGCTCCCATCAAAGTGTCTAGCAGACATCTGCCTGCAAAGCATACACACTCCCGAGAGTTGAGCTAATGGACTGTCCCTCCCAGATCCTGCCTGCAGGTACACCATGCTCCTAACAGGCCTAGCCCCGATGCGTGACTGAAGTGTTGTGAGAGTTAAGTGGAAAGTCCCGGCCCAGAAGACTAGTGCATCCAAGCTCAATCTAGCGATTTCCTAGTATTTCCTGTGTGAGCCAGGTGCTACATCCTAAGTGCCGTACGAGAGATGCTAGCTGAACGCCTTGTCCAAAAGCAACTTACTTCAGAGAGTTGAGCTGACCCTCAGTCCCTCACAGTTGCACACTGCCTGCAGAATGAGTTTCGAACATCTGCACCACAGCCGTTTGTCAGAGGCTTGTGGGACGCAAGTGGAATAAGCAGACCTGGATGGTGTCTCCAGCTGCAGTGGAGTGGTATTCTGGGTACCTCTGGGCTTAGAGTACTGCTACATTCTCAGTGCCCTACGAACGCAGCTAGTTGAAAGCTGACTTGTAGGCATGCTTTGTTGTGCAAGCTGAGGTCAGGGCAGAAGCTTTCCACATCCTGACTGCCCGTAGACATAGGTCCCAGCATCCTTATGTTAGGCGCCAGAAGAGGTTGTGTGAAAAGCATGTGGAAGTGACAGGATTCTCCTCAAGTGTATCTGATCTCAATACAGGCATTGCAAAAGTCCTTGTTCAATGAGAGTGTAGCTCGGTGCTAGCTCCCATCAAGAAGTGTCTAGCAGACATCTGCATGCAAAGCATACACACTTCCGAGAGTTGAGCTTATGGCCTATCGCTCCCACATCCTGACTGCCTGTACGGTCTCTTGCACAGCATTTCGTTCTACGCGGGACAGGAGCAGAGAGAGAACCAAATGACTGGCTTGTCAATTTCACGCCTAGCAGACAGCTGCCTCCAAGGCATGCAAACTCCTTTGGGTTCAGCTTATGGCTTCAACCTCCCACATGCTGACCACCTGTACCCTTTGCAGCCAAGGGATTTCGTTGGACACTGGATTCAAGCTTTGTGAGAGGCAGAGAGATTCATTCTCTTTGTGAGAATCACATCGAAAAGATCGAATCGAAACGAAAATAAACGTATCAGAATGAAAAAAATCGAATCGAAACGAAAAAAATCGAATCGAAACGAAAAAAATGGAATCGAATAGAATCGAAATATTCGAATCGATTCATATCGAATCGAAATATTCGAATCGATTCGTATCGAATCGAACCGAAAAATTCGAATCAAATCAAATCGAAAAATTCAAATCGAATCGAATCGAATCGAAAAATTCGAAGCGAATCGAACCGAAAAATTCGAATCGAGTCGAATCGAACCGAAAAATCCGAATCGAGTCGAATCGAACCGAAAAATCCGAATCGAGTCGAATCGAATCGAAAAATTCGAATCGAATCGAATCGAATTCAATCGAAAAATTGGAATCAAGTCGAATCGAATCGAAAAATTCGAATGGACTCGAATCGAATCGAAAAAGTTGATCGAATCGAATAAAAAAACTAGAATCGAATCGAATCGAAAAAATCGAATCGAAACGAAAATAATCGATTTGAAACGAAAGTAAACGAATCAAAACGAAAACATCGAATCGAAACGAAAAAAATTGAATCGAAATGAAAATAAACTAATCGAAATGAAAAAAATCGAATTGAAACGAAAATAATCGAATCGAAACGAAAATATCTAATCGAAATGAAAAAAATCGAATCGAAATGAAAATAAATGAATCGAAACGAAAAAAATCGAATCGAAACGAAAAAATCGAATAGAATCGAATCGAAATATTCGAATTGAATCGAATCGAATAAAAAATCGAATCGAATCGAATCGAAAAAATCAAATCGAAACGAAAATAAACAAATCGAAATGAAAAGAATCGAATCGAAACGAAAAAAATGAATCGATACGAAAATAAACGAATCAAAACGAAAAAAAATCGAATCAAAACGAAAATAATCGAATCGAATAATTCGTATCGAATCAAATCGAATCAAATCGAAAAATTCGAATCGAATCGAATTGAATCAAATTGAAAAATTTGAATAGAATCGAATCGAATCGGATCCCAGGGTGGCCCAGCGGTTTGGCGCCTGCCTTTGGCCCAGGGCGCAATCCTGGAGACCCGGGATCGAATCCCACATCGAATCGAAAAATTTGAATGGAATCAAATCGAATCTTATCGAAAAATTTGAATTGAATCGAATCGAAACGAATCGAGAAATTCGAATCGAATTGAATCGAAAAATTCGAATCGAATCGAATCGAATCGAAAAGATCGAATGGAATCGAATCGAATCGAAAAAATCGGATAGAATCGCATCTAATCAAAAAAATCAAATCGAAACAAAAAAAATCAAATAGAAACGAAAATAATCGAAGCAAAACGATAAAAATCGAATCGAAACGAAAAAAATCGTGTCAAAACGACGAAAATGGAATCGAAAAGAAAATAATCGAATAGAAAGAAAAAAATGGAATCGACATGAAAATAAACTCATCGAAACGAGAAAATCGAATCGAAACGAAAATAATCGAATCAAAATGATAAAAATGGAATGGAAATGAAAAAAATTGAATCGAAATGAAAATAATCGAATCAAAACGAGAAAAATCGAATTGAAACGAAAAGGATCAAATCAAAACGAATAGGATCGAATCGAAAAGAAAATAATCGAATCTAAAGGAAAAAAACGAAACGAATATAATAGCTTCGAATCGAATAAAAAAAATCGAATCCAAACGAAAATACTCGAATCCCAACGAAAATAATCAAATCAAATGAAAATAGTAGAATCGAAACAAAAAGAATCGAATCGAAATGAAAAGAATCAAATCGAAATGAAAAGGATCGAATCGAAACGGAAAATTCGAATCGGAATGAAAAAAATCGAATTGAAACGAAAATAGACGAATTGAAACGAAAATAATCGAATCGAAATGAAAATAATCGAATGGAAACGAAAAAATCGAAATGAATATAATACCTTTGTATCTAATCGAAAAAATAGAATCCAAACGACAATAATCGAATCCAAACGAAAATAATCGAATCGAAATGAAAATAATCGAATCAAAACGAAAATAAACGAATTGAAACAAAAAAATCGAATCGAATCGAAAATAATCGAATGAAACGAAAGAAATCGATTCGAAACGAATAGGATCGAAACGATTCGAATAGGATCGAATCAAAACGAAAAAAATTGAATCGAATCGAAAATAATCCAATCGAAATGAAAATAATCGAATCGAAACGAAAATAAACCAATCGAATCGAAAATAATCGAATCATCAAAAATAAACGAATCGACTCGAAAATAATAGAATAGAAATGAAAATAATCGAATCGAAAGAAAAATAATTGAATCGAAATGACAATAATCAAATGGAAATGAAAATAAGCTAATCCTAACGAGAATAATCGAATCAAATTGAAAATAATCCAATCAAAACGAAATAATCGAATTGATACGAAAATAATCGAATTGAATTGAAAATTATCGAAACGAAAATAATCGAATCTAATCGAAAATAATCGAATCGAAAATAATCGAAGCAAAATGAAAATAATCGAATTGAATTGAAAATATTCGAATCGAATTGAAAATAATCGAATCCAAACGAATTGATTAAAAAAAATCAATTCGAATTGAATCGAATCGAATCAAAAAATCGAATCGAATCAAAAATAAACGAATTGAAACGAAAATAATCGAATCGAAAAGAAAAATATTGAATCGAATCAAAAATAATCAAATGGAAACGAAAAAAATCAAATTGAATCGAAAATAATCAAAATTGAAATGAAAATAATCGATCAAAATGAAAATAATCGAATCGAAACGAAAAAATCGAATCGAATCGAATAAAAGAAATGGAATCGAATCGAATCGAAAAACATCGAATTGAATCGAAATGAAAAGGATAGAATCAAAAAGAATAGAATTGAATCGAATCGGAAATAATTGAAACGAAAATACTCAAATCAAAATGAAAATAATCGAATCGAATCGAATCGACCTCTGGAGGTCCCCAAGACCAGCGTTTAAATCGAAGCTAAATCCCACCTCGGGGTCCAAGTCCCTGCTCCGCTGTGTCGGGTACACTTGGACACAAGCTCGAGCTTGTAAATAAACCCTCGTGTGTTTGCATCAGTGTCGGCGTCTCGGTGGTTTCTCGGATTCGCAATCTTGGGTACAACAGTCGGAGATAAAAAAATACAAAAGAAGCTCGGACGCAGGCAGAGTGAACAGAGGGTTCTGAGAGAAGCAGCGGAGCCCCAGGGGTTTGGGGTCTATTCTGTGGAGGCCCCTGCAGACTAGGGGGCAGGATGCTCAGCCCCAGAGCCAGAGGACCCAGCGTCCCCCCCCCCGCATCCCACCCATCAGCACCCAGTCTCAGGGAGCAGCACGGCGCCGCCCACTGGAGGCCAGAGGCGCTGATGCCCACCCCGCCTCTGACCCCGCAGGTGCATCTCCCAGGCAGATGTTCACCTGACAATCAGCGCCAAGTCCCATCACCAGACCCCGCACAGACCACTTGCTTCCACCAAGTTGTCGGACCGCAGAGGCTGCAGAGCTTCAGCTCTGCCAGGAAAGTAGGGTCTAGCTTCCTTTGTACTTTGGGCTTTATTTTCATTTATTTTCTTTGATTCTTTTGTATGAACTGCCTTATTTTAATTGTTATGTATGTACCTCATATATTTCTTATGTTTACTTTCATGGTACTTTAATTGTGTTTCTTATTTTGGGATTTAGAATCTTTTAACAAGCAGGCCAAAATAGTCTGGTGTTTTTTTCCCCTGGGAGAGCAGTTATTATTGTTTTTCTTGGTTTTTCTTTTTCTTCCTTTTCTGGAAAACATAAAGAGATGGAGAAATTCACCTCCATAAAGTAACATGAAGTAGTACTCAGAGCCAGGAAGTGCATCAATACGCATATATGGGGATCCCTGGGTGGCGCAGCGGTTTGGTGCCTGCCTTTGGCCCAGGGTGCGATCCTGGAGACCCGGGATCAAATCCCACGTCGGGCTCTCGGTGCATGGAGCCTGCTTCTCCTCCTTCTGCCTGTGTCTCTGCCTCTCTCTCTCTCTGTGACTATCATAAATAAAATAAAAATAAAAATTCTTAAAAAAATACGCATATATGATGTCTAACTACAGTTTAAAACAATGATTATAAAGATAGCAGCTGGGCTGGAAAAAGAGCACAGAAGAAAACTAGAAAATCCCTTACTGTAGAAATAAAAGAACTAAAATCTAGTCAGGGCAACGTTAAAAATGCTATAACTGAGATGCAGTCCCAAGTGGCAGTCTTGAAAACAAAAAAGGTTATGGACCACAGAGGCAGACTTAGGGAACTCAGCCACTTATTCAAACAAAAACATTCATATTATAGTAGATTCAGAACATGAAGAGAGAGAAAATGTGGGCCTTGCATAGACATTAGAAATGACAAATACCCACCATTTGCTTCAACGTGGATGGAACTGGAAGGTATTATGCTGAATGAAGTAAGTCAATTGGAGAAAGACAAACATTATATGTTCTCATTCATTTGGGGAATATAAATAATAGTGAATGGGTATATAAGGGAAGGGAGAAGAAAGGTGTGGGAAATATCACAAAGGGAGACAGAACATAAACACTCTCGGAAAAGAACTAGGGGTGATGGAAGTGGAGGAGAGCGGGGAGTGGGGGTGAATGGGTGATGGGCACTGAGGGGGGCACGAGATGGGATGAGCACTGGGTGTTATTCTGTATGTTGGCAAATTGAACACCAAAAAAAGTAATTTATTATTAAAAAAAGAAAGAAAGAAAGAGTGGCACCTCATTGGCTCAGTCAGTTAAGCTTCTGCCTTAGGCTCAGATCATGTTCCAGGTCCCTGTTCAGCAAGGAACCAGCTTCTGCCTCTCCCTCTGCCCCTCTCGCTCATTCTTTTTCACTCCTCTCTCTCTCAAAAAAATAAATATCATCTTTGAAAAAGAAACAACCAAACAAACCCAGAAGGAAGAGAAATCTCCAATGTAGAAGAATTTCAAACAATTTGTGAAGACATTCCACCCTCAACTTGATGAGCATAGTTTCCCACTCTTATGTGTGGAATACACATAGTAACTTCGTTCTACCATAAATACTATGAAAAAGTTAAAAAAATAATAATATAATAATAATAATGATGATAATAATAATAACGAATCACTTTACTATGGAGAAAGCTGACAAACTCAACCTCAGCAAGATGATCAGATCTGTACTAAGACTCATAAATCATGTTGATAGTATCTATCCTTTATATGATATAATAAAAATGGAAGCATATCTCTGTATATAATCCACAAAAACAGTTCAATCATGAGTTAAGTGACAGACATGTCCCAACTGAGGGAAATTCTACAAAATACCCTACTTCTCACAGTATTCCAGTTCAACAACAACAAGGAAAGGTTGAAAGATTCTTACAATCCAGAGGAGCCTAAGAAAACATGAACAAATGGTATGTGATATGAGGGATGGTTACTGAGCAAAAACTAATGAAATCTGAATAATGAATGGTCTTTGGTTAATGCGAATATTTTAATATTGATTCATTAGCTAATGTGTACTGTACTTATATATGATATCAATAATTGGAGAAATTGAGTGCAAGTGCATGAGAATTCTCTGTACTATCTTCTCAATTTCCCTATAAATCTTTGTTTTTTTTCTAGTAAATAAGATTTATTTTGAAAATTGTCTTAAATGAATCAGGCTCCAAGTGTGAAGACATTTTAAGAATAGTTTAATTAACTTTTGCCTTATTCTTAAAGAGTGCTTTCGATGGGAACAAAGAAAGAATTATATATCAGAAGGAAAGAAAAACACTTATGAACATGTATAATGTCTCCTCAACCTGAAAAGCAGGAAAGGATAATAAATAGCAAAAAAAAACAGATAAAAATACTTCTATTACACCATATTGCAAGTGCATTTAAAATTAGCAATGTATAACATTTATTTCCTTGACATTTCTCTTCCAAAGAGTTCACAGTGCTTCAGGGTCAGTTGAAACAGGTGAAGAACCTCAGGGAAGAATCCTTCACATAATAATAGGACCATTGGTGATAATGTCTCTCAGTTCTCTCCAAATCCATAAGGATGCATTTCCTGATGAGTGACTGAGCTGTGAAGAAAGAGATGAGAAACCCTCAGTCCTCTGATTACTTGTGTCAAAATATTTTACCCATAGTACTATGGAGAGTAAATTATCCTTATTAATAGGAAATAAGTTTCAGATTGGAATCACAGCAATCAGATGGGCAGAGAAAAAACGCTTTGACTCCCTCTTCATCTTTTAAAGACAAAGGAGAGCTTTTCTATATACAAAGTCAGTTGTCAAGATAGCCTTACAGAATAAGAGTCTGCAGCATGGAATCCCGCTGCACAGCCCGGATGCCCACACTCCAGGTCTTCCTGATTCCAAATCCCTGGGCCTGTCCCCCAACACAGGCTGCCACCAGAGGTCACTTGCAATTGCTCTCTTAGGAGATCGGGGGAAGGGGGAAGTAGCTAGATAGGATGGGATAGGATGCATGGAGGCTAAGAAAATTAAGGCATTCCACTTTAAGTTCAGCCTTAGCACACGTGCAGCCATCCCAGGCCCCTGTGAAGAAGACCTGAAATTTACATTACTTCACTTACAGGAAAAAAACAAAAGTTTACAGGTTAATATCCTAGAAAGCCCCACATGAGCATAAGAACTGAGCCAAGGCCAAGGGCAGGAATCCCCTATTGGAATAAGAACAGAGCTCAATGCCTTTGAAGGCCCCATATCAAAATGTAAACAGAACTTGAGGAATTGCTCCAGCCCCTCTGGAGGTCCCTGAGACCAGCCCTTAAAACGAAGCTAAAACCCACCTTGGGGTCCAAGTCCCTGCTCCTCTGTGTCCGGTGTACTTGGACACAAGCTTGAGCTTGTAAATCACCCTCATGTGTTTCCATTGTTGTGGCTTCTCTGTGGTTTCTCAGATTCCCAATCTTGGGCACAACAGTCTGAGATAAAAAAACAAAACCAAAACAAGCTTGGACGCAGGCAGAGTGAACGCAGGTTTCTGAGTGATGCGGCAGAGATCCGGGGGCTTGGGGTCTCTTCATTGGAGGACCCTGCAGAATGGGGGGTGGGATGCTCAGCCCCAGAGCCAGAGGACCCAGCGTCCCCACCCGAATCCCACCCATCAGCAACAGGCTTAGGGAGCAGCACAGCGCCGCTTGCTGGAGGCCAGAGGCGCTAACGCCCACCCTGCCTCTGACCCCGCAGGTGCATCTCCCAGGCAGATGTGCACCTGACAATGAGCGCCAAGGCCCACCCCTGACCCCGCACAGACCACTCGCTGCCACCACGATGTCGGACGACAGAGACTGCAGAGTTTCAGCTCTGCCAGGAAAGTAGGGTCTAGCTTCCTCTGTACTTTGTGCTTTATTTTCATTTATTTTCTTTGATTCTTTTGTATTAATTGCCTTATTTTAATTTTTATGTATGTATACCATATAGATTTCTTACGTTTACTTTCATGGTACTTTAATTGTGTTTCTTATTTTGGGATTTAGAATCTTTTAACAAGCAGGCCAAAATAATCTGCTGTTTCTTTGGGGAGGGCAGTTGTTATTGTTTTTCTTGGTTTTTCTTTTTTTTCCTTCTTTCTTTTCTGGAAAACATAAAGAGATGGAGAAATTCACCTCCATACAATAACATGAGGTAGTACTCACAGCCAGGAAGTTCATCAATATGCATATATGATGTCTAACTACAGTTTAAAACAATGATTATAAAGATAGCAGCTGGGCTGGAAAAAGAGCACAGAAGAAAACTAGAGAATCCCTTACTGTTGAAATAAAAGAACTAAAATCTAGTCAGGAGAACATTAAAAATACTATAACTGAGATGCAGTTCCAAGTGAAAGCCTTAAAAACAAGAAAGATTTCGGAATACAGAGGCAGACATAGTGAACTCAGCCACTTATTAAAACAGAAACATTCATATCATAGGAGACTCAGAAGATGAAGAGAGAAAAGGTGGGCCTTGCTCAGCCATTAGAAATGACAAATACTCACCATTAGCTTCAACATGGATGGAACTGGAAGGTATTATGCTGAGTGAAGTAAGTCAATCAGAGAAGGACAAACACTGTATGTTCTCATTCATTTGGGGAATGTAGATAATAGTGAAAGGGAATATCAGGGAAGGGAGAAGGAATGTATGGGAAATATCAGAAAGGGAGACAGAACAAAAAGACTCCTGACTCTGAGAAATGAACTTGGGGTGATGGAAGTGGAGGAGGGTGGGGGTGGGGGTGAATGTGTGATGGGCACTGAGGGGGGCACTAGATGGTATTAGCACTGGGTGTTATTCCATATGTTGGCAAATTGAACACCAAAAAAATTAATTTATTATTAAAAAAAGAAAGAAAGAAAGAAAGAAAGAGTGGCACCTGGGTGGCTCAGTCAGTTAAGCTTCTGCCTTAGGCTCAGATCATATTCCAGGACCCAAGGCAGGCTCCCTGTTCAGCAGGAAAACAGCTTCTCCCTCTCCCTCTGCCCCTCTCGCTCATTCTTTTTCGCTCCTCTCTCATTCAAAGAAATAAATATCATCTTTGAAAAAGAAACAACCAAACAAACCCAGAAGGAAGAGAAATCTCCCATGTACAAGAATTTCAAACAATTTGTGAAGACATTCCACCCTCAAGTGGATGAGCATAGCTTCCCACTCTTATGTGTGGAATACACATAGTAACTTCCTTCTACAAAATATATTATGAAAAAGTTAAAATAATAATAATAATAATAATAATAATAATAATAATAATAATAAAGAATCACTTTACGATAGGGAAAGCTGACAAACACTACCTCAGCAGGATGATCAGATCGGTACCAAGACTGATAAGTCACATGATAGTATCTATTCTTTATATAATAAAAATGGCAGTATATCGCTGTATATCCTCCACAAAAACAGATCAATCATGAGACAAATGAGAGACATGTCCCAACTGAGGGAAATTTTACAAAATACTCTACTTCTCAAAGTGTTCCAGTTCAACAACAAGGAAAGGCTGAAAGACTGTCACAATCCAGAGGAGCCTAAGACAACATGAGGACAAATATAATGTGATATGAGGGATGGTTACTTAGCAAAACTAAGGAAATCTGAATAAAGAATGGTCTTTGGTTAATGCGAATATTTTAATATTGATTCATTAGCTAATATTTGTACCGTACTAATATAAGATATCAATAATTGGAGAAATTGAGTGCCAGTGCATGAGAATTCTCTGTAGTATCTTCTCAATTTCCCTATAAATCTTTGGTTCTTTTCTAATCAATAAGATTTATTTTGAAAATTGACTTAAAAGAATCAGGCTCCAAGGGTGAAGCCATTTTTAGAATAGTTTAATTAACTTACGCCTTATTCTTAAAGAGTTCCTTCGATGGGAACAAAGTAAGAATTTTATATCAGAAGGAAAGAAAAACACTTATGAACACGTATAATGCCTCCTCCACCTGAAAAGCAGGAAAGGATAATAAATAGCAAAAATCAGACAAAAAAGTTCTATTTTAAAAGACACCATACTGCAAGTGCATTTCAAATCAGCAATGCAGGCATACCTGGGTGGCACAGTGGTTCAGTGCCTGCCTTTGGCCCAGGGCATGATCCTAGAGACTGAGGATCAACCCCACATGGGGCTCGCGGTGCATGGACCTGCTTCTCCCTCTGCCTGTGTCTCTGCCTCTCTCTCTCTCTCTGTATGACTATCATAAATAAGTAAAAAATAAAAAAAATAAAATCTTTTAAAAAATACAAAAATACAAAAATAAAATAAAATAAAATAAAATAATCAGTACATAACATTTTTTCTCTGACATTTGTCTTCCAAATAGTTCACAGTGTTTCAGTGTCAGTTGAAACAGGGGAAGAATCTCGGGAAGAATCCTTCACATAATAATAGGACCATTGGTAATTGGTAATGATGTCTCTCAGTTTTTTATAAGTCCATAAAGATGTATTTCCTGATGAGTGACTGAGCTGTGAAGAAAGAGATGAGAAACCCTCATCCCTCTGGATTCCTTGTGTCAGAATATTTTAACCATGGTACTACGGATAGTAAATTAACCTTATTAACAGGAAATACATCTCAGATTGGAATCTGAGCAATCAGATGGGCAGAGAAAAAAGCTTTGACTTGCTCTTCATCTTTTAAAGACAAAGGAGAGCTTTTGTATGTACAAAGTCAGTTGTCAAGATAGCCTTAGGGAATAAGAGTCTGCAGGATGGAATCCGGCTGCACAGCTGGGATGCCAGCGCTCCAAGTCTTCCTGATCCCCAAACCCTGGGCCTGTCCCCCAACACATGCTGCTATGCTGAAGTCATTGCAATTGCTCCCTTAAGAGCTCCAAGGAAGGGGGAAGGAGCTAGATAGGATGGGACCGGACTCGTGGAGGCCGAGAAAATTAAGGTGGTTCGGGACCCCGGGGCTTCTCAGTAGGGAACACGGGGCTTCTGAGGCCAGGGGGAGCAACAGCAGCCAACAACACAAGGCTACATGGTAGGGTACTGGCGATGACCCCTGTGCCCCCACCCCCGGGGCCTCGGGGAAGAGGAGGCCACTAGGATAGGGCCTCCAGGGGTTGCCATGACAGCTGAACCCCAAATGGGGTGAGTGATGGCACCCTGGGAAGCAGGGGGCTGGGGTGAGGGCAGGAAGGGGACCTGGGTGCCAGGCAGCATTGCCGTGGCTGGAGCAGGACACACATCGATCCAATGGGGGTCGGATGGGTCAGGGTGACACCCACATTCGGTGCTTTATATATTTCTAAATTCTATGCATTTTATTTGAGACAATTTGTAATTTGTAAACATACATAGTTTGATGACCCCCAGATAATGTCCCCGGTCCAGTCAGGGCCCTGCACTGACCACACGGGGCCCCAGGGGCAGGTGCCACAGCAAACCCCAGACTGGGGTCACCTTTATCTGCAGACATCTCTGTGGGCAACTTAGAGAAAGGGGATATCTGTGTCCGCCAGCCCGACACGCCATCCCCCTCATTCCCCACACCCACACCATCCCACTACATCATCATCCCCCATAGCGTCCCCCCTACATCATCCCCCTCACATCCACACAGCCCCACACAATCCCCACCCACACTATACCCCAACACCATCCCCCCTACACCATCCCCATACTCCACCATCATACCCCTGCCCCCACACCATCCACCCCCACACCATCAGCTCCCAGCAAGGACCCAGTGCAGCTGCCCCCTGTGGGACATGCTCAGCCTCCCTGGGGTTCTATGGATACCCTGCTCCCATCAGAAACACGGGTGTCCCATTGAGTAGCCAGGGGTTGCAGGGAGGAGGGGAGGCAGGGAGCCCCGCACAGTGTGGGTGCAGGTGGGTGGAGCAGAGGATGCACTGTGCCCTGCCTCCTCCCACTGTCGATCCTGGAGGGCGGCACACGCTGCACAGGACATCAGCCCCTAACCCAGAGGGACCCGGGTTGTCCTGGCCCCGGGCTCTGTGGGTGCTGGGGTGATTTGAGCCTCCCTGCAGGCCCAACACAAAGGCTAATGGGATCCAGCCCCCCATGGCCCTGGGCAGGCCTGGATTCTGGTCCCTGGGCATACCCCACAGATCCAGGTCACTGACCTAGGGCAGCCCTGGGGATCCCGGGACACCCCAGGGTGGGGAGAGCAGGGGTAGGCTGGTGGGCCACACCCGCACCCACACCAGGAGGCAGGCTCCTCCAGGTGCTGCAGCCCCAGGGGGCCCGAGGCCGGGATCCAGCTGCCCTGTGGTGACCAAGCACAGGAGCCCATGAGCTGCAGGTCCAGGTCATCTCTGCTGTCCTCAGAACCGTCTCTCAGGCTGAAACCTCAGGACACATGCCCCCACCCGGAGTCCACAAATGGTCCCAGGTGGGGGACTGCAGCACTCACCCCCCAACCCTGTATGATTCTTGCCCTCCCCTAAAGGACAGAAAGGTCTCCGTCCCCAGGGGAAGGCTCTGACCCGTTTTCTGTGGAAAATCAATAAAGTGGTGTGGTGCGAAAATGCACAGCCAGCCCGTTTCTGTGTCTCCCAGAAATCTGTGCCAGGAGGGTGGGGAGACCCCCAGATAGGAGGACGGGGCACCACCCAGGCCCCAACCACCCCCTATAGGTGCGCCGCCAGGCACACACAGCTGACATCCCAACGTGCCCTCCAGGGGCGGCCAGACCCCAGGTCAGGACCCCACAGACTTTTCTGGGACTCAGCCTGTGCCCCGTGGGCCAGGAGGGGCTGGGACAGAGTGACATCCAGGGAGCCTCAAGTCACCAGGGTCTGTGAAAAAAACTACCTGGGAGGTCTGTGCTCCCTCTGTCAAGGGGGCTGGGGCTAGCCAGGTTCCGGGGCAATTCCTCCCCTCCCCGCATTCCCGTGCCTGTGTGCCTGGGGCACAGAGGGCCTGCGGGGCGGTCAGCGTGGTCCTGGAAGGGATGTCAGGATAGCAGGCTCTTGTGCCAAGATTGCGAAACCGAGAAACCACTGAGGAGCCGACATCGATGCAATCACACGAGGTTTTATTTACAAGCTCGGGCTTGGGTCCAAGTGCACCTGACACAGCGGAGCAGGGACTTGGACCCCGAGACTAAGAGGCATAGCAGCTTTATAGGGCCAGTGGCCCATGGGATATGCAGAAAGTTGCAGTCATGTAGATCCAAACTCAGGTGGCCGATTTAATTACACCTTACCCTATTGTATCCACTTGAGCTGGCCTATTACTGTGGTCAGAATTGGCGTGCAGTTTTGGTGGGTACAAAGCAGGGTTACATTGTTATGAGAGGATTTCCGATTAGGGTGTGCCCAGCAGCTCCTCTAGGGTGGGGCAGCGCCTTAAGCCATAAGCAGGTCATGTGGGGGTCATAGGGGAGGTGGCAGGTGTAGCACAAAATGGAATCAGTCCTGCTCTCCTTGTCCATGGGTAGGGGATTTTTGTTAAATTTCGTGGGTCCTACACTTGCAGTTCACTCCCCTGGTCACCCTCACCAGGTGGACAGTGGGTGCACACCTTGTGGTGCTGGATCGCTCACACCAGAGTGTGGAGGGCACCCTGTTCGGCCTAGTGAGTAGGGGCTGGGTGAGCATGGGGTGAGCATGCCTGAAGGCCAGGCAGCACAGGGGACCGAAGAACCCCAGCCCCTTCCTGACCCTGACTCCCACACACAGGCAGCCCCAGAGAGAGAGAGAGAGAGAGACAGGCAGAGACACAGGCAGAGGGAGAAGCAGGCTCCATGCACCGGGAGCCTGACGTGGGATTCGATCCCGGGTCTCCAGGATCGTGCCCTGGGCCAAAGGTAGGCGCCAAAATGCAGTGCCACCCCGGGATCTCCTATTTTATGTGTTTAAATTTCTTTTTATTGGAGTCCAATTTGTATGAATTCTTTCTTCAGCACGGGTGTCATTCAGGATAGAAGGAGAGATAAAGAGTTTCACGGACAGGCAAAATATAAAGGTGTTCATGACCATTAAACCAGTCCAGTAAGAAATTTTAAGAGGGACTCTTCTAGTGCGGGAAAAAAAGAGACCAAAAGCAACAAAGGCTAGAAAGGACCAGAGAACATCACCAGAAACACCAACTCTACTGGTAACACAAAGGCACTTAGTTCATATCTTTCAATAATCACTCTGAATGCTGATAGGCTAAATGCTCCAATCAAAAGATATAGGGTATCAGAGTGGCTTAAAAATCATGATCCGGGATGCCTGGGTGGCTCAGGGATTGATCCTCAGACTTTAACTCAGGGTGTGATCCTGGAGTCTGGGATCCAGTCCCATATTGGGCCCCTGGTGGGGAGCCTGTTTTTCTCTCTGCATCATTTTCTGCTTCTCTCTCTCTCTCTCTCACTCTCTCTCTCACTCTCTCATAAATAAAATGGTTATTAAAAAAACAAGATCCATCTGTATGGTGCCTACATAATGCTCACCTTAGACCTATAGACACCAGCAGATTGAAAGTCAGGGGAAGGAAAATCATCTATCATGCTAATGGACATCAAAAGAAAGCTGGAGGACTCATACTTATATCAGACAAACTAGATTTCAAATCAAACCCTGGGGTACATTTGCTGGCTCAGTGGTTGAGCATCTGCCTTTGGCTCAGGGTGTGATCCTGGGATCCCAGGATCAAGTCCCACATTGGCCTTCCTTTGGGGAGCCTGCCTCTCCCTCTGCCTATGTTTTTGCCTCTGCTTCTCTGTGTATCTCTCATGAATAAATAAATAAAATATTTAAATTTCCAAAAAGAAAGAACAAATACTGTAAGAAGAGATGAAGAAGGGCATTATTTCATAATTAAAAAGACTCTCTATCAAGATCAGACAACTAAATATTTATGCTGCCAACAGGGAGTACCTAAATATAGAAACTAATTAACAACAAACGTACAGGAACTCACTGATAATAATACAATGACAGGGGATTTTAACACCACTTATGGCAATGGACCGATCGACTATGCAGAAAATCAACAGGGGAACAATAGCCTTGACACACTGGACCACAGCAACTCAACAGATATAGTCAAAACATTTCATCCTAAAGCAAAATACACATTCCTTTCAAGTGCACATGGGACATTCTCCAGAACAGATCATATCATGGGCCACAAATCAGCCCTCAACAGGTACAACAGGTACAAGAAGGTTGATGTCACACCATGTACATTTTCGGACCACGACGCTATGAAACTCGAAGTCGACAGTAAGAAAAAATTTGGACAGACCAAAAAAACGTGGAGATTTTGAACATCCTACGAGAGAATGAATGGAGCAACCAGGAAATTAAAGAGAAAATTTAAAACAAATGAAAATGAAAACATGTTTCTCCAAACCTCTGGAATGTAGCAAAGGCAGACCTAAGAGGGAAATACATAGCAATACAGGCCTACCTCAAGGAACAAGAAGTCTCCAATACACAACCTAACCCTACACCTAAAGGAGCTGGCAAAGGAATAGCAAACAAAGCCTAAAGCCTACAGAAGAAGGGAAAAAATAAAGATGAGAGCAGACATAAACAATACAGAAACCACAAAACAGTCGAATGGAATAACGAAACTAAGAGCTGGTTCTTCAAAATAATTAATAAAATGGATCAATCCCTAGCCAGCCTTATCCACGAGAAAAGAGACAAGACTTAAATAAATAAAATCACAAATGAGAGAAGAGAGATCACATCAACACCAGAAAAACAAGACAATTATAAGGGAAAACTATGAAAGACTATACGCTAACAAACTGGGAGACCTGGAAGAAATGGACAAATCCCTAGAAATGTGCAAACGAGCAACACTGAAATAGGAAGAAACAGAAAATGTTAACAGACCCATAACTAGCAATGGAATTGAATCAGCAAGGCACCTGGGTGCCTCAGTGGTTGATCATCTGCTTTGGCTCAGATCATGATCCGGGGTCCTGGGGGATCAAGTCCCACATCTGGCTCCCTGCATGGAGCCTCATTTTCCCTCTGCCGATACCTCTGCCTCTCTGTGTCTCTCATGAATTCATAAATAAAATCTTTAAAAAAGAAAAAAGATAAAAAGACGAGAAAGGACCCAAATAAAATCACAAATGAGAAAAGAGAAATAACAACACTAGAGAAATACAAAGGTTTATAAGAGAACATTATGAAAAATTTTATGCCAGAAACCTCGAACCTGGAAGAAATAGATCAATTCCTAGAAATATATAACATAGCAAAAGTAAAAAAGGAAGAAATAAGAAATTTGAACAGACAGATAACCAGCAAAGAAATTGAATCAGCAATCAAGAACCTCCCAACAGGAGACGCTTAGATCAATAGAACAAAAGGGAAAGCCGAAACAAGATAGAAACCTGTAACTCTATGATCCATTAATCGACAACAAGGCAGGAAGGAATATCCAATGGCACAAAGCAGTCTCTTCAACAAACCCTAACCCTGACCCCAGGATAAGAACAAATGGTGTTGGGAAAACCAGGCAGCCACATGCAGAAGAATGAACCTGGACCCCTCTCTTATACCATATAAATTCAAAATGGACGAAAGACCTAAATGTGAGACCTGAAACCATAAAAAGAAGAAAAGATAGGCAGCACCATCTTTGACATTGGCCATTGGATCTTCTTTCTAGAAATGCCTCTGAGGCAAGGGAAACAAAAGCAAAAATACTCTTGGGGCTTCATCAAATTGAAAAGCTTCCCCAAAGTGAAGGAAACAACCAAAGCTCAAAGGCAACATACAAAACAAGAGGAGATATTTGTAAACAACACATCCAATAAAGAGTTAGTATCCAAAACACATAAAGCAAATATAAATCTCAGCATCCTAAACACAAAGTATCCAACTGCAGATGGGCAGAAGACATGAATGGACTTTGTCTCTGGCAAGACATCCAGATGGCCGCCAGACACACGGAAAGACACTCAGCGTTACCCATCATCAAGGAAATGCAAACCAAAACCACAATGAGATGTCACCTGACAGCCATCAGAATGGCTAAAATTAACAACACAAGAAATAATAGGTGTTGGTGAGGCTATGGAGAAGGGGAAGCCCCCTTACACTCCTGGTGGGCATGCGAACAGGTGCAGTCACTGTGGAAAACAGCGTGGAGGGTCCTCGAGAAGTTCAAAGTAGAGCTACCCTACAATTCCAAAACTGCACAGCTAGGTATTTACCCCGAGGATACAAAAGTAGTTTAGTAGATTCGAAGATGGACACGCAGCCCACTGTTTGTAGCAGCTTTATCAACAACAGCCAAACTGTGCATACAGCCCAGATGTCCATCGGCAGACGAATGGGCAGAGACGATGTGGTAAATATACACACTGCGACATCACTCGGTCATCAGAAGGGATGAAATGAAGCCATTTACAATGACGTGGGAGAAGTGGAAAGGACTTATGCTAAATGAACTCAGTCAGAGAAAGACAGATACCAAATACCATACAATTGCATTCACATGTGAATTTTAAGAAACCAAACAAACTGGCAAAGGGGCGGAGGGGGGGATGAGAGAAGCAAACCAGGAAACACACTCTTAACCACAGAGAATAAACTAATAAATACCAGAGGAAGGTGGGGGGGATGGAGCATCAGGGGATGGGAATAGTGGAGGGCACCTGTGACCAGTACCAGCCATTGTATCCAAGGGTTGAATCACTATGTGGTAAACCTGAAACTATACCATACTGTGTTTACAAACAGGAATTCAAGTAAAACTTTAAAATAATAATTGGTAGTATTGATGAAACATGCACGCACAAGAGTTATCTTGTGCAACTGAAAATCCAAATAAATAGTATTTAGAGCCACAAATCCCCTCCTTAGCTCAGCTCAGGAGAAGCCTGCCATGTCTATTCTGACCCCAGCAGAAGCCTGGAATTGATTCTCTGGGGAGGCCACTGACTTGGTGGACTCAGGCAATCTTTGAACCCAAAACCTAAATAGAGTGCATAAAAGTATACCGCCGAATATACTAGAGTCCCAGTGCAGGCACATGCCAAGACCCAAATCTAACCGTACACAGACATAACCCTAACCCTACACTTAAGCCTAATGTTAACCTAACCCTGAAACAAGACCTATCACTAATCGAAAAACAAACACAAACCCCAAGACCGAAACACATTCACTGAACCTTCCTGCCAAACCTCACCCTAACTCCTAAACCTATTCTAAACCCTTAACCCGAACCCCTACCTTAAATCTAACCCTAACCCTAACCTCTAACTCTAACCTTAACTTAATGGACTCAAATCCTATTCCTAACCTTAACCTGTACCCTAACGCTAACCCTGTAATATTAACCCTATCTCATACCCCAAACTGTACCCTAACCCTACCCTAAAACTAACCCCTAACCCACTCCCTAACCCTATCTCTCACCCTTTTCCAAAACCGTACCCTGACCCTGACCTGACCCTAACACCTACCCAAACAGTAACCCTAACCCTAGCCCTAACCCCTATCCTAACCCTAACCCTCGCCCTAACCCCAAACCTAGCCCTAACTTTAACCCTAACGCCTAACCCTAACCCCTAACCCCAACGCAGAGCCTAACCCCTAACCCTAACTGCAAACCTAAGCCCAACCCTAACTCTAACCATAACCCTAACACCAACTCTTAACCTCCTGCCCTAATCCCTAAAGCCTAAACCCTAACCCTAACTCTAAATCCTGTGCCTAACCCTAACCCTAACCCCTTTCCCTAATCCCTAACCCCCATCCTAACTCCTAACCACTGACCCTTACCCTTTTCCCTCCCCCTAACCTCTAATCCATAACCATAAGCATAATCACTAACCCCTAACATCTCACCTAACCCTAACCACCAACTGCTGCCTCTCCCCTGACCCTACCATTCATTCTACCCATTCACTTACCCTGTGGTTCTGAGGAGTCCCTTCTGATGTGGACGTGGCCCCCAACGGGCACCTCTAGAGTCCTCGAGGGGGTCCTGAGGAAGCCGGGCTCCTGTGAGTGCGGATGTGGGCCCACGTGTTCCTGAGTCATAGTCAGTGGGTGCTGAGGAGGCCGGGGTTCCTGTCACCGTGGATGCGGCCCCCAGGTTCCAGAAGCCTCAACCTATGTCCTGAGGGGCCCGGGAGCTCCTGCCAGAGTGGACGCGGGCCCACATCTTCCTGAAGCCTCCCCGCGGGTCCTGAGGCGGCCCAGGGGCTCCTGTCAGCTTGAACGCGGCCCAATGTCCCCCAGAAGACTCCCCGCGTGTCCTGTGACGTCCTCCTCAGGCCTCCCGAGCACAGGCAGGCTCCTGTTAGTGCAGGCGGAAATGGCCTACTGCGCATGTGTGCCCCCTGGGCGGGGCTCCAGCTCGGGCGCCCCCTGCGGGAGGCTCAGGCACTGTAAGAGGCCGGGCAGGAGGCAGCTTGCCCCCGTCAGGGCCGCACCTGCCTCCTTCCAGGCTCCAGCTGAGGCCTGTGAGCTTCGGAATCATCTCACTGAAACGGAGCCCAACACCGGCTTCCCAGAAACACTTAAGGACAATGAATGGAGCCCACAGGACGCAAAATGAAATGTGGACCAGACTTTTACCACATCCTACAAAACTCACTCAACCCTCTTCCACTGGGGCAGCCGCTCTGGAAACAGTTTGGAGTCTCCACAGGAAGTTACAAATAGAGCCACCCTGCGACCGGCAGGTGCACAGCCTGGAGCTCACTCCGAAGATACAGATGCAGTGAGACTTGGGCACCTGCACCCCGATGTCCACAGCAGCCGGGTCGACAGTAGCCACACTGTGGGAGGAGCCCCGGTAGCCTCGGGCAGATGATGGATAAAGAGGATGGGAGATAGATGATGGTCATGGATGATAGATAGATGACAGGAATGGTACTCAGCTATCAAAGAGAAGGAAATCTTGCCATTTGCAATGACGTGGATAGAACTAGAGGGATCGTGTTAAGTGAAATAATTCAGTCGGGAAAGAGAATCACCATGTGGTGCCATTCATAGGAGGAATTAAAGAAGCAAAGCACATGAACATCTGTGAAGGGAAGCATAAACAAATAGGATGAAAACAGATGCAGGAAATACACACTCTTAATCATAGGAAACAAACTGAGGGTCGCTGGAGGGGAGAGGGGGGATAACAGGGGACCGGCATGAAGGAGGGCACCTGACATCATGAGCACTGCTCTTTTCTCCAACTGGTGAATCCCTGAATTCTTTCTCTGAAAGTATAATACACTATACGTTAATTAATTGGGTTTAAATTAAATTAAGTTAAAAAAATCAGTTGTATCAGAGCCCATTTCCTTCTGGACTCTCTGTTCTGCTCCTTCAGCTTATGCTGGGACCACCCCCTGTGGGTCTGGTTTGTTTAAGTCAGCGCCATGCCTCGTCCATGGCCCAGCCCAGGGCTAGAACTCACGACCTTGAGATCAGGACCGGAGGTGAGGGCAGGAGTTGGATACTTAACCAACGGAGCCAGCCGGGGGCCTGAGAACCACACTGCTTTCTCCTGTGTCTCTGTGACATCGTTTGAAAGAAGAAAGTGCTGCGTCCCGCTCTGTCCTGCTTCTCCTATACTGATTTGCTGTCCGGGGTCATTTGTGGGGGCAGATGGATGTTTTGGGGTTTTTTCCCTATTTCTAGGATCTGCCACCATGGTTTTGATAGGAATGACATTGAAACTGAGGCTGGCTTCAGGAACTGCGGACATTTTCACAAGATGAGGCTCCCACCCCACGAGCCCAGGACGGCCTGCCAGGGCCACAAGTCTTGTGCTCCTTTGGTTCAGTCTCATTATTTATTCTCTGTGATGCTCCTGAGAAGGGAGTCATGTCCTTCATTTCCTTCCTGAGTGCTCATTGTCGGGACGCAGCAAGGCTACTGAGCTCTGTAGGGTCAGTTTGTGTCCTGTGACCTTACTGAACTCACTCCTTAGTTTTAACAGGTTTTGGTGGAGGCTCTCGGGTTTCCAGTTTCTAGTACTGCATCTTCAGCAAATAGGGACAGTGTGACGTCCCCCTTCCAGGTGTGGAACCTTTCCTGTTTCCTGTCTGTTGACTACATTAGGATTTCCAGCGCTGAGAGGGGACCTCCTTGGCTTGTTCCTGCTCAGGGGAGATGATTTCAGGTTTTCACCCTTGAGGATGACTTCAGCTGCGGGCCTTCCTAGCGGCCTTTATTCTGTTGATAGACATTTCCTCAAAACCCACTATGCTTTTGTTTTTTTTTTTTTTTTTTTTTTTTTTTTTAATTTTTATTTATTTATGATAGTCACAGAGAGATAGAGAGAGAGGCAGAGACACAGGCAGAGGGAGAAGCAGGCTCCATGCACCAGGAGCCCGACGTGGGATTCGATCCCGGGTCTCCAGGATCGCGCCCTGGGCCAAAGGCAGGCGCCAAACCGCTGCGCCACCCAGGGATCCCCCCACTATGCTTTTGATGTTGTATTTTGTCAAATGATTTTTCTGCAACTCTTGAGAGGATCCTATGCTTTTTGTCCTTTCTCTTCTTTTCGTTTTAAAAAAGATTTTATTTACATATCCTTGACAGAGAGAGAGAGAGGCAGAGAGAGAGAGAGGCAGAGACACAGGCAGAGGAAGAAGATGGCTCCATGTATGGAACCTGACGTGGGACTCGATCCCGGGACTCCAGGATCCCGCCCTGGGCCGAAGGCAGGCGCTAACCTGCTGAAACATCCGGGCTGCCCCATGTCCTTTCTCTGGTTAATGTGATGGATCCTGCTGACCAATGGACAGAGGGGCCGGGGGTAGTACATGCGCAACATAGATGAACAATAGTAAGAGCTATAAGCGTATAGTTCTCAAATAAATAAGTTACAGAAATTTAGAAAGTACAGCCTAGGGAATAGAGTCAGTACTGTTGTGACAACTTTGTACGGGGACAGACGGTGACGCCACTTCTCGTGGGAGGAGCTGAGTAAGGCACAGAATTGTCAAGTCACTAGTTGTAGCCCTAAAACTACTGTCACATTGTGTGTTGACTGTACTTCAAAAAATATCAGGGAAAAGGGGTTTCTGGTAGGACTCCCGGTGGGTCCGTGAAAGGAATTTACACGGTCGTTACACACACACACGAAGTCACCTCGGCAGAGGAGATAAAGATGCTCGCATGTCTTCATGTTAATTTTTAGAAGATTTACTTGAGACAGGCTGCAGTGGGGAGAACAGAGGGAGAGGGGGAAGCTGGAGCGGACTCCTCACCCACCGGAGCCCAAGCCCCACGTAAGGCTCCACGCCACAACCTCGAGATACTGACCTGAAGCAAACTAAAGAGTCAACGTGGAACCGACTGAACCACTCAGGAGCCCCTCAAATGTTAAGTGCAACCCCATGTTGTGAACTCTGGGGTCGGGGGGACGTCTGTGACCCCCTGTCTGCCTAGAAGGGCAGAAGGCCTGCAGGGCCCGAGGATGGGCACTGAGGATGTGTGAGGCTGCCTGCATCCCCTTCCCCCCTGGCATGGGGACCGAACCCTCCCCCGTGACCCTCAGCCTTCAGGGTAAAGGGCTAAGTGCTGATTGGACCCTGCCTGCCCACAGTCATAATGCGGGACCCCACTGTGGGTGGAACTGTGCCGCCCCCGGGTTCCACTGCTGCCTGGCGCTCACTGTGCATCTGCAGACCTTCGGAAGCACTCGGGCTCTGGATCTGGCTCACAGCGACCCGACTCTCCCGCTCTCCCCAGTAGCTCAGTCCTCCCACTCTCTTCAGTACCCCAACTCTCCCACTCTCCCCAGTACCCCGGTGCATAAAGAGGAGGCGCTCACACAGCGACAGGTCACAAGTGAGTGGAGGCTGATGTCTGCTCCTCGGGGGCCACTCTGGGGCCTGTGGTTCCAGGTGGGGTGCTGGCCTCCAGGGCTGGGGTCCAAAACAACCCGACCCCAATCCGATGACCCTGAGCAGCTCCTGCAGCCCTTCCACAGCCCCACAGGGTGAGGGCGGCCCGTAAGGCCCTGTCCAGGGAAGGAGGCTGCAGTTGCAGTTCGGCAGCTCCCCCAGGACCCCCACTCCCCTGTAAGCCCTATGCTGTGCAGGGAGACCCAATACAGGACCTTTCTAGCCCATCCTAGATGCATGGACCCCGACAGGGATGACACCCGGCTGCCCCACCCTGTGGACAGAGACGGACTGTCAGGGCCTGCTGGGTCCCCCTGACCGGTGAGCAGGCTTGCTCTTCACGCACTGGAACCCGGAGTCCCTCATGCTCCCCCCAGACCCCCCTCAGGATATTCACGCATTCTTGCCCTCAGGGTGGGGAGTTTGGTCGAACTCTGGTTGACATCAGGTTTTAATTTTGATGAAGTCCAGTCCGTTGCTTTCTCCCCTTGGTCGTTGTGCTTGTGGAATCTAAGAGAAACCTTCGATCTCCCCCGGGCTGGGAGACATCATCCCGAGCATCAGATCGGCAGTTCCCCAGAGCCTCTTGGGTCCCCCGCCCATGTGCTCCTGATACTGGGGTGGGAGCGCTCTGTGATCCCAGCGTGACAGTGTATCCTGGGACAGTGGCTGGGAAGGTGGATTGTAGCTGGGCGAGCGACAGACAGGCAGTGAGGGCCTGTGTGTGATGTTCTGGCCCAGTCTGTGCCCCTCAGGGCTATGGGGTTGTCTCTGGCTCTGGTCAGACAGAGGGGGACCTGCCCACGGGGAGCACCCGGATGCATGGGTCCTCGGAAGGTTTTCATGCGCCGTCATTCTGGGATGTGTTTGGATTGCAGCACCATGCAGGAGGACTCAGAGAACCTACTGGCCTTGCAAAGGGCCAATATTGTGGCCCCGTACCATCAGGTGAGGCCCAGAAGGGACCATAGACAATACATACTCACGATAGGGGAGACCATACGATCAGAGCCAAGGATGAGTCAGGTCAGCCCAGACAAGGACCACCGTCACCAGGAACAAGTGAGACCCTGGGGATGGTCCTGGTGTCAGTAGCAACTAAGGGTCCATCCTGGATCCTAGTCATTGGTAGCTGACGAGCCCAGTCACCAAGTACGGTGAGGCGCAGGTGGGAACCACAGTCACCAGGTCCAGATGAAGTCCACAGCTACCATGTCCAGGTGAGGCCTGGGTGGGGACCAGAGTCACCAGGTCCAGGTGAGGTGAAGGTGGAGACCACAGTCACCAGGTCCAGGTGAAGCCAAGGTGGGGACTACAGTCGCCAGGTCCACATGAGGCCCGGATGGGGACCAGAGTCACTAGGTCTGGCTGAGGCCCAGGTGGGAACCACAGTCACCAGGTACAAGTGAGGCCCAGGTGGGAACCACCTTGATAGAAATGCGAACTCTTCTCACTGTAGCATTCCAGCTGTTCTCTCTTTAAATCTCAGGCCGAATTCATAGGTTTTCAGGATGATTTGAAAGTTAGCTAGGTCATTTGGTGGGGACAGGTGACTTGGGGACCCTACTCTTCGGCTGTCTTGCCCCTCTGACAGGGACATATTTTTAGCAATGAACAGTAAAGTCCGTTTATTAAAAGTTGTTATTAATTTGTGCAAATAAACTTCTGTCGGCTTAAAGCAACTGTGAATCACACATATCCACACTGCCTAGAAAATTTTGTTAACCTGAGTATCTAGATCATTTTCATTATGTGAGCAATTTCTTTCCAAAACTAATTCCCAAAGGAAGTAGGAAAATGTGACAAGAGAAACAGCCAAGCAACATGAGAAAAAAGAAACCGACAAAAAAACGCTAAGCATTTTTCTCAGGATGAGAGAAATCCTGATCGTGTAAGGTTTTTTCACCCTGCCCTGAGAGAAACCAATTCCCTGACTCAGATGCTTCAGAGGAGAACTGGGTTTCTGATCCAGTAAATCGTGACTGTCTCTGGCACTTGGTTCCCACAGCTGTGGATGTGGCCTCAGACCAGCTCGGTGGTTTCCAGGCTGCACTTGGAGGAGTTGGAAGGGCTCTGAACATGCACCTTACGGGCAGCCTGGGATCCATACCCTACAGCTTTTAATTGATAGGTACACCAACTCACATAAAACTTTGCTAGAAAGAAGTCAAATTGTGTGTTTTAAGAAGAATTGAAAACGGGCAGCCTGGGTGGCTCAGCCGTTTAGCACTGCCTTCTTCCCAGGGTGTGATCCTGGAGACCCAGGATGGAGTCCCACTTCGGGCTCCTTGCATGGAGCCTGCCTCTCCCTCTGCCTGTGTCTCTGCCTCTCTCTCTCTCTCTCTCTCTCTCTCTCTCCCTCTCCCTCTCATGAATAAATAAATAAAATATATTTTTAACAATTGCAGAAGCTCTTCAGGCCCAGGGGTCCTGTCCCCATACTTTAATAAAAACACCTTTTTGCATGGAAAATGTCTCAAGGATTCTCTCTTGACCACTGGCGCCTGGCCCACAGTACATCACAGGTACATCTCTGAGTTAATTGCATCGGCACATCAGGAAAGCACAGATTTTTGCCTATCTTCTTGCATGACACATTCCGGAGGGGGGCATTCCCATCTGTTCGATCTGGGTTTTTCTCTTCCTGGGATATATAGCTAGCTAGCTAGGTAGATGATAGAGTGATAGATCTACTGATAGATCGATCCCAGGAACATGAATAGATGTTTATATAAACAAACATATAAACATAAATCTATGTTTCCACTTAATATATTTATTATTCAATGTATTACTGATAATATAATTATTATGTATAAACAGAACTATAGATTTATATTTAAATATGCAAAATAAATATTTCTATATCTAATCTCTCTACGTCCATATATAGATCTCCCTATAGAGATAGAGACAAAATGGTTAGAAATAGATGTGTGCAGAAAGCGAGAGAAATAGATATAGACCTATAAATATGCAGAGGATCTGCTTTCAAATTCTATCCAACGACCTCTCCTCACAGGCACAGGCAAACGCACACACACACATACTCAAGAGCCTTCTGGTATGTGGCCATGACAAGAAATAACACCCCTTGAGATGCCATCTCTTCTCCAACTTAAAGGTGCCAGCCGTTTCTCCAAAGAAGACCTACACAGAGCGAGCGAGCAAGCACATGAAAAACTGCTCCACATCACTTTTCATCAGGGAGATAGAAATCAAAACCACAATGAGATACCACCTCACACCAGTGAGAATGGGGGAAATTAACAAGACGGGAAACAACGAATGTGGGAGAGGATGTGGAGAAAATGGAACACTCTTGCATTGTTGGTGGGAATGTGAACTGGTGCAGCCACTCTGGAAAACAGTGTGGAGGTTCCTCAAAAAGCTGGAAATGGAGCTATACTACAACCCATCAATTGCACTGCTGGGTATTTACCCCAAAGACACAGATGTAGTGCAATGACTGGACACTTGCACCCCAATGTTCACAACGGCAATGTTAATAGCCAAACTGTGGAAGGAGCCTTGATGTCCTTCAACAGATGAATGGATAAAGAAGATGTGGTCTGGGGATCCCTGGGTGGCGCAGCGGTTTGGCGCCTGCCTTTGGCCCAGGGCAGGATCCTGGAGACCTGGGATCGAATCCCACGTCGGGCTCCCGGTGCATGGAGCCTGCTTCTTCCTCTGCCTCTCTCTCTCTCTCTCTCTCTGTGTTACTATCATAAATAAAAATTTTTAAAAATTTTAAAAAAATTAAGAAAAAAGAAGATGTGGTCTATATATACAATGTATTATTATTTAGCCATCTGCAAGGATGAATACCTACCATTTTCATGGACATGGAACTGGAGGGTATTATGCTGAATAAAATAAGCCACGTGGAGAAAGAATTATCATACGGTTTCACTCTTATGTCGAATGTAGGAAACAGTGAAGAGGATCATAAGGGAGGGGAGGGAAACTGAGTGGAGAAAATTGAGAGAGGCAGTGTTGTCCCCAAGATTGCTAATCCGAGAAACCACCGAGGAGCCGACACCGATGCAAACACACGAGGGTTTATTTACAACCTCGAGCTTGGGTCCAAGTGTACCCGACACAGCGGAGCAGGGACTTGGACCCCGAGACTAAGAGGTGTAGCAGCTTTATAGGGGCCAGTGGCCCATGGGATACGCAGAAAGTTGCACAGTCATGTCGGTCCACACACAAGTGGCCGATTGAATTACATCTAACCCTATAGTATCCATTTGAGCTGGCCTATTACTTTGCTCAGAATTGGTGCACAGTTTTGGTGGGCACAAAGCAGGGTTACATGGTTGTGAGCTGATTTCCGATTAGGGTGTGCCCAGCGGCTTGACTAGGGTGGGGCAGTGCCTTAAGCAATAAGCAGGTTATGTGGGGTTCATACAGCAGGTGGCAGGTGTAGCACAAAATGGAATCAGTACTGCTCTGCTTGTCCAGGGGTAGGGGATTTTTGTTAAATTTCCTGGGTCTCACAGAAGATAAACTATGAGAGACTCCTAACTCGGGGAAACAAAGGATTGCGGAAGGGGAGGTGGGTGGGAGGATAGTGTAACTGGGGGACGGACATTAAGGAGGGCAAGTGATGTGATGAACACTGGGTATTATACTACATGTTGACAAATTGAATTTAAATTAAATTTTTATTTTTAAATTTAAATTTAAATTAAAAAAAGGTACTGGACGGCTCAGCCGTCCTCAGCAATTCATTTATGAAATGACCTTCATTAGATCATAAAAAGTTACGAATGTGAATGGAAAATGACCTGAAACTCCTTCCCAGTTCAAATAATTAAGTATTCTGAGAAGCAAATCAAAGTTCCAGAATGGAAAAATGCAAAAAACGAGGGAGAGGGAGAAAGAGAAATGAATTCACTTTTTGTGATATTTATTAGTGATGGTCCAATAATGACAAATCTGTGATTGTCATTAAAAACAAAGAGTTAATGAACGGTATGGAGACCGATCCCCTCAACTAACAGATAAGGAAACCGAGAAGACACGAGAAGTAATGCACACTGCTCAGGGTCACACGGGTGGCAAGGCGCAAAGCCAAGACTCGATTCTGGTCCAGAGTTCTTTAAACGACCACAACACGTTAACATCACAGCTTCAGGCTCATCTAGAATTAGAGTCACTTTAGCTCAATAAAACATTCAACCAAAGTAGTCTTTCTTCTGCCAGATAGTTACATTTCATGAAGCACCCTAAAAGGGATTCGAATTAGGTCTCCATGTGCGCCATCAGAATACTGCCTGATGAATGAATTAAACAAAGGTATTCCCCGAAAAAAACCTCAGCCGTGAGACCTTGCCTACCCTTTCACTTTCCAAGTCTTCATGCTTCTATATCTAATTGCCTATATTTTCAGAGAAGCCAACCTTACTCAGATTAAGTTTGTCCAAGCCGAGATCTAAGTGCCAGGTTTAATATTTTTAAAACTCAATTTAAAGATAGTTAAACAGAGAATTTCAAATGGCAAACACTGATATTTACATCATCTACTCTTATAACTAACAGAAGGAGTAATCCTGAAACCTAGATGCAGTCGTACCTTTATATGAAAGTATAAAAGCAGAAAGAGTAACCCCAAATTGTCTATTTCACAAATGCCTATCTAAACTAGTTATGTTCAATGGTGTCTGTCTTGATGCAACAATCTCTAGGAAGACCTTCTTCAGACCTAGCTCTACCACCAATAAGCGTGTGAACTTAGACAATCCAATCCTCCAGAACTCTCAGTTTCTTTCCTGTGCCTCAGAGGAGAGGACCAGAGCTGATGATCCCTCAGTTCCCTCTCAGACCTGAAATGCTGCTGTGGGGTCCTAAACACTCTATACTGAGCACAAAAAGACGGGGGAATCTTATATATACTCAAATGCTAAACTATAAAACTAACTCTGAGCATAGATCCTGAGTATTTTAGGGTTCTCTCCTATGGTGATAGAAAATCCCCAAATCTATATCCCTTTCTATCACAAGCAGTGGGTATGGGTCCAAGCCACTAGAAATAATAAATATGTGTATCAGAACAGCCATCTGCCCTCATGCTCACTGCTTTTCAAAGCAAAGCCCTCAAAGAACTCCATTATTATTTTCTGAGGGTACCGGTTAACATGTAGAATCCTAACCTGCCCCTTCCTTTAACCTAAAAAAAATTAAAATGTTGGCTGGCCATATTAACAAGCTCTCCAGGTTATTCTCTTGCACACTAACATTTGAGAACCACTGGCTAGGCACCAAGGAGAAGTGATTTACCTTAAAATAGCAAAATTTGAAATCCCATGTCCTTTCCTATTTTCAGATCATAATAAATAAAGAAATGAAACAGTGAAGAGAGAGGGAAGGAGGCAAAGATAGGGATGGGGACAGAAACAAAGTGCCAGTCAAACATGATATTTACATAAAGTTTGTCTTTCAAAAATTTAGGAACAGACAAAAGACTCCATACTCATGGAAATATGTTAAAGGCACACAGGTGTCAACTGAAAGAGCTCCCGTGGCCAGAGAGGAGACAATATAAGCAACAAAATAAGTAGTGTTGGATTATAACCCAAAGCATAAAATAAATATCCATGAATCTATATTAATATTAAAAATTGTAAAAGAAAGAAAGAGGGGCACCTGGGTGGCTCAGTCAGTTAAGCTTCTGCCTTAGGCTCAGATCATGATCCAGGTCCCAAGGCAGGCTCCCAGTTCAGCAGGGAACCTGCTCCTCCCTCTCCCTCTGCCCCTCTCGCTCATGCTTTATCTCTCCTCTCGCTCTCAAATAAATAAATAACATCTGTGAAAAAGAAACAAACAAACACACACAGAAGAAAGAGAAACCTCCCATGTAGAAGAATTTCAAACAATTTGTGCAGACATTCCACCCTCAAGTGGATGAGCATAGCTTCCCACTCTTATGTGTGGAATACACATAGTAACTTCCTTCTACAAAATATGTTATGGAAAACTTAAAATAATAATGATAATATAATACTAATACTAATACTAATACTAATAATAATCACTTTACTGTGGAGAAAGCTGACAATGCAAATATTTTAATATTGATTCATTAGCTAATATTTGTACCGTACTAATATAAGATATCGATAATTGGAGAAATTGAGTGCCAGTGCATGAGAATTCTCTGTACTATCTTCTCAATTTCCCTATAAATCTTTGTTTTTTTTCTAATAAGTAAGATTTATTTTGAAAATTGACTTAAATGAATCAGGCTCCAAGTGTGAAGACACTTTAAGAATAGTTTAATTAATTTTTACCTTATTCTTAAACAGTGCCTTCGATGGGAACAAAGTAAGAATTGTATATCAGAAGGAAAGAAAAACACTTAGGAACACGTATAATGCCTCCTCAACCTGAAAAGCAGGAAAGGATAATAAATAGCAAAAATCAGATAAAAATACTTCTTTTATATTAGACACCATATTGCAAGTGCATTTAAAATTAGCAATGCATAACATTTATTTCCTTGAAATTTGTCTTCCAAAGAGTTCACGGTGCTTCAGTGTCAGTTAAACAAGGATTCGTGTGAAATTTTTATTAAACCAGATTTACTGGGAAATTCCTGCCCAGATAATACTTTATTTTGATTTTATTCAGTTCCTTCCCAATCACTGAGCCTTTTAGTTAGAGCTTTCAACTATAGCAAATGCCTTAGAAGGCCAATTTTTAAGTTGCTATTATAATACCCTAATGGAATCACGCATCGTTTTCCTTCGCTCAGATATGGCACACAGTAGGCCCCTGATGAAATACTGAATGAGTGAATGGGTAAAATTGCTTTTTATCATTTCATTCAGCAATTTCATTCTTATCTTGGTCCATTTCATGTTCTAATGTTTATCAACACCAACTCAAGAAGGTTAGGGATCCATTAATTTATTAAGTATTTGGTGCATACCTACTATGTGCAAGGTGCTAGGAATGCCAAGTCAACCAGACACAGATGCAGTCCCTATCTCCCTCCAGGCCACGCTGGGGGGGAGAGAGGGATACTAACCAAAAAGTGACAGAAACACGACTAAACAAGATTATAGTAGCCAATAGAAAGGTGAATATACAGCTTACTACAAGTACATATAGAAGAAGGCTTAGTCTAACTGGGGCCTCAGAAGATGACCAGAAGAAGCAACATTTATATTAAGACTTAGAGAAAGGCGAAGGTAAGTGGTGGAAGGAGAATAGTATGAGGAAAGGGAAGGTTTCTGCCTCTGAATTGTAGGGCTCTGGGCAAGTCCCTTGAGCTTAGGCTCTGAACCTTCTTCTTTCTCTGCAAAACGGTGACAGTAATAATGCCTGTGCCATAGAGCTCTAATGAGTAAAGAGTTGGACTTTATTTGTACATTACCTAGGATGTTAGTAAGTACTTAATAAACATTTTCTGGTGGCCATAACAGCCTGGAGTCAGGCTTCCTGAGTTCCAATCCACTTAACTAGCTGTTTGACCTTGGACAAGATGTTTTCTTCCTATCCTTTAGTTGGCCCATCAAGATAACAGTATCTGCCCATAGGGTTGTTGGAGGACACCATGAGTTCTTTTATGGGAAGCATGACACAATTCTTGGCACATAATATGTGCCATAGGAATGTTAACTTATATTAGCAATAAAAAAATCCTACAAGCCCAATGAGGCAGGTGTTTAGAAATTATTCCATAGCTTTTAAGGCAATTGAAATTTTAAAAGAGGGGATCCCTGGGTGGCACAGCAGTTTAGCGCCTGCCTTTGGCCCAAGGCGCGATCCTGGAGAGCCGGGATCGAATCCCACGTCGGGCTCCCGGTGCACGGAGCCTGCTTCTCCCTCTGCCTGTGTCTCTGCCTCTCTCTCTCTCTCTGTGTGTGACTATCATAAATAAATAAAAATTAAAAAAAAGAAAAAAGAAAAAACAAAAACAAAAAGAACCTAAGTGCCTGTCCATGTTTACTTAGCTAACCAGTTCCATTATCTGAAACCCAGACACACAATTTCTGATTCTAACCTCACTCCAAGAGGCCTCCTCAAGCCCGAGGAAAAACTGCCTTCTTGGGATCTCAGGGAAGAATCCTTCACATAATAATATGACCATTGGTAATAATGTCTCTCAGTTCTTTCCAAATCCATAAAGATGCATTTCCTGATGAGTGACTGAGCTGTGAAGAAAGAGATAAGAAACCCTCATCCCTCTGAATTACTTGTGTCAGAATATTTTAACCATAGTACTACGGAGAGTAAATTATCCTTATTAACAGGAAATACGTCTCAGATTGGAATCTGAGCAATCAGATGGGCAGAGAAAAAACGCTTGGACTCGCTCTTCATCTTTTAAAGACAAAGGAGAGCTTTTCTATGTACAAAGTCAAGATAGCCTTAGGGAATAAGAGTCTGCAGCATGGAATCCCACTGCACAGCCGGGACGCCCGCGCTCCAGGTCTTCCTGATCCCAAATCCCTGGGCCTGTCCCCCAACACAGGCTGCCAAGCTGAGGTCATTTGCAATTGCTCTCTTAGGAGCTCCGGGGAAGGGGGAAGGAGCTAGATAGGATGGGACGGGACGTGTGGAGGCCGAGAAAATTAAGGCCATTCCACTTTAAGTTCAGGGTTAGCACACATCCAGCCATCCCACAACCCTGCGAAGAAGACCTGAAATTTGCATTAATTCAGTCACAGCAGAAAAACAAAAGTTTACAGCTTAACGTCTTAGAAAGCCCCGCATTAGCTTAAGAACTGAGCCCAGGCCAAGGGCTGGAAGCCCCTATTAGAATGAGAAAAGAGCTCAATGCCCTTGAAGGCCCCAGAGCAAAATGTAAACAGAACTTGAGGAATTGCTCCAGCCCTTCTTTTTTTGTTTAATTTTAATTTTTATTTATTTATGTATTTATTTATTTATGATAGTCACAGAGAGAGAGAGAGAGAGAGAGAGAGAGAGGCAGAGACAGAAGCAGGCTCCATGCACCGGGAGCCAGATGCTGGATTTGATCCCGGGTCTCCAGGATTGCGCCCTGGGCCAAAGGCAGGCGCTAAAACGCTGTGCCACCCAGGGATCCCTGCTCCAGCCCTTCTGGAGGTCCCCGAGACCACCCCTTAAAACTAAGCTAAAACCCACCTCGGGGTCGAAGTCCCTGCTCCGCTGTGTCGGGCGAACTTGGACACAAGCTCCAGCTTGTAAATAAACCCTCGTGTGTTTGCATCAGTGTCGGCTTCTGGGTGGTTTCTTGGATTCGCAATCTTGGGCACAACAGTCTGAGATAAAAAAAACAAAACCAAAAGAATCTCAACAAAACCAAAAGATGCAGGCAGAGCGAACGCAGGATTCTGAGAGAAGCGGCGGAGACCCGGGGTTTGGGGGCTCTTCAGTGGAAGCCCCTGCAGACTGGGGATGCGGGATGCTCAGCCCCAGAGCCAGAGGACTCAGTGTCCCCACCCACATCCCACCCCTCAGCGCCCAGTATCAGAGAGCACCACAGCACCGCCCACTGGAGGCCGGAGGCGCTGACGCCCACCCCGCCTCTGACTCCACAGGTGCATCTCCCTCCCAGGCAGATGCACACTGAGATGACAATGAGCCCCATGGCCCATCCCCAGACCCCGCACAGACCACTCGCTGCCACCAAGTGGTTGGACCACAGAGGCTGCAGAGCTTCAGCTCTCCTTGGAAAGTAGGGTCTAGCTTCCTTTGTACTTTGGGCTTTATTTTCATTTCTTTACTTTGATTCTTTTTTATTAATTGCTTTCTTTTAATTTTTATGTATGTACCTTATATATTTCTTATTTTTGCTTTCATGGTACTTTAATTGTGTTTCTTATTTTGGGATTTAGAATCTTTTAACAAGCAGGCCAAAATAATCTGGTGGTTTTTGTTTGTTTGTTTGTTTGTTTTTTTAAGGAGGTCATTTGTTATTGTTTTTCTTCTTCTTTTTTTTTCTTCCTTCTTTCTTTACTGGAAAAAATAATGAGATGGAGACATTCACCTCCATAAAGTAACATGAGGTCGTACTCACAGCCAGGAGGTTCATCAATACACATACATGATGTCTAACTAGAGTTTAAAACAATGATTATAAAGATAGCAGCTGGGCTGGAAAAAGAGCACAGAAGAAAACTGGAGAATCCCTTACTATAGAAATAAAAGAACTAAAATCTAGTCAGGCCAACGTTAAAAATGCTGTAACTGAGATGCAGTCCCAAGAAAGGTTATGGACCACAGAGGCAGACTGAGGGAACTCAGCGACTTATTAAAACAATAACATTCATACCATCGGAGACTCAGAAGATAAAGAGAGAGAAAAGGGGGCAGAAGGTTTATTTGAACGAATTATGTAAACTTCTCTAACCTGAGGAAGCACACAGACACTGAAATCGAGAGACAGAGAACTCCCAATAAATTCAACAGAAGCTGACCTTCACCCTGGCACTTCAGAGTCAAAGTCACAAAATACACAGTTGAGAAAAGAATTCTGAAAGCAGTGGTGGTGGGGCTTTGGGGGTGGGGGTAGTCCTTACCTACAAGGGAGGATGAATCAATTTGCAGCAGATCTGTCCACAAACGTGGCAAGCCAGAAGGAAGTTGGAAGGAAATATTCAATATGCTGCATGGGAAAAGTATGCAGCCAAGAATTCTTTCTTCTGTTTTTTTAAGGTTGAACATCAAAATTTATTTAATCTCACAAGGAAGAAATTAAAAATCTCTGAACATAAAATGCCATTTTCCTCAATCATAATAGCAGAAATTTACGGTTTTAAAATTTTTTTAGTTGGAGTTCAATTTGTCAGAATTCTTTCTTCAGCAAGGCTGTCATTCAGCATAGAAGGAGAGATAAAGAGTTTCCCAGACAGGCCAAAAATAAAGGAGTTCATGACCACTAAACCAGTCCAGTAAGGAATTTTAAGAGGGACTCTTCTAGTGCGGGGAAAAAAAGAGACCAAAAGCAACAAAGACTAGAAAGGACCAGAGAACGTAACCAGAAAAACCAACTCTACCGGTAACACAAAGGCACTAAGTTCATATCTTTCAATAATCACTCTGAATGCTGATAGACTAAATGCTCCAATCAAAAGATATAGGGTATCAGAGTGGATTAAAAAACATGATCTGGGATGCCTGGGTGGCTCAGGGGTTGAGCATCTGCTTTGGCTCGGGTCATGATCCCGGGGTCCCAGGGGATCAAGGCCCACATCAGGCTCCTCGAATGGAACCTCATTTTCCCTCTGCCTATACCTCTGCCTCTCTGTGTCTCTCATGAATACATAAATAAAATCTTTAAAAAAGATAAAAGATAAAGAGATGAGAAAGGACCCAAATAAAATCACAAATGAGAAAAGAGAAATAACAACCAACACTAGAAAAAGAAAAACTAACACTAGAGAAATACAAACTATTTTAAGAGAACATTATGAAAAATTATATGCCAGCAACCTACAACCTGGAAGAAATAGATCAATTCCTTCCTAGAAATATATAACATAGCAAAAATGAAAAAGGAAGAAATAAGAAACTTGAACAGATAACCAGCAAAGAAATTGAATCAGCAATCAAAAATCTCCCAACAGGAGATGCTTAGATCAATAGAACAGAATGGAAAGCTGAAACAAGATACAAACCTATAACCTTATGATCACTTAATCTTCAACAAAGCCGGAAAGAATATCCAATGGCAACAAGACAGTCTCTTCAACAAACCCTAACCCTGACCCCAGGATAAGAACAAATGGTGTTGGGAAAACTAGGCAGCCACATGCAGAAGAATGAAACTGGACCACTTTCTTACACCATGTATATAAAAAATAAATCCAAAATGGACGAAAGACCTAAATGTGAGACCTGAAACCAGAAAAAGAAGAAAAGATAGGCAGCAGTGTCTTTGACAATGGCCATTGGATCTTCTTTCTAGATATGCCTCTGAGGTGAGGGAAACAAAAGCAAAAATACTATTGGGTCTTCATCAAATTGAAAAGCGTCCGCAAAGGGAAGGAAAGAACCACAGCTAAAAGGCAACATACAAAATGAGAGGAGATATTTGTAAACAACACATCCAATAAAGAGTTAGTATCCAAAATATATAAAGCAAATATAAATCTCAGCAACCTAAACACAAATTATCCAACTGCAAATGGGCAGAAGACATGAATGGACTTTGTCTCTGACAAGACATCCAGATGGCCACCAGACACACGGAAAGACACTCAGCGTCACCCATCATCAGGGAAATGCAAACCAAAACCACAATGAGATGTCACCTGACAGCCGACAGAATGGCTAAAATCAACAACACAAGAAACAACAGGTGTTGGTGAGGCTATGGAGAAGGGGGAGCCCCCTTACACTCCTGGTGGGCATGTGAACAGGTGCAGCCACCATGGAAAACAGTGTGGAGGGTCCTCAAGAAGTTAAAAATAGAGCTACCTTACGATTCCAAAATTGCACAGCTAGGTATTTACCCCGAGGATACAAAAGTAGTTTAGAAGATTCGAAGAGGGACACGCAGCCCACTGTTTGTAGCAGCGTTATCAACAACAGCCAAACTGTGCATACAGCCCAGATGTCCATCGGCAGAGGAATGGGCAGAGACGATGTGGTAAATATACACACTGCGACATCACTCGGTCATCAGAAGGGATGAAATGAAGCCATTTACAATGACGTGGGAGAAGTGGAAAGGACTTATGCTAAATGAACTCAGTCAGAGAAAGACAGATACCAAATACCATACAATTGCATTCACATGTGAATTTTAAGAAACCAAACAAACTGGCAAAGGGGTGGAGGGGGTGGATGAGACGAGCAAACCAGGAAACACACTCTTAACCACAGAGAATAGACTAATAAATACCAGAGGAAGGTGGGGGGGATGGGGAATCAGGGGATGGGGATAGTGGAGGGCACCTGTGACCAGTACCAGCCGTTGTATCCAAGGGTTGAATCACTATGTGGTAAACCTGAAACTATATCATACTGTGTTTACAAACAGGAATGCAAGTAAAACTTTAAAATGATAATTGGTAGTATTGATGAAACATGTGCGCACAAGAGATAAAATCAGAAAGGCAACTGAAAATCCACATAAAGAGTATTTAGAGCCACAAATCCCCTCCTTAGCTCAGCTCAGGAGAAGCCTGCCATGTCTTTTCTGACCCCAGCAGAAGCCTGGATTTTGATGCTCTGGGGAGGCCACTGACTTGGTGGAGTCAGGCTATCTTTGAACCCAAAACCTAAACAGAGTGCGTAAAACTAACTGCCCAGGATACTAGGAGCCCCAGTGCAGACACATGCCAAGACCCAAACTCTAACCGTACACAGACATAACCCTAACCCTACGCTTAAGCCTAATGTTAACAAGACCTATCACTAATCAGAAACAAAACACAAACCCCAAGACTGAAACACATTCACTGAACTTTCCTGCCAACCCTCACCCTAACTCTGAAACCTATTCTAAACCCTTAACCCTGATCCCTACCTTAAATCTAACCCTAACCCTAACCTCTAACCCTAACCTTAACTTAATGTACTCAAATCCTGTTTCTAATCTTAATCTTTATCCTAACCCTGACCCTCTAATACTAACCCTATCTCATACCCCAAACTGTACCCTAACCCATTCCGAAAAACTAACCCCTAACCCACTCCATAACCATAACCCTTTTTCAAAACCGTACCCTGACCCTGACCTGACCTTAACCCCTAACCAATCACTAACCCTAACCCTAGCCCTAACCCCTAACCTAGCCCTAAATTTTACCCTAACCCCTAACCCTAACTCACACCCTCACCCCTAACCCTAAGTGCAAGCCTAAGCCCAAACCTCACTCTAACCCTAACCCTAACCACAACTCCTATCCTCCTGCCTTAATCCCTAAAGCCTAAACCCTAACCTTAAATCCTGTTCCTAATCCTAACCCTAACCCCTTTTCCTAATCCCTAACCCCCATCCTAACTCCTAACCACTGACCCTGACCTTTATCCCTCACCCTAACCTCTAATCTGTAACCATAAGCATAATCACTAACCCCTAACATCTAACTTAAACTTAACCACCTACTGCCTCCCTTCCTCTGACCCTACCACTAATTCTACCCATTCACTTACCCTGTGGTTCTGAGGAGTCCCTTCTGATGTGGATGTGGCCCCTAACGGCGCCTCCAGAGTCCTCCAGGGGGTCCTGAGGAAGCCGGGCTCCTGTGAGTGCGGACGTGGCCCCCTGTGTTCCTGAGTCATAGTCAGCGGGTCCTGAGGATGACGGGCTCCTGTCACTGTGGACTATGCCTCACATCCTCTGGAAGCCTCGCAGCAGGTCCTCAGGAGGCCAGAGGCTCCGCCTGCCTGGACATGGCCCCACGTCCCCCTGAAAACTCACTGCGGGTCCTGAGGAGGCTGTGTGCTCCTGTTAGCATAGACGCAGCCCCATATGTCCCGAAGCCAAGTGCAGGTCCTGAGGAGGACGGGGGTCCTGTCAGTGTTGACGTGGCCCCAATTTTCCTCAAGCCTCACCATAATACCTGAGGAGGCTGGGGGCTCCTGTCAGCATGGACGTGGCCCCAAATCTTCCCAAAACTTCAGAGTGGGTCCTAAGGAGGCTGGAGACCTGTCAGTGTGAATGCGGTCCCCACATCTTTCTTAGGCCTCACCATAGGCCCTGACAAGGCTGGGGTCTTCTGTCTGCATGGAGGCATCCTCCTATTTCCTGAAGTCTACACCGGGGGTCCTGAGGAGGTCAGTGTCCTGTCAGTGTGGATGTGGCCCCACATCCTCCTGAAGCCTCACCATGGGTTCTGAGGAGGCCGGGGCTCCTGTCACCATGGATGCAGCCCCCATCTTCCAGAAGCCTCCACTTGGGTCCTTAGGAGTCCGGGAGCTCTTGCCAGAGTGGACGCAACACCACATCTTCCTGAAGCCTCCCCGCGGGTCCTGAGGAGGCCCAGGGGCTGCTGTCAGCGTGGATGTGGTCCCACATCTTCCTGAAGCCTCCCCGCGGGTCCTGAGGAGGCTGGGGCTCATCAGCGTGGACGCGACCCAACATCCTCCTCAGGCATCCCAAGCACAGGCGAGCTCCTGTTAGTCAATTGCCCCTCTCAGTGCCCATCACCCATTCACCCCCACCCCCCGCCCTCCTCCCCTTCCACCACCCCTAGTTCCTTTCCCAGAGTTAGGAGTCTTTATGTTCTGTCTCCCTTTCTGATATTTCCCACACATTTCTTCTCCCTTCCCTTATATTCCCTTTCACTACCCACTATGTTCTTTATGCTGTGTTTTGTCAAATGCTTTTTCTGCAACTCTTGAGAGGATCGTATGCCTTTGTCCTTTCTCTTGTTTTTGTTTTTAAGATTTTATTTATTTACCCATGAGGGACAGAGAGCGAGAGAGCAAGAGAGAGAGAGAGAGGCAGAGACACAGAGACATAGACAGAGGGAGAAGCAGGCTCCATGTAGGGAACCCGACCTGGGACTCAATCCTAGGAATCCAGGATCAGGCCCTGGCCAAAGGCAGGAGCTAAACCGCTGACCCCCCCCCCCCCCATGTCCTTTCTCTTGTTAATGTGATGGATCATGGTGACTGATAGCCAGAGGGGACGCAGGTGTTAGATGGGTAAAATAGATGAAGAATATTAAGAGCTATAAGCATCTGGTTCTCAAATAAATAAGTCACAGATTTTTAGAAAGTACAGCCTAGGCAATAGAGTCAGTACTATTGTGACAACTTTGTATGGGGACAGATGGTGATGACACTTCTCGTGGGGAGATGAGTATGCAGAGAATTGTCAAATCACTAAGTTGTAGCGCTGAAACTACTGTAACATTGTGTGTTGACTGTACTCCAATAATATCAAAGAAAAGGGGTTTCTGATGGGACTCACGGTGAGTCCATGAAAGGCATTAAAATGGTCATTACACATATGAAGGCACCTCTGAAGAGGGGATAAAGATGCTCACATGTCTTGATGTGAATTTTCAGAAGATTTACTTGAGAGAGGGTGCAGTGGGGAGGGGTGGAGGGAGAGGGGGAATCTGGAGCAGACTCCTCACATACCAGTGACCAGGTCTGGGTGAGGACCACGTGAGGACCACAGTCACCAGGTACAGGTGAGCCCCATGTGGGACCCAGAGCCACCAGGACCAGATGAGGCTCAGGTGGGGACCAAAAAGACCAGGTCCAGGTGAGGCCCAGGTGGCAACCAGATTCATCAGGTCCAGGTGAATCCCAGGTGGGGACCAGATTCCCCCCTCCAGGTAAGGCCCTGGTGGTGACCAAAGTCACAAGGTCTAGGTGAGGCCCAGGTGGAGACACAGTCTCCAGGTCCAGGTGAGGCAAAACTGAGGACCAGAGTCAACAGGTCCAGCTGAGGCACAAGAGGGGACCAGAGTCACCAGGTCCAGGTGAGGCCCAGATGAGGATCAGAGTCACCAGATCCAGGTGAGGCCTAGAAGGAGACCACAGGACCCAGGTCCAGGTGAGCTGCATGTGGGAACCAGAGCCACCAGGTCCATTTGTGGCCCAGGTGGGGACCACAGTCACCAGGTCCAGGTGAAGCCCAGGTGGGGACCAGATTTACCAAGACCAGGTGAGGCCCAGGTGATGACCAGAGTCACCAGGTCTGGGTAAGGAACAGGTAAGGACCAGATTCACCAGGTAGGGGTGAGGCCCCGGTGGGGACCAGAGTTGCCAGGTCCGGGTGAGACCCAGGTGGCAACCACACTCAGCAGGTCCAGGTGAGCCCAAGCTGAGGACCAGTGTCACCAGGGCCAGGTGAGGCCCAGATGGGGACCAGAGTCACCATGTCCAGGTGAGGCCAGAAGGACACAACAGGTACCAGCTCCAGCTGAGGTCCATGTGCAAACCAGAGTCACCCAGTCCAGGTGAGGCCCAGGAGGGGACCAGAGTCACCAGGTCAAGGAGAGGCCCAGAAGGGGACCAGAATCCCCTGATCCAGGTGAGGCTCAGGTGTGGAACAGATTAACCAGGTCCCAATGACACCCAGGGGAGGATCAGAGCGACCAAGTCAAGGTGTGGCCCAGATGGTGATCAGAATCACCAGGTTCAGGTGAGGCCAAGAAGGGGACCACAGTCACCATGTCCAGGTGAACCTGATGTGGGAACTAGAGCCACCAGATCCAGGTGAGGCCCATGTGAGGACCACAGAAACCAGATCCAGATGAGGCCCAGGACGGGACCAGAGTCACCAGGTCCAGGTGAGCCCAGGTGGGAAACAGATTCACCAGGTCCGGGTGAGGCCCAGGTGGGGAACACAGTCACCAGATCCAGGTGAGGCACAGGTGGGGAACACAGTCACCAGGTCCAGGTAAGGCCAAGCAGAGGACCAGAGTCACCAGTACCAGGTGAGGCCCAGGTGGGGACCGGAATCACCAGGTACAGATGAGGCTAGAAGGAAACGAGAGACACAACGTCCAGGTGAGGTCCATGTGGGAACCAGAGTCACCAGATGCAGGTGAGGCCAGGTGAGGACCAAAGTTAACAAATCCAGGTGTGTCCCAGGTGGGGAACAGAGAAACCCTGTCCTGATGATGCCTAGATAGGTACCAGAGACACCAGGTCCAGGTGAGGCCCAGGTGGGGACCAGTTACTAGATCCAGGTGAGGCCAAGCTGAGGACCAGAGTTACAAGGTCCCAGTAAGACTCAGGTGAGGCCCAGGTGGGGACCACAGTCACCAGGTCCAGGTGGGGACCAGAGTCACCAGGTCCGGGTGAGAACCAGGCAAGGACCAGATTCACCAGGTCCAAGTGAGGCCCACGTGAGGACCTAAGTCACCAGGTATGGATGAGGCTCTGGTGGGGACCAGAATCACCAGGTCCAGGTGAGGTGCAGGTGGCAACCACACTCACCAGGTCCAGGTGAGGCCCTGGTGGGGACCAGAGTCACCAGGTACATGAGAAGCTAGAAACACTACAGCCACCAGGTCCACATGAGGTCTATGTGGGAACGAGAGTCACCAGTCACAAGTGAGGCCCAGGTGGGGATCAGACTCACAGGTCCAGGTGAGACCCAGGTGGGAACCAGTGTCACCATGTCCAGGTGTGGCCCAGGTGAAGATCAGAGTTAACAGGTCCAGGTGGGTCCCTGTTAAGGAACAGTGTAACCATGTCCTGATGCTACCCAGGTGGGTACCAGAGACACCAGGTCCAGGTGAAGCCCAGGTGGGGACCAGAGACATGAGGTCCAGGTGAGGTCCCGGTGGGAACCACAGTCACCAGGTCAGGTGAGGCCATGCTGAGGATCAGAGTCACCAGTTCCAGGTGAGGCCCAGGTGGGGCCAGAGTCACCTGGTACAGAAGAGGCTAAAGTGAGGACCAGAGTTACCAGGTCCAGGTGAGTCCCAGTAGGGAATAGAGTAACCATGTCCCGATGATGCCCAGGTAGGGACCAGAGTCACCAGGTCCAGATGAGGCCCAGGTGGGGAGCATATTCACTAGGTCCAAGTGAGGCCCAGTTGTGGACCAGAGTCACCAGGTCTAGTTGAGGCCTAGAGGGGTACCAGAATCACCTGGTCCAGGTGACATCCAGATGGGGACCAGAGTCACCAGGTCAGGGTGAGGCCCAGAGGGGTTCCAGAGTCATCATGTCCAGGTGAGGCTCAGGTGTAGAACAGAGTAACCAGGCCCCAATGATGCCCAGGTGAGGACCAGAGTCACCAGGTCTGGGTGAGGCCCAGATAGGATCAGTCACCAGTTCCAGGTGAGGCCAAGAAGGAGTCCACAGCAATCAGGTCCAGGTGAGACCCAGACGGGGACCAGATTCACCAGGTCCAGGTGAGGCCCAGGTGGTGACCAGAGTCAACAGGTCCGGGTGAGGACCAAGTAAGGACCAGATTTACCAAGTCCAAGTGAGGCCCACATGGGGACCTGAGTCACCAGGTACGGGTGAGGCCCAGGTGGCAACCACACTCACCAGGTCCAGGTGAGGCCAACCTGAAGGCCAGAGTCACCAGATCCAGGTGAGGACCTGGTGGGGACCGGAGTCACCAGGTAAATGTGAGGCTAGAAAGACACCACAGTCACCAGGTCCAGGTGTGGTTCATGTGGGAACGAGAGTCACCAGGTCCAGATGAGACCCAGGTGGGGACCACAGTCACCAGGTCCAGATTGAGGCCCAGGTGAGGCCCAGAGTCATCAGGGCCAGGTGAGGCCAAAGTGTGGATCAAAGTTATCAGGTCCAGGTGAGTCCCAGGTGGGGAACAGAGTAACCATGTCCCAATCATGCCCAGGTGGGACCAGAGTCACAAGGTCCAGACAAAGCCCAAGTGAGGAGTAGATTCACCAGGTCCAGTTGAGGCCCAGTTGAGGACCAGAGTCCTCAGCTCTGGGTGAGGCCCAGCGGGGGACCAGAGTCACCCGGTCCAGGTGATATCCAGGTGGGGACCAGAGTCACCACGTCAGGTGAGGCCCAGAGGGGGACGAGAATCACTAGGTCCAGGTGAGGCCCCGATGTGGAACTGAGTAACCAGGTCCCATGATGCCCATGTGAGGACCAGATTCACCAGGTCCAGGTGAGGTCCATGTGGGAACCAGTCACCTCGTCCAGGTGAGGCCCAGGTGGGACCACAGTCACCAGGTCAGGGTGAGGTCCAGAGGGAGACCAGAGTCACCAGGTCCAGGTGAGGCCCAGGTGTAGAAGAGAGTAACCAGGTCCCAATGATGCGCAGGTAAGGACCAGAGTCACCAGGTCCAGGGGAGGCCCAAATGTGGATCAGAGTCGTTTTGTTCCAGGTGAGGCCAGAAGGAGACCACAGGAACCAGGTCCAGGAGAGCCCCATATAGGAACCAGAGCCACCAGATCCAGGTGAGGTCCAGGTGGGGACCACAGTCACAAGGTCCAGGTGAGGCCCAGGTGGCAACAAGATTCACCAAGCCCAGATGAGACCCAGGTGGTGACCAGAGTCACCAGGTCCAGGTGAGGACCAGGTAAGGACCAGATTCACCAGGTCCAAGTGAAGCCCGGGGGGGGGGGGGGAACCAGAGTCACCAGGTAAGGGTGAGGCCCAGAGGGGGACCAGAGTAACCAGTTTAGTTTGAGGTCCAGAGTGGAACCAGAGGTCCCCGGTCAAAGTGAGGCCCAGGTGTGGAATAGAGTATCCAGGTCCCAATGATGCCTAGGTGAGGACCAGAGTCACTAGGGCCATGCAAGGCCCAGACGAGGATCAGAATCACCAGGTCCTGGTGAGGAATAGGAGACCACAGTCACCAGTATCAGGTGAGCCCCATGTGGGAACCAGAGGCACTATATCCAGCTGAGTCCCAGGTCCATGTGAGGCCCACGTGAGGACCAGATTCATCAGGTCGAATTGAGGCATAGCTGGGGACAAGAGTCACCAGGTCTGGGAGAGGCCTAGGTGGGGACAAGATTCACCATGTCTGAGGTCAAAGTGGGGACGAGAGTCACCAGGTCCAGGTGAGGCCAAACTGAGGACCAGAATCACCAGATCCAGGTGAGGTCCATGTTGGAAAGAGAGTCACCAGGTCCAGGAGAGGTCCAGGTGGGGACCAGCGTCACCAGGTACAGGGGAAGCCCTTGAAAGAACCAGAGTCAACAGTTCGAGGTGAGGCGCAGGTGGCAACCAGAGTCAGCAGGTCCAGGTGAGGCCAAGGTGGGGACCACAGTCACCAGGTCCAGGTGAAACCAAGCTAAGGACCAGAGACACCAAATCCAGGTGAGGCCCAGGGGGACGGGGACTGGAGTCACCAGGTACAGGTGAGGCTAGAACAGCAGAGAGACCAGGTCCAGGTGAGGTTCATGTGGGAACCAGAGTCACAGGTCCAGGTGAGGTTCATGTAGGAACCAGAGTCACCAGGTCCAGGTGAGGCCCAAGTGAGGACCAAAGTTAAATGTTCCAGAGTCTCACTTGGGAAACAGATTAAACATATCCCAATCATGCCCAGGTGGGTACAAGAGTCACCAGGTCCAGGTGATACCCAGGAGGGGAACAGAATCACCAGGACCAGGTAAGGCTCAGGTGGAACTAAGTCACATGGTTTGGGTGAGGCCTAGTTGGGGACAAAAGTCATAAGACCACTCGAGGCCCAGGTGGGAACACAGTCACCAGGTCCAGGTGAGGCCAAGCTAAGTACCAGTGGCACCAGGTCTAGCTGAGGCCCAGTTAGGGACTGGAGTGACCAAGTATAGGTTAGTTTAGAAGGACACCATAGTCATAAAAACGCAGCTAGTGGGATCCCTGGGTGGCACAGTGGTTTAGTGCCTGCCTTTGGCCCAGGGCGCGATCCTGGAGATCCGGGATTGAGTCCCACGTCAGGCTCCCAGTGCATGGAGCCTGCTTCTCCTCCCTCTGCCTGTGTCTCTGCCTCTCTCTCTCTCTGTGACTAACATAAATAAAATAAAATTCTTTAAAAAAAAACCACAGCTAGTTGAAAGCTGGCTTCTAGGGATGCTGCCTTTTGAGAGCTGAGCCCAGGGCAGGACTGTCCCCTATCCTGACTTCCTGTAGACATAGCTCCTACATCCTTCAGTGAGGTGCTAGAAGAGGTTGTGTGAAAAGCATGTGGAAGTGTCAGGATACCTGAGTCCAATACAGTGATTTCCAACAGCCTAGTTAAATTAGAATCCTGCCTTCTCAATTAGAGTATCGCTAGGTTATAACTCCCATGTTTGAGCGGGTAGCAGACATCTGCCGCCCAGGGATACGCACGTCTGAGAGGCGAGCTTATGGCCTGTATGTCCCACATCCTGACTGCATGTACGGTCCGCTTCCACAGCATTTCCTTCGATGCGGGGCAGATGCGGAGTGAGAACCAAGCGTCTACCTTGTCAGTGTCGCGCCTAGCGTACAGCCCTCTCCAAGGCCTCCAGTGGATTGAGCTTGTTGCTTGTACCTCCCACATGCTGACCCCCTGTAAGCTTCGCTTCCAAAGGACTTCATTCGATACGAGACGCAAGTTTGGTGAGAGGCAAGTGTCTTTTAGCTGAATCCAGCGACTTCTGAGGAATTCCTCCCTCAGATGGGAGCTCCATACTAACTTCCAAAGCTGAGTACCACGTTGAATGCCGTCTCTCTGAGGAACTTCGTTCTGCGAGATGAGCTGACCCGCGGTCCTGCACTGCCTGCAGATGGAGTTACGAACATCCTCCCAAGACATATTTGTCAGAAGCTCATGGGACGCAAGGGTCCCTGACGCTGCAGGCTTCAATGGTTGTGTCTCCAGGTGCAGTAGAGCGGTATTCACGGAACGACCTGACTCACAATGCTGCTACGTTCTCACGGCCATAAGAACGCAGCTAGTAGAAAGCTGGCTTCGACGCCTGCTTCCTTTTGAGGCCTGAACTGCGGGCAGGACCCCCTCGCATCCTGCCTGCCCGTAGATATAGCTGCTGACATCCTTACGTGAGGTGCTGGGAGAGGTTGTGAGAAACCCGAACCCTAACCATAAACCTAACCCGAACCCGAACCCTAATCCTAACGCGAACCCTAACCCTAACCATAAACCTAACACTATCCCCTAACCCTAACCCGAACCCTAACACTAACCCTAACCCTAACCCTAACCCTAAGCCTAACCCGAACCCGAACCTTAACCCTAACCCTAACCCTAATCCGAACACTAACCCGACCCTAACCCTATCCCTAACCCTAACCCGAACATAATTCTAACCCGAAACCTAACCCTAACACTAACCCTAACCCTACCTCGAATCCTAACCCCAACCCTAACCCCAACCCCAACCCCAACCCTAACCCTACCATAACCCTAACCCTAATCCGAACCCGAACCCTAAACCCAACACTAACCCTAACCAGAACCCAACCCGAAACACAACCCGAACCCTAACCCCAACCCTATCCCTAACCCGAAACCGAACCCGAAACCTAATCCGAAACCTAACCCTACCCTACCCCTAACCCTAACGCTAACCCGAACCCTACCACTAACCCTAACCCTAAACGTAACCTGAAACCTAACACTAACCCGAACCCTAACCCGAACCCTAAACCTAACCCTAACCCGAACTCTAACTCTAAGCTAACCTGAAACCCGAACCCTCAACCTAACCCTAACCCTAACCCTAACCCTAAACCTGACCCGAACCCTAACCCGAACCCTAACCCTAACCCTAACCCGAATCCTAACCCAACCCCGAACCCTAAACCGAACCCTAACCCTAATCCGAATCCTAAACCCAACACCAACCCCAAACCCAAACCCAACCCTAACCCTAATCCGAATCCTGACCCTAAAACTAACCCGAACCCTAACGACTAAACCTACCCCTCACCGTACCCTAACCATAACCCTAACCCTAACCCCAAACCGAACCCTAACCCTAACCCCAACCCAAACCCCAACGCCAACCCCAACCCTAACCCTAACCCTAACCCAAACCCCTACCAAAACCCAACCCCAACAGCAACACTAAACCTAAACTGAACCAGAACACTAACTCTAACCCTAAACCAAACCCTAAACCTAACCCGAACCCGACCCGAACCTCAACCCGAAGACTAAACCAAACCCTAACCCGAAACCGAACCCGAACCCTTACCTGAACCATAACCCTACCCAGAACCCGAACCCTAACCCTAACCCTAACCCGAATCCTAACCCGACCCCGAACCCTAAATCGAACCCTAACCCTAATCCGAACCCTAAACCCAACACCAACCCCAAACCCAAACCCAACCCTAACCCTAATCCGAATCCTGACCCTAAAACTACCCCGAACCCTAACGACTAAACCTACCCCTCACCGTACCCTAACCATAACCCTAACCCTAACCCCAAACCAAACCCTAACCCTAACCCCAACCCAAACCCCAACACCAACCCCAACCCTAACCCTAACCCTAACCCAAACCCCTACCAAAACCCAACCCCAACAGCAACACTAAACCTAAACTGAACCAGAACACTAACTCTAACCCTAAACCAAACCCAAAACCTAACCCGAATCCGACCCGAACCTGAACCCTAACCCTAACCCCAACCCGAACCCCAACCTCAACCCGAAGACTAAACCAAACCCTAACCCAAAACCGAACCCGAACCCTTACCTGAACCATAACCCTATCCAGAACCCGAACCCTAACCCGAACCCTATCCCGAACCCTACCGCGAACGCGAAAACGAACCCTAACCCGAACCCTATCCCGAACTCTAACCCGAACCATAACCATAACCCTAAGCCTAAACCTACCCTTAACCCTAACCCTAACTATAACCCGAACCCTAACCCGAACCCTGACCCGAACCCTAACACTAACCCTAACCCTTAACCGAACCCGAACCCAAACCCTAACCCTAAACCAAAACCTAACCCTAACCCTAACTTAAAACATAACAATAACCCTAAACCGAATCCGAACCCGAACCCTAACCCTAACCCTAACCCAAACCGGAGCCCGACCTTACTCCTAACCCTAACTCTAACCTGAACCCTAACCCTAATCCGAACCCTCAACCTAACCCTAACACGAACCATAAACCTAACCCTAACACTAACCACAAACCCAACCCTAACCCTATCCATAACCCCAACCCCAACCGCAACCCGAAACCTAACCTTACCCTAACCCGAACCCTAACACGAAACCGAACCCCAAACGAAACCTAACCCAACACTAAACCCAACCCTAACACTTCCCCGAGCCCTAACCCTAACCCGAACCCTAACGCTGTTCCAAACCCTAACAATAACCCTAACCCGAACCTTAACCCGAACCCTAACACGAACCCTAAACCGAACCCTAACCCTAACCCGAACCCGAACCCTAAACCGAACCCTAACCCCAAACACAACCTAAACCCTAAACCGAAGCCTAACCCTAACCCGAACACGAACCTGCACCGGAACACTAAACCCAAAACTAACCCTAACCCGAACCCGAACCCGAAACCCAACCCGAACCCTAAACCTAACCCTAGCCCTAACCCTATCCCTAACCCTATCCCTAACCTTAACCCGAAACCTAACTCGAAACCTAACCTTACCCTAACCCTAACCCTACCCCTAACCCTAACCCTAACACGAACCTGAACCCTAAGCCTAACCCGAACCCAAACCCTAACCCTCAACCTAACCCTAATCCTAACACGAACCCTAACCCTAAACCTAACCTGAAACCTAACACTAACCCTAACCCGAACCCTAACCCTAACCAGAACCCTAACCCTGACCCTAATCCGAACCCTAACCCTAACCGTAACCCTAACCTGAACCCGAACCATAACCCTAACCCTAACCCTAATCCGAACACTAACCCGACCCTAACGCAAACCCTAATCCTAACCCTAACCTGAAACCTAACCCTATGTCTAACACTAACCCTTACCTGAACCGTAACCCAAACCATAAAGCGAACCCTAACCCGAACCCTAAACATAAACCGAACCCTAACCCGAACCCGAACCCTAACCCGAACATAATCCTAACCCGAAACCTCACCCTAACCCTAACCCTAACACTAACTCGAACCCGAACCCCAACCCGAACCCCAACACCAACCCTAAACCTTCCCCAACCCTAACCCTAACCCGTACCCTAACCCTAACCTTAAACCTAACCCCAACCCCAAAACCAACCCGAACCATAAACCGAACCCTAACCCTAACCCGAACCCTAAACCCAAACCCAACCCCAAACCCAACCCTAACCCTAACCCTAAACCTGACCCTAAAACTAACCCGAATCCTAACCACTAACCTACCCCTAACCCTAACCCTAAACATAACCATAATCCTAACCCAAAACCCAACCACAACCCTAACCCCAACCCAAACCCCAACCACACCCCTAACCCTAACCCTAAGCCGAACCCCAACCCTAACCCTAAACCTAACCCAAACCCCAACCCCAACCCCAACAGCAACACTAACCTAAACCGAACCAGAACACTAAACCTAACCCTAACCCAAACTCTAACCCTAACCCGAACCCGACCATAACCCGAACCCTAAACCTTACCCGAACCCAAACCCCAACCCCAACCCGAACACTAAACCAAACCCTAACCTGAACCCTAACCCTAACCGGAACCCTAAGGGTTAGCGGTAGGGTTAGGGTTAGGGTAAGGTTAGGTTTCGGGTTAGGTTTCGGGTTAAGGTTAGGGTTAGGTTTAGGGTTAGCGTTTGGGTTCGGGTTTTGCTTAGGGTTCGGGTTCGGGGTAGGGTTAGGATTAGGGTTCGGGTTAGGGTTAGTGTTAGGGTACGGTTTAGGGTTTGGGTTCGGGTTCGGGTTATGGTTCGGTTTAGGGTTATTGTTATGGTTCGGGATAGGGTTAGGGTTCGGGTTAGGATTAGGGCCCGGGTAAGTGCTAGGGTTCGGTTTAGTGTTGGGGTTAGGTTTCGGGTTGGGGTTCGGTTTCGGGTTAGGGTTAGGGTTAGGGTTAGGTTTGGGGTTGGGGTTGGGGTTGGGGTTAGGGTTCGAGTTAGGGTTAGGTTTAGTGTTAGGGTTAGGGTTAGGGGTTCGAATTTGGGTTCGGGTTAGGTTTCGGGTTAGGGTTAGGAATAGGTTTAGGGTTAGGATTAGTGTTCAGGTTTTGGTGAGGGTTAGGTTTAGGGTTCGGTTTTCGGTTATGGTTCGGGTTTGGGGTAGGTTTAGGATTAGGGTTGGGTTTAGGTGTCGGGTTAGGGTTAGGGTTAGCGTTAGGTTTAGGTTTCGGGTTATGGTTATGGTTAGGATTAGTGTTCGTGTTAGGGTTAGGGTTAGGGTTTGGCTTAGGGTTCGGGTTCGGATTAGGGTTAGGGTTAGGGTTAGGGTTAGGTTTCGTTTTAGGTCTCTGGTAAGGGTTAGGGTTCGGGTTAGTGTCGGTGTTAGGTTTCCGGTTGGGTTTCGATTTGGGTTCGGGTTAAGGTTAGTGTTGGGGTTAGGGTTCGGATTAGGGCTAAGGTTAGGTTTAGGGTTAGGGTTAGGTTTCAGGTTAGGGTGGGCGTTGGGGATGGAGTTGGTGTTGGGGTTGGGGTTAGTGTTAGGGTTAGGTTGGGGGTTTGGGTTTGGGTTGGGGTTGGGGATAGGGTTAGTGTTGGGTTTGGGGTTAGGGATAGGGTTAGGGTTAGCGTTAGGTTTCGGTTTAGGGTTAGGAGTGGGGTCAGGGTTAGGGTTAGGGTTCGGGTTCGGGTTAGGGTTAGGGTTAGGATTCGGGTAAGGGTGAAGGTTCAGGTTCAGGTTAGCTAAGGGTTAGAGTTTGGGTTAGGGTTAGGGTTAGGGTCGGGTTAGTGGTAGGTTTAGGGTTAGGGTTCGGTTTCGGGTTCGGGTTAGGTTTAGGGTTAGGGTTAGGGTTCGGGTAGGGTTAGGGTTAGGTTTAAGATTCTGGTTAGGTTTAGGGTTCGTGTTAGGGTTAGGGTTAGGGTTCGTGTTAGGGTTAGGATTTGGGTTAGGGTCAGCGATAGGGTTAGGGTTAGGGGTCGGGTTTGAGTTAAGGTTTGGGTTAGGGTTAGGGTTAGGTTTAGGGTTGGTGTTAGGTTTAGGTTTAGGGTTCGGGTTAGGGTTATGGTTAGGGTTCGGTTTAGGTTTAGGGTTAGGGTTAGTTTGAGTGTTAGGGTAATGGTTCGGGTTAGGGTTAGGGTTCGGGTTCGTGTTAGGGTTAGGGTTAGGGGTAGGGTTAGGGTTAGGGTTGGGTTCAGGGTTCGGGTTGGATTTTGGGTTCGGGTTCGGGTTAGGGTTAGTTTTGGGGTTAGGATTCGGGTTCGGGTTCGGGTTCGGGTTAGGGTTAGGGTTAGGGTTCGGTTTAGGGTTCGGGTTGGGGTTGGGGTTAGGGTTCGGTTTAGGGTTCGGGTTGTGGTTGGCGATGGGGTTGGGGTTAGGGTTTGGGTTAGGGTTAGGGTTAGGGTACAGAGTAGGGTTAGGGTCGGGGTAGGGTTAGGTTTGGGGTTGGGGTTGGGGTTGGGGTTAGGGTTTGAGTTAGGGTTAGGTTTAGGTTTAGGGTGAGGGTTAGGGTTAGGGGTTCGGGTTCGGGTTAGGGTTCGGGTTAGGGTTAGGGTTAGATTTAGGAATAGGTTTCGGATTAGGGTTAGGTTAGTGTCAGGTTTAGGGTTAGGTTTAGGGTTCGGGTTTTGGTTAGGGTTCGGGTTCGGGATAGTTTAGGATTAGGTTTCAGGTTAGGGTTAGTGTTAGGGTTCGGTTTAGGGTTGGGGTTCGGGTTCGGGTTAGGGTTAGTGTTCGGTTTAGAGTTCGTGGTAGGGTTCGGGTTAAGGTTAAGGTTCGGGTTAGGGTTATTGTTAGGGTTCAGGATAGGGTTAGGGTTCGGGTTAGGGTTAGGGCTCGGGTAAGTGTTCGGGTTCAGTTTAGTGTTCGGGTTAGGTTTCGGTGAGGGTTTGGTTTCGAGTTAGGGTTACTGTTAGGGTTAGGTTTAGGTTTGGGGTTGGGGTTGGGGTTGGGGTTAGGGACAGGTTTAGGGTTGGGTTTGTGGTTTGGTTAGGGTTAAGGTTAGGGTTAGGGTTAGGGTTAGGGTTAGTGTTAGGGTTAGGGTGAGGGTTCGGATTAGGGTTAGGATTCTGGTTAGATTTAGGGTTAGGATTAGGGTTCGGGTTCCGGTTCAGGTTAGGGTTATTGTTAGGTTTTAGGTTAAGGTTAGGGTTAGGTTTTGGTTTAGGTTTAGGGTAAGGGTTCGGGTTTGGGTTAGGGTTAGTGTTAGGGTTCGTGTTAGGGTTCGTGTTAGGGTTAGGGTTAGGGTTATAGTTAGGGTTCGGGTTAAGGATAGGGTTAGGGTTCGGGTTAGGGTTCCGGTTAGGGTTAGGGTTCAGGTTAGGGTTTGGTTTAGTGTTCGGGTTGGGGTTGGGGTTTGGGTTCGGGTAAGGTTTAGGGTTCGGGTTATGGTCGGGTTCGGGTTAGGGTTAGAGTTTGGGTTAGGGTTAGGTTTAGTGTTCTGGTTCGGTTTAGGTTAGTGTTGCTGTTGGGGTTGGGGTTGGGGTTTGGGTTAGGTTTAGGGTTAGGGTTGGGGTTCGGCTTAGGGTTAGGGTTAGGGGTGTGGTTGGGGTTTGGGTTGGGGTTAGGGTTGTGGTTGGGTTTTGGGTTAGGATTATGGTTATGTTTAGGGTTAGGGTTAGGGGTAGGTTAGTGGTTAGGATTCGGGTTAGTTTTAGGGTCAGGTTTAGGGTTAGGGTTAGGGTTGGGTTTGGGGTTGGGTTTGGGTTTAGGGTTCGGGTTAGGGTTAGGGTTCGGTTTATGGTTCGGGTTGGTTTTGGGGTTGGGGTTAGGTTTAAGGTTAGGGTTAGGGTACGGGTTAGGGTTAGGGTTGGGGAAGGTTTAGGGTTGGTGTTGGGGTTCGGGTTGGGGTTCGGGTTCGAGTTAGTGTTAGGGTTAGGGTTAGGGTGAGGTTTCGGGTTAGGATTATGTTCGGGTTAGGGTTCGGGTTCGGGTTAGGGTTCGGTTTATGTTTAGGGTTCGGGTTAGGGTTCGCTTTATGGTTTGGGTTACGGTTCAGGTAAGGGTTAGTGTTAGACATAGGGTTAGGTTTCAGGTTAGGGTTAGGATTAGGGTTTGCGTTAGGGTCGGGTTAGTGTTCGGATTAGGGTTAGGGTTAGGGTTATGGTTCGGGTTCAGGTTAGGGTTACGGTTAGGGTTAGGGTTCGGATTAGGGTCAGGGTTAGGGTTCTGGTTAGGGTTAGGGTTCGGGTTAGGGTTAGTGTTAGGTTTCAGGTTAGGTTTAGGGTTAGGGTTCGTGTTAGGATTAGGGTTAGGTTGAGGGTTAGGGTTTGGGTTCGGGTTAGGCTTAGGGTTCAGGTTCGTGTTAGGGTTAGGGTTAGGGGTAGGGTTAGGGTTAGGGTAAGGTTAGGTTTCGAGTTAGGTTTCGGGTTAAGGTTAGGGATAGGGTTAGGGATAGGGTTAGGGCTAGGGTTAGGTTTAGGGTTCGGGTTGGGTTTCGGGTTCGGGTTCGGGTTAGGGTTAGTTTTGGGTTTAGTGTTCCGGTGCAGGTTCGTGTTCGGGTTAGGGTTAGGCTTCGGTTTAGGGTTTAGGTTGTGTTTGGGGTTAGGGTTCGGTTTAGGGTTCGGGTTCGGGTTAGGGTTAGGGTTCGGTTTAGGGTTCGTGTTAGGGTTCGGGTTAAGGTTCGGGTTAGGGTTATTGTTAGGGTTTGGAACAGCGTTAGGGTTCGGGTTAGGGTTAGGGCTCGGGGAAGTGTTAGGGTTGGGTTTAGTGTTGGGTTAGGTTTCGTTTGGGGTTCGGTTTCGTGTTAGGGTTCGGGTTAGGGTAAGGTTAGGTTTCGGGTTGCGGTTGGGGTTGGGGTTATGGATAGGGTTAGGGTTGGGTTTGTGGTTAGTGTTAGGGTTAGGTTTATGGTTCGTGTTAGGGTTAGGTTGAGGGTTCGGATTAGGGTTAGGGTTCAGGTTAGAGTTAGGGTTAGGAGTAAGGTCGGGCTCCGGTTTGGGTTAGGGTTAGGGTTAGGGTTCGGGTTCGGATTCGGTTTAGGGTTATTGTTATGTTTTAAGTTAGGGTTAGGGTTAGGTTTTGGTTTAGGGTTAGGGTTTGGGTTCGGGTTCGGTTAAGGGTTAGGGTTAGTGTTAGGGTTCGGGTCAGGGTTCGGGTTAGGGTTCGGGTTATAGTTAGGGTTAGGGTTAAGGGTAGGTTTAGGCTTAGGGTTATGGTTATGGTTCGGGTTAGAGTTCGGGATAGGGTTCGGGTTAGGGTTCGTTTTCGCGTTCGCGGTAGGGTTCGGGATAGGGTTCGGGTTAGGGTTCGGGTTCTGGATAGGGTTATGGTTCAGGTAAGGGTTCGGGTTCGGTTTTGGGTTAGGGTTTGGTTTAGTCTTCGGGTTGAGGTTGGGGTTCGGGTTGGGGTTAGGGTTAGGGTTCAGGTTCGGGTCGGATTCGGGTTAGGTTTTGGGTTTGGTTTAGGGTTAGAGTTAGTGTTCTGGTTCAGTTTAGGTTTAGTGTTGCTGTTGGGGTTGGGTTTTGGTAGGGGTTTGGGTTAGGGTTAGGGTTAGGGTTGGGGTTGGTGTTGGGGTTTGGGTTGGGGTTAGGGTTAGGGTTTGGTTTGGGGTTAGGGTTAGGGTTATGGTTAGGGTACGGTGAGGGGTAGGTTTAGTCGTTAGGGTTCGGGGTAGTTTTAGGGTCAGGATTCGGATTAGGGTTAGGGTTGGGTTTGGGTTTGGGGTTGGTGTTGGGTTTAGGGTTCGGATTAGGGTTAGGGTTCGATTTAGGGTTCGGGGTCGGGTTAGGATTCGGGTTAGGGTTAGGGTTAGGGTTCGGGTTCTGGGTAGGGTTATGGTTCAGGTAAGGGTTCGGGTTCGGTTTCGGGTTAGGGTTTGGTTTAGTCTTCGGGTTGAGGTTCGGGTCGGGTTCGGGTTAGGTTTAGGGTTTGGTTTAGGGTTAGAGTTAGTGTTCTGGTTCAGTTTAGGTTTAGTGTTGCTGTTGGGGTTGGGTTTTGGTAGGGGTTTGGGTTAGGGTTAGGGTTAGGGTTGGGGTTGGCGTTGGGGTTTGGGTTGGGGTTAGGGTTAGGGTTCGGTTTGGGGTTAGGGTTAGGGTTATGGTTAGGGTACGGTGAGGGGTAGGTTTAGTCGTTAGGGTTCGGGTTAGTTTTAGGGTCAGGATTCGGATTAGGGTTAGGGTTGGGTTTGGGTTTGGGGTTGGTGTTGGGTTTAGGATTCGGATTAGGGTTAGGGTTCGGTTTAGGGTTCGGGGTTGGGTTAGGATTCGGGTTAGGGTTAGGGTTAGGGTTCGGGTTAGGGTTCGGGTCAGGTTTAGGGTTAGGGTTAGGGTTAGGGTTAGGTTGAGGGTTCGGGTTTCAGGTTAGCTTAGAGTTAGAGTTCGGGTTAGGGTTAGGTTTAGGGTTCGGGTTAGGGTTCGGGTTAGTGTTAGGTTTCAGGTTACGTTTAGGGTTAGGGTTAGTGGTAGGGTTCGGGTTAGCGTTAGGGTTAGGGGTAGGGTAGGGTTAGGTTTCGGATTAGGTTTCGGGTTCGGTTTCGGGTTAGGGATAGGGTTGGGGTTAGGGTTCGGGTTGTGTTTCGGGTTGGGTTCTGGTTAGGGTTAGTGTTGGGTTTAGGGTTCGGGTTCGGATTAGGGTTAGGGTTATGGTAGGGTTAGGGTTGGGGTTGGGGTTGGGGTTAGGGTTGGGGTTAGGATTCGAGGTAGGGTTAGGGTTAGTGTTAGGGTTAGGTTTCGGGTTAGAATTATGTTCGGGTTAGGGTTAGGGATAGGGTTAGGGTCGGGTTAGTGTTCGGATTAGGGTTAGGGTTAGGGTTAAGGTTCGGGTTCGGGTTAGGCTTAGGGTTAGGGTTAGGGTTAGGGTTAGTGTTAGGGTTCGGGTTAGGGTTAGGGGATAGTGTTAGGTTTATGGTTAGGGTTAGGGTTCGCGTTAGGATTAGGGTTCGGGTTCGGGTTAGGTTTATGGTTAGGGTTCGGGTTTCTCACAACCTCTCCCAGCACCTCACGTAAGGATGTCAGCAGCTATATCTACGGGCAGGCAGGATGCGAGGGGGTCCTGCCCGCAGTTCAGGCCTCAAAAGGAAGCAGGCGTCGAAGCCAGCTTTCTACTAGCTGCGTTCTTATGGCCGTGAGAACGTAGCAGCATTGTGAGTCAGGTCGTTCCGTGAATACCGCTCTACTGCACCTGGAGACACAACCATTGAAGCCTGCAGCGTCAGGGACCCTTGCGTCCCATGAGCTTCTGACAAATATGTCTTGGGAGGATGTTCGTAACTCCATCTGCAGGCAGTGCAGGACCGCGGGTCAGCTCATCTCGCAGAACGAAGTTCCTCAGAGAGACGGCATTCAACGTGGTACTCAGCTTTGGAAGTTAGTATGGAGCTCCCATCTGAGGGAGGAATTCCTCAGAAGTCGCTGGATTCAGCTAAAAGACACTTGCCTCTCACCAAACTTGCGTCTCGTATCGAATGAAGTCCTTTGGAAGCGAAGCTTACAGGGGGTCAGCATGTGGGAGGTACAAGCAACAAGCTCAATCCACTGGAGGCCTTGGAGAGGGCTGTACGCTAGGCGCGACACTGACAAGGTAGACGCTTGGTTCTCACTCCGCATCTGCCCCGCATCGAAGGAAATGCTGTGGAAGCGGACCGTACATGCAGTCAGGATGTGGGACATACAGGCCATAAGCTCGCCTCTCAGACGTGCGTATCCCTGGGCGGCAGATGTCTGCTACCCGCTCAAACATGGGAGTTATAACCTAGCGATACTCTAATTGAGAAGGCAGGATTCTAATTTAACTAGGCTGTTGGAAATCACTGTATTGGACTCAGGTATCCTGACACTTCCACATGCTTTTCACACAACCTCTTCTAGCACCTCACTGAAGGATGTAGGAGCTATGTCTACAGGAAGTCAGGATAGGGGACAGTCCTGCCCTGGGCTCAGCTCTCAAAAGGCAGCATCCCTAGAAGCCAGCTTTCAACTAGCTGTGGTTTTTTTTTAAAGAATTTTATTTTATTTATGTTAGTCACAGAGAGAGAGAGAGGCAGAGACACAGGCAGAGGGAGGAGAAGCAGGCTCCATGCACTGGGAGCCTGACGTGGGACTCAATCCCGGATCTCCAGGATCGCGCCCTGGGCCAAAGGCAGGCACTAAACCACTGTGCCACCCAGGGATCCCACTAGCTGCGTTTTTATGACTATGGTGTCCTTCTAAACTAACCTATACTTGGTCACTCCAGTCCCTAACTGGGCCTCAGCTAGACCTGGTGCCACTGGTACTTAGCTTGGCCTCACCTGGACCTGGTGACTGTGTTCCCACCTGGGCCTCGAGTGGTCTTATGACTTTTGTCCCCAACTAGGCCTCACCCAAACCATGTGACTTAGTTCCACCTGAGCCTTACCTGGTCCTGGTGATTCTGTTCCCCTCCTGGGTATCACCTGGACCTGGTGACTCTTGTACCCACCTGGGCATGATTGGGATATGTTTAATCTGTTTCCCAAGTGAGACTCTGGAACATTTAACTTTGGTCCTCACTTGGGCCTCACCTGGACCTGGTGACTCTGGTTCCTACATGAACCTCACCTGGACCTGTGACTCTGGTTCCCACATGAACCTCACCTGGACCTGGTCTCTCTGCTGTTCTAGCCTCACCTGTACCTGGTGACTCCAGTCCCCGTCCCCCTGGGCCTCACCTGGATTTGGTGTCTCTGGTCCTTAGCTTGGTTTCACCTGGACCTGGTGACTGTGGTCCCCACCTTGGCCTCACCTGGACCTGCTGACTCTGGTTGCCACCTGCGCCTCACCTCGAACTGTTGACTCTGGTTCTTTCAAGGGCTTCCCCTGTACCTGGTGACGCTGGTCCCCACCTGGACCTCTCCTGGACCTGGTGACTCTCTTTCCAACATGGACCTCACCTGGATCTGGTGATTCTGGTCCTCAGTTTGGCCTCACCTGGACCTGGTGACTCTCGTCCCCACTTTGACCTCAGACATGGTGAATCTTGTCCCCACCTAGGCCTCTCCCAGACCTGGTGACTCTTGTCCCCAGCTATGCCTCAATTCGACCTGATGAATCTGGTCCTCACGTGGGCCTCACATGGACCTGGGACTCAGCTGGATATAGTGCCTCTGGTTCCCACATGGGGCTCACCTGATACTGGTGACTGTGGTCTCCTATTCCTCACCAGGACCTGGTGATTCTGATCCTCGTCTGGGCCTTGCATGGCCCTAGTGACTCTGGTCCTCACCTAGGCATCATTGGGACCTGGATACTCTATTCCACACCTGGGCCTCACTTTGACCGGGGACCTCTGGTTCCACTCTGGACCTCAAACTAAACTGGTTACTCTGGTCCCCCTCTGGGCCTCACCCTTACCTGGTGACTCTGGTTCCCCCCCCCCCCCCCCCGGGCTTCACTTGGACCTGGTGAATCTGGTCCTTACCTGGTCCTCACCTGGACCTGGTGACTCTGGTCACCACCTGGGTCTCATCTGGGCTTGGTGAATCTTGTTGCCACCTGGGCCTCACCTGGACCTTGTGACTGTGGTCCCCACCTGGACCTCACCTGGATCTGGTGGCTCTGGTTCCTATATGGGGCTCTCCTGGACCTGGTTCCTGTGGTCTCCTTCTGGCCTCACCTGGAACAAAACGACTCTGATCCACATTTGGGCCTCCCCTGGACCTGGTGACTCTGGTCCTTACCTGCGCATCATTGGGACCTGGTTACTCTCTTCTACACCTGGGCCTCACCTGGACCTGGTGACTCTGGTCTCCCTCTGGACCTCACCCTGACCTGGTGACTGTGGTCCCACCTGGGCCTCACCTGGACGAGGTGACTGGTTCCCACATGGACCTCACCTGGACCTGGTGAATCTGGTCCTCACATGGGCATCATGGGACCTGGTTACTCAGTTCCACATCGGGGCCTCACCTGGACCTAGTGATTCTCGTCCCCCTCTGGGCCTCACCTGACGTGGTGACTCTGGTCCCCACCTGGATATCACCTGGACCGGGTGACTCTGGTCCCCCGCTGGGCCTCACCCAGAGCTGAGGACTCTGGTCCTCAACTGGGCCTCAACTGGACCTGGTGAATCTACTCCTCACTTGGGCTTTGTCTGGACCTTGTGACTCTGGTCCCACCTGGGCATGATTGGGACATGGTTACTCTGTTCCCCACCTGGGACTCACCTGGACCTGATAACTTTGATCCACACTTTGGCCTCACCTGGCCCTGATGACTCTGGGCCTCACCTGGGCCTCAATCTGGACCTGGTGACTGTGGTCCCCACCTGGGTCTCATCTGGACCTGGTGACTCTCGTTCCCACATGAACCACACCTGGACCTGGTGACTGTGGTGTCTTTCTAGCCTCACATTTACCTGGTGACTCCGGTCCCCACCAGGTCCTCACCTGGATCTGGTGACTCTGGCCTTCAGGTTGGCCTCACCTGGACCTGGTGAGTGTGGTTGCCACCTGGGCCTCACCCGTACCTGGTGACTCAGGTCCCCATGTGGGCCTCACTTGGACTTGGTAAATCTGGTCCTTACTTGGTCCTCACCCGGACCTGTTGACTCTGGTCACCACCTGGGCCTCACCTGGACCTGGTGAATCTGGTCCCCGTCTGGGTCTCACCTGGACCTGATTGCTGTGGACTCCTTCTTGGCCTCACCTGGAACTGGTGACTGATCCTATCTGGGCCTCACCCAGACCTGGTGACTCTGGTCCTCACCTGGGCATCATTGGGGCCTGGTTACTCTGTTCTACACCTGAGCCTCACCTGGACATGATGACTCTGGAACCCCTCTGGGCCTCACCCTGACCTGGTGACTCTGGTCCCCATCTGGATGTCACCTGGACCAGGTGATTCTGGTACCCCTCTAGGCCTCAACTAGACCTGGTGACTCTGGTCCACAACTGGGCCTCACTTGGACCTAGTGAATATGCTCCCCACCTGGGCCTCATCTGGACCTGGTGACTCTGGTCCCTACCTGGGCATCATCGGGACATGGTTACTCTATTCCCTACTGGGACTCACCTGGACCTGGTAACTCTGGTCCTCACTTTAGCCTCTTCTGTACCAGGTGACTCTGGCCCCACCTGGGCCTCACCTGGAACTGGTGACTCTGATCCTCAGCATGGCCTCACCTGACCTGGTGACTGTGGTTCCCACCGGGACCTCACCTGGACCTCATGTCTCTGGTCCCCACCTGGGCTTCACCTGGACCTGGTGTCTCTGGTACCCACCTGGGTAGCATCAGGACATGGTTACACTGTTCCTTAACAGGGACCCACCTGGACCTGTTAACTCTGATCTTCACCTGGGCCACACCTGGACATGGTGACACTGGTTCCCACCTGGGTCTCACCTGGACCTGTGAGTCTGATCCCCACCTGGGCCTCACTTGTGACTGGTGACTCTCGTTCCCACATAGACCTCATGTGGACCTGGTGGCTGTAGTGTTTCTAGCTTCTCATGTACCTGGTGACTCTGGTCCCCACCAGGGCCTCACCTGGACCTGGTGAGTGTGGTTGCCACCTGCACCTCACCTGGACCTGGTGATTCTGGTCCCCACCAGAGCCTCATCCATACCTGGTGACTTAGGTCCTCACGTGGGCCTCACTTGGACCTGGTGAATCTGGTCCTTGCCTGGTTCTCACCCGGACCTGGTGACTCTGGTCCCCACCTGGACCTGGTGACTGTGGTCCCCACCTGGGCCTCACCTGAGTCTTACTGGGACCTTGTAACTCTGGTCCTCAGCTTGGCCTCACCTGGATCTAGTAACTGGTCCCCACCTGGGCCTCACCTGGACCTGGTGTCTCTGGTACCTATCTAGGCATCATCAGGACAGGGTTTCTCTGTTCCCCACCTGGGACACACCTGGATTTGTTAACTTTGGTCCTCACCTGGCCTCACCTGCATCTGGTGACTCTGGTTCCCACATGGACCTCACCTGGACGTTGTGTCTCTCGTTTCCTTCTAGCCTCATCTGTACCTGGTGATTCCGGTCCCCACCTGGGCCTCACCTGGTACTGGTGACTCTGGTCCTCTGCTTGGCCTTACCTGGACCTGGTGACTGTGTTCCCCACCTGTGCCTCACCTGGATCTGGTGACTGTGTTCCCCACCTGGGCCTCACCCGGACCTGGTGAATCTGTTTCCCACCTGGGCTCACCTGGACCTGGTGACTCTGGTCCCGTCCTGGGCCTCATCTGGATCTGGTTTCTGTGGTCCTCACATGGGCCTCACCTGGATCTGGTGGCTCTAGTTCCCACATCAGGTTCACCTGGACATGGTGACTGTGGTCCCCTTCTTGGCCTCACCTGAACCTGGTGATTCTGATCACCATCTGGGCCACACCTTGACTTGGTCGCTCTGATCCTCCCCTGGGTGTCATTGGGACCTGGTTAATCTGTTCCACACCTGAGCCTCACCTGGATCAGGGGATTCTGGTCCCCTTCTGGGCCTCTCCTTGACCTGGTGACTCTGGTCCCCTCCTGGGCCTCACCTGGACTGGGTGACTCTGGTTTGCACATGGACCTCAGCTGGAGCTGGTACCTGTTGTGTCCTTCTGGCCTCACCTGGACATGGTGACTCTGGTCCCCATCTGGGCCTCACCTGGCCCTGGTGACACTGGTCCTCAGCTTGGGCTCACCTGGACCTGCTGAGTGTGGTTGCCACCTGGGTCTCACCCGGACCTGGCAACTCTGGTCCCCACCGGGGCCTCACCCCTACCTGGTGAATCTGGTCCTTACCTGTTCCTTACCCAGACCTGGTGACTCTGGTCATCACCTGGGCCTCACCTGGTCTTGGTAAATCTGGTCCCCACCTGGGCTTCACCTGGACCTGGTGACTGTGGTCCCCACCTGGGCCACAAATGGACCTGGTGGCTCTGGTTCCCACATGCAGCTCACCTGGACCTGGGTCCTGTGGTCTCCTTCTAGGCCTCACCTGGATCTGGTGACTCTGATCCTCATCTGGGCCTCACCTGGACCTGGTGACTCTGGTCCCCTCTTGTGCCTCAGCTGGACCTGTTGACTCTGGTCCTCAGTTTTGCCTCACCTGGACCTGGAGACTGTGTCTCCACCTGGGCCTCACCTAGACCTTGTGACTTTGGTCACCACCAGGGCCTTACCTGGAGGGGGGAATCTGGTCCCCACCTGGGATTCACCTGGACCTGATGAATCTGGTTGCCACCTGGGCCTCACCTGGACCTGGTCTTTTTGGTCCCCACCTGAGCCTCATCTGGTCCTGGTGGCTCTGGGTCCCACATGGGGCTCACCTGTACCTGGTGACTGTGGTCCTCACGTGGTCCTCACCCAGACCTGGTCACTGGTATGTGAGGAGTCTGCTCCAGATTCCCCCTCTCCCTCCACCCCTCCCCACTGCACCCTCTCTCAAGTAAATCTTCTGAAAATTCACATCAAGACATGTGAGCATCTTTATCCCCTCTTCAGAGGTGCCTTCATATGTGTAATGACCATTTTAATGCCTTTCATGGACTCACCGTGAGTCCCATCAGAAACCCCTTTTCTTTGATATTATTGAAGTACAGTCAACACACAATGTTACAGTAGTTTCAGCGCTACAACTTAGTGATTTGACAATTCTCTGCATACTCATCTCCCCACGAGAAGTGTCATCACCATCTGTCCCCATACAAAGTTGTCACAATAGTACTGACTCTATTGCCTAGGCTGTACTTTCTAAAAATCTGTGACTTATTTATTTGAGAACCAGATGCTTATAGCTCTTAATATTCTTCATCTATTTTACCCATCTAACACCTGCGTCCCCTCTGGCTATCAGTCACCATGATCCATCACATTAACAAGAGAAAGGACATGGGGGGGGGGGGGTCAGCGGTTTAGCTCCTGCCTTTGGCCAGGGCCTGATCCTGGATTCCTAGGATTGAGTCCCAGGTCGGGTTCCCTACATGGAGCCTGCTTCTCCCTCTGTCTATGTCTCTGTGTCTCTGCCTCTCTCTCTCTCTCTTGCTCTCTCGCTCTCTGTCCCTCATGGGTAAATAAATAAAATCTTAAAAACAAAAACAAGAGAAAGGACAAAGGCATACGATCCTCTCAAGAGTTGCAGAAAAAGCATTTGACAAAACACAGCATAAAGAACATAGTGGGTAGTGAAAGGGAATATAAGGGAAGGGAGAAGAAATGTGTGGGAAATATCAGAAAGGGAGACAGAACATAAAGACTCCTAACTCTGGGAAAGGAACTAGGGGTGGTGGAAGGGGAGGAGGGCGGGGGGTGGGGGTGAATGGGTGATGGGCACTGAGAGGGGCAATTGACTAACAGGAGCTCGCCTGTGCTTGGGATGCCTGAGGAGGATGTTGGGTCGCGTCCACGCTGATGAGCCCCAGCCTCCTCAGGACCCGCGGGGAGGCTTCAGGAAGATGTGGGACCACATCCACGCTGACAGCAGCCCCTGGGCCTCCTCAGGACCCGCGGGGAGGCTTCAGGAAGATGTGGTGTTGCGTCCACTCTGGCAAGAGCTCCCGGACTCCTAAGGACCCAAGTGGAGGCTTCTGGAAGATGGGGGCTGCATCCATGGTGACAGGAGCCCCGGCCTCCTCAGAACCCATGGTGAGGCTTCAGGAGGATGTGGGGCCACATCCACACTGACAGGACACTGACCTCCTCAGGACCCCCGGTGTAGACTTCAGGAAATAGGAGGATGCCTCCATGCAGACAGAAGACCCCAGCCTTGTCAGGGCCTATGGTGAGGCCTAAGAAAGATGTGGGGACCGCATTCACACTGACAGGTCTCCAGCCTCCTTAGGACCCACTCTGAAGTTTTGGGAAGATTTGGGGCCACGTCCATGCTGACAGGAGCCCCCAGCCTCCTCAGGTATTATGGTGAGGCTTGAGGAAAATTGGGGCCACGTCAACACTGACAGGACCCCCGTCCTCCTCAGGACCTGCACTTGGCTTCGGGACATATGGGGCTGCGTCTATGCTAACAGGAGCACACAGCCTCCTCAGGACCCGCAGTGAGTTTTCAGGGGGACGTGGGGCCATGTCCAGGCAGGCGGAGCCTCTGGCCTCCTGAGGACCTGCTGCGAGGCTTCCAGAGGATGTGAGGCATAGTCCACAGTGACAGGAGCCCGTCATCCTCAGGACCCGCTGACTATGACTCAGGAACACAGGGGGCCACGTCCGCACTCACAGGAGCCCGGCTTCCTCAGGACCCCCTGGAGGACTCTGGAGGCGCCGTTAGGGGCCACATCCACATCAGAAGGGACTCCTCAGAACCACAGGGTAAGTGAATGGGTAGAATTAGTGGTAGGGTCAGAGGAAGGGAGGCAGTAGGTGGTTAAGTTTAAGTTAGATGTTAGGGGTTAGTGATTATGCTTATGGTTACAGATTAGAGGTTAGGGTGAGGGATAAAGGTCAGGGTCAGTGGTTAGGAGTTAGGATGGGGGTTAGGGATTAGGAAAAGGGGTTAGGGTTAGGATTAGGAACAGGATTTAAGGTTAGGGTTTAGGCTTTAGGGATTAAGGCAGGAGGATAGGAGTTGTGGTTAGGGTTAGGGTTAGAGTGAGGTTTGGGCTTAGGCTTGCACTTAGGGTTAGGGGTGAGGGTGTGAGTTAGGGTTAGGGGTTAGGGTAAAATTTAGGGCTAGGTTAGGGGTTAGGGCTAGGGTTAGGGTTAGTGATTGGTTAGGGGTTAAGGTCAGGTCAGGGTCAGGGTACGGTTTTGAAAAAGGGTTATGGTTATGGAGTGGGTTAGGGGTTAGTTTTTCGGAATGGGTTAGGGTACAGTTTGGGGTATGAGATAGGGTTAGTATTAGAGGGTCAGGGTTAGGATAAAGATTAAGATTAGAAACAGGATTTGAGTACATTAAGTTAAGGTTAGGGTTAGAGGTTAGGGTTAGGGTTAGATTTAAGGTAGGGATCAGGGTTAAGGGTTTAGAATAGGTTTCAGAGTTAGGGTGAGGGTTGGCAGGAAAGTTCAGTGAATGTGTTTCAGTCTTGGGGTTTGTGTTTTGTTTCTGATTAGTGATAGGTCTTGTTAACATTAGGCTTAAGCGTAGGGTTAGGGTTATGTCTGTGTACGGTTAGAGTTTGGGTCTTGGCATGTGTCTGCACTGGGGCTCCTAGTATCCTGGGCAGTTAGTTTTACGCACTCTGTTTAGGTTTTGGGTTCAAAGATAGCCTGACTCCACCAAGTCAGTGGCCTCCCCAGAGCATCAAAATCCAGGCTTCTGCTGGGGTCAGAAAAGACATGGCAGGCTTCTCCTGAGCTGAGCTAAGGAGGGGATTTGTGGCTCTAAATACTCTTTATGTGGATTTTCAGTTGCCTTTCTGATTTTATCTCTTGTGCGCACATGTTTCATCAATACTACCAATTATCATTTTAAAGTTTTACTTGCATTCCTGTTTGTAAACACAGTATGATATAGTTTCAGGTTTACCACATAGTGATTCAACCCTTGGATACAACGGCTGGTACTGGTCACAGGTGCCCTCCACTATCCCCATCCCCTGATTCCCCATCCCCCCCACCTTCCTCTGGTATTTATTAGTCTATTCTCTGTGGTTAAGAGTGTGTTTCCTGGTTTGCTCGTCTCATCCACCCCCTCCACCCCTTTGCCAGTTTGTTTGGTTTCTTAAAATTCACATGTGAATGCAATTGTATGGTATTTGGTATCTGTCTTTCTCTGACTGAGTTCATTTAGCATAAGTCCTTTCCACTTCTCCCACGTCATTGTAAATGGCTTCATTTCATCCCTTCTGATGACCGAGTGATGTCGCAGTGTGTATATTTACCACATCGTCTCTGCCCATTCCTCTGCCGATGGACATCTGGGCTGTATGCACAGTTTGGCTGTTGTTGATAACGCTGCTACAAACAGTGGGCTGCGTGTCCCTCTTCGAATCTTCTAAACTACTTTTGTATCCTCGGGGTAAATACCTAGCTGTGCAATTTTGGAATCGTAAGGTAGCTCTATTTTTAACTTCTTGAGGACCCTCCACACTGTTTTCCATGGTGGCTGCACCTGTTCACATGCCCACCAGGAGTGTAAGGGGGCTCCCCCTTCTCCATAGCCTCACCAACACCTGTTGTTTCTTGTGTTGTTGATTTTAGCCATTCTGTCGGCTGTCAGGTGACATCTCATTGTGGTTTTGGTTTGCATTTCCCTGATGATGGGTGACGCTGAGTGTCTTTCCGTGTGTCTGGTGGCCATCTGGATGTCTTGTCAGAGACAAAGTCCATTCATGTCTTCTGCCCATTTGCAGTTGGATAATTTGTGTTTAGGTTGCTGAGATTTATATTTGCTTTATATATTTTGGATACTAACTCTTTATTGGATGTGTTGTTTACAAATATCTCCTCTCATTTTGTATGTTGCCTTTTAGCTGTGGTTCTTTCCTTCCCTTTGCGGACGCTTTTCAATTTGATGAAGACCCAATAGTATTTTTGCTTTTGTTTCCCTCACCTCAGAGGCATATCTAGAAAGAAGATCCAATGGCCATTGTCAAAGACACTGCTGCCTATCTTTTCTTCTTTTTCTGGTTTCAGGTCTCACATTTAGGTCTTTCGTCCATTTTGGATTTATTTTTTATATACATGGTGTAAGAAAGTGGTCCAGTTTCATTCTTCTGCATGTGGCTGCCTAGTTTTCCCAACACCATTTGTTCTTATCCTGGGGTCAGGGTTAGGGTTTGTTGAAGAGACTGTCTTGTTGCCATTGGATATTCTTTCCGGCTTTGTTGAAGATTAAGTGATCATAAGGTTATAGGTTTGTATCTTGTTTCAGCTTTCCATTCTGTTCTATTGATCTAAGCATCTCCTGTTGGGAGATTTTTGATTGCTGATTCAATTTCTTTGCTGGTTATCTGTTCAAGTTTCTTATTTCTTCCTTTTTCATTTTTGCTATGTTATATATTTCTAGGAAGGAATTGATCTATTTCTTCCAGGTTGTAGGTTGCTGGCATATAATTTTTCATAATGTTCTCTTAAAATAGTTTGTATTTCTCTAGTGTTAGTTTTTCTTTTTCTAGTGTTGGTTGTTATTTCTCTTTTCTCATTTGTGATTTTATTTGGGTCCTTTCTCATCTCTTTATCTTTTATCTTTTTTAAAGATTTTATTTATGTATTCATGAGAGACACAGAGAGGCAGAGGTATAGGCAGAGGGAAAATGAGGTTCCATTCGAGGAGCCTGATGTGGGACTTGATCCCCTGGGACCCCGGGATCATGACCCGAGCCAAAGCAGATGCTCAACCCCTGAGCCACCCAGGCATCCCAGATCATGTTTTTTAATCCACTCTGATACCCTATATCTTTTGATTGGAGCATTTAGTCTATCAGCATTCAGAGTGATTATTGAAAGATATGAACTTAGTGCCTTTGTGTTACCGGTAGAGTTGGTTTTTCTGGTTACGTTCTCTGGTCCTTTCTAGTCTTTGTTGCTTTTGGTCTCTTTTTTTCCCCGCACTAGAAGAGTCCCTCTTAAAATTCCTTACTGGACTGGTTTAGTGGTCATGAACTCCTTTATTTTTGGCCTGTCTGGGAAACTCTTTATCTCTCCTTCTATGCTGAATGACAGCCTTGCTGAAGAAAGAATTCTGACAAATTGAACTCCAACTAAAAAAATTTTAAAACCGTAAATTTCTGCTATTATGATTGAGGAAAATGGCATTTTATGTTCAGAGATTTTTAATTTCTTCCTTGTGAGATTAAATAAATTTTGATGTTCAACCTTAAAAAAACAGAAGAAAGAATTCTTGGCTGCATACTTTTCCCATGCAGCATATTGAATATTTCCTTCCAACTTCCTTCTGGCTTGCCACGTTTGTGGACAGATCTGCTGCAAATTGATTCATCCTCCCTTGTAGGTAAGGACTACCCCCACCCCCAAAGCCCCACCACCACTGCTTTCAGAATTCTTTTCTCAACTGTGTATTTTGTGACTTTGACTCTGAAGTGCCAGGGTGAAGGTCAGCTTCTGTTGAATTTATTGGGAGTTCTCTGTCTCTCGATTTCAGTGTCTGTGTGCTTCCTCAGGTTAGAGAAGTTTACATAATTCGTTCAAATAAACCTTCTGCCCCCTTTTCTCTCTCTTTATCTTCTGAGTCTCCGATGGTATGAATGTTATTGTTTTAATAAGTCGCTGAGTTCCCTCAGTCTGCCTCTGTGGTCCATAACCTTTCTTGGGACTGCATCTCAGTTACAGCATTTTTAACGTTGGCCTGACTAGATTTTAGTTCTTTTATTTCTATAGTAAGGGATTCTCCAGTTTTCTTCTGTGCTCTTTTTCCAGCCCAGCTGCTATCTTTATAATCATTGTTTTAAACTCTAGTTAGACATCATGTATGTGTATTGATGAACCTCCTGGCTGTGAGTACGACCTCATGTTACTTTATGGAGGTGAATGTCTCCATCTCATTATTTTTTCCAGTAAAGAAAGAAGGAAGAAAAAAAAAGAAGAAGAAAAACAATAACAAATGACCTCCTTAAAAAAACAAACAAACAAACAAACAAAAACCACCAGATTATTTTGGCCTGCTTGTTAAAAGATTCTAAATCCCAAAATAAGAAACACAATTAAAGTACCATGAAAGCAAAAATAAGAAATATATAAGGTACATACATAAAAATTAAAAGAAAGCAATTAATAAAAAAGAATCAAAGTAAAGAAATGAAAATAAAGCCCAAAGTACAAAGGAAGCTAGACCCTACTTTCCAAGGAGAGCTGAAGCTCTGCAGCCTCTGTGGTCCAACCACTTGGTGGCAGCGAGTGGTCTGTGCGGGGTCTGGGGATGGGCCATGGGGCTCATTGTCATCTCAGTGTGCATCTGCCTGGGAGGGAGATGCACCTGTGGAGTCAGAGGCGGGGTGGGCGTCAGCGCCTCCGGCCTCCAGTGGGCGGTGCTGTGGTGCTCTCTGATACTGGGCGCTGAGGGGTGGGATGTGGGTGGGGACACTGAGTCCTCTGGCTCTGGGGCTGAGCATCCCGCATCCCCAGTCTGCAGGGGCTTCCACTGAAGAGCCCCCAAACCCCGGGTCTCCGCCGCTTCTCTCAGAATCCTGCGTTCGCTCTGCCTGCATCTTTTGGTTTTGTTGAGATTCTTTTGGTTTTGTTTTTTTATCTCAGACTGTTGTGCCCAAGATTGCGAATCCAAGAAACCACCCAGAAGCCGACACTGATGCAAACACACGAGGGTTTATTTACAAGCTGGAGCTTGTGTCCAAGTTCGCCCGACACAGCGGAGCAGGGACTTCGACCCCGAGGTGGGTTTTAGCTTAGTTTTAAGGGGTGGTCTCGGGGACCTCCAGAAGGGCTGGAGCAGGGATCCCTGGGTGGCACAGCGTTTTAGCGCCTGCCTTTGGCCCAGGGCGCAATCCTGGAGACCCGGGATCAAATCCAGCATCTGGCTCCCGGTGCATGGAGCCTGCTTCTGTCTCTGCCTCTCTCTCTCTCTCTCTCTCTCTCTCTGTGACTATCATAAAGAAATAAATAAATACATAAATAAATTAAAATTAAACAAAAAAAGAAGGGCTGGAGCAATTCCTCAAGTTCTGTTTACAGTTTGCTCTGGGGCCTTCAAGGGCATTGAGCTCTTTTCTCATTCTAATAGGGGCTTCCTGCCCTTGGCCTGGGCTCAGTTCTTAAGCTAATGCGGGGCTTTCTAAGACGTTAAGCTGTAAACTTTTGTTTTTCTGCTGTGACTGAATTAATGCAAATTTCAGGTCTTCTTCGCAGGGTTGTGGGATGGCTGGACGTGTGCTAACCCTGAACTTAAAGTGGAATGGCCTTAATTTTCTCGGCCTCCACACGTCCCGTCCCATCCTATCTAGCTCCTTCCCCCTTCCCCGGAGCTCCTAAGAGAGCAATTGCAAATGACCTCAGCTTGGCAGCCTGTGTTGGGGGACAGGCCCAGGGATTTGGGATCAGGAAGACCTGGAGCGCGGGCGTCCCGGCTGTGCAGTGGGATTCCATGCTGCAGACTCTTATTCCCTAAGGCTATCTTGACTTTGTACATAGAAAAGCTCTCCTTTGTCTTTAAAAGATGAAGAGCAGCGAGTCCAAGCGTTTTTTCTCTGCCCATCTGATTGCTCGGATTCCAATCTGAGACGTATTTCCTCTTAATAAGGATAATTTACTCTCCGTAGTACTATGGTTAAAATATTCTGACACAAGTAATTCAGAGGGATGAGGGTTTCTTATCTCTTTCTTCACAGCTCAGTCACTCATCAGGAAATGCATCTTTATGGATTTGGAAAGAACTGAGAGACATTATTACCAATGGTCATATTATTATGTGAAGGGTTCTTCCCTGAGATCCCAAGAAGGCAGTTTTTCCTTGGGCTTGAGGAGGCCTCTTGGAGTGAGGTTAGAATCAGAAATTGTGTGTCTGGGTTTCAGATAATGGAACTGGTTAGCTAAGTAAACACGGACAGGCACTTAGGTTCTTTTTGTTTTTGTTTTTTCTTTTCTTTTTTTTTTAATTTTTATTTATTTATGATAGTCACACACACACAGAGAGAGAGGCAGAGACACAGGCAGAGGGAGAAGCAGGCTCCGTGCACCGGGAGCCCGACGTGGGATTCGATCCCGGGTCTCCAGGATCGCGCCCTGGGCCAAAGGCAGGCGCTAAACTGCTGTGCCACCCAGGGATCCCCTCTTTTAAAATTTCAATTGCCTTGAAAGCTATGGAATAATTTCTAAACACCTGCCTCATTAGACTTGTAGGATTTTTTTATTGCTAATATAAGTTAACATTCCTATGGCACATATTATGTGCCAAGAATTGTGTCATGCTTCCCAGAAAAGAACTCAGGGGGTCCTCCAACAACCCTATGGGCAGATACTGTTATCTTGATGGGCCAACTAAAGGATAGGAAGAAAACATCTTGTCCAAGGTCAAACAGCTAGTTAAGTGGATTGGAACTCAGGAAGCCTGACTCCAGGCTGTTATGGCCACCAGAAAATATTTATTAAGTACTTACTAACGTCCTAGGTAATGTACAAATAAAGTCCAACTCTTTACTCACTAGAGCTCTATGGCACAGGCATTATTACTGTCACCGTTTTTGCAGAGAAAGAAGTAGGTTCAGAGCCTAAGCTCAAGGGACTTGCCCAGAGCCCTACAATTCAGAGGCAGAAACCTTCCCTTTCCTCATACTATTCTCCTTCCACCACTTACCTTCGCCTTTCTCTAAGTCTTAATATAAATGTTGCTTCTTCCGGTCATCTTCTGAGGCCCCAGTTAGACTAAGCCCTCTTCTATATGTACTTGTAGTAAGCTGTATATTCACCTTTCTATTGGCTACTATAATCTTGTTTAGTCGTGTTTCTGTCACTTTTTGGTTAGTATCCCTCTCTCCCACCAGCATGGCCTGGAGGGAGATAGGGACTGCATCTGTGTCTGGTTGACTTGGCATTCCTAGCACCTTGCACATAGTAGGCATGCACCAAATACTTAATAAATTAATGGATCCCTAACCTTCTTGAGTTGGTGTTGATAAACATTAGAACATGAAATGGACCAAGATAAGAATGAAATTGCTGAATGAAATGATAAAAAGCAATTTTATCCATTCACTCATTCAGCATTTCATCAGGGGCCTACTGTGTGCCATATCTGAGCGAAGGAAAACGATGCGTGATTCCATTAGGGTATTATAATAGCAACTTAAAAATTGGCCTTCTAAGGCATTTGCTATAGTTGAAAGCTCTAACTAAAAGGCTCAGTGATTGGGAAGGAACTGGATAAAATCAAAATAAAGTATTATCTGGGCAGGAATTTCCCAGTAAATCTGGTTTAATAAAAATTTCACACGAATCCTTGTTTAACTGACACTGAAGCACTGTGAACTCTTTGGAAGACAAATGTCAAGGAAATAAATGGTAGGCACTGCTAATTTTAAATGCACCTGCAATATGGTGTCTAATATAAAAGAAGTATTGTTATCTAATTTTTGCTATTTATTATCCTTTCCTGCTTTTCAGGTTGAGGAGGCATTATACTTGTTCGTAAGTGTTTTTCTATCCTTCTGATATAAAATTCTTACTTTGTTCCCATCGAAGGCACTGTTTAAGAATAAGGCAAAAATTAATTAAACTATTCTTAAAGTGTCTTCACACTTGGAGCCTGATTCATTTAAGTCAATTTTCAAAATAAATCTTATTTATTAGAAAAAAAACAAAGATTTATAGGGAAATTGAGAAGATAGTACAGAGAATTCTCATGCACTGGCACTCAATTTCTCCAATTATCGATATCTTATATTAGTACGGTACAAATATTAGCTAATGAATCAATATTAAAATATTTGCGTTGTCAGCTTTCTCCACAGTAAAGTGATTATTATTAGTATTAGTATTAGTATTAGTATTATATTATCATTATTATTTTAAGTCTTCCATAACATATTTTGTAGAAGGAAGTTACTATGTGTATTCCACACATAAGAGTGGGAAGCTATGCTCATCCACTTGAGGGTGGAATGTCTGCACAAATTGTTTGAAATTCCTCTACATGGGAGATTTCTCTTCCTTATGGGTTTGCTTGGTTGTTTCTTTTTCAAAGATGTTATTTATTTGAGAGCGAGAGGAAAGAAAAAGCATGAGCGAGAGGGGCAGAGGGAGAGAGAGGAGCAGGTTCCCTGATGACCAGGGAGCCTGCCTAGGGACCTGGATCATGATCTGAGCCTAAGGCAGAAGCTTAACTGACTGAGCCACCCAGGTGCCACTCTTTCCTTCCTTCCTTCCTTCCTTCCTTCCTTCCTTCCTTCCTTTCCTTCCTTTCCTTCCTTTCCTTCCTTTTTTTAAATAATAAATTTATTTTTTATTGGCGTTCAATTTGCCAACATACAGAATAACACCCAGTGCTCATTCCGTCAAGTGACACCCCCATTGACGGTCACCCATTCACCCCCACCCCCTGCCCTCCTCCCCTTCCATCACCCCTAGTTCTTTTCCCAGAGTTAGGAGTCTTTATGTTCTGTCTCCCTTTCTGATATTTCCCACACATTTCTTCTCCCTTCCCTTATATTCCCCTTCACTATTATCTATATTCCCCAAATGAATGAGAACATACCATGTTTGTCCTTCTCCGATTGACTTACTTCACTCAGCATAATACCTTCCAGTTCCATCCACGTTGAAGCAAATAGTGGGTATTTGTCGTTTCTAATGGCTGAGCAAGGCCCACCTTTTCTCTCTCTTCATCTTCATCTTCTGAGTGTCCTATGATATGAATGTTATTGTTTTAATAAGTCGCTGAGTTCCCTCAGTCTGCCTCTGTGGTCCATAACCTTTCTTGGGACTGCATCTCAGTTACAGCATTTTTAACGTTGGCCTGACTAGATTTTAGTTCTTTTATTTCTACAGTAAGGGATTCTCCAGTTTTCTTCTGTGCTCTTTTTCCAGCCCAGCTGCTATCTTTATAATCATTGTTTTAAACTCTAGTTAGACATCATGTATGTGTATTGATGAACCTCCTGGCTGTGAGTACGACCTCATGTTACTTTATGGAGGTGAATGTCTCCATCTCATTATTTTTTCCAGTAAAGAAAGAAGGAAGAAAAAAAAAAGAAGAAGAAAAACAATAACAAATGACCTCCTAAAAAAAAAAAAAAAAAAAAAAAAACCCACCAGATTATTTTGGCCTGCTTGTTAAAACGTAATGTAAATTTCACCTCTTCTTCGCAGGGGCCTTAAGTATTTCTGGAGAAGCCGGGTGTTGGCTTCCGTTTCCGAAGCTAACAGGCCTCTGCTGGAGCTGAGCAGGCAGCGCCTGAGCTTCCCATTGGAGGCACGTGTGCCCAGGTACCGCCCAGGGAGCCCACATGCGCTGTAGGCCTCATCCCCCTGAACAAACTAGGAGCCCGCCTGTGCTGGGGAGGCCTGTTCTGGGGCAGGGCCCCCCAAAAAACCACCAGATTATTTTGGCCTGATTGTTAAAAGGTAATGTAAATTTCACCTCTTCTTCGCAGGGGCCTTAAGTATTTCTGGGGAAGCCGGGTGTTGGGCTCCGTTTCAGTGAGACGTTTCGGGAGCTAACAGGCTTGGACCCATATACCCACCGCTTGTGATAGAAAGGGATATAGATTTGGGGATTTTCTATTGCCATAGGAGAGAACCCTAAAATACTCAGGATCTATGCTCAGAGTTAGTTTTATAGTTTAGCATTTGAGTATATATAAGATTCCCCCGTCTTTTTGTGCTCAGTATAGAGTGTTTAGGACCCCACAGCAGCATTTCAGGTCTGAGAGGGAACTGAAGGATCATCAGCTCTGGTCCTCTCCTCTGAGGCACAGGAAAGAAACTGAGAGTTCTGGAGGATTGGATTGTCCAAGTTCACACGCTTATTGGTGGTAGAGCTAGGTCTGAAGAAGGTCTTCCTAGAGATTGTTGCATCAAGACAGACACCATTGAACATAACTAGTTTAGATAGGCATTTGTGAAATAGACAATTTTGGGTTACTCTTTCTGCTTTTATACTTTCATATAAAGGTACGACTGCATCTAGGTTTCAGGATTACCCCTTCTGTTAGTTATAAGAGTAGATGATGTAAATATCAGTGTTTGCCATTTGAAATTCTCTGTTTAACTATTTTTAAATTGAGTTTTAAAAATATTAAACCTGGCACTTAGATCTCGGCTTGGACAAACTTAATCTGAGTAAGGTTGGCTTCTCTGAAAATATAGGCAATTAGATATAGAAGCATGAAGACTTGGAAAGTGAAAGGGTAGGCAAGGTCTCACGGCTGAGGTTTTTTTCGGGGAATACCTTTGTTTAATTCATTCATCAGGCAGTATTCTGATGGCGCACATGGAGACCTAATTCGAATCCCTTTTAGGGTGCTTCATGAAATGTAACTATCTGGCAGAAGAAAGACTACTTTGGTTGAATGTTTTATTGAGCTAAAGTGATTCTAATTCTAGATGAGCCTGAAGCTGTGATGTTAACGTGTTGTGGTCATTTAAAGAACTCTGGACCAGAATCGAGTCTTGGCTTTGCGCCTTGCCACCCGTGTGTCCCTGAGCAGTGTGCATTACTTCTCGTGTCTTCTCGGTTTCCTTATCTGTTAGTTGAGGGAATCGGTCTCCATACCGTTCATTAACTCTTTGTTTTTAATGACAATCACAGATTTGTCATTATTGGACCATCACTAATAAATATCACAAAAAGTGAATTCATTTCTCTTTCTCCCTCTCCCTCGTTTTTTGCATTTTTCCATTCTGGAACTTTGATTTGCTTCTCAGAATACTTAATTATTTGAACTGGGAAGGAGTTTCAGGTCATTTTCCATTCACATTCGTAACTTTTTATGATCTAATGAAGGTCATTTCATAAATGAATTGCTGAGGACGGCTGAGCCGTCCAGTACCTTTTTTTAATTTAAATTTAAATTTAGGGGATCCCTGGGTGGCGCAGCGGTTTGGCGCCTGCCTTTGGCCCAGGGCGCGATCCTGGAGACCCGGGATCGAATCCCACGTCGGGCTCCCGGCGCATGGAGCCTGCTTCTCCCTCCGCCTGTGTCTCTCTGCCTCTCTCTCTCTCTCTGTGACTATCATAAATAAATAAAAAAAATATTAAAAAAAAATTTAAAAAATAAATTTAAATTTAAAAAAAAAATTAATTTAAATTCAATTTGTCAACATGTAGTATAATACCCAGTGTTCATCACATCACTTGCCCTCCTTAATGTCCGTCCCCCAGTTACACTATCCTCCCACCCACCTCCCCTTCCGCAATCTTTTGTTTCCCTGAGTTAGGAGTCTCTCATAGTTTATCTTCTGTGAGACCCAGGAAATTTAACAAAAATCCCCTACCCCTGGACAAGCAGAGCAGTACTGATTCCATTTTGTGCTACACCTGCCACCTGCTGTATGACCCCCACATAACCTGCTTATTGCTTAAGGCACTGCCCCACCCTAGTCAAGCCGCTGGGCACACCCTAATCGGAAATCAGCTCATAACCATGTAACCCTGCTTTGTGCCCACCAAAACTGTGCACCAATTCTGAGCAAAGTAATAGGCCAGCTCAAATGGATACTATAGGGTAATGTAATTCAATCGGCCACTTGTGTGTGGACCGACATGACTGTGCAACTTTCTGCGTATCCCATGGGCCACTGGCCCCTATAAAGCTGCTACGCCTCTTAGTCTCGGGGTCCAAGTCCCTGCTCCGCTGTGTCGGGTACACTTGGACCCAAGCTCGAGGTTGTAAATAAACCCTCGTGTGTTTGCATCGGTGTCGGCTCCTTGGTGGTTTCTCAGATTAGCAATCTTGGGGACAACACTGCCTCTCTCAATTTTCTCCACTCAGTTTCCCTCCCCTCCCTTATGATCCTCTTCACTGTTTCCTACATTCGACATAAGAGTGAAACCGTATGATAATTCTTTCTCCACGTGGCTTATTTTATTCAGCATAATACCCTCCAGTTCCATGTCCATGAAAATGGTAGGTATTCATCCTTGCAGATAGCTAAATAATAATACATTGTATATATAGACCACATCTTCTTTTTTCTTAATTTTTTAAAAATTTTTAAAAATTTTTATTTATGATAGTAACACACAGAGAGAGAGAGAGAGAGAGGCAGAGGAAGAAGCAGGCTCCATGCACCGGGAGCCCGACATGGGATTCGATCCCGGGTCTCCAGGATCCTGCCCTGGGCCAAAGGCAGGCGCCAAACCGCTGCGCCACCCAGGGATCCCCAGACCACATCTTCTTTATCCATTCATCTGTTGAAGGACATCAAGGCTCCTTCCACAGTTTGGCTATTAACATTGCCGTTGTGAACATTGGGGTGCAAGTGTCCAGTCATTGCACTACATCTGTGTCTTTGGGGTAAATACCCAGCAGTGCAATTGATGGGTTGTAGTATAGCTCCATTTCCAGCTTTTTGAGGAACCTCCACACTGTTTTCCAGAGTGGCTGCACCAGTTCACATTCCCACCAACAATGCAAGAGTGTTCCACTTTCTCCACATCCTCTCCCACATTTGTTGTTTCCCGTCTTGTTAATTTCCCCCATTCTCACTGGTGTGAAGTGGTATCTCATTGTGGTTTTGATTTCTATCTCCCTGATGAAAAGTGACGTGGAGCAGTTTTTCATGTGCTTGCTCGCTCGCTCTGTGTAGGTCTTCTTTGGAGAAACGGCTGGCACCTTTAAGTTGGAGAAGAGATGGCATCTCAAGGGGTGTTATTTCCTGTCATGGCCACATACCAGAAGGCTCTTGAGTGTGCATGTGTGCGTTTGCCTGTGCCTGTGAGGAGAGGTCGTTGGATAGAATTTGAAAGCAGATCCTCTGCATATTTATAGGTCTATATCTATTTCTCTCTCTTTCTGCACACATCTATTTCTAACCATTTTGTCTCTATCTCTATAGGGAGATCTATATATGGACGTATAGAGATTAGATATAGAAATATTTATTTTGCATATTTAAATATAAATCTATAGTTCTGTTTATACATAATAATTATATTAACAGTAATACATTGAATAATAAATATATTAAGTGGAAACATAGATTTATGTTTATATGTTTGTTTATATAAACATCTATTTATGTTCCTGGGATCGATCTATCAGTAGATCTATCACTCTACCATCTACCTAGCTAGCTAGCTAGGTATCCCAGGAAGAGAAAAACCCAGATCGAACAGATGGGAATGTCCCCCTCCGGAATGTGTCATGTAAGAAGATAGGCAAAAATCTTCTGTACTTTCCTGATGTGCCGATGCCATTAACTCAGAGATGTACCTGTGATGTACTGTGGGCCAGGCGCCAGTGGTCAAGAGAGAATCCTTGAGACATTTTCCATGCAAAAAAGTGTTTTTATTAAAGTATGGGGACAGGACCCCTGGGCCTGAAGAGCTTCATCAGGATCATGAGGAGCCTTGGTTATAAACTTTAAAGTTGCTGTGTGGGGTGGGGACTCTAGAGATAAAAGAAGTTTCCAAAAGGATTTTCACAGGTGAAAGATTTACAGGATCCTGGAGGTCTGGCTATCAGCAAACAAATGTTGCTTTTGGCCTCTAGCAAAGCATTAACATTCAGGCAGCTGTGAATTCTTTGAAGAATGTCCCACTCTGTCGGTTTCAAGTATTTGTTTATGGACTGCAAGTTTGTTAGGAAATGTAATGGTAGGGATGCCTGGGTGGCTCAGTGGTTGAGCATCTGCCTTTGGCTCAGGGCATGATCCTGGGGTCCTAGGATGGGGTCCCACATTGGGCTACCCGCAGGGAGCCTGCTTCTCCCTTTGTCTCTGTCTCTGCCCCTCTCTCTCTCTCTCTCTCTCTCTCTCTCTGTGTGTGTCTCTCATGAGTAAATAAACAAAATCTTTTTTTTAAAAAAGCAGATGTAATTTTAATCTATATTTCTTTGGCCTTAGTTCCCCCTGTCACCTGGGTCTTCTCTCCCTCCCTGCATCTCTTGGTTCGTTGGCCTTTGGTGGTGAAGAATCCAAAGGATATGAGGCAGGAGGAGAGTGAGATGGGATTAAGCCAATGAAGTAATTTCCCAGGGAGTTTGGGTAAGAGAAGTGCAGCAGGCGGAATGAAGTGAGAAAGTCAGGTTCTTGTCTCACGGAGTCGAAGAATGAATCTGGTGGACAAAGAAGAGTAAGTAAAGCGACAGGAGTTTATTAAGCAAGGATACCGAGAAAGCTCTCAGGAGTGGGAGGGGCCCAGGCTGGGTTGCCCACATGGGCCTCCACTGACAGTTTTTCATTTAGAACTGATCAGGGAGCTTGTGGCCTTCTCATTCTTGGGATGTCTTGGTTTGAGTAAGGACTAGTGATAACATCTTTAACGGTTTACTTCTTTTTAGAGTCTGGTTATTCTTTGTTGGGCACAGAGGACTGTCCTAAAAAAGACCCTCTCTACCCATACCTGGGACAGGGTGGTCTCATTGTTTCTTTATTTCTGGTTTCCTTACATTTCAGCATCCTTAGGATCTTTGTGAGCCTGAATCTGTAGCCCCCTACCTATTTCTCCCTACCTAGACTCTCCTGTCCCTCAGTCAAGAATGGGAGAGATGTGGCTCTGAGAAAAGGTGCAGTAAGAAACATTGTCACAGTTTCAATATGCCCTCCCCATGATTTGTGAGACCCAATTACTTCCAAACTCCTTTTTCCTCCTTTTTGTTTTGGATGGCAATGCTGCTCTGTGACTGACCTACACAATCAATGACTCGGTAACAGTTCAACTCTGGAGAGAACCCAAGGGTCTGCTGGGGAAGTATGAAGGAGAACTGTGGACTTGCTTGTTTTGCCCTCAGAAACGAGCATTAAGACTGCAGGTAGTCCTCTGGGACATAGATCGAAACCCGGTGGGGACGGAGCCTGTCTCTGTACCTGCCATATAGAAGGCCAAATAGACTTCTTTTGGAAACGGATGGGTGATGAATAAATAGGAGAATCTGTGTATGCTGGGTCTGTTTCAGGTCACTGATTCATACTTAGGGAACTGGTTCTCTAAACAAGTCCTGGGAAAACGCATCCTAAGTTATTTGAAAAGGACTACTCCTTTTCAGGAGTAGATAAGGAGTTCAGAATTGAGAAAAATATTAAAATCATGTGAGGAAAGTAGAGGTGTTGATCCCGGAAGTGGGTTTCTTGCAATTTACTCACTTATAGCTCATATATTCTGAACAGAAAAAAGAAAGGGAAGGAACCGCATGTGCTCGAGGTCATCAATTTCATCTATAAAAAGGAAATAATACCGCCTGTCCCGCAACACTGTCTAGAAGGGATGGCTGTTGTGTGGACTTGCTAGGTCCAGTCACCATAAAATGTAAAAACAACACACTTTATTAATATAGCTACAAATATAGCTGAAATATACATTTTCTTATTTATTTATTTATTTATTTATTTATTTATTTATTTATTTATTATTTGAGAGAGAGGGAGAGAGAGGCAGAGACACACACAGAGGGCGAAGCAGGCTCCATGCAGGGAGCCTGACGTGGGACTACATCCTGCATCTCCAGCATCCCACACTGGGCTGAAGGCAGCGTTAAATCGCTGAGCCACCGGGGCTGCCCTGCAATATACTTGTTAAAAATATATTTTATTTATTTATTCATGAGAGGGAGAGGGGGAGAGAGAGAGAGGTAGAGAGGCAGAGAGGCAGAGACACATGCAGAGGGAGAGGCAGGCTCCATGCAGGGAGCCCGAAGTGGGACTCCATCCTGGGTCTCCAGGATCACGCCCTGGGAAGAAGGCAGTGCTAAACGGCTGTGCCACCCAGGCTGCCCGCTTTCAATTCTTCTTGAAACACACAATTTGACTTCTTTCTAGCAAAGTTTTATGTGAGTTGGTGTACCTATCAATTAAAAGCTGTAGGGTATGGATCCCAGGCTGCCCGTAAGGTGCATGTTCAGAGCCCTTCCAACTCCTCCAAGTGCAGCCTGGAAACCACCGAGCTGGTCTGAGGCCACATCCACAGCTGTGGGAACCAAGTGCCAGAGACAGTCACGATTTACTGGATCAGAAACCCAGTTCTCCTCTGAAGCATCTGAGTCAGGGAATTGGTTTCTCTCAGGGCAGGGTGAAAAAACCTTACACGATCAGGATTTCTCTCATCCCGAGAAAAATGCTTAGCGTTTTTTTGTCGGTTTCTTTTTTCTCATGTTGCTTGGCTGTTTCTCTTGTCGCATTTTCCTACTTCCTTTGGGAATTAGTTTTGGAAAGAAATTGCTCACATAATGAAAATGATCTAGATACTCAGGTTAACAAAATTTTCTAGCCAGTGTGGATATGTGTGATTCACAGTTGCTTTAAGCCGACAGAAGTTTATTTGCACAAATTAATAACAACTTTTAATAAACGGACTTTACTGTTCATTGCTAAAAATATGTCCCTGTCAGAGGGGCAAGACAGCCGAAGAGTAGGGTCCCCAAGTCACCTGTCCCCACCAAATGACCTAGCTAACTTTCAAATCATCCTGAAAACCTATGAATTCGGCCTGAGATTTAAAGAGAGAACAGCTGGAATGCTACAGTGAGAAGAGTTCGCATTTCTATCAAGGTGGTTCCCACCTGGGCCTCACTTGTACCTGGTGACTGTGGTTCCCACCTGGGCCTCAGCCAGACCTAGTGACTCTGGTCCCCATCCGGGCCTCATGTGGACCTGGCGACTGTAGTCCCCACCTTGGCTTCACCTGGACCTGGTGACTGTGGTCTCCACCTTCACCTCACCTGGACCTGGTGACTCTGGTCCCCACCCAGGCCTCACCTGGACATGGTAGCTGTGGACTTCATCTGGACCTGGTGACTGTGGTTCCCACCTGCGCCTCACTATACTTGGTGACTGGGCTCGTCAGCTACCAATGACTAGGATCCAGGATGGACCCTTAGTTGCTACTGACACCAGGACCATCCCCAGGGTCTCACTTGTTCCTGGTGACTATGGTCCTTGTCTGGGCTGACCTGACTCATCCTTGGCTCTGATCGTATGGTCTCCCCTATCGTGAGTATGTATTGTCTATGCTCCCTTCTGGGCCTCACCTGATGGTACTGGGCCACAATATTGGCCCTTTGCAAGGCCAGTAGGTTCTCTGAGTCCTCCTGCACGGTGCTGCAATCCAAACACATCCCAGAATGACGGCGCATGAAAACCTTCCGAGGACCCGTGCGTCCGGGTGCTCCCCGTGGGCAGGTCCCCCTCTGTCTGACCAGAGCCAGAGACAACCCCATAGCCCTGAGGGGCACAGACTGGGCCAGAACATCACACACAGGCCCTCACTGCCTGTCTGTCGCTCGCCCAGCTACAATCCACCTTCCCAGCCACTGTCCCAGGATACACTGTCACGCTGGGATCACAGAGCGCTCCCACCCCAGTATCAGGAGCACATGGGCGGGGGACCCAAGAGGCTCCGGGGAACTGCCGATCTGATGCTCGGGATGATGTCTCCCAGCCCGGGGGAGATCGAAGGTTTCTCTTAGATTCCACAAGCACAACGACCAAGGGGAGAAAGCAACGGACTGGACTTCATCAAAATTAAAACCTGATGTCAACCAGAGTGCGACCAAACTCCCCACCCTGAGGGCAAGGATGCGTGAATACCCTGAGGGGGGTCTGGGGGGAGCATGAGGGACTCCGGGTTACAGTGCGTGAAGAGCAAGCCTGCTCACCGGTCAGGGGGACCCAGCAGGCCCTGACAGTCCGTCTCTGTCCACAGGGTGGGGCAGGCGGGTGTCATCCCTGTCGGGGTCCATGCATCTAGGATGGGCTAGAAAGGTCCTGTATTGGGTCTCCCTGCACAGCATAGGGCTTACAGGGGAGCGGGGGTCCTGGGGGAGCTGCTGAACTGCAACTGCAGCCTCCTTCCCTGGACAGGGCCTTACGGGCCGCCCTCACCCTGTGGGGCTGTGTAAGGGCTGCAGGAGCCGCTCAGGGTCATCGGATTGGGGTCGGGTTGTTTTGGACCCCAGCCCTGGAGGCCAGCGCCCCCACCTGGAACCACAGGCCCCAGAGTGGCCCCCGAGGAGCAGGCATCAGCCTCCACTCACTTGTGACCTGTCGCTGTGTGAGCGCCTCCTCTTTATGCACCGGGGTACTGGGGACAGTGGGAGAGTTGGGGTACTGGAGTGGGAGGACTGAGCTACTGGGGAGAGCGGGAGAGTCGGGTCGCTGTGAGCCAGATCTGGAGCCTTAGTGCTTCTGAAGGTCTGCAGATGCACAGTGAGCGCCAGGCAGCAGTGGAACCCGGGGGCGGCACAGTTCCGCCCACAGTGGGGTCCCGCATTATGACTGTGGGCAGGCAGGGTCCAATCAGCACTTAGCCCTTCGCCCTGAAGGCTGAGGGTCATGGGGGAGGGTTCTGTCCCCATGCCAGGTGGGAAGGGGATGCAGGCAGCCTCACACATCCTCAGTGCCCATCCTCGGGCCCTGCAGGCCTTCTGCCCTTCTAGGCAGACAGGGGGGTCACAGACGTCCCCCCGACCCCAGAGTTCACAACATGGGGTTGCACTTAACATTTGAGGGGCTCCTGAGTGGTTCAGTCAGTTCCACGTTGACTCTTTAGTTTGCTTCAGGTCAGGATCTCGAGGTTGTGGCGTGGAGCCTTATGTGGGGCTTGGGCTCCGGTGGGTAAGGAATCCGCTCCAGGTTCCCCCTCTCCCTCTGTTCTCCCCACTGCAGCCTGTCTCAAGTAAATCTTCTAAAAATTAACATGAAGACATGCGAGCATCTTTATCTCCTCTGCCGAGGTGACTTCGTGTGTGTAACGACCGTGTAAATTCCTTTCACGGACCCACCGGGAGTCCTACCAGAAACCCCTTTTCCTTGATATTTATTGAAGTACAGTCTACACACAATGTGACAGTAGTTTTAGGGCTACAACTAGTGACTTGACAATTCTGTGCCTTACTCAGCTCCCCCCACGAGAAGTGGCGTCACCGTCTATCCCCGTACAAAGTTGTCACAACAGTACTGACTCTATTCCCTAGGCTGTACTTTCTAAATTTCTGTAACTTATTTGAGAACTATACGCTTATAGCTCTTACTATTGTTCATCTATGTTGCCCATGTACTACCCACGGCCCCTCTGTCCATTGGTCAGCAGGATCCATCACATTAACCAGAGAAAGGACATGGGGCAGCCCGGATGTTTCAGCAGGTTAGCGCCTGCCTTCGGCCCAGGGCGGGATCCTGGAGTCCCGGGATCGAGTCCCACGTCAGGTTCCCTACATGGAGCCATCTTCTCCCTCTGCCTGTGTCTCTGCCTCTCTCTCTTCTGTCAAGGATATGTAAATAAAATCTTTTTTAAAAAGAAAAGAAGAGAAAGGACAAAAAGCATAGGATCCTCTCAAGAGTTGCAGAAAAATCATTTGACAAAATACAACATCAAAAGCATAGTGGGTTTTGAGGAAATGTCTATCAACAGACTAAAGGCCGCTAGGAAGGCCCGCAGCTGAAGTCATCCTCAAGGGTGAAAACCTGAAATCATCTCCCCTGAGCAGGAACAAGCCAAGGAGGTCCCCTCTCAGCGCTGGAAGTCCTAATGTAGTCAACAGACAGGAAACAGGAAAGGTTCCACACCTGAAAGGGGGACGTCACACTGTCCCTATTTGCTGAAGATGCAGTACTAGAAACTGGAAACCCGAGAGCCTCCACCAAAACCTGTTAAAACTAAGGAGGGAGTTCAGTAAGGTCACAGGACACAAACTGACCCTACAGAGCTCAGTAGCCTTGCTGCGTCCCGACAATGAGCACTCAGGAAGGAAATGAAGGACATGACTCCCTTCTCAGGAGCATCACAGAGAATAAATAATGAGACTGAACCAAAGGAGCACAAGACTTGTGGCCCTGGCAGGCCGTCCTGGGCTCGTGGGGTGGGAGCCTCATCTTGTGAAAATGTCCGCAGTTCCTGAAGCCAGCCTCAGTTTCAATGTCATTCCTATCAAAACCATGGTGGCAGATCCTAGAAATAGGAAAAAAAAACCCCAAAACATCCATCTGCCCCCACAAATGACCCCGGACAGCAAATCAGTATAGGAGAAGCAGGACAGAGCGGGACGCAGCACTTTCCTGTTTCAAACGATGTCACAGAGACACAGGAGAAAGCAGTGTGGTTCTCAGGCCCCTGGCTGGCTCCGTTGGTTAAGTATCCAACTCCTGCCCTCACCTCCGGTCCTGATCTCAAGGTCGTGAGTTCTAGCCCTGGGCTGGGCCATGGACGAGGCATGGCGCTGACTTAAACAAACCAGACCCACAGGGGGTGGTCCCAGCATAAGCTGAAGGAGCAGAACAGAGAGTCCAGAAGGAAATGGGCTCTGATACAACTGATTTTTTTAACTTAATTTAATTTAAACCCAATTAATTAACGTATAGTGTATTATACTTTCAGAGAAAGAATTCAGGGATTCACCAGTTGGAGAAAAGAGCAGTGCTCATGATGTCAGGTGCCCTCCTTCATGCCGGTCCCCTGTTATCCCCCCTCTCCCCTCCAGCGACCCTCAGTTTGTTTCCTATGATTAAGAGTGTGTATTTCCTGCATCTGTTTTCATCCTATTTGTTTATGCTTCCCTTCACAGATGTTCATGTGCTTTGCTTCTTTAATTCCTCCTATGAATGGCACCACATGGTGATTCTCTTTCCCGACTGAATTATTTCACTTAACACGATCCCTCTAGTTCTATCCACGTCATTGCAAATGGCAAGATTTCCTTCTCTTTGATAGCTGAGTACCATTCCTGTCATCTATCTATCATCCATGACCATCATCTATCTCCCATCCTCTTTATCCATCATCTGCCCGAGGCACCGAGGCTCCTCCCACAGTGTGGCTACTGTCGACCCGGCTGCTGTGGACATCGGGGTGCAGGTGCCCAAGTCTCACTGCATCTGTATCTTCGGAGTGAGCTCCAGGCCGTGCACCTGCCGGTCGCAGGGTGGCTCTATTTGTAACTTCCTGTGGAGACTCCAAACTGTTTCCAGAGCGGCTGCCCCAGTGGAAGAGGGTTGAGTGAGTTTTGTAGGACGTGGTAAAAGTCTGGTCCACATTTCATTTTGCGTCCTGTGGGCTCCATTCATTGTCCTTAAGTGTTTCTGGGAAGCCGGTGTTGGGCTCCGTTTCAGTGAGATGATTCCGAAGCTCACAGGCCTCAGCTGGAGCCTGGAAGGAGGCAGGTGCGGCCCTGGCGGGGGCAAGCTGCCTCCTGCCCGGCCTCTTGCAGTGTCTGAGCCTCCCGCAGGGGGCGCCCGAGCCGGAGCCCCGCCCAGGGGCCACACATGCGCAGTAGGCCATTTCCGCCTGCACTAACAGGAGCCTGCCTGTGCTCTGGAGGCCTGAGGAGGACGTCCCAGGACACGCGGGGAGTCTTCAGGGGGACATTGGGCCGCGTTCAAGCTGACAGGAGCCCCCGTCTCCTCAGGACCCGCGGGGAGGCTTCAGGAAGATGTGGGCCCGCATCCACGCTGACAGGAGCCCCTGGGCCGCCTCAGGACCCGCGGGGAGGCCTCAGGAAGAGGTGGGCCCGCATCCACTCTGGCAGGAGCTCCCGGGCCCCTCAGGACATAGGTTGAGGCTTCTGGAACCTGGGGGCCGCATCCACGGTGACAGGAACCCCGGCCTCCTCAGCACCCACTGACTATGACTCAGGAACACGTGGGCCCACATCCGCACTCACAGGAGCCCGGCTTCCTCAGGACCCCCTCGAGGACTCTAGAGGTGCCCGTTGGGGGCCACGTCCACATCAGAAGGGACTCCTCAGAACCACAGGGTAAGTGAATGGGTAGAATGAATGGTAGGGTCAGGGGAGAGGCAGCAGTTGGTGGTTAGGGTTAGGTGAGATGTTAGGGGTTAGTGATTATGCTTATGGTTATGGATTAGAGGTTAGGGGGAGGGAAAAGGGTAAGGGTCAGTGGTTAGGAGTTAGGATGGGGGTTAGGGATTAGGGAAAGGGGTTAGGGTTAGGGTTAGGCACAGGATTTAGAGTTAGGGTTAGGGTTTAGGCTTTAGGGATTAGGGCAGGAGGTTAAGAGTTGGTGTTAGGGTTATGGTTAGAGTTAGGGTTGGGCTTAGGTTTGCAGTTAGGGTTAGGGGTTAGGCTCTGCGTTGGGGTTAGGGGTTAGGGTTAGGCGTTAGGGTTAAAGTTAGGGCTAGGTTTGGGGTTAGGGCGAGGGTTAGGGTTAGGATAGGGGTTAGGGCTAGGGTTAGGGTTACTGTTTGGGTAGGTGTTAGGGTCAGGTCAGGGTCAGGGTACGGTTTTGGAAAAGGGTGAGAGATAGGGTTAGGGAGTGGGTTAGGGGTTAGTTTTAGGGTAGGGTTAGGGTACAGTTTGGGGTATGAGATAGGGTTAATATTACAGGGTTAGCGTTAGGGTACAGGTTAAGGTTAGGAATAGGATTTGAGTCCATTAAGTTAAGGTTAGAGTTAGAGGTTAGGGTTAGGGTTAGATTTAAGGTAGGGGTCAGGGTTAAGGGTTTAGAATAGGTTTAGGAGTTAGGGTGAGGGTTGGCAGGAAGGTTCAGTGAATGTGTTTCGGTCTTGGGGTTTGTGTTTGGTTTTCAATTAGTGATAGGTCTTGTTTCAGGGTTAGGTTAACATTAGGCTTAAGTGTAGGGTTAGCGTTCTCTCTGTATGGTTAGATTTGGGTCTTGGCATGTGCCTGCACTGGGACTCTAGTATATTCAGCGGTATACTTTTATGCACTCTATTTAGGTTTTGGGTTCAAAGATTGCCTGAGTCCACCGTCAGTGGCCTCCCCAGAGAATCAATTCCAGGCTTCTGCTGGGGTCAGAATAGACATGGCAGGCTTCTCCTGAGCTGAGCTAAGGAGGGGATTTGTGGCTCTAAATACTATTTATTTGGATTTTCAGTTGCACAAGATAACTCTTGTGCGTGCATGTTTCATCAATACTACCAATTATTATTTTAAAGTTTTACTTGAATTCCTGTTTGTAAACACAGTATGATATAGTTTCAGGTTTACCACATAGTGATTCAACCCTTGGATACAACGGCTGGTACTGGTCACAGGTGCCCTCCTCTATTCCCATCCCCTGATTCCCCATCCCCCCCACCTTCCTCTGGTATTTATTAGTTTATTCTCTGTGGTTAAGAGTGTGTTTCCTGGTTTGCTTCTCTCATCCCCCCCTCCGCCCCTTTGCCAGTTTGTTTGGTTTCTTAAAATTCACATGTGAATGCAATTGTATGGTATTTGGTATCTGTCTTTCTCTGACTGAGTTCATTTAGCATAAGTCCTTTCCACTTCTCCCACGTCATTGTAAATGGCTTCATTTCATCCCTTCTGATGACCGAGTGATGTCGCAGTGTGTATATTTACCACATCGTCTCTGCCCATTCCTCTGCCGATGGACATCTGGGCTGTATGCACAGTTTGGCTGTTGTTGATAACGCTGCTACAAACAGTTGGCTGCGTGTCCCTCTTCGAATCTACTAAACTACTTTTGTATCCTTGGGGTAAATACCTAGCTGTGCAGTTTTGGAATTGTAGGGTAGCTCTACTTTGAACTTCTCGAGGACCCTCCACACTGTTTTCCACAGTGACTGCACCTGTTCGCATGCCCACCAGGAGTGTAAGGGGGCTCCCCCTTCTCCATAGCCTCACCAACACCTATTATTTCTTGTGTTGTTAATTTTAGCCATTCTGACGGCTGTCAGGTGACATCTCATTGTGGTTTTGGTTTGCATTTCCTTGATGATGGGTGACGCTGGGTGTCTTTCCGTGTGTCTGGCGGCCATCTGGATGTCTTGACAGAGACAAAGTCCATTCATGTCTTCTGCCCATCTGCAGTTGGATACTTTGTGTTTAGGATGCTGAGATTTATATTTGCTTTATGTGTTTTGGATACTAACTCTTTATTGGATGTGTTGTTTACAAATATCTCCTCTTGTTTTGTATGTTGCCTTTGAGCTTTGGTTGTTTCCTTCACTTTGGGGAAGCTTTTCAATTTGATGAAGCCCCAAGAGTATTTTTGCTTTTGTTTCCCTTGCCTTAGAGGCATTTCTAGAAAGAAGATCCAATGGCCATTGTCAAAGACACTACTGTCTATCTTTTCTTCTTTTTATGGTTTCAGGTCTCACATTTAGGTCTTTCGTCCATTTTGAATTTATATGGTATAAGAGAGGGGTCCAGGTTCATTCTTCTGCATGTGGCTGCCTGGTTTTCCCAACACCATTTGTTCTTATCCTGGGGTCAGGGTTAGGGTTTGTTGAAGAGACTGCTTTGTGCCATTGGATATTCCTTCCTGCCTTGTTGTCGATTAATGGATCATAGAGTTACAGGTTTCTATCTTGTTTCGGCTTTCCCTTTTGTTCTATTGATCTAAGCGTCTCCTGTTGGGAGGTTCTTGATTGCTGATTCAATTTCTTTGCTGGTTATCTGTCTGTTCAAATTTCTTATTTCTTCCTTTTTTATTTTTGCTATGTTATATATTTCTAGGAATTGATCTATTTCTTCCAGGTTCGAGGTTTCTGGCATATAATTTTTCATAATGTTCTCTTATAAACCTTTGTATTTCTCTAGTGTTGTTATTTCTCTTTTCTCATTTGTGATTTTATTTGGGTCCTTTCTCGTCTTTTTATCTTTTTTTTTTAAAGATTTTATTTATGAATTCATGAGAGACACAGAGAGGCAGAGGTATCGGCAGAGGGAAAATGAGGCTCCATGCATGGAGCCAGATGTGGGACTTGATCCCCCAGGAACCCAGATCATGATCTGAGCCAAAGCAGATGATCAACCACTGAGGCACCCAGGTGCCTTGCTGATTCAATTCCATTGCTAGTTATGGGTCTGTTCATATTTTCTGTTTCTTCCTATTTCAGTGTTGCTCGTTTGCACATTTCTAGGGATTTGTCCATTTCTTCCAGGTCTCCCAGTTTGTTAGCGTATAGTCTTTCATAGTTTTCCCTTATAATTGTCTTGTTTTTCTGGTGTTGATTGTGATCTCTCTTCTCTCATTTGTGATTTTATTTATTTAAGTCTTGTCTCTTTTCTCGTGGATAAGGCTGGCTAGGGATTGATCCATTTTATTAATTATTTTGAAGAACCAGCTCTTAGTTTCGTTATTCCATTTGACTGTTTTGTGGTTGCTGTATTGTTTATGTCTGCTCTCATCTTTATTTTTTCCCTTCTTCTGTAGGCTTTAGGCTTTGTTTGCTATTCCTTTGCCAGCTCCTTTAGGTGTAGGGTTAGGTTGTGTATTGGAGACTTCTTGTTCCTTGAGGTAGGCCTGTATTGCTATGTATTTCCCTCTTAGGTCTGCCTTTGCTACATTCCAGAGGTTTGGAGAAACATGTTTTCATTTTCATTTGTTTTAAATTTTCTCTTTAATTTCCTGGTTGCTCCATTCATTCTCTCGTAGGATGTTCAAAATCTCCACGTTTTTTTGGTCTGTCCAAATTTTTTCTTACTATCGACTTCGAGTTTCATAGCGTCGTGGTCCAAAAATGTACAGGGTGTGACATCAACCTTCTTGTACCTGTTCTACCTGTTGAGGGCTGATTTGTGGCCCATGATATGATCTGTTCTGGAGAATGTCCCATGTGCACTTGAAAGGAATGTGTATTTTGCTTTACGATGAAATGTTTTGACTATATCTGTTGAGTCGCTGTGGTCCAGTGTGTCAAGGCTATTGTTCCCCTGTTGATTTTCTGCATAGTCGATCGGTCCATTGCCATAAGTGGTGTTAAAATCCCCTGTCATTGTATTATTATCAGTGAGTTCCTGTACGTTTGTTGTTAATTAGGTTCTATATTTAGGTACTCCCTGTTGGCAGCATAAATATTTAGTTGTCTGATCTTGATAGTCTTCTTAATTATGAAATAATGCCCTTCTTCATCTCTTCTTACATTATTTGTTCTTTCTTTTTGGAAATTTAAATATTTTATTTATTTATTCATGAGAGATACACAGAGAAGCAGAGGCAGAAACATAGGCAGAGGGAGAGGCAGGCTCCCCAAAGGAAGGCCAATGTGGGACTTGATCCTGGGATCCCAGGATCACACCCTGAGCCAAAGGCAGATGCTCAACCACTGAGCCACCAAATGTACCCCAGGGTTTGATTTGAAATCTAGTTTGTCTGATATAAGTATGAGTCCTCCAGCTTTCTTTTGATGTCCATTAGCGTGATAGATGATTTTCCTTCCCCTGACTTTCAATCTGCTGGTGTCTATAGGTCTAAGGTGAGCATTATGTAGGCAGCATACAGATGGATCTTGTTTTTTTAATAACGATTTTATTTATGAGAGAGTGAGAGAGAGAGTGAGAGAGAGAGAGAGAGAAGCAGAAAATGATGCAGAGAGAAAAACAGGCTCCCCACCAGGGGCCCAATATGGGACTGGATCCCAGACTCCAAGATCACACCCTGAGTTAAAGTCTGAGGATCAACCCCTGAGCCACCCAGGCATCCCGGATCATGATTTATAAGCCACTCTGATACCCTATATCTTTTGATTGGAGCATTTAGCCTATCAGCATTCAGAGTGATTATTGAAAGATATGAACTAAGTGCCTTTGTGTTACCAGTAGAGTTGGTGTTTCTGGTGATGTTCTCTGGTCCTTTCTAGCCTTTGTTGCTTTTGGTCTCTTTTTTTCCCGCACTAGAAGAGTCCCTCTTAAAATTTCTTACTGGACTGGTTTAATGGTCATGAACACCTTTATATTTTGCCTGTCCATGAAACTATCTCTCCTTCTATCCTGAATGACACCCATGCTGAAGAAAGAATTCATACAAATTGGACTCCAATAAAAAGAAATTTAAACACATAAAATAGGAGATCCCGGGGTGGCACTGCATTTTGGTGCCTACCTTTGGCCCAGGGCACGATCCTGGAGACCCGGGATCGAATCCCACGTCGGGCTCCCCGTGCATGGAGCCTGCTTCTCCCTCTGCCTGTGTCTCTGCCCCTCTCTCTCTCTCTCTCTCTCTCTCTCTGTGTGTGTGTGTGTGTGTGTGACTATCATAAATAAACAATAAATAAAATAAAATTTTGCTATTATGATTGAGGAAAATGGCATGTAGAAGGAAAACCAGAAGCTGAAAGAGAGGAGGACAGATTATACCATCCTTAGCCTTCACAGGGACCTGGTGTCCTTTCCTAAGAGGGCCCCCCCGCTCCGTAGGATGCTTCCTGCCCCTCTGTGCTCCTTCTTGGAACCCAACAGGCATATCTCCGTGCCTCCAGCACCTCTGCATCCTGGCTCATAGCGTCTTCCATGTATCCTATTGAGGAGCACAGCGTCGTGTATTTAACCATCCGGCTGCTGTTTGGCAACATTGGGGGTATTCCGACTTTTGTTGGTTTTGGGGTGTGTGTGTCTATCACATGCAGCTATCACGTGCAGCTATCTGATCCTCTGACTGGGTCACCCAAATGCCGAAAGGGTTGGCACATCATCATTTCTGGTGCTGGCGCTGGGTGGCCAGCTGGGCTCTCCTGGCCGACCCGGGGCTCGCTCCTGCAGTGACTTTCCACTGTAGGGTTAGCTGAGCTGGAAGGTCCGACTCCGCCACATTCCAGCAGCCCTGGGGCTGCCTGTGTGTGGGAGTCAGGGTCAGGAAGGGGCTGGGGTTCTTCGGTCCCCTGTGCTGCCTGGCCTTCAGGCCGAGCCCCATGCTCACCCAGCCCCTACTCACTAGGCCGAAGAGGGTGCCCTCCACACTCTGGTGTGAGCGATCCAGCACCACAAGGTGTGCACCCACTGTCCACCTGGTGAGGGTGACCAGGGGAGTGAGCTGCAAGTGTAGGACCCACGAAATTTAACAAAAATCCCCTACCCATGGACAAGGAGAGCAGGACTGATTCCATTTTGTGCTACACCTGCCACCTCCCCTATGACCCCCACATGACCTGCTTATTGCTTAAGGCGCTGCCCCACCCTAGAGGAGCTGCTGGGCACACCCTAATGGGAAATCCTCTCATAACAATGTAACCCTGCTTTGTACCCACCAAAACTGCACGCCAATTCTGACCACAGTAATAGGCCAGCTCAAGTGGATACAATAGGGTAAGGTGTAATTAAATCGGCCACCCGCGTTTGGATCTACATGACTGTGCAACTTTCTGCGTATCCCATGGGCCACTGGCCCTATAAAGCTGCTATGCCTCTTAGTCTCGGGGTCCAAGTCCCTGCTCCACTGTGTCAGGTGCACTTGGACCCAAGCCCGAGCTTGTAAATAAAACCTCGTGTGATTGCATCGATGTCGGCTCCTCAGTGGTTTCTCGGTTTCGCAATCTTGGCACAACACAAGAACCTGCTGTCCTGACATCCCTTCCAGGACCACGCTGACCGCCCCGCAGGCCCTCTGTGCCCCAGGCACACAGGCACGGGAATGCGGGGAGGGGAAGAATTGCCCCGGAACCTGGCTAGCCCCAGCCCCCTTGACAGAGGGAGCACAGACCTCCCAGGTAGTTTTTTTCACAGACCCTGGTGACTTGAGGCTCCCTGGATGTCACTCTGTCCCAGCCCCTCCTGGCCCATGGGGCACAGGCTGAGTCCCAGAAAAGTCTGTGGGGTCCTGACCTGGGGTCTGGCCGCCCCTGGAGGGCACGTTGGGATGTCAGCTGTGTGTGCCTGGCGGCGCACCTACAGGGGGTGGTTGGGGCCTGGGTGGTGCCCCGTCCTCCTATCTGGGGTCTCCCCACCCCCCTGGCACAGATTTCTGGGAGACACAGAAACGGGCTGGCTGTGCATTTTCGCACCACGCCACTTTATTGATTTTCCACAGAAATCAGGTCAGAGCCTTCCCCTGGGGATGGAGACCTTTCTGTCCTTTAGGGGAGGGCAAGAATCATACAGGGTGGGGGGGTGAGTGCTGCAGTCCCCCACCTGGGACCATTTGTGGACTCCGGGTGGGGGCGTGTGTCCTGAGGTTTCAGCCTGAGAGACGGTTCTGAGGACAGCAGAGATGACCTGGACCTGCAGCTCATGGGCTCCTGTGCTTGGTCACCACAGGGCAGCTGGACCCCGGCCTCGGGCCCCCTGGGGCTGCAGCACCTGGAGGAGCCTGCCTCCTGGTGTGGGTGCGGGTGTGGCCCACCGGCCTACCCCTGCTCTCCCCACCCTGGGGTGTCCCGGGATCCCCAGGGCTGCCCTAGGTCAGCGACCTGGATCTGTGGGGTATGCCCAGGGACCAGAATCCAGGCCTGCCCAGGGCCATGGTGGGCTGGATCCCATTAGCTTTTGTGTTGGGCCTGCAGGGGGGCTCAAATCACCCCAGCACCCACAGAGCCCGGGGCCAGGACAACCCGGGTCCCTCTGGGTTAGGGGCTGGTGTCCTGTGCAGGGTGTGCCGCCCTCCAGGATCGACAGTGGGAGGAGGCAGGGCACAGTGCATCCTCTGCTCCACCCACCTGCACCCACACTGTGCGGGGCTCCCTGCCTCCCCTCCTCCCTGCAACCCCTGACTACTCAATGGGACACCCGTGTTACTGATGGGAGCAGGGTATCCATAGAACCCCAGGGAGGCTGAGCATGTCCCACAGGGGGCAGCTGCACTGGGTCCTTGCTGGGAGCCGATGGTGTGGGGGTGGATGGTGTGGGGGCAGGGGTATGATGGTGGTGGAGTATGGGGATGGTGTAGGGGGGATGGTGTTGGGGTATAGTGTGGGTGGGGATTGTGTGGGGCTGTGTGGATGTGAGGGGGATGATGTAGGGGGGACGCTATGGGGGATGATGATGTAGTGGGATGGTGTGGGTGTGGGGAATGAGGGGGATGGCGTGTCGGGCGGGCGGACACAAGATATCCCCTTTCTCTAAGTTGCCCACAGAGATGTCTGCAGATAAAGGTGACCCCAGTCTGGGGTTTGCTGTGACACCTGCCCCTGGGGCCCCGTGTGGTCGGTGCAGGGCCCTGGCTGGACCGGGGACATTATCTGGGGGTCATCATACTATGTATGTTTACAAATTGCAAATTGTCTCAAATAAAATGCATAGAATTTAGAAATATATAAAGCACCGAATGTGGGTGTCACCCTGACCCATCCGACCCCCATCGGATCGATGTGTGTCCTGCTCCAGCCACGGCAATGCTGCCTGGCACCCAGGTCCCCTTCCTGCCCTCACCCCAGCCCTCTGCTTCCCAGGTTGCCATCCCTCACCCTATTTGGGGTTCAGCTGTCATGGCAACCCCTGGAGGCCCTATCCTAGTGGCCTCCTCTTCCCCGAGGCCCCGGGGGTGGGGGCACAGGGGTCATCGCCAGTACCCAACCATGTAGCCTTGTGTTGTTGGCTGCTGTTGCTCCCCCTGGCCTCAGAAGCCCCGTGTTCCCTACTGAGAAGCCCCGGGGTCCCGAACCACCTTAATTTTCTCGGCCTCCATGAGTCCGGTCCCATCCTATCTAGCTCCTTCCCCCTTCCTTGGAGCTCTTAAGGGAGCAATTGCAATGACTTCAGCATAGCAGCATGTGTTGGGGGACAGGCCCAGGGTTTGGGGATCAGGAAGACGTGGAGCGCTGGCATCCCAGCTGTGCAGCCAGATTCCATCCTGCAGACTCTTATTCCCTAAGGCTATCTTGACAACTGACTTTGTACATACAAAAGCTCTCCTTTGTCTTTAAAAGATGAAGAGCAAGTCAAAGCGTTTTTCTCTGCCCATCTGATTGCTCAGATTCCAATCTGAGATGTATTTCCTGTTAATAAGGTTAATTTACTATCCGTAGTACCATGGTTAAAATATTCTGACACAAGGAATCCAGAGGGATGAGGGTTTCTCATCTCTTTCTTCACAGCCCAGTCACTCATCAGGAAATACATCTTTATGGACTTGGAAGAACTGAGAGACATCATTACCAATTACCAATGGTCCTATTATTATGTGAAGGATTCTTCCGAGATTCTTCCCCTGTTTCAACTGACACTGAAACACTGTGAACTATTTAGAAGACAAATGTCAGAGAAAAAATGTTATGTACTGATTATTTTATTTTATTTTATTTTTGTATTTTTGTATTTTTTTAAAGATTTTATTTTTTTTATTTTTTACTTATTTATGATAGTCATACAGAGAGAGAGAGAGAGGCAGAGACACAGGCAGAGGGAGAAGCAGGTCTGTGCACCGTGAGCCCCATGTGGGGTTGATCCTCGGTCTCTAGGATCATGCCCTGGGCCAAAGGCAGGCGCTGAACCACTGTGCCACCCAGGTATGCCTGCATTGCTGATTTGAAATGCACTTGCAGTATGGTGTCTTTTAAAATAGAAGTTTTTTGTCTGATTTTTGCTACTTATTATCCTTTCCTGCTTTTCAGGTGGAGGAGGCATTATACGTGTTCATAAGTGTTTTTCTTTCCTTCTGATATAAAATTCTTACTTTGTTCCCATCGAAGGAACTCTTTAAGAATAAGGCGTAAGTTAATTAAACTATTCTAAAAATGGCTTCACCCTTGGAGCCTGATTCTTTTAAGTCAATTTTCAAAATAAATCTTATTGATTAGAAAAGAACCAAAGATTTATAGGGAAATTGAGAAGATACTACAGAGAATTCTCATGCACTGGCACTCAATTTCTCCAATTATTGATATCTTATATTAGTACGGTACAAATATTAGCTAATGAATCAATATTAAAATATTCGCATTAACCAAAGACCATTCTTTATTCAGATTTCCTTAGTTTTGCTAAGTAACCATCCCTCATATCACATTATATTTGTCCTCATGTTGTCTTAGGCTCCTCTGGATTGTGACAGTCTTTCAGCCTTTCCTTGTTGTTGAACTGGAACACTTTGAGAAGTAGAGTATTTTGTAAAATTTCCCTCAGTTGGGACATGTCTCTCATTTGTCTCATGATTGATCTGTTTTTGTGGAGGATATACAGCGATATACTGCCATTTTTATTATATAAAGAATAGATACTATCATGTGACTTATCAGTCTTGGTACCGATCTGATCATCCTGCTGAGGTAGTGTTTGTCAGCTTTCCCTATCGTAAAGTGATTCTTTATTATTATTATTATTATTATTATTATTATTTTAACTTTTTCATAATATATTTTGTAGAAGGAAGTTACTATGTGTATTTCACACATAAGAGTGGGAAGCTATGCTCATCCACTTGAGGGTGGAATGTCTTCACAAATTGTTTGAAATTCTTCTACATGGGAGATTTCTCTTCCTTCTGGGTTTGTTTGGTTGTTTCTTTTTCAAAGATGATATTTATTTCTTTGAATGAGAGAGGAGCGAAAAAGAATGAGTGAGAGGGGCAGAGGGAGAGGGAGAAGCTGTTTTCCTGCTGAACAGGGAGCCTGCCTTGGGTCCTGGAACATGATCTGAGCCTAAGGCAGAAGTTTAACTGACTAAGCCACCCAGGTGCCACTCTTTCTTTCTTTCTTTTTTTAATAATAAATTAATTTTTTTGGTGTTCAATTTGCCAACATATGGAATAGCACCCAGTGCTAATACCATCTAGTGCCCCCCTCAGTGCCCGTCACACATTCACCCCCACCCCCACCCTCCTCCACTTCCATCACCCCAAGTTCATTTCTCAGAGTCAGGAGTCTTTTTGTTCTGTCTCCCTTTCTGATATTTCCCATACATTCCTTCTCCCTTCCCTGATATTCCCATTCACTATTATCTACATTCCCCAAATGAATGAGAACATACAGTGTTTGTCCTTCTCTGATTGACTTACTTCACTCAGCATAATACCTTCCAGTTCCATCCACGTTGAAGCTAATGGTGAGTATTTGTCATTTCTAATGGCTGAGCAAGGCCCACCTTTTCTCTCTTCATCTTCTGAGTCTCCTATGATATGAATGTTTCTGTTTTAATAAGTGGCTGAGTTCACTATGTCTGCCTCTGTATTCCGAAATCTTTCTTGTTTTTAAGGCTTTCACTTGGAACTGCATCTCAGTTATAGTATTTTTAATGTTCGCCTGACTAGATTTTAGTTCTTTTATTTCAACAGTAAGGGATTCTCTAGTTTTCTTCTGTGCTCTTTTTCCAGCCCAGCTGCTATCTTTATAATCATTGTTTTAAACTGTAGTTAGACATCATATATGCATATTGATGAACTTCCTGGCTGTGAGTACTACCTCATGTTATTGTATGGAGGTGAATTTCTCCATCTCTTTATGTTTTCCAGAAAAGAAAGAAGGAAAAAAAAGAAAAACCAAGAAAAACAATAACAACTGCCCTCCCCAAAGAAACAGCAGATTATTTTGGCCTGCTTGTTAAAAGATTCTAAATCCCAAAATAAGAAACACAATTAAAGTATCATGAAAGTAAACGTAATAAATATATATGGTATACATACATAAAAATTAAAATAAGGCAGTTAATACAAAAGAATCAAAGAAAATAAATGAAAATAAAGCACAAAGTACAGAGGAAGCTAGACCCTACTTTCCTGGCAGAGCTGAAGCTCTGCAGTCTCTGTCGTCCGACAACGTGGTGGCAGCGAGTGGTCTGTGCGGGGTCAGGGGTGGGCCTTGGCGCTCATTGTCAGGTGCACATCTGCCTGGGAGATGCACCTGCGGGGTCAGAGGCAGGGTGGGCGTTAGCGCCTCTGGCCTCCAGCAAGCGGCGCTGTGCTACTCCCTAAGCCTGTTGCTGATGGGCGGGATTCGGGTGGGGACGCTGGGTCCTCTGGCTCTGGGGCTGAGCATCCCACCCCCCATTCTGCAGGGTCCACCAATGAAGAGACCCCAGGCCCCCGGATCTCTGCCGCATCACTCAGAAACCTGTGTTCACTCTGCCTGCGTCCAAGCTTCTTTTGGTTTTGTTTTTTTATCTCAGACTGTTGTGCCCAAGATTGGGATTCTGAGAAACCACAGAGAAGCCACACCAATGCAAACACATGAGGGTGATTTACAAGCTCAAGCTTGTGTCCAAGTACACCGGACACAGAGGAGCAGGGACTTGGACCCCAAGTTGGGTTTTTAGCTGCATTTTAAGGGCTGGTCTCAGGGACCTCCAGAGGGGCTGGAGCAATTCCTCAAGTTCTGTTTACATTTTGATATGGGGCCTTCAAAGGCATTGAGCTCTGTTCTTATTCCAATAGGGGATTCCTGCCCTTGGCCTGGGCTCAGTTCTTATGCTCATGTGGGGCTTTCTAGGATATTAACCTGTAAACTTTTGGTTTTTTCCTGTAACTGAAGTAGTGTAAATTTCAGGTCTTCTTCACAGGGGCCTGGGATGGCTGCACGTGTGCTAAGGCTGAACTTAAAGTGGAATGCCTTAATTTTCTTAGCCTCCACGCATCCTATCCCATCCTATCTAGCTCCTTCCCCCTTCCCCCGATCTCCTAAGAGAGCAATTGCAAATGACCTCTGGTGGCAGCCTGTGTTGGGGGACAGGCCCAGGGATTTGGAATGAGGAAGACCTGGAGTGTGGGCATCCAGGCTGTGCAGCGGGATTCCATGCTGCAGACTCTTATTCCCTAAGGCTATCTTGACAACTGACTTTGTATATAGAAAAGCTCTCCTTTGTCTTTAAAAGATGAAGAGGGAGTCAAAGCGTTTTTTCTCTGCCCATCTGATTGCTGTGATTCCAATCTGAAACTTATTTCCTATTAATAAGGATAATTTACTCTCCATAGTACTATGGGTAAAATATTTTGACACAAGTAATCAGAGGACTGAGGGTTTCTCATCTCTTTCTTCACAGCTCAGTCACTCATCAGGAAATGCATCCTTATGGATTTGGAGAGAACTGAGAGACATTATCACCAATGGTCCTATTATTATGTGAAGGATTCTTCCCTGAGATTCTTCCCCTGTTTCAACTGACCCTGAAGCACTGTGAACACTTTGGAAGAGAAATGTCAAGGAAATAAATGTTATACATTGCTAATTTTAAATGCACTTGCAATATGGTGTAATAGAAGTATTTTTATCTGTTTTTTTGCTATTTATTATCCTTTCCTGCTTTTCAGGTTGAGGAGACATTATACATGTTCATAAGTGTTTTTCTTTCCTTCTGATATATAATTCTTTCTTTGTTCCCATCGAAAGCACTCTTTAAGAATAAGGCAAAAGTTAATTAAACTATTAAAATGTCTTCACACTTGGAGCCTGATTCATTTAAGACAATTTTCAAAATAAATCTTATTTACTAGAAAAAAAACAAAGATTTATAGGGAAATTGAGAAGATAGGACAGAGAATTCTCATGCACTTGCACTCAATTTCTCCAATTATTGATATCATATATAAGTACAGTACACATTAGCTAATGAATCAATATTAAAATATTCGCATTAACCAAAGACCATTCATTATTCAGATTTCCTTAGTTTTTGCTAAGTAACCATCCCTCATATCACATTCCATTTGTTCATGTTTTCTTAGGCTCCTCTGGATTGTAAGAGTCTTTCAACCTTTCCTTGTTGTTGAACTGGAATACTGTGAGAAGTAGGGTATTTTTTTTTTATTTTTATTTATTTATGATAGTCAAAGAGAGAGAGAGAGAGAAAGAGAGAGGCAGAGACATAGGCAGAGGGAGAAGCAGGCTCCATGCACCGGGAGCCCGATGTGGGATTCGATCCCAGGTCTCCAGGATCGCGCCCTGAGCCAAAGGCAGGCGCTAAACCGCTGCACCACCCAGGGATCCCCAGAAGTAGGGTATTTTGTAAAATTTCCCTCAGTTGGGACATGTCTGTCACTTATCTCATGATTGAACTGTTTTTGTGGATTATATACAGAGATATGCTTCCATTTTTATTATATAAAGGATAGATACTATCAACATGATTTATCAGTCTTAGTACAGATCTGATCATCTTGCTGAGGTTGAGTTTGTCAGCTTTCTCTATAGTAAAGTGATTCATTATTATGATTTTTATCATCATTATTATTATATTATTTTTTTTAACTTTTTCATAGTATTTATTGTAGAACGAAGTTACTATGTGTATTCCACACATAGAGTGGGAAGCTATGCTCATCAAGTTGAGGGTGGAATGTCTGCACAAATTGTTTGAAATTCTTCTACATTGGAGATTTCTCTTCCTTCTGGGTTTGTTTGGTTGTTTCTTTTTCAAAGATGATATTTATTTTTTGAGAGAGAGAGGAGTGAAAAAGAATGAGCGAGAGGGGCAGAGGGAGAGGCAGAAGCTGGTTCCTTGCTGAACAGGGACCTGGAACATGATCTGAGCCTAAGTCAGAAGCTTAACTGACTGAGCCAATGAGGTGCCACTCTTTCTTTCTTTCTTTTTTTAATAATAAATTACTTTTTTTGGTGTTCAATTTGCCAACATACGGAATAACACCCAGTGCTCATCCCATCTAGTGCCCCCCTCAGTGCCCATCACCCATTCACCCCCACTCCCTGCTCTCCTCCACTTCCATCACCCCTAGTTCGTTTCCGAGAGTGTTTATGTTCTGTCTCCCTTTGTGATATTTCCTACACCTTTCTTCTCCCTTCCCTTATATACCCGTTCACTATTATTTATATTCCCCAAATGAATGAGAACATATAATGTTTGTCCTTCTCCAATTGACTTACTTCATTCAGCATAATACCTTCCAGTTCCATCCACGTTGAAGCAAATGGTGGGTATTTGTCATTTCTAATGGCTATGCAAGGCCCACATTTTCTCTCTCTTCATGTTCTGAGTCTACTATAATATGAATGTTTTTGTTTGAATAAGTGGCTGAGTTCCCTATGTCTGCCTCTGTGGTCCATAACCTTTTTTGTTTTCAAGACTGCCACTTGGGACTGCATCTCGGTTATACCATTTTTAACGTTGTCCTGACTAGATTTTAGTTCTTTTATTTCTACAGTAAGGGATTTTCTAGTTTTCTTCTGTGCTCTTTTTCCAGCCCAGCTGCTATCTTTATAATCATTGTTTTAAACTGTAGTTAGACATCATATATGCGTATTGATGTACTTCCTGGCTCTGAGTACTACTTCATGTTACTTTATGGAGGTGAATTTCTCCATCTCTTTATGTTTTCCAGAAAAGGAAGAAAAAGAAAAACCAAGAAAAACAATAATAACTGCTCTCCCAGGGGAAAAAAACACCAGACTATTTTGGCCTGCTTGTTAAAAGATTCTAAATCCCAAAATAAGAAACACAATTAAAGTACCATGAAAGTAAACATAAGAAATATATGAGGTACATACATAACAATTAAAATAAGGCAGTTAATACAAAAGAATCAAAATAAATGAAAATAAAGCACAAAGTACAAAGGAAGCTAGACCCTACTTTCCTGGCAGAGCTGAAGCTCTGCAGCCTCTGTGGTCCGACAACTTGGTGGCAGCAAGTGGTCTGTGCGGGGTCTGGTGATGGGACTTGGCGCTGATTGTCAGGTGAACATCTGCCTGGGAGATGCACCTGCGGGGTCAGAGGCGGGGTGGGCATCAGCGCCTCTGGCCTCCAGTGGGCGGCGCCATGCTGCTCCCTGAGACTGGGTGCTGATGGGTGGGATGCGGGTGGGGACGCTGGGTCCTCTGGCTCTGGGGCTGAGCATCCTGCCCCCTAGTCTGCAGGGGCCTCCACAGAATAGACCCCAAATCCCGGGGGCTCCACCGCTTCTCTCAGAACCCTCTGTTCACTGCCTGCGTCCGAGCTTCTTTTGTTTTTTTTTATCTCAGACTGTTGTACCCAAGATTGCGAATCCGAGAAACCACCGAGACGCCGACACTGATGCAAACACACGAGAGTTTATTTACAAGCTCGAGCTTGTGTCCAAGTATACCCGACACAGCGGAGCAGGGACTTGGACCCCGAGGTGGGATTTAGCTTCGATTTAAAGGCTGGTCTTGGGGACGTCCAGAGGTCGATTCGATTCGATTATTTTCGTTTTGATTTGAGTATTTTCGTTTCAACTATTTCCGATTCGATTCAATTCGATTCTTTTTGATTCTATCCTTTTTATTTCGATTCAATTCGATATTTTTCGATTCGATTCCATTCCATTTTTTTTATTCGATTTGATTCATTCGATTCGATTCGATTTTTTCGTTTCGATTCGATTATTTTCATTTCGATCGATTATTTTCATTTCAATTTTGATTATTTTCGATTCAATTTGATTTTTTTCGTTTCCATTTGATTATTTTTTATTCGATTCAATATTTTTCCTTTCGATTCGATTATTTTCGTTTCAATTCGTTTATTTTTGATTCGATTCGATTTTTTTGATTCGATTCGATTCAATTCGATTTGATTTTTTTCGAATCGATTCGTTTGGATTCGATTATTTTCAATTTGATTCGAATATTTTCATTTCAATTCGATTATTTTCGTTTCGATAATTTTCAATTCAATTCGATTATTTTCGTATCAATTCAATTATTTCGTTTTGATTGGATTATTTTCGATTTGATTATTCTCGTTTGAAATAGCTTATGTTCATTTCCATTTGATTATTGTCGTTTCGATTCAATTATTTTTCTTTTGATTCGATTTTCATTTCTATTTGATTATTTTCGAGTCGATTCAATTATTTTTGAGTCGATTCGATTATTTTCATTTTGATTCGATTATTTTAGTTTCTATTCGATTATTTTCTATTCGATTCGTTTATTTTCAATGATTCGATTATTTTCAATTCGATTGGTTTATTTTCGTTTAGATTCGATTATTTTCATTTCGATTGGATTATTTTCGATTCGATTTTTTTCCTTTTGATTTGATCCTTTTCGAATCGTTTCGATCCTATTCGTTTCGAATCGATTTCTTTCGTTTCATTCGATTATTTTCGATTCGATTCGATTTTTTTCGTTTCAATTCGTTTATTTTCGTTTCGATTCGACTATTTTCGTTTCGATTCAATTATTTTCGTTTCGATTCGATTATTGTCGTTTGGATTCGATTTTTTCGATTCGATACCAAGGAATTATATTCGTTTCGATTTTTTCGTTTCGATTCGATTATTTTCATTTCGATTCGATTATTTTCGTTTCGATTCGTCTATTTTCGTTTCAATTCGATTGTTTTCATTTTGATTCAAATTTTCCGTTTCGATTCGATCCTTTTCATTTCGATTCGATTCTTTTCATTTCGATTCTACTATTTTCATTTTTTTTTTAATTTTTATTTATTTATGATAGTCACACAGAGAGAGAGAGGGGGGTAGAGGCATAGGCAGATGGAGAAGCAGGCTCCATGCACCGGGAGCCCGACGTGGGATTCGATCCTGGGTCTCCAGGATCGTGCCCTGGGCCAAAGTCAGGTGCTAAACCACTGCACCACCCAGGGATCCCCGATTCTACTATTTTCATTTGATTTGATTATTTTTGTTTGGATTCGATTATTTTCGATTGGATTCGATTTTTTTGATTTGATTCGAAGCTATTATATTCGTTTCGATTATTTCCTTTAGATTCGATTATTTTAGTTTCGATTCGATCCTATTCGTTTTGATTCGATCCTTTTCATTTCAATTCGATTTTTCTCGTTTTGATTCGATTATTTTCATTTCGATTTGATTTTTTTCATTTCGAATCAATTTTTATCATTTCGATTCGATTATTTTCGTTTCGATTCTATTTTTTCGTTTCGATTAGTTTATTTTCATGTCGATTCCATTTTTTTTCTTTCTATTTGATTATTTTCATTTCTATTCCAATTTCGTCGTTTTGACTCGATTTTTTTCGTTTCGATTCGATTTTTATTGTTTTGATTCGATTATTTTTTTTCGATTTGATTTGTTTTGTTTCGATTTGATTTTTTTGATTTGATGCGACTCTATCCGATTTTTTCGATTTGATTCTATTCCATTTGATCTTTTCGATTCGTTTCGATTCGATTCGATTAGATTCGAATTTTTCGATTCGATTCGATTCGAATTTTTCGATTCGTTTCGATTTGATTCGATTCAAATTTTTCGATAAGATTCGATTTGATTTGATTCAAATTTTTCGATTCGATGTGGGATTCGATCCCAGGTCTCCAGGATTGCGCTCTGGGCCAAAGACAGGCGCCAAACCGCTGCGCCACCCAGGGATCCCGATTCGATTCGATTCTATTCGAATATTTCAATTCGATTCAATTCGATTCGATTCGAATTTTTCTATAAGAATTTTTCGATTTGATTCAATACGAATTATTCGATTCGATTATTTTCATTTCGGTTCGATTTTTTTTCGTTTCGATTCGTTTATATTGGTTTCAATTCGATTTTTTTTATTTCGATTCATTTATTTTCGTTCCGATTCATTTTTTCGTTTCGATTCAATTCTTTTCATTTCGATTCATTTATTTTCATTTCGATTCGATTCGATTCGAATTTTTCTATTCGATTCGATTCGATTCGAATTTTTCGATTCGATTCGATTTTTTTCGTTTCGATTCGATTTTTTTCCTTTTGATTCGTTTATTTTTGTTTCGATTCGATTTTTTTCCTTTCGCTTAGATATTTTCGTTTTGATTCCATTTTTTTTGTTTCAATTCGATTTTTTTGATTCGATTTTTTCGTTTCGATTTGATTTTTTTCGTTTCGATTAGTTTATTTTCGTTTCGATTCAATTTTTTTCATTTCGATTCGATTTTTTCGTTTTGATTCCTGTATTTATGTTTCGATTCGATTATTTTCGTTTTGATTCGATTTTTTCGATTCGATTCGATTCTAATTTTATGATTCGATTCGATTCGATTTGATTCGATTCGATTCGATTCGAATTTTTCGATTCGATTCGACTTGATTCGAATTTTTAGATATGATTCGATTCGATTCGATTCCAATTTTTCGATTCGATTCGACTGGATTCGAATTTTTCGATTTGAATCGATTCGAATTTTTCGATTCGTTTCGATTCAATTCAAATTGTTCGATAAGATTCGATTTGATTCGATTCGAATTTTTCGATTCGATGTGGGATTCGATCCGGGGTCTCCAGGATTGCGCCCTGGGCCAAAGACAGGCGCCAAACCGCTGCGCCACCGGGGGTTCCCTATTCGATTTGATTCTATTCGAATTTTTCAATTCGATTCGATTCGAATTTTTCGATACGAATTATTCGATTCGATTATTTTCGTTTCGATTCGATTTTTTTCGTTTCGATTCATTTATTTTCGTTTCAATTGGATTATTTTATTTCGATTCGTTTATTTTCGTTTCGATTCATTTTTTTCGTTTCGATTCAATTCTTTTCATTTCGATTCGTTTATTTTCGTTTCGATTCGATTTTTTTCCTTTTGATTAGATATTTTCGTTTCGATTCGATGTTTTTCGTTTCGATTTGATTATTTTCGTTTCGATTCGATTCGATTCTAATTTTTGATTCGATTCGATTCGAATTTTTCGATACGATTTGATTCGATTCGATTCGAATTTTCGGTTCAACTCGATTCGAATTTTTCGATTCGATTCGATTAGATTTGACTTTTTCGATTTCATTTGATTCGAATTTTTCAGTTCGATTCGATACGAATCGATTCGAATATTTCGATTCGATTCAATTCGATTTTTTTCGTTTCGTTTCGATTTTTTTCGTTTCGATTCGTTTCTCGTTTCGATTCGTTTTTCATTTCGATTCGATTTTTTTCGTTTTGATACGTTTATTTTCGTTTCGATTCGATTTTTTCGATGTGATTCTCATAAAAACGATGAATGTCTCTGCCTCTCACAAAGCTTGAATCACGTGTCCAACGAAATCCTTCGCTGCAAAGGGTACAGGCGGTCAGCATGTGGGAGGTTGAAGCCATAAGCTCAACCCAAAGGAGTGTGCATGCTTTGGAGGCAGCTGTCCGCTAGGCGCGAAATTGACAAGCCAGTCACTTGGTTCTCTCTCTGCTCCTGTCCTGCATAGAACGAAATGCTGTGAAAGCGAACCGTACAGGCAGGCAGGATGTGGGAGCGATAGGCGATAAGCTAAACTCTCGGAAGTGTGTATGCTTTGCAGGCAGATGTCTCCCATACACTTTGATGGGAGCTAGGAACTAGCTACACTCTCAATGAACAAGGACGTTTGCAATGTCTGTATTGAGATCAGATACACTTGAGGAGAATCCTGTCACTTCCACAGGCTCTTCACACAACCTCTTCTGGCTACTTACATAACAATGCTGGGGCCTCTGCCTATGGGAGGTCAGTATGCTGGAGGGTCCTGCCTTCACCTCAGCTCACACAAGGAAGCATGCCTGCAGGCTAGGTTTCAACTAGCTGCGTTCTTAGGGAACTGAGAACATAGCAGTACTCTCAGCAAGGAGGTATCCAGAATACCACTCCCCGGCAGCTGGAGACACCCTCCAGGTCTGCTTATTCCACTTGCGTCTCACAAGCCTCTGACTAACGGCCGAGGTGCAGATGTTGGAAACTCTTTCTGCAGGCAGTATGCAACTGTGAGGGACTGAGGGTGAGCTCAACTCTCCGAAGTAAGTTGCTTATGGACAAGGCGTTCAGCTAGCTTCTTAGGATGTAGCACCTGGGTCACACAGGGAATACTAGGAAATCGCTGTATTGAGCTTGGATGCACTAGTCTGGTGGGCCGGGACTTTCCACTTACGTCTCACAACACTTCAGGCACGCATCGGGGCTAGGCCTGTTAGGAGCGCGGTGTACCTGCAGGCAGGATGTGGGAGGGACAGTCCATAAGCTGAACTCTCGGAAGTGTGTGTATTTTGCAGGCACATGTCTGCTAGACACTTTGATGGGAGCTAGGACCTAGCTACACTCTCATTGAACAAGGACGTTTGCAATGTCTGTATTGAGATCAGATACCGTTGAGGAGAATCCTGTCCCTTCCACATGCTATGCACAAAACCTCCTACGGCGACTAACATAAGGATGCTGGGTCCTATGTCTACAGGGAGTCAGGATGTGGGAGGGTCCTGCCTTGACTTCAGCTCGTAGAAAGAAACATGCCTACAAGCCAGCTTGCAACTAGCTGCGTTCCTCGGGCACTGAGAACATAACAGTGTTCTAAGCCAGGAGGTACCAAGAATACCACTCCACTGCAGCTGGAGACACCATCCAGGTCTGCTTATTCCACTTGCATCTCACAAGCCTCTGACAAACGGCTGTGGTGCACATGTTCGGAAGTCTGCAGGCAGTGTGCAACTGCGAGGGACTGAGGGTTAGCTCAACTCTCCAAAGTAAGTTGCTTTTGGTCAAGGCGTTCAGCAAGCTTCTCTCGTATGGCACTTAGGATGTAGCACCTGGTTCACACAGGAAAAACTAGGAAATCGCTGGATTGAGCTTGGATGCACTACTCTTGTGGGCCGGGACTTTCCACTTACCTCTCACAACACTTCAGGCACGCATCAGGCTTCGGCCTGTTAGGAGCGGGGTGTACCTGCAGGCAGGATGTGGGAGGGACAGTCCATAAGCTCAACTCTGAGAAGTGTGTATGCTTTGCAGGCAGATGTCTGCTAGACACTTTGATGGGAGCTAGGACCGAGCTACACTCTCATTGAACAAGGACGTTTGCAATGTCTGTATTGAGATCAGATACACTTGTGGAGAATCCTGTCCCTTCCACATGCTATGCACAAAACCTCCTACGGCGACTAACATAAGGATGCTGGGTCTTATGTCTACAGGCAGTCAGGATGCGGGAGGGTCCTGCCCTGACCTCAGCTCGCACAAGAAAGCACGCCTACAAGCCAGCTTTCAACTAGCACCGTTCCTCGGGCACTGAGAACGTAACAGTGTTCTAAGCCAGGAGGTACCCAGAATACCACTCCACTGCAGCTGGAGACACCATCCAGGTCTGTATATTCCACTTGCATCTCACAAGCATCTGACAAACGGCTCTGATGCAGATGTTGGAAACTCTTTCTGCAGGCAGTGTGCAACTGCGAGGGACTGAGGGTGAGCTCAACTCTCCGAAGTAAGTTGCTTTTGGTCAAGGCGTTCTGCAAGCTTCTCTCGTATGGCACTTAGGATGTAGCACCTGGTTCACACAGGAAAAACTATGATCGCTGGATTGAGCTTGGATGCACTAGTCTTGTGGGCCGGGACTTTCCACTTACCTCTCACAACAGTTCAGGCACGCATCGGGGCTAGGCCTGTTAAGAGCACGGTGTACCTGCAGGCAGGATGTGGGAGGGACAGTCCATAAGCTCAACTCGCGGAAGTGTGTATGCTCTGCAGGCAGATGTCTGTTACACACTTTGATGGAAGCTAGGACCGAGCTACACTCTCATTGAACCTCGACGTTTGCAATGTCTGTATTGAGATCAGATACACTGGAGGAGAATCCTGTCACTTCCTCAAGCTTTTCAAACAACCTCTTTGGTACCTAACATAAGGATGCTAGGACTTACGTCTACGGGCAGTCAGGATGTGGGAGGGTCCTGCCCTTACCTCAGCTCTCATAAGGAAGCACGCCTACAAGCCACCTTTTAACTAGCGGCGTTCCTCGGGAACTGAGAACGTAACAGTGTTCTAAGCCAGGAGGTACCCAGAATACCACTCCACTGCAGCTGGAGACACCATCCAGGTCTGCTTATTCCACTTGCGTCTCACAAGCCTCTGACAAACGGCTGTGGTGCAGATGTTGGAAACTCTTTCTGCAGGCAGTGTGCCACTGCGAGGGACTGAGGTTGAGCTCAACTCTACAAAGTAAGTTGCTTTTGGTCAAGGCGTTCAGCAAGCTTCTCTCGTATGGCACTTAGGATGTAGCACCTGGTTCACACAGGAAAAACTAGGAAATCGCTGGATTGAGCTTGGATGCACTAGTCTGGTGGGCCGGGACTTTCCACTTACCTCTCACAACACATCAAGCACGCATCGGGGCTAGGCCTGTTAAGAGCACGGTGTACCTGCAGGCAGGATGTGGGAGGGACAGTCCATAAGCTCAACTCGCGGAAGTGTGTATGCTCTGCAGGCAGATGTCTGTTACACACTTTGATGGAAGCTAGGACCGAGCTACACTCTCATTGAACCACGACGTTTGCAATGTCTGTATTGAGATCAGATACACTGGAGGAGAATCCTGTCACTTCCTCAAGCTTTTCACACAACCTCTTCGGCACCTAACATAAGGATGCTGGGACTTACGTCTACGGGCAGTCAGGATGCGGGAGGGTCCTGCCCTGACCTCAGCTCTCATAAGGAAGCACGCCTACAAGCCACCTTTTAACTAGCTGCGTTCCTCGGGCACTGAGAACGTAACAGTGTTCTAAGCCAGGAGGTACCCAGAATACCACTCCACTGCAGCTGGAGACACCATCCAGGTCTGCTTATTCCACTTGCGTCTCACAAGCCTCTGACAAACGGCTGTGGTGCAGATGTTGGAAACTCTTTCTGCAGGCAGTGTGCCACTGCGAGGGACTGAGGGTGAGCTCAACTCTCCGAAGTAAGTTGCCTTTGGACAAGGCGTTCAGCAAACATCTCGTATGGCACTTGGGATGTAGCACCTGGTTCACAGCGGAAAAACTAGGAAATCGCTGGATTGAGCTTGGATGCACTAGTCTTGTGGGCCGGGACTTTCCACTTACCTCTCACAACAGTTCAGGCACGCATCGGGGCTAGGCCTGTTAGGAGCGGGGAGTACCTGCAGGCAGGATGTGGGAGGGACAGTCCATAAGCTGAACTCTGAGAAGTGTGTATGCTTTGCAGGCAGATGTCTGCTAGACACTTTGATGGGAGCTAGGACCGAGCTACACTCTCATTGAACAAGGACGTTTGCAATGTGTGTATTGAGAAGAGATACCGTTGAGGAGAATCCTGTCCCTTCCACATGCTATGCACAAAACCTCCTACGGCGACTAACATAAGGATGCTGGGTCCTATGTCTACAGGGAGTCAGGATGTGGGAGGGTCCTGCCTTGACTTCAGCTCGTAGAAAGAAACATGCCTACAAGCCAGCTTTCAACTAGCACCGTTCCTCGGGCACTGAGAACATAACAGTGTTCTAAGCCAGGAGGTACCAAGAATACCACTCCACTGCAGCTGGAGACACCATCCAGGTCTGCTTATTCCACTTGCATCTCACAAGCCTCTGACAAACGGCTGTGGTGCACATGTTCGAAAGTCTGCAGGCAGTGTGCAACTGCGAGGGACGGAGGGTTAGCTCAACTCTCCAAAGTAAGTTGCTTTTGGTCAAGGCGTTCAGCAAGCTTCTCTCGTATGGCACTTAGGATGTAGCACCTGGTTCACACAGGAAAAACTAGGAAATCGCTGGATTGAGCTTGGATGCACTAGTCTGGTGGCCAGGACGTTCCACTTAGTACTCACAACACTTCAGGCACGCATCGGGGAGAGGCCTGTTAGGAGCTCCTTGTACTTGCAGGCAGGGTGTGGGAGGACAGTCCATAAGCTCAACTCTGAGAAGTGTGTATGCTTTGCAGGCAGATGTCTGCTAGACACTTTGATGGGAGCTAGGACCGAGCTACACTCTCAGTGAACAAGGACGTTTGCAGTCTGTTTTGAGATCAGATACACTAGAGGAGAATGCTGTCCCTTCCACATGCTATGCACAAAACCTCCTACGGCGACTAACATAAGGATGTGGGTCCTATGTCTACAGGCAGTCAGGATGCGGGAGCGTCCTGCCCTGACCTCACCTCGCACAAGGAAGCACGTCTGCAAGCCGGCTTTCCACTAGCTGCGTTCCTCGGGCATTGAGAACATAACAGTGTTCTAAGCCAGGAGGTACCCAGAATACCACACCACTGCAGCTGTAGACACCATCCAGGTCTGTATATTCTACTTGCATCTCACAAGCCTCTGACAAACGGCACTGATGCAGAAGTTGGAAACTCTTTCTGCAGGCAGTGTGCAACTGCGAGGGACGGACGGTGAGCTCAGCTCTCCGAAGTAAGTTGCCTTTGGACAAGGCATTCAGCAAACTTCTCTCGTATGGCACTTGGGATGTAGCACCTGGTTCACACCGGAATAACTAGGAAATCGCTGGATTGAGCTTGGATGCACTACTCTTGTGGGCCGGGACTTTCCACTTACCTCTCACAACACTTCAGGCACGCATCAGGCTTCGGCCTGTTAGGAGCGGGGTGTACCTGCAGGCAGGATGTGGGAGGGACAGTCCATAAGCTCAACTCTGAGAAGTGTGTATGCTTTGCAGGCAGATGTCTGCTAGACACTTTGATGGGAGCTAGGACCGAGCTACACTCTCATTGAACAAGGACGTTTGCAATGTCTGTATTGAGATCAGATACACTTGTGGAGAATCCTGTCCCTTCCACATGCTATGCACAAAACCTCCTACGGCGACTAACATAAGGATGCTGGGTCTTATGTCTACAGGCAGTCAGGATGCGGGAGGGTCCTGCCCTGACCTCAGCTCGCACAAGAAAGCACGCCTACAAGCCAGCTTTCAACTAGCACCGTTCCTCGGGCACTGAGAACGTAACAGTGTTCTAAGCCAGGAGGTACCCAGAATACCACTCCACTGCAGCTGGAGACACCATCCAGGTCTGTATATTCCACTTGCATCTCACAAGCATCTGACAAACGGCTCTGATGCAGATGTTGGAAACTCTTTCTGCAGGCAGTGTGCAACTGCGAGGGACTGAGGGTGAGCTCAACTCTCCGAAGTAAGTTGCTTTTGGTCAAGGCGTTCTGCAAGCTTCTCTCGTATGGCACTTAGGATGTAGCACCTGGTTCACACAGGAAAAACTAGGAAATCGCTGGATTGAGCTTGGATGCACTAGTCTGGTGGGCCAGGACTTTCCACTTACCTCTCACAACACATCAAGCACGCATCGGGGCTAGGCCTGTTAAGAGCACGGTGTACCTGCAGGCAGGATGTGGGAGGGACAGTCCATAAGCTCAACTCGCGGAAGTGTGTATGCTCTGCAGGCAGATGTCTGTTACACACTTTGATGGAAGCTAGGACCGAGCTACACTCTCATTGAACCACGACGTTTGCAATGTCTGTATTGAGATCAGATACACTGGAGGAGAATCCTGTCACTTCCTCAAGCTTTTCAAACAACCTCTTCGGTACCTAACATAAGGATGCTAGGACTTACGTCTACGGGCAGTCAGGATGCGGGAGGGTCCTGCCCTGACCTCAGCTCTCATAAGGAAGCACGCCTACAAGCCACCTTTTAACTAGCGGCGTTCCTCGGGAACTGAGAACGTAACAGTGTTCTAAGCCAGGAGGTACCCAGAATACCACTCCACTGCAGCTGGAGACACCATCCAGGTCTGCTTATTCCACTTGCGTCTCACAAGCCTCTGACAAACGGCTGTGGTGCAGATGTTGGAAACTCTTTCTGCAGGCAGTGTGCCACTGCGAGGGACTGAGGTTGAGCTCAACTCTACAAAGTAAGTTGCTTTTGGTCAAGGCGTTCAGCAAGCTTCTCTCGTATGGCACTTAGGATGTAGCACCTGGTTCACACAGGAAAAACTAGGAAATCGCTGGATTGAGCTTGGATGCACTAGTCTGGTGGGCCGGGACTTTCCACTTACCTCTCACAACACATCAAGCACGCATCGGGGCTAGGCCTGTTAAGAGCACGGTGTACCTGCAGGCAGGATGTGGGAGGGACAGTCCATAAGCTCAACTCGCGGAAGTGTGTATGCTCTGCAGGCAGATGTCTGTTACACACTTTGATGGAAGCTAGGACCGAGCTACACTCTCATTGAACCACGACGTTTGCAATGTCTGTATTGAGATCAGATACACTGGAGGAGAATCCTGTCACTTCCTCAAGCTTTTCACACAACCTCTTCGGCACCTAACATAAGGATGCTGGGACTTACGTCTACGGGCAGTCAGGATGCGGGAGGGTCCTGCCCTGACCTCAGCTCTCATAAGGAAGCACGCCTACAAGCCACCTTTTAACTAGCTGCGTTCCTCGGGCACTGAGAACGTAACAGTGTTCTAAGCCAGGAGGTACCCAGAATACCACTCCACTGCAGCTGGAGACACCATCCAGGTCTGCTTATTCCACTTGCGTCTCACAAGCCTCTGACAAACGGCTGTGGTGCAGATGTTGGAAACTCTTTCTGCAGGCAGTGTGCCACTGCGAGGGACTGAGGGTGAGCTCAACTCTCCGAAGTAAGTTGCCTTTGGACAAGGCGTTCAGCAAACATCTCGTATGGCACTTGGGATGTAGCACCTGGTTCACAGCGGAAAAACTAGGAAATCGCTGGATTGAGCTTGGATGCACTAGTCTTGTGGGCCGGGACTTTCCACTTACCTCTCACAACAGTTCAGGCACGCATCGGGGCTAGGCCTGTTAGGAGCGGGGAGTACCTGCAGGCAGGATGTGGGAGGGACAGTCCATAAGCTGAACTCTGAGAAGTGTGTATGCTTTGCAGGCAGATGTCTGCTAGACACTTTGATGGGAGCTAGGACCGAGCTACACTCTCATTGAACAAGGACGTTTGCAATGTGTGTATTGAGAAGAGATACCGTTGAGGAGAATCCTGTCCCTTCCACATGCTATGCACAAAACCTCCTACGGCGACTAACATAAGGATGCTGGGTCCTATGTCTACAGGGAGTCAGGATGTGGGAGGGTCCTGCCTTGACTTCAGCTCGTAGAAAGAAACATGCCTACAAGCCAGCTTGCAACTAGCTGCGTTCCTCGGGCACTGAGAACATAACAGTGTTCTAAGCCAGGAGGTACCAAGAATACCACTCCACTGCAGCTGGAGACACCATCCAGGTCTGCTTATTCCACTTGCATCTCACAAGCCTCTGACAAACGGCTGTGGTGCACATGTTCGAAAGTCTGCAGGCAGTGTGCAACTGCGAGGGACGGAGGGTTACCTCAACTCTCCAAAGTAAGTTGCTTTTGGTCAAGGCGTTCAGCAAGCTTCTCTCGTATGGCACTTAGGATGTAGCACCTGGTTCACACAGGAAAAACTAGGAAATCGCTGGATTGAGCTTGGATGCACTAGTCTGGTGGCCAGGACGTTCCACTTAGTACTCACAACACTTCAGGCACGCATCGGGGAGAGGCCTGTTAGGAGCTCCTTGTACTTGCAGGCAGGGTGTGGGAGGACAGTCCATAAGCTCAACTCTGAGAAGTGTGTATGCTTTGCAGGCAGATGTCTGCTAGACACTTTGATGGGAGCTAGGACCGAGCTACACTCTCAGTGAACAAGGACGTTTGCAGTCTGTTTTGAGATCAGATACACTAGAGGAGAATGCTGTCCCTTCCACATGCTATGCACAAAACCTCCTACGGCGACTAACATAAGGACGTGGGTCCTATGTCTACAGGCAGTCAGGATGCGGGAGCGTCCTGCCCTGACCTCACCTCGCACAAGGAAGCACGTCTGCAAGCCGGCTTTCCACTAGCTGCGTTCCTCGGGCATTGAGAACATAACAGTGTTCTAAGCCAGGAGGTACCCAGAATACCACACCACTGCAGCTGTAGACACCATCCAGGTCTGTATATTCTACTTGCATCTCACAAGCCTCTGACAAACGGCACTGATGCAGAAGTTGGAAACTCTTTCTGCAGGCAGTGTGCAACTGCGAGGGACGGACGGTGAGCTCAGCTCTCCGAAGTAAGTTGCCTTTGGACAAGGCATTCAGCAAACTTCTCTCGTATGGCACTTGGGATGTAGCACCTGGTTCACACAGGAAAAACTAGGAAATCGCTGGATTGAGCTTGGATGCACTACTCTTGTGGGCCGGGACTTTCCACTTACCTCTCACAACACTTCAGGCACGCATCAGGCTTCGGCCTGTTAGGAGCGGGGTGTACCTGCAGGCAGGATGTGGGAGGGACAGTCCATAAGCTCAACTCTGAGAAGTGTGTATGCTTTGCAGGCAGATGTCTGCTAGACACTTTGATGGGAGCTAGGACCGAGCTACACTCTCATTGAACAAGGACGTTTGCAATGTCTGTATTGAGATCAGATACACTTGTGGAGAATCCTGTCCCTTCCACATGCTATGCACAAAACCTCCTACGGCGACTAACATAAGGATGCTGGGTCTTATGTCTACAGGCAGTCAGGATGCGGGAGGGTCCTGCCCTGACCTCAGCTCGCACAAGAAAGCACGCCTACAAGCCAGCTTTCAACTAGCACCGTTCCTCGGGCACTGAGAACGTAACAGTGTTCTAAGCCAGGAGGTACCCAGAATACCACTCCACTGCAGCTGGAGACACCATCCAGGTCTGTATATTCCACTTGCATCTCACAAGCATCTGACAAACGGCTCTGATGCAGATGTTGGAAACTCTTTCTGCAGGCAGTGTGCAACTGCGAGGGACTGAGGGTGAGCTCAACTCTCCGAAGTAAGTTGCTTTTGGTCAAGGCGTTCTGCAAGCTTCTCTCGTATGGCACTTAGGATGTAGCACCTGGTTCACACAGGAAAAACTATGATCGCTGGATTGAGCTTGGATGCACTAGTCTTGTGGGCCGGGACTTTCCACTTACCTCTCACAACAGTTCAGGCACGCATCGGGGCTAGGCCTGTTAAGAGCACGGTGTACCTGCAGGCAGGATGTGGGAGGGACAGTCCATAAGCTCAACTCGCGGAAGTGTGTATGCTCTGCAGGCAGATGTCTGTTACACACTTTGATGGAAGCTAGGACCGAGCTACACTCTCATTGAACCACGACGTTTGCAATGTCTGTATTGAGATCAGATACACTGGAGGAGAATCCTGTCACTTCCTCAAGCTTTTCAAACAACCTCTTTGGTACCTAACATAAGGATGCTAGGACTTACGTCTACGGGCAGTCAGGATGTGGGAGGGTCCTGCCCTGACCTCAGCTCTCATAAGGAAGCAGGCCTACAAGCCACCTTTTAACTAGCGGCGTTCCTCGGGAACTGAGAACGTAACAGTGTTCTAAGCCAGGAGGTACCCAGAATACCACTCCACTGCAGCTGGAGACACCATCCAGGTCTGCTTATTCCACTTGCGTCTCACAAGCCTCTGACAAACGGCTGTGGTGCAGATGTTGGAAACTCTTTCTGCAGGCAGTGTGCCACTGCGAGGGACTGAGGTTGAGCTCAACTCTACAAAGTAAGTTGCTTTTGGTCAAGGCGTTCAGCAAGCTTCTCTCGTATGGCACTTAGGATGTAGCACCTGGTTCACACAGGAAAAACTAGGAAATCGCTGGATTGAGCTTGGATGCACTAGTCTGGTGGGCCGGGACTTTCCACTTACCTCTCACAACACATCAAGCACGCATCGGGGCTAGGCCTGTTAAGAGCACGGTGTACCTGCAGGCAGGATGTGGGAGGGACAGTCCATAAGCTCAACTCGCGGAAGTGTGTATGCTCTGCAGGCAGATGTCTGTTACACACTTTGATGGAAGCTAGGACCGAGCTACACTCTCATTGAACCACGACGTTTGCAATGTCTGTATTGAGATCAGATACACTGGAGGAGAATCCTGTCACTTCCTCAAGCTTTTCACACAACCTCTTCGGCACCTAACATAAGGATGCTGGGACTTACGTCTACGGGCAGTCAGGATGCGGGAGGGTCCTGCCCTGACCTCAGCTCTCATAAGGAAGCACGCCTACAAGCCACCTTTCAACTAGCTGCGTTCCTCGGGCACTGAGAACGTAACAGTGTTCTAAGCCAGGAGGTACCCAGAATACCACTCCACTGCAGCTGGAGACACCATCCAGGTCTGCTTATTCCACTTGCGTCTCACAAGCCTCTGACAAACGGCTGTGGTGCAGATGTTGGAAACTCTTTCTGCAGGCAGTGTGCCACTGCGAGGGACTGAGGGTGAGCTCAACTCTCCGAAGTAAGTTGCCTTTGGACAAGGCGTTCAGCAAACATCTCGTATGGCACTTGGGATGTAGCACCTGGTTCACAGCGGAAAAACTAGGAAATCGCTGGATTGAGCTTGGATGCACTAGTCTTGTGGGCCGGGACTTTCCACTTACCTCTCACAACAGTTCAGGCACGCATCGGGGCTAGGCCTGTTAGGAGCGGGGAGTACCTGCAGGCAGGATGTGGGAGGGACAGTCCATAAGCTGAACTCTGAGAAGTGTGTATGCTTTGCAGGCAGATGTCTGCTAGACACTTTGATGGGAGCTAGGACCAAGCTACACTCTCATTGAACAAGGACGTTTGCAATGTGTGTATTGAGAAGAGATACCGTTGAGGAGAATCCTGTCCCTTCCACATGCTATGCACAAAACCTCCTACGGCGACTAACATAAGGATGCTGGGTCCTATGTCTACAGGGAGTCAGGATGTGGGAGGGTCCTGCCTTGACTTCAGCTCGTAGAAAGAAACATGCCTACAAGCCAGCTTGCAACTAGCTGCGTTCCTCGGGCACTGAGAACGTAACAGTGTTCTAAGCCAGGAGGTACCCAGAATACCACTCCACTGTAGCTGGAGACACCATCCAGGTCTGTATATTCCACTTGCATCTCACAAGCATCTGACAAACGGCTCTGATGCAGATGTTGGAAACTCTTTCTGCAGGCAGTGTGCAACTGCGAGGGACTGAGGGTGAGCTCAACTCTCCGAAGTAAGTTGCTTTTGGTCAAGGCGTTCTGCAAGCTTCTCTCGTATGGCACTTAGGATGTAGCACCTGGTTCACACAGGAAAAACTATGATCGCTGGATTGAGCTTGGATGCACTAGTCTTGTGGGCCGGGACTTTCCACTTACCTCTCACAACAGTTCAGGCACGCATCGGGGCTAGGCCTGTTAAGAGCACGGTGTACCTGCAGGCAGGATGTGGGAGGGACAGTCCATAAGCTCAACTCGCGGAAGTGTGTATGCTCTGCAGGCAGATGTCTGTTACACACTTTGATGGAAGCTAGGACCGAGCTACACTCTCATTGAACCACGACGTTTGCAATGTCTGTATTGAGATCAGATACACTGGAGGAGAATCCTGTCACTTCCTCAAGCTTTTCAAACAACCTCTTTGGTACCTAACATAAGGATGCTAGGACTTACGTCTACGGGCAGTCAGGATGCGGGAGGGTCCTGCCCTGACCTCAGCTCTCATAAGGAAGCACGCCTACAAGCCACCTTTTAACTAGCGGCGTTCCTCGGGAACTGAGAACGTAACAGTGTTCTAAGCCAGGAGGTACCCAGAATACCACTCCACTGCAGCTGGAGACACCATCCAGGTCTGCTTATTCCACTTGCGTCTCACAAGCCTCTGACAAACGGCTGTGGTGCAGATGTTGGAAACTCTTTCTGCAGGCAGTGTGCCACTGCGAGGGACTGAGGGTGAGCTCAACTCGCCGAAGTAAGTTGCTTTTGGACAAGGTGTTCAGCAAGCTTCTCTCGTATGGCACTTAGGATGTAGCACCTGGTTCACACCGGAAAAACTAGGAAATCGCTGGATTGAGCTTGGATGCACTACTCTTGTGGGCCGGGACTTTCCACTTACCTCTCAAAAGACTTCAGGCACGCATCAGGCCTCGGCCTGTTAGGAGCGGGGTGTACCTGCAGGCAGGATGTGGGAGGGACAGTCCATAAGCTCAACTCTGAGAAGTGTGTATGCTTTGCAGGCAGATGTCTGCTAGACACTTTGATGGACGTAGGACCGAGCTACACTCTCAGTGAACAAGGACGTTTGCAATGTCTGTATTGAGATCAGATACACTTGTGGAGAATCCTGTCCCTTCCACATGCTATGCACAAAACCTCCTACGGCGACTAACATAAGGATGCTGGGTCTTATGTCTACAGGCAGTCAGGATGCGGGAGGGTCCTGCCCTGACCTCAGCTCTCATAAGGAAGCACGCCTACAAGCCACCTTTTAACTAGCTGCGTTCCTCAGGAACTGAGAACGTAACAGTGTTCTAAGCCAGGAGGTACCCAGAATACCACTCCACTGCAGCTGGAGACACCATCCAGGTCTGCTTATTCCACTTGCGTCTCACAAGCCTCTGACAAACGGCTGTGGTGCAGATGTTGGAAACTCTTTCTGCAGGCAGTGTGCCACTGCGAAGGACTGAGGGTGAGCTCAACTCGCCGAAGTAAGTTGCTTTTGGACAAGGTGTTCAGCAAGCTTCTCTCGTATGGCACTTAGGATGTAGCACCTGGTTCACACCGGAAAAACTAGGAAATCGCTGGATTGAGCTTGGATGCACTACTCTTGTGGGCCGGGACTTTCCACTTACCTCTCACAACACTTCAGGCACGCATCGGGGAGAGGCCTGTTAGGAGCTCCTTGTACTTGCAGGCAGGGTGTGGGAGGGACAGTCCATAAGCTTAACTCTGAGAAGTGTGTATGCTTTGCAGGCAGATGTCTGCTAGACACTTTGATGGGAGCTAGGACCGAGCTACACTCTCAGTGAACAAGGACGTTTGCAGGCTGTTTTGAGATCAGGTACAGTTGAGGAGAATGCTGTCCCTTCCACATGCTATGCACAAAACCTCCTACGGCGACTAACATAAGGATGCTGGGTCCTATGTCTACAGGCAGTCAGGATGCGGGAGCGTCCTGCCCTGACCTCACCTCGCACAAGGAAGCACGTCTGCAAGCCGGCTTTCCACTAGCTGCGTTCCTCGGGCATTGAGAACGTAACAGTGTTCTAAGCCAGGAGGTACCCAGAATACCACACCACTGCAGCTGGAGACACCATCCAGGTCTGTATATTCTACTTGCATCTCACAAGCCTCTGACAAACGGCACTGATGCAGAAGTTGGAAACTCTTTCTGCAGGCAGTGTGCAACTGCGAGGGACGGACGGTGAGCTCAACTCTCCGAAGTAAGTTGCCTTTGGACACGGCGTTCAGCAAACTTATCTCGTATGGCACTTGGGATGTAGCACCTGGTTCACAGCGGAAAAACTAGGAAATCGCTGGATGAGCTTGGATGCACTAGTCTTGTGGGCCGGGACTTTCCACTTACCTCTCACAACACTTCAGGCACGCATCGGGGCTAGGCCTGTTAAGAGCACGGTGTACCTGCAGGCAGGATGTGGGAGGGATAGTCCATAAGGTCAACTCTGAGAAGTGTGTATGCTTTGCAGGCAGATGTCTGCTAGACACTTTGATGGGAGGTAGGACCGAGCTACACTCTCATTGAACAAGGACGTTTGCAATGTCTGTATTGAGATCAGATACAGTTGAGGAGAATCCTGTCCCTTCCACATGCTATGCACAAAACCTCACAAGCCTCTGACAAACGGCTGTGGTGCAGATGTTGGAAACTCTTTCTGCAGGCAGTGTGCCACTGCGAGGGACTGAGGGTGAGCTCAACTCTACAAAGTAAGTTGCTTTTGGTCAAGGCGTTCAGCAAGCTTCTCTCGTATGGCACTTAGGATGTAGCACCTGGTTCACACAGGAAAAACTAGGAAATCGCTGGATTGAGCTTGGATGCACTAGTCTGGTGGGCCAGGACGTTCCACTTAGCTCTCACAACACTTCAGGCACGCATCGGGGAGAGGCCTGTTAGGAGCTCCTTGTACTTGCAGGCAGGGTGTGGGAGGGACAGTCCATAAGCTCAACTCTGAGAAGTGTGTATGCTTTGCAGGCAGATGTCTGCTAGACACTTTGATGGGAGCTAGGACCGAGCTACACTCTCAGTGAACGTTTGCAGGCTGTTTTGAGATCAGATACAGTTGAGGAGAATCCTGTCCCTTCCACATGCTATGCACAAAACCTCCTACGGCGACTAACATAAGGATGCTGGGTCCTATGTCTACAGGCAGTCAGGATGCGGGAGGGTCCTCCCCTGACTTCAGCTCATAGAAGGAAGCATGCCTACAAGCCAGCTTTCAACTAGCTGCGTTCCTCGGGCATTGAGAACGTAAAAGTGTTCTAAGCCAGGAGGTACCCAGAATACCACACCACTGCAGCTGGAGACACCATCCCGGTCTGTATATTCTACTTGCATCTCACAAGCCTCTGACAAACGGCACTGATGCAGAAGTTGGAAACTCTTTCTGCAGGCAGTGTGCAACTGCGAGGGCCTGAGGGTGAGCTCAGCTCTCCGAAGTAAGTTGCCTTTGGACAAGGCATTCAGCAAACTTCTCTCGTATGGCACTTGGGATGTAGCACCTGGTTCACACCGGAATAAATAGGAAATCGCTGGATTGAGCTTGGATGCACTACTCTTGTGGGCCGGGACTTTCCACTTACCTCTCAAAAGACTTCAGGCACGCATCAGGCCTCGGCCTGTTAGGAGCGGGGTGTACCTGCAGGCAGGATGTGGGAGGGACAGTCCATAAGCTCAACTCTGAAAAGTGTGTATGCTTTGCAGGCAGATGTCTGCTAGACACTTTGATGGGAGGTAGGACCGAGCTACACTCTCATTGAACAAGGACGTTTGCAATGTCTGTATTGAGATCAGATACACTTGTGGAGAATCCTGTCCCTTCCACATGCTATGCACAAAACCTCCTACGGCGACTAACATAAGGATGCTGGGTCTTATGTCTACGGGAAGTCAGGATGCGGGAGGGTCCTGCCCTGACCTCAGCTCGCACAAGAAAGCACGCCTACAAGCCAGCTTTCAACTAGCACCGTTCCTCGGGCACTGAGAACGTAACAGTGTTCTAAGCCAGGAGGTACCCAGAAAACCACTCCACTGCAGCTGGAGACACCATCCAGGTCTGTATATTCCACTTGCATCTCACAAGCATCTGACAAACGGCTCTGATGCAGATGTTGGAAACTCTTTCTGCAGGCAGTGTGCAACTGCGAGGGACTGAGGGTGAGCTCAACTCTCCGAAGTAAGTTGCTTTTGGTCAAGGCGTTCTGCAAGCTTCTCTCGTATGTGCCATACGAGAGATGTATGCACCTGGTTCACACAGGAAAAACTATGATCGCTGGATTGAGCTTGGATGCACTAGTCTTGTGGGCCGGGACTTTCCACTTACCTCTCACAACAGTTCAGGCACGCATCGGGGCTAGGCCTGTTAAGAGCACGGTGTACCTGCAGGCAGGATGTGGGAGGGACAGTCCATAAGCTCAACTCTGAGAAGTGTGTATGCTTTGCAGGCAGATGTCTGCTAGACACTTTGATGGGAGGTAGGACCGAGCTACACTCTCATTGAACAAGGACGTTTGCAATGTCTGTATTGAGATCAGATACAGTTGAGGAGAATCCTGTCCCTTCCACATGCTATGCACAAAACCTCACAAGCCTCTGACAAACGGCTGTGGTGTAGATGTTGGAAACTCTTTCTGCAGGCAGTGTGCCACTGCGAGGGACTGAGGGTGAGCTCAACACTACAAAGTAAGTTGCTTTTGGTCAAGGCGTTCAGCAAGCTTCTCTCGTATGGCAATTAGGATGTAGCACCTGGTTCACACAGGAAAAACTAGGAAATCGCTGGATTGAGCTTGGATGCACTAGTCTGGTGGGCCAGGACGTTCCACTTAGCTCTCACAACACTTCAGGCACGCATCGGGGAGAGGCCTGTTAGGAGCTCCTTGTACTTGCAGGCAGGGTGTGGGAGGGACAGTCCATAAGCTCAACTCTGAGAAGTGTGTATGCTTTGCAGGCAGATGTCTGCTAGACACTTTGATGGGAGCTAGGACCGAGCTACACTCTCAGTGAACAAGGACGTTTGCAGGTTGTTTTGAGATCAGATACAGTTGAGGAGAATGCTGTCCCTTCGACATGCTATGCACAAAACCTCCTACGGCGACTAACATAAGGATGCTGGGTCTTATGTCTACGGGAAGTCAGGATGCGGGAGGGTCCTGCCCTGACCTCAGCTCGCACAAGAAAGCACGCCTACAAGCCAGCTTTCAACTAGCACCGTTCCTCGGGCACTGAGAACGTAACAGTGTTCTAAGCCAGGAGGTACCCAGAATACCACTCCACTGTAGCTGGAGACACCATCCAGGTCTGTATATTCCACTTGCATCTCACAAGCATCTGACAAACGGCTCTGATGCAGATGTTGGAAACTCTTTCTGCAGGCAGTGTGCAACTGCGAGGGACTGAGGGTGAGCTCAACTCTCCGAAGTAAGTTGCTTTTGGTCAAGGCGTTCTGCAAGCTTCTCTCGTATGGCACTTAGGCTGTAGCACCTGGTTCACACAGGAAAAACTATGATCGCTGGATTGAGCTTGGATGCACTAGTCTTGTGGGCCGGGACTTTCCACTTACCTCTCACAACAGTTCAGGCACGCATCGGGGCTAGGCCTGTTAAGAGCACGGTGTACCTGCAGGCAGGATGTGGGAGGGACAGTCCATAAGCTCAACTCGCGGAAGTGTGTATGCTCTGCAGGCAGATGTCTGTTACACACTTTGATGGAAGCTAGGACCGAGCTACACTCTCATTGAACCACGACGTTTGCAATGTCTGTATTGAGATCAGATACACTGGAGGAGAATCCTGTCACTTCCTCAAGCTTTTCAAACAACCTCTTTGGTACCTAACATAAGGATGCTAGGACTTACGTCTACGGGCAGTCAGGATGCGGGAGGGTCCTGCCCTGACCTCAGCTCTCATAAGGAAGCACGCCTACAAGCCACCTTTTAACTAGCGGCGTTCCTCGGGAACTGAGAACGTAACAGTGTTCTAAGCCAGGAGGTACCCAGAATACCACTCCACTGCAGCTGGAGACACCATCCAGGTCTGCTTATTCCACTTGCGTCTCACAAGCCTCTGACAAACGGCTGTGGTGCAGATGTTGGAAACTCTTTCTGCAGGCAGTGTGCCACTGCGAGGGACTGAGGGTGAGCTCAACTCGCCGAAGTAAGTTGCTTTTGGACAAGGTGTTCAGCAAGCTTCTCTCGTATGGCACTTAGGATGTAGCACCTGGTTCACACCGGAAAAACTAGGAAATCGCTGGATTGAGCTTGGATGCACTAGTCTTGTGGGCCGGGACTTTCCACTTACCTCTCACAACACTTCAGGCACGCAACGGGGAGAGGCCTGTTAGGAGCTCCTTGTACTTGCAGGCAGGGTGTGGGAGGGACAGTCCATAAGCTCAACTCTGAGAAGTGTGTATGCTTTGCAGGCAGATGTCTGCTAGACACTTTGATGGGAGCTAGGACCGAGCTACACTCTCAGTGAACAAGGACGTTTGCAGTCTGTTTTGAGATCAGATACACTTGAGGAGAATGCTGTCCCTTCCACATGCTATGCACAAAACCTCCTACGGCGACTAACATAAGGATGCTGGGTCCTATGTCTACAGGCAGTCAGGATGCGGGAGCGTCCTGCCCTAACCTCAGCTCGCACAAGGAAGCACGTCTGCAAGCCGGCTTTCCACTAGCTGCGTTCCTGGGGCATTGAGAACGTAACAGTGTTCTAAGCCAGGAGGTACCCAGAATACCACACCACTGCAGCTGGAGACACCATCCAGGTCTGTATATTCTACTTGCATCTCACAAGCCTCTGACAAACGGCACTGATGCAGAAGTTGGAAACTCTTTCTGCAGGCAGTGTGCAACTGCGAGGGACGGACGGTGAGCTCAGCTCTCCGAAGTAAGTTGCCTTTGGACAAGGCGTTCAGCAAACTTATCTCGTATGGCACTTGGGATGTAGCACCTGGTTCACAGCGGAAAAACTAGGAAATCGCTGGATGAGCTTGGATGCACTAGTCTTGTGGGCCGGGATTTTCCACTTACCTCTCACAACACTTCAGGCACGGATCGGGGCTAGGCCTGTTAAGAGCGCGGTGTACCTGCAGGCAGGATGTGGGAGGGACAGTCCATAAGCTCAACTCTGAGAAGTGTGTATGCTTTGCAGGCAGATGTCTGCTAGACACTTTGATGGGAGGTAGGACCGAGCTACACTCTCATTGAACAAGGACGTTTGCAATGTCTGTATTGAGATCAGATACAGTTGAGGAGAATCCTGTCCCTTCCACATGCTATGCACAAAATCTCACAAGCCTCTGACAAACGGCTGTGGTGCAGATGTTGGAAACTCTTTCTGCAGGCAGTGTGCCACTACGAGGGACTGAGGGTGAGCTCAACTCTACAAAGTAAGTTGCTTTTGGTCAAGGCGTTCAGCAAGCTTCTCTCGTATGGCACTTAGGATGTAGCACCTGGTTCACACAGGAAAAAATAGGAAATCGCTGGATTGAGCTTGGATGCACTAGTCTGGTGGGCCAGGACGTTCCACTTAGCTCTCACAACACTTCAGGCACGCATCGGGGAGAGGCCTGTTAGGAGCTCCTTGTACTTGCAGGCAGGGTGTGGGAGGGACTGTCCATAAGCTCAACTCTGAGAAGTGTGTATGCTTTGCAGGCAGATGTCTGCTAGACACTTTGATGGGAGCTAGGACCGAGCTACACTCTCAGTGAACAAGGACGTTTGCAGGCTGTTTTGAGATCAGATACAGTTGAGGAGAATCCTGTCCCTTCCACATGCTATGCACAAAACCTCCTACGGCGACTAACATAAGGATGCTGGGTCCTAGGTCTACAGGCAGTCAGGATGCGGGAGGGTGCTCCCCTGACTTCAGCTCGTAGAAGGAAGCATGCCTACAAGCCAGCTTTCAACTAGCTGCGTTCCTCGGGCATTGAGAACGTAAAAGTGTTATAAGCCAGGAGGTACCCAGAATACCACACCACTGCAGCTGGAGACACCATCCCGGTCAGTATATTCTACTTGCATCTCACAAGCCTCTGACAAACGGCACTGATGCAGAAGTTGGAAACTCTTTCTGCAGGCAGTGTGCAACTGCGAGGGACTGAGGGTGAGCTCAGCTCTCCGAAGTAAGTTGCCTTTGGACAAGGCATTCAGCAAACTTCTCTCGTATGGCACTTGGGATGTAGCACTTGGTTCACACCGGAATAAATAGGAAATCGCTGGATTGAGCTTGGATGCACTACTCTTGTGGGCCGGGACTTTCCACTTACCTCTCAAAAGACTTCAGGCACGCATCAGGCCTCGGCCTGTTAGGAGCGGGGTGTACCTGCAGGCAGGATGTGGGAGGGACAGTCCATAAGCTCAACTCTGAGAAGTGTGTATGCTTTGCAGGCAGATGTCTGCTAGACACTTTGATGGGACGTAGGACCGAGCTACACTCTCAGTGAACAAGGACGTTTGCAATGTCTGTATTGAGATCAGATACACTTGTGGAGAATCCTGTCCCTTCCACATGCTATGCACAAAACCTCCTACGGCGACTATCATAAGGATGCTGGGTCTTATGTCTACAGGCAGTCAGGATGCGGGAGGGTCCTGCCCTGACCTCAGCTCGCACAAGAAAGCACGCCTAGAAGCCAGCTTTCAACTAGCACCGTTCCTCGGGCACTGAGAACGTAACAGTGTTCTAAGCCAGGAGGTACCCAGAAAACCACTCCACTGCAGCTGGAGACACCATCCAGGTCTGTATATTCCACTTGCATCTCACAAGCATCTGACAAACGGCTCTGATGCAGATGTTGGAAACTCTTTCTGCAGGCAGTGTGCAACTGCGAGGGACTGAGGGTGAGCTCAACTCTCCGAAGTAAGTTGCTTTTGGTCAAGGCGTTCTGCAAGCTTCTCTCGTATGGCACTTAGGATGTAGCACCTGGTTCACACAGGAAAAACTATGATCGCTGGATTGAGCTTGGATGCACTAGTCTTGTGGGCCGGGACTTTCCACTTACCTCTCACAACAGTTCAGGCACGCATCGGGGCTAGGCCTGTTAAGAGCACGGTGTACCTGCAGGCAGGATGTGGGAGGGACAGTCCATAAGCTCAACTCGCGGAAGTGTGTATGCTCTGCAGGCAGATGTCTGTTACACACTTTGATGGAAGCTAGGACCGAGCTACACTCTCATTGAACCACGACGTTTGCAATGTCTGTATTGAGATCAGATACACTGGAGGAGAATCCTGTCACTTCCTCAAGCTTTTCAAACAACCTCTTTGGTACCTAACATAAGGATGCTAGGACTTACGTCTACGGGCAGTCAGGATGTGGGAGGGTCCTGCCCTGACCTCAGCTCTCATAAGGAAGCAGGCCTACAAGCCACCTTTTAACTAGCGGCGTTCCTCGGGAACTGAGAACGTAACAGTGTTCTAAGCCAGGAGGTACCCAGAATACCACTCCACTGCAGCTGGAGACACCATCCAGGTCTGCTTATTCCACTTGCGTCTCACAAGCCTCTGACAAACGGCTGTGGTGCAGATGTTGGAAACTCTTTCTGCAGGCAGTGTGCCACTGCGAGGGACTGAGGTTGAGCTCAACTCTACAAAGTAAGTTGCTTTTGGTCAAGGCGTTCAGCAAGCTTCTCTCGTATGGCACTTAGGATGTAGCACCTGGTTCACACAGGAAAAACTAGGAAATCGCTGGATTGAGCTTGGATGCACTAGTCTGGTGGGCCGGGACTTTCCACTTACCTCTCACAACACATCAAGCACGCATCGGGGCTAGGCCTGTTAAGAGCACGGTGTACCTGCAGGCAGGATGTGGGAGGGACAGTCCATAAGCTCAACTCGCGGAAGTGTGTATGCTCTGCAGGCAGATGTCTGTTACACACTTTGATGGAAGCTAGGACCGAGCTACACTCTCATTGAACCACGACGTTTGCAATGTCTGTATTGAGATCAGATACACTGGAGGAGAATCCTGTCACTTCCTCAAGCTTTTCACACAACCTCTTCGGCACCTAACATAAGGATGCTGGGACTTACGTCTACGGGCAGTCAGGATGCGGGAGGGTCCTGCCCTGACCTCAGCTCTCATAAGGAAGCACGCCTACAAGCCACCTTTCAACTAGCTGCGTTCCTCGGGCACTGAGAACGTAACAGTGTTCTAAGCCAGGAGGTACCCAGAATACCACTCCACTGCAGCTGGAGACACCATCCAGGTCTGCTTATTCCACTTGCGTCTCACAAGCCTCTGACAAACGGCTGTGGTGCAGATGTTGGAAACTCTTTCTGCAGGCAGTGTGCCACTGCGAGGGACTGAGGGTGAGCTCAACTCTCCGAAGTAAGTTGCCTTTGGACAAGGCGTTCAGCAAACATCTCGTATGGCACTTGGGATGTAGCACCTGGTTCACAGCGGAAAAACTAGGAAATCGCTGGATTGAGCTTGGATGCACTAGTCTTGTGGGCCGGGACTTTCCACTTACCTCTCACAACAGTTCAGGCACGCATCGGGGCTAGGCCTGTTAGGAGCGGGGAGTACCTGCAGGCAGGATGTGGGAGGGACAGTCCATAAGCTGAACTCTGAGAAGTGTGTATGCTTTGCAGGCAGATGTCTGCTAGACACTTTGATGGGAGCTAGGACCAAGCTACACTCTCATTGAACAAGGACGTTTGCAATGTGTGTATTGAGAAGAGATACCGTTGAGGAGAATCCTGTCCCTTCCACATGCTATGCACAAAACCTCCTACGGCGACTAACATAAGGATGCTGGGTCCTATGTCTACAGGGAGTCAGGATGTGGGAGGGTCCTGCCTTGACTTCAGCTCGTAGAAAGAAACATGCCTACAAGCCAGCTTGCAACTAGCTGCGTTCCTCGGGCACTGAGAACGTAACAGTGTTCTAAGCCAGGAGGTACCCAGAATACCACTCCACTGTAGCTGGAGACACCATCCAGGTCTGTATATTCCACTTGCATCTCACAAGCATCTGACAAACGGCTCTGATGCAGATGTTGGAAACTCTTTCTGCAGGCAGTGTGCAACTGCGAGGGACTGAGGGTGAGCTCAACTCTCCGAAGTAAGTTGCTTTTGGTCAAGGCGTTCTGCAAGCTTCTCTCGTATGGCACTTAGGATGTAGCACCTGGTTCACACAGGAAAAACTATGATCGCTGGATTGAGCTTGGATGCACTAGTCTTGTGGGCCGGGACTTTCCACTTACCTCTCACAACAGTTCAGGCACGCATCGGGGCTAGGCCTGTTAAGAGCACGGTGTACCTGCAGGCAGGATGTGGGAGGGACAGTCCATAAGCTCAACTCGCGGAAGTGTGTATGCTCTGCAGGCAGATGTCTGTTACACACTTTGATGGAAGCTAGGACCGAGCTACACTCTCATTGAACCACGACGTTTGCAATGTCTGTATTGAGATCAGATACACTGGAGGAGAATCCTGTCACTTCCTCAAGCTTTTCAAACAACCTCTTTGGTACCTAACATAAGGATGCTAGGACTTACGTCTACGGGCAGTCAGGATGCGGGAGGGTCCTGCCCTGACCTCAGCTCTCATAAGGAAGCACGCCTACAAGCCACCTTTTAACTAGCGGCGTTCCTCGGGAACTGAGAACGTAACAGTGTTCTAAGCCAGGAGGTACCCAGAATACCACTCCACTGCAGCTGGAGACACCATCCAGGTCTGCTTATTCCACTTGCGTCTCACAAGCCTCTGACAAACGGCTGTGGTGCAGATGTTGGAAACTCTTTCTGCAGGCAGTGTGCCACTGCGAGGGACTGAGGGTGAGCTCAACTCGCCGAAGTAAGTTGCTTTTGGACAAGGTGTTCAGCAAGCTTCTCTCGTATGGCACTTAGGATGTAGCACCTGGTTCACACCGGAAAAACTAGGAAATCGCTGGATTGAGCTTGGATGCACTACTCTTGTGGGCCGGGACTTTCCACTTACCTCTCAAAAGACTTCAGGCACGCATCAGGCCTCGGCCTGTTAGGAGCGGGGTGTACCTGCAGGCAGGATGTGGGAGGGACAGTCCATAAGCTCAACTCTGAGAAGTGTGTATGCTTTGCAGGCAGATGTCTGCTAGACACTTTGATGGACGTAGGACCGAGCTACACTCTCAGTGAACAAGGACGTTTGCAATGTCTGTATTGAGATCAGATACACTTGTGGAGAATCCTGTCCCTTCCACATGCTATGCACAAAACCTCCTACGGCGACTAACATAAGGATGCTGGGTCTTATGTCTACAGGCAGTCAGGATGCGGGAGGGTCCTGCCCTGACCTCAGCTCTCATAAGGAAGCACGCCTACAAGCCACCTTTTAACTAGCTGCGTTCCTCAGGAACTGAGAACGTAACAGTGTTCTAAGCCAGGAGGTACCCAGAATACCACTCCACTGCAGCTGGAGACACCATCCAGGTCTGCTTATTCCACTTGCGTCTCACAAGCCTCTGACAAACGGCTGTGGTGCAGATGTTGGAAACTCTTTCTGCAGGCAGTGTGCCACTGCGAAGGACTGAGGGTGAGCTCAACTCGCCGAAGTAAGTTGCTTTTGGACAAGGTGTTCAGCAAGCTTCTCTCGTATGGCACTTAGGATGTAGCACCTGGTTCACACCGGAAAAACTAGGAAATCGCTGGATTGAGCTTGGATGCACTACTCTTGTGGGCCGGGACTTTCCACTTACCTCTCACAACACTTCAGGCACGCATCGGGGAGAGGCCTGTTAGGAGCTCCTTGTACTTGCAGGCAGGGTGTGGGAGGGACAGTCCATAAGCTTAACTCTGAGAAGTGTGTATGCTTTGCAGGCAGATGTCTGCTAGACACTTTGATGGGAGCTAGGACCGAGCTACACTCTCAGTGAACAAGGACGTTTGCAGGCTGTTTTGAGATCAGGTACAGTTGAGGAGAATGCTGTCCCTTCCACATGCTATGCACAAAACCTCCTACGGCGACTAACATAAGGATGCTGGGTCCTATGTCTACAGGCAGTCAGGATGCGGGAGCGTCCTGCCCTGACCTCACCTCGCACAAGGAAGCACGTCTGCAAGCCGGCTTTCCACTAGCTGCGTTCCTCGGGCATTGAGAACGTAACAGTGTTCTAAGCCAGGAGGTACCCAGAATACCACACCACTGCAGCTGGAGACACCATCCAGGTCTGTATATTCTACTTGCATCTCACAAGCCTCTGACAAACGGCACTGATGCAGAAGTTGGAAACTCTTTCTGCAGGCAGTGTGCAACTGCGAGGGACGGACGGTGAGCTCAACTCTCCGAAGTAAGTTGCCTTTGGACACGGCGTTCAGCAAACTTATCTCGTATGGCACTTGGGATGTAGCACCTGGTTCACAGCGGAAAAACTAGGAAATCGCTGGATGAGCTTGGATGCACTAGTCTTGTGGGCCGGGACTTTCCACTTACCTCTCACAACACTTCAGGCACGCATCGGGGCTAGGCCTGTTAAGAGCACGGTGTACCTGCAGGCAGGATGTGGGAGGGATAGTCCATAAGGTCAACTCTGAGAAGTGTGTATGCTTTGCAGGCAGATGTCTGCTAGACACTTTGATGGGAGGTAGGACCGAGCTACACTCTCATTGAACAAGGACGTTTGCAATGTCTGTATTGAGATCAGATACAGTTGAGGAGAATCCTGTCCCTTCCACATGCTATGCACAAAACCTCACAAGCCTCTGACAAACGGCTGTGGTGCAGATGTTGGAAACTCTTTCTGCAGGCAGTGTGCCACTGCGAGGGACTGAGGGTGAGCTCAACTCTACAAAGTAAGTTGCTTTTGGTCAAGGCGTTCAGCAAGCTTCTCTCGTATGGCACTTAGGATGTAGCACCTGGTTCACACAGGAAAAACTAGGAAATCGCTGGATTGAGCTTGGATGCACTAGTCTGGTGGGCCAGGACGTTCCACTTAGCTCTCACAACACTTCAGGCACGCATCGGGGAGAGGCCTGTTAGGAGCTCCTTGTACTTGCAGGCAGGGTGTGGGAGGGACAGTCCATAAGCTCAACTCTGAGAAGTGTGTATGCTTTGCAGGCAGATGTCTGCTAGACACTTTGATGGGAGCTAGGACCGAGCTACACTCTCAGTGAACGTTTGCAGGCTGTTTTGAGATCAGATACAGTTGAGGAGAATCCTGTCCCTTCCACATGCTATGCACAAAACCTCCTACGGCGACTAACATAAGGATGCTGGGTCCTATGTCTACAGGCAGTCAGGATGCGGGAGGGTCCTCCCCTGACTTCAGCTCATAGAAGGAAGCATGCCTACAAGCCAGCTTTCAACTAGCTGCGTTCCTCGGGCATTGAGAACGTAAAAGTGTTCTAAGCCAGGAGGTACCCAGAATACCACACCACTGCAGCTGGAGACACCATCCCGGTCTGTATATTCTACTTGCATCTCACAAGCCTCTGACAAACGGCACTGATGCAGAAGTTGGAAACTCTTTCTGCAGGCAGTGTGCAACTGCGAGGGCCTGAGGGTGAGCTCAGCTCTCCGAAGTAAGTTGCCTTTGGACAAGGCATTCAGCAAACTTCTCTCGTATGGCACTTGGGATGTAGCACCTGGTTCACACCGGAATAAATAGGAAATCGCTGGATTGAGCTTGGATGCACTACTCTTGTGGGCCGGGACTTTCCACTTACCTCTCAAAAGACTTCAGGCACGCATCAGGCCTCGGCCTGTTAGGAGCGGGGTGTACCTGCAGGCAGGATGTGGGAGGGACAGTCCATAAGCTCAACTCTGAAAAGTGTGTATGCTTTGCAGGCAGATGTCTGCTAGACACTTTGATGGGAGGTAGGACCGAGCTACACTCTCATTGAACAAGGACGTTTGCAATGTCTGTATTGAGATCAGATACACTTGTGGAGAATCCTGTCCCTTCCACATGCTATGCACAAAACCTCCTACGGCGACTAACATAAGGATGCTGGGTCTTATGTCTACGGGAAGTCAGGATGCGGGAGGGTCCTGCCCTGACCTCAGCTCGCACAAGAAAGCACGCCTACAAGCCAGCTTTCAACTAGCACCGTTCCTCGGGCACTGAGAACGTAACAGTGTTCTAAGCCAGGAGGTACCCAGAAAACCACTCCACTGCAGCTGGAGACACCATCCAGGTCTGTATATTCCACTTGCATCTCACAAGCATCTGACAAACGGCTCTGATGCAGATGTTGGAAACTCTTTCTGCAGGCAGTGTGCAACTGCGAGGGACTGAGGGTGAGCTCAACTCTCCGAAGTAAGTTGCTTTTGGTCAAGGCGTTCTGCAAGCTTCTCTCGTATGTGCCATACGAGAGATGTATGCACCTGGTTCACACAGGAAAAACTATGATCGCTGGATTGAGCTTGGATGCACTAGTCTTGTGGGCCGGGACTTTCCACTTACCTCTCACAACAGTTCAGGCACGCATCGGGGCTAGGCCTGTTAAGAGCACGGTGTACCTGCAGGCAGGATGTGGGAGGGACAGTCCATAAGCTCAACTCTGAGAAGTGTGTATGCTTTGCAGGCAGATGTCTGCTAGACACTTTGATGGGAGGTAGGACCGAGCTACACTCTCATTGAACAAGGACGTTTGCAATGTCTGTATTGAGATCAGATACAGTTGAGGAGAATCCTGTCCCTTCCACATGCTATGCACAAAACCTCACAAGCCTCTGACAAACGGCTGTGGTGTAGATGTTGGAAACTCTTTCTGCAGGCAGTGTGCCACTGCGAGGGACTGAGGGTGAGCTCAACACTACAAAGTAAGTTGCTTTTGGTCAAGGCGTTCAGCAAGCTTCTCTCGTATGGCAATTAGGATGTAGCACCTGGTTCACACAGGAAAAACTAGGAAATCGCTGGATTGAGCTTGGATGCACTAGTCTGGTGGGCCAGGACGTTCCACTTAGCTCTCACAACACTTCAGGCACGCATCGGGGAGAGGCCTGTTAGGAGCTCCTTGTACTTGCAGGCAGGGTGTGGGAGGGACAGTCCATAAGCTCAACTCTGAGAAGTGTGTATGCTTCGCAGGCAGATGTCTGCTAGACACTTTGATGGGAGCTAGGACCGAGCTACACTCTCAGTGAACAAGGACGTTTGCAGGTTGTTTTGAGATCAGATACAGTTGAGGAGAATGCTGTCCCTTCGACATGCTATGCACAAAACCTCCTACGGCGACTAACATAAGGATGCTGGGTCTTATGTCTACGGGAAGTCAGGATGCGGGAGGGTCCTGCCCTGACCTCAGCTCGCACAAGAAAGCACGCCTACAAGCCAGCTTTCAACTAGCACCGTTCCTCGGGCACTGAGAACGTAACAGTGTTCTAAGCCAGGAGGTACCCAGAATACCACTCCACTGTAGCTGGAGACACCATCCAGGTCTGTATATTCCACTTGCATCTCACAAGCATCTGACAAACGGCTCTGATGCAGATGTTGGAAACTCTTTCTGCAGGCAGTGTGCAACTGCGAGGGACTGAGGGTGAGCTCAACTCTCCGAAGTAAGTTGCTTTTGGTCAAGGCGTTCTGCAAGCTTCTCTCGTATGGCACTTAGGCTGTAGCACCTGGTTCACACAGGAAAAACTATGATCGCTGGATTGAGCTTGGATGCACTAGTCTTGTGGGCCGGGACTTTCCACTTACCTCTCACAACAGTTCAGGCACGCATCGGGGCTAGGCCTGTTAAGAGCACGGTGTACCTGCAGGCAGGATGTGGGAGGGACAGTCCATAAGCTCAACTCGCGGAAGTGTGTATGCTCTGCAGGCAGATGTCTGTTACACACTTTGATGGAAGCTAGGACCGAGCTACACTCTCATTGAACCACGACGTTTGCAATGTCTGTATTGAGATCAGATACACTGGAGGAGAATCCTGTCACTTCCTCAAGCTTTTCAAACAACCTCTTTGGTACCTAACATAAGGATGCTAGGACTTACGTCTACGGGCAGTCAGGATGCGGGAGGGTCCTGCCCTGACCTCAGCTCTCATAAGGAAGCACGCCTACAAGCCACCTTTTAACTAGCGGCGTTCCTCGGGAACTGAGAACGTAACAGTGTTCTAAGCCAGGAGGTACCCAGAATACCACTCCACTGCAGCTGGAGACACCATCCAGGTCTGCTTATTCCACTTGCGTCTCACAAGCCTCTGACAAACGGCTGTGGTGCAGATGTTGGAAACTCTTTCTGCAGGCAGTGTGCCACTGCGAGGGACTGAGGGTGAGCTCAACTCGCCGAAGTAAGTTGCTTTTGGACAAGGTGTTCAGCAAGCTTCTCTCGTATGGCACTTAGGATGTAGCACCTGGTTCACACCGGAAAAACTAGGAAATCGCTGGATTGAGCTTGGATGCACTAGTCTTGTGGGCCGGGACTTTCCACTTACCTCTCACAACACTTCAGGCACGCAACGGGGAGAGGCCTGTTAGGAGCTCCTTGTACTTGCAGGCAGGGTGTGGGAGGGACAGTCCATAAGCTCAACTCTGAGAAGTGTGTATGCTTTGCAGGCAGATGTCTGCTAGACACTTTGATGGGAGCTAGGACCGAGCTACACTCTCAGTGAACAAGGACGTTTGCAGTCTGTTTTGAGATCAGATACACTTGAGGAGAATGCTGTCCCTTCCACATGCTATGCACAAAACCTCCTACGGCGACTAACATAAGGATGCTGGGTCCTATGTCTACAGGCAGTCAGGATGCGGGAGCGTCCTGCCCTAACCTCAGCTCGCACAAGGAAGCACGTCTGCAAGCCGGCTTTCCACTAGCTGCGTTCCTGGGGCATTGAGAACGTAACAGTGTTCTAAGCCAGGAGGTACCCAGAATACCACACCACTGCAGCTGGAGACACCATCCAGGTCTGTATATTCTACTTGCATCTCACAAGCCTCTGACAAACGGCACTGATGCAGAAGTTGGAAACTCTTTCTGCAGGCAGTGTGCAACTGCGAGGGACGGACGGTGAGCTCAGCTCTCCGAAGTAAGTTGCCTTTGGACAAGGCGTTCAGCAAACTTATCTCGTATGGCACTTGGGATGTAGCACCTGGTTCACAGCGGAAAAACTAGGAAATCGCTGGATGAGCTTGGATGCACTAGTCTTGTGGGCCGGGATTTTCCACTTACCTCTCACAACACTTCAGGCACGGATCGGGGCTAGGCCTGTTAAGAGCACGGTGTACCTGCAGGCAGGATGTGGGAGGGACAGTCCATAAGCTCAACTCTGAGAAGTGTGTATGCTTTGCAGGCAGATGTCTGCTACACACTTTGATGGGAGGTAGGACCGAGCTACACTCTCATTGAACAAGGACGTTTGCAATGTCTGTATTGAGATCAGATACAGTTGAGGAGAATCCTGTCCCTTCCACATGCTATGCACAAAATCTCACAAGCCTCTGACAAACGGCTGTGGTGCAGATGTTGGAAACTCTTTCTGCAGGCAGTGTGCCACTACGAGGGACTGAGGGTGAGCTCAACTCTACAAAGTAAGTTGCTTTTGGTCAAGGCGTTCAGCAAGCTTCTCTCGTATGGCACTTAGGATGTAGCACCTGGTTCACACAGGAAAAAATAGGAAATCGCTGGATTGAGCTTGGATGCACTAGTCTGGTGGGCCAGGACGTTCCACTTAGCTCTCACAACACTTCAGGCACGCATCGGGGAGAGGCCTGTTAGGAGCTCCTTGTACTTGCAGGCAGGGTGTGGGAGGGACTGTCCATAAGCTCAACTCTGAGAAGTGTGTATGCTTTGCAGGCAGATGTCTGCTAGACACTTTGATGGGAGCTAGGACCGAGCTACACTCTCAGTGAACAAGGACGTTTGCAGGCTGTTTTGAGATCAGATACAGTTGAGGAGAATCCTGTCCCTTCCACATGCTATGCACAAAACCTCCTACGGCGACTAACATAAGGATGCTGGGTCCTAGGTCTACAGGCAGTCAGGATGCGGGAGGGTGCTCCCCTGACTTCAGCTCGTAGAAGGAAGCATGCCTACAAGCCAGCTTTCAACTAGCTGCGTTCCTCGGGCATTGAGAACGTAAAAGTGTTATAAGCCAGGAGGTACCCAGAATACCACACCACTGCAGCTGGAGACACCATCCCGGTCAGTATATTCTACTTGCATCTCACAAGCCTCTGACAAACGGCACTGATGCAGAAGTTGGAAACTCTTTCTGCAGGCAGTGTGCAACTGCGAGGGACTGAGGGTGAGCTCAGCTCTCCGAAGTAAGTTGCCTTTGGACAAGGCATTCAGCAAACTTCTCTCGTATGGCACTTGGGATGTAGCACTTGGTTCACACCGGAATAAATAGGAAATCGCTGGATTGAGCTTGGATGCACTACTCTTGTGGGCCGGGACTTTCCACTTACCTCTCAAAAGACTTCAGGCACGCATCAGGCCTCGGCCTGTTAGGAGCGGGGTGTACCTGCAGGCAGGATGTGGGAGGGACAGTCCATAAGCTCAACTCTGAGAAGTGTGTATGCTTTGCAGGCAGATGTCTGCTAGACACTTTGATGGGACGTAGGACCGAGCTACACTCTCAGTGAACAAGGACGTTTGCAATGTCTGTATTGAGATCAGATACACTTGTGGAGAATCCTGTCCCTTCCACATGCTATGCACAAAACCTCCTACGGCGACTATCATAAGGATGCTGGGTCTTATGTCTACAGGCAGTCAGGATGCGGGAGGGTCCTGCCCTGACCTCAGCTCGCACAAGAAAGCACGCCTAGAAGCCAGCTTTCAACTAGCACCGTTCCTCGGGCACTGAGAACGTAACAGTGTTCTAAGCCAGGAGGTACCCAGAAAACCACTCCACTGCAGCTGGAGACACCATCCAGGTCTGTATATTCCACTTGCATCTCACAAGCATCTGACAAACGGCTCTGATGCAGATGTTGGAAACTCTTTCTGCAGGCAGTGTGCAACTGCGAGGGACTGAGGGTGAGCTCAACTCTCCGAAGTAAGTTGCTTTTGGTCAAGGCGTTCTGCAAGCTTCTCTCGTATGGCACTTAGGATGTAGCACCTGGTTCACACAGGAAAAACTATGATCGCTGGATTGAGCTTGGATGCACTAGTCTTGTGGGCCGGGACTTTCCACTTACCTCTCACAACAGTTCAGGCACGCATCGGGGCTAGGCCTGTTAAGAGCACGGTGTACCTGCAGGCAGGATGTGGGAGGGACAGTCCATAAGCTCAACTCGCGGAAGTGTGTATGCTCTGCAGGCAGATGTCTGTTACACACTTTGATGGAAGCTAGGACCGAGCTACACTCTCATTGAACCACGACGTTTGCAATGTCTGTATTGAGATCAGATACACTGGAGGAGAATCCTGTCACTTCCTCAAGCTTTTCAAACAACCTCTTTGGTACCTAAATAAGGATGCTAGGGCTTATGTCTACGGGCAGTCAGGATGCGGGAGGGTCCTGCCCTGACCTCAGCTCTCATAAGGAAGCACGCCTACAAGCCACCTTTTAACCAGCGGCGTTCCTCGGGAACTGAGAACGTAACAGTGTTCTAAGCCAGGAGGTACCCAGAATACCACTCCACTGCAGCTGGAGACACCATCCAGGTCTGCTTATTCCACTTGCGTCTCACAAGCCTCTGACAAACGGCTGTGGTGCAGATGTTGGAAACTCTTTCTGCAGGCAGTGTGCCACTGCGAAGGACTGAGGGTGAGCTCAACTCGCCGAAGTAAGTTGCTTTTGGACAAGGTGTTCAGCAAGCTTCTCTCGTATGGCACTTAGGATGTAGCACCTGGTTCACACCGGAAAAACTAGGAAATCGCTGGATTGAGCTTGGATGCACTAGTCTTGTGGGTCGGGACTTTCCACTTACCTCTCAAAAGACTTCAGGCACGCATCGGGGCTAGGCCTGTTAAGAGCACGGTGTACCTGCAGGCAGGATGTGGGAGGGACAGTCCATAAGCTCAACTCTGAGAAGTGTGTATGCTTTGCAGGCAGATGTCTGCTCGACACTTTGACGGGAGCTAGGACCGAGCTACACTCTCATTGAACAAGGACGTTTCCAATGTCTGAATTGAGATCAGATACAGTTGAGGAGAATCCTGTCCCTTCCACATGCGATGCACAAAACCTCCTACGGCGACTAACATAAGGATGCTGGGTCCTATGTCTACAGGCAGTCAGGATGTGGGAGGGTCCTGCCTTGACTTCAGCTCGTAGAAAGAAACATGTCTACAAGCCAGCTTGCAACTAGCTGCGTTCCTCGGGCACTGAGAACATAACAGTGTTCTAAGCCAGGAGGTACCAAGAATACCACTCCACTGCAGCTGGAGACACCATCCAGGTCTGCTTATTCCACTTGCATCTCACAAGCCTCTGACAAACGGCTGTGGTGCACATGTTCGAAAGTCTGCAGGCAGTGTGCAACTGCGAGGGACTGAGGGTTAGCTCAACTCTCCAAAGTAAGTTGCTTTTGCTCAAGGCGTTCAGCAAGCTTCTCTCGTATGGCACTTAGGATGTAGCACCTGGTTCACACAGGAAAAACTAGGAAATCGCTGGATTGAGCTTGGATGCACTAGTCTGGTGGCCAGGACGTTCCACTTAGTACTCACAACACTTCAGGCACGCATCGGGGAGAGGCCTGTTAGGAGCTCCTTGTACTTGCAGGCAGGGTGTGGGAGGACAGTCCATAAGCTCAACTCTGAGAAGTGTGTATGCTTTGCAGGCAGATGTCTGCTAGACACTTTGATGGGAGCTAGGACCGAGCTACACTCTCAGTGAACAAGGACGTTTGCAGTCTGTTTTGAGATCAGATACACTAGAGGAGAATGCTGTCCCTTCCACATGCTATGCACAAAACCTCCTACGGCGACTAACATAAGGATGTGGGTCCTATGTCTACAGGCAGTCAGGATGCGGGAGCGTCCTGCCCTGACCTCACCTCGCACAAGGAAGCACGTCTGCAAGCCGGCTTTCCACTAGCTGCGTTCCTCGGGCATTGAGAACGTAACAGTGTTCTAAGCCAGGAGGTACCCAGAATACCACACCACTGCAGCTGTAGACACCATCCAGGTCTGTATATTCTACTTGCATCTCACAAGCCTCTGACAAACGGCACTGATGCAGAAGTTGGAAACTCTTTCTGCAGGCAGTGTGCAACTGCGAGGGACGGACGGTGAGCTCAGCTCTCCGAAGTAAGTTGCCTTTGGACAAGGCATTCAGCAAACTTCTCTCGTATGGCACTTGGGATGTAGCACCTGGTTCACACCGGAATAACTAGGAAATCGCTGGATTGAGCTTGGATGCACTACTCTTGTGGGCCGGGACTTTCCACTTACCTCTCACAACACTTCAGGCACGCATCAGGCTTCGGCCTGTTAGGAGCGGGGTGTACCTGCAGGCAGGATGTGGGAGGGACAGTCCATAAGCTCAACTCTGAGAAGTGTGTATGCTTTGCAGGCAGATGTCTGCTAGACACTTTGATGGGAGCTAGGACCGAGCTACACTCTCATTGAACAAGGACGTTTGCAATGTCTGTATTGAGATCAGATACACTTGTGGAGAATCCTGTCCCTTCCACATGCTATGCACAAAACCTCCTACGGCGACTAACATAAGGATGCTGGGTCTTATGTCTACGGGAAGTCAGGATGCGGGAGGGTCCTGCCCTGACCTCAGCTCGCACAAGAAAGCACGCCTACAAGCCAGCTTTCAACTAGCACCGTTCCTCGGGCACTGAGAACGTAACAGTGTTCTAAGCCAGGAGGTACCCAGAATACCACTCCACTGCAGCTGGAGACACCATCCAGGTCTGTATATTCCACTTGCATCTCACAAGCATCTGACAAACAGCTCTGATGCAGATGTTGGAAACTCTTTCTGCAGGCAGTGTGCAACTGCGAGGGACTGAGGGTGAGCTCAACTCTCCGAAGTAAGTTGCTTTTGGTCAAGGCGTTCTGCAAGCTTCTCTCGTATGGCACTTAGGATGTAGCACCTGGTTCACACAGGAAAAACTATGATCGCTGGATTGAGCTTGGATGCACTAGTCTTGTGGGCCGGGACTTTCCACTTACCTCTCACAACAGTTCAGGCACGCATCGGGGCTAGGCCTGTTAAGAGCACGGTGTACCTGCAGGCAGGATGTGGGAGGGACAGTCCATAAGCTCAACTCGCGGAAGTGTGTATGCTCTGCAGGCAGATGTCTGTTACACACTTTGATGGAAGCTAGGACCGAGCTACACTCTCATTGAACCACGACGTTTGCAATGTCTGTATTGAGATCAAATACACTGGAGGAGAATCCTGTCACTTCCTCAAGCTTTTCAAACAACCTCTTTGGTACCTAACATAAGGATGCTAGGACTTACGTCTACGGGCAGTCAGGATGTGGGAGGGTCCTGCCCTGACCTCAGCTCTCATAAGGAAGCACGCCTACAAGCCACCTTTTAACTAGCGGCGTTCCTCGGGAACTGAGAACGTAACAGTGTTCTAAGCCAGGAGGTACCCAGAATACCACTCCACTGCAGCTGGAGACACCATCCAGGTCTGCTTATTCCACTTGCGTCTCACAAGCCTCTGACAAACGGCTGTGGTGCAGATGTTGGAAACTCTTTCTGCAGGCAGTGTGCCACTGCGAGGGACTGAGGTTGAGCTCAACTCTACAAAGTAAGTTGCTTTTGGTCAAGGGGTTCAGCAAGCTTCTCTCGTATGGCACTTAGGATGTAGCACCTGGTTCACACAGGAAAAACTAGGAAATCGCTGGATTGAGCTTGGATGCACTAGTCTGGTGGGCCGGGACTTTCCACTTACCTCTCACAACACATCAAGCACGCATCGGGGCTAGGCCTGTTAAGAGCACGGTGTACCTGCAGGCAGGATGTGGGAGGGACAGTCCATAAGCTCAACTCGCGGAAGTGTGTATGCTCTGCAGGCAGATGTCTGTTACACACTTTGATGGAAGCTAGGACCGAGCTACACTCTCATTGAACCACGACGTTTGCAATGTCTGTATTGAGATCAGATACACTGGAGAAGAATCCTGTCACTTCCTCAAGCTTTTCACACAACCTCTTCGGCACCTAACATAAGGATGCTGGGACTTACGTCTACGGGCAGTCAGGATGCGGGAGGGTCCTGCCCTGACCTCAGCTCTCATAAGGAAGCACGCCTACAAGCCACCTTTTAACTAGCTGCGTTCCTCGGGCACTGAGAACGTAACAGTGTTCTAAGCCAGGAGGTACCCAGAATACCACTCCACTGCAGCTGGAGACACCATCCAGGTCTGCTTATTCCACTTGCGTCTCACAAGCCTCTGACAAACGGCTGTGGTGCAGATGTTGGAAACTCTTTCTGCAGGCAGTGTGCCACTGCGAGGGACTGAGGGTGAGCTCAACTCTCCGAAGTAAGTTGCCTTTGGACAAGGCGTTCAGCAAACATCTCGTATGGCACTTGGGATGTAGCACCTGGTTCACAGCGGAAAAACTAGGAAATCGCTGGATTGAGCTTGGATGCACTAGTCTTGTGGGCCGGGACTTTCCACTTACCTCTCACAACACTTCAGGCACGCATCGGGGCTAGGCCTGTTAGGAACGGGGAGTACCTGCAGGCAGGACGTGGGAGGGACAGTCCATAAGCTGAACTCTGAGAAGTGTGTATGCTTTGCAGGCAGATGTCTGCTAGACACTTTGATGGGAGCTAGGACCGAGCTACACTCTCATTGAACAAGGACGTTTGCAATGTCTGTATTGAGATCAGATACCGTTGAGGAGAATCCTGTCCCTTCCACATGCTATGCAGAAAACCTCCTACGGCGACTAACATAAGGATGCTGGGTCCTATGTCTACAGGGAGTCAGGATGTGGGAGGGTCCTGCCTTGACTTCAGCTCGTAGAAAGAAACATGCCTACAAGCCAGCTTGCAACTAGCTGCGTTCCTCGGGCACTGAGAACATAACAGTGTTCTAAGCCAGGAGGTACCAAGAATACCACTCCACTGCACCTGGAGACACCATCCAGGTCTGTATATTCTACTTGCATCACACAAGCCTCTGACATACGGCACTGATGCAGAAGTTGGAAACTCTTTCTGCAGGCAGTGTGCAAGTGCGAGGGACGGAAGTTGAGCTCAACTCTCCGAAGTAAGTTGCTTTTAGACAAGGCGTTCAGCTAGCTTCTCTCGGTTGACACTTAGGATGTAGCACCTGGTTCACACAGGGAATATTAGGAATTCGCTGGATTGAGCTTGGATGCACTATTCTTGTGGGCCGAAACTTTCCACTTATCTCTCCCAACACTTCAGGCACGCATCGGGGCTAGGCCTGTTAGGAGCGCGGTGTACCTGCAGGCAGGATGTGGGAGGGACAGTCCATAAGCTCAAGTCTCAGAAGTCTGTATGGTTTGCAGGCAGATGTCTCCCATACACTTTGATGGGAGCTAGGACGTAGCTACACTCTCAATGAACAAGGACGTTTGCAATGTCTGTATTGAGATCAGATACACTTGAGGAGAATCCTGTCCCTTCCACATGCTATGCACAAAACCTCACAAGCCTCTGACAAACGGCTGTGGTGCAGATGTTGGAAACTCTTTCTGCAGGCAGTGTGCCACTGCGAAGGACTGAGGGTGAGGTCAACTCTCCGAAGTAAGTTGCTTTTGGACACGGCGTTCAGGAAGCTTCTCTCGTATGGCACTTAGGATGTAGCACCTGGTTCACACCGGAAAAACTAGGAAATCGCTGGATTGAGCTTGGATGCACTAGTCTTGTGGGTCGGGACTTTCCACTTACCTCTCAAAAGACTTCAGGCACGCATCGGGGCTAGGCCTGTTAAGAGCACGGTGTACCTGCAGGCAGGATGTGGGAGGGACAGTCCATAAGCTCAACTCTGAGAAGTGTGTATGCTTTGCAGGCAGATGTCTGCTCGACACTTTGACGGGAGCTAGGACCGAGCTACACTCTCATTGAACAAGGACGTTTCCAATGTCTGAATTGAGATCAGATACAGTTGAGGAGAATCCTGTCCCTTCCACATGCGATGCACAAAACCTCCTACGGCGACTAACATAAGGATGCTGGGTCCTATGTCTACAGGCAGTCAGGATGTGGGAGGGTCCTGCCTTGACTTCAGCTCGTAGAAAGAAACATGTCTACAAGCCAGCTTGCAACTAGCTGCGTTCCTCGGGCACTGAGAACATAACAGTGTTCTAAGCCAGGAGGTACCAAGAATACCACTCCACTGCAGCTGGAGACACCATCCAGGTCTGCTTATTCCACTTGCATCTCACAAGCCTCTGACAAACGGCTGTGGTGCACATGTTCGAAAGTCTGCAGGCAGTGTGCAACTGCGAGGGACTGAGGGTTAGCTCAACTCTCCAAAGTAAGTTGCTTTTGCTCAAGGCGTTCAGCAAGCTTCTCTCGTATGGCACTTAGGATGTAGCACCTGGTTCACACAGGAAAAACTAGGAAATCGCTGGATTGAGCTTGGATGCACTAGTCTGGTGGCCAGGACGTTCCACTTAGTACTCACAACACTTCAGGCACGCATCGGGGAGAGGCCTGTTAGGAGCTCCTTGTACTTGCAGGCAGGGTGTGGGAGGACAGTCCATAAGCTCAACTCTGAGAAGTGTGTATGCTTTGCAGGCAGATGTCTGCTAGACACTTTGATGGGAGCTAGGACCGAGCTACACTCTCAGTGAACAAGGACGTTTGCAGTCTGTTTTGAGATCAGATACACTAGAGGAGAATGCTGTCCCTTCCACATGCTATGCACAAAACCTCCTACGGCGACTAACATAAGGATGTGGGTCCTATGTCTACAGGCAGTCAGGATGCGGGAGCGTCCTGCCCTGACCTCACCTCGCACAAGGAAGCACGTCTGCAAGCCGGCTTTCCACTAGCTGCGTTCCTCGGGCATTGAGAACGTAACAGTGTTCTAAGCCAGGAGGTACCCAGAATACCACACCACTGCAGCTGTAGACACCATCCAGGTCTGTATATTCTACTTGCATCTCACAAGCCTCTGACAAACGGCACTGATGCAGAAGTTGGAAACTCTTTCTGCAGGCAGTGTGCAACTGCGAGGGACGGACGGTGAGCTCAGCTCTCCGAAGTAAGTTGCCTTTGGACAAGGCATTCAGCAAACTTCTCTCGTATGGCACTTGGGATGTAGCACCTGGTTCACACCGGAATAACTAGGAAATCGCTGGATTGAGCTTGGATGCACTACTCTTGTGGGCCGGGACTTTCCACTTACATCTCACAACACTTCAGGCACGCATCAGGCTTCGGCCTGTTAGGAGCGGGGTGTACCTGCAGGCAGGATGTGGGAGGGACAGTCCATAAGCTCAACTCTGAGAAGTGTGTATGCTTTGCAGGCAGATGTCTGCTAGACACTTTGATGGGAGCTAGGACCGAGCTACACTCTCATTGAACAAGGACGTTTGCAATGTCTGTATTGAGATCAGATACACTTGTGGAGAATCCTGTCCCTTCCACATGCTATGCACAAAACCTCCTACGGCGACTAACATAAGGATGCTGGGTCCTATGTCTACAGGCAGTCAGGATGCGGGAGGGTCCTGCCCTGACCTCAGCTCGCACAAGAAAGCACGCCTACAAGGCAGCTTTCAACTAGCACCGTTCCTCGGGCACTGAGAACGTAACAGTGTTCTAAGCCAGGAGGTACCCAGAATACCACTCCACTGCAGCTGGAGACACCATCCAGGTCTGTATATTCCACTTGCATCTCACAAGCATCTGACAAACGGCTCTGATGCAGATGTTGGAAACTCTTTCTGCAGGCAGTGTGCAACTGCGAGGGACTGAGGGTGAGCTCAACTCTCCGAAGTAAGTTGCTTTTGGTCAAGGCGTTCTGCAAGCTTCTCTCGTATGGCACTTAGGATGTAGCACCTGGTTCACACAGGAAAAACTATGATCGCTGGATTGAGCTTGGATGCACTAGTCTTGTGGGCCGGGACTTTCCACTTACCTCTCACAACAGTTCAGGCACGCATCGGGGCTAGGCCTGTTAAGAGCACGGTGTACCTGCAGGCAGGATGTGGGAGGGACAGTCCATAAGCTCAACTCGCGGAAGTGTGTATGCTCTGCAGGCAGATGTCTGTTACACACTTTGATGGAAGCTAGGACCGAGCTACACACTCATTGAACCACGACGTTTGCAATGTCTGTATTGAGATCAGATACACTGGAGGAGAATCCTGTCACTTCCTCAAGCTTTTCAAACAACCTCTTTGGTACCTAACATAAGGATGCTAGGACTTACGTCTACGGGCAGTCAGGATGCGGGAGGGTCCTGCCCTGACCTCAGCTCTCATAAGGAAGCACGCCTACAAGCCACCTTTTAACTAGCGGCGTTCCTCGGGAACTGAGAACGTAACAGTGTTCTAAGCCAGGAGGTACCCAGAATACCACTCCACTGCAGCTGGAGACACCATCCAGGTCTCCTTATTCCACTTGCGTCTCACAAGCCTCTGACAAACGGCTGTGGTGCAGATGTTGGAAACTCTTTCTGCAGGCAGTGTGCCACTGCGAGGGACTGAGGTTGAGCTCAACTCTACAAAGTAAGTTGCTTTTGGTCAAGGCGTTCAGCAAGCTTCTCTCGTATGGCACTTAGGATGTAGCACCTGGTTCACACAGGAAAAACTAGGAAATCGCTGGATTGAGCTTGGATGCACTAGTCTGCTGGGCCAGGACGTTCCACTTAGCTCTCACAACACTTCAGGCACGCATCGGGGAGAGGCCTGTTAGGAGCTCCTTGTACTTGCAGGCAGGGTGTGGGAGGGACAGTCCATAAGCTTAACTCTGAGAAGTGTGTATGCTTTGCAGGCAGATGTCTGCTAGACACTTTGATGGGAGCTAGGACCGAGCTACACTCTCAGTGAACAAGGACGTTTGCAGGCTGTTTTGAGATCAGATACAGTTGAGGAGAATGCTGTCCCTTCCACATGCTATGCACAAAACCTCCTACGGCGACTAACATAAGGATGCTGGGTGTTATGTCTACAGGCAGTCAGGATGCGGGAGCGTCCTGCCCTGACCTCACCTCGCACAAGGAAGCACGTCTGCAAGCCGGCTTTCCACTAGCTGCGTTCCTCGGGCATTGAGAACGTAACAGTGTTCTAAGCCAGGAGGTACCCAGAATACCACACCACTGCAGCTGGAGACACCATCCAGGTCTGTATATTCTACTTGCATCTCACAAGCCTCTGACAAACGGCACTGATGCAGAAGTTGGAAACTCTTTCTGCAGGCAGTGTGCAACTGCGAGGGACGGACGGTGAGCTCAGCTCTCCGAAGTAAGTTGCCTTTGGACAAGGCATTCAGCAAACTTCTCTCGTATGGCACTTGGGATGTAGCACCTGGTTCACACCGGAATAACTAGGAAATCGCTGGATTGAGCTTGGATGCACTACTCTTGTGGGCCGGGACTTTCCACTTACATCTCACAACACTTCAGGCACGCATCAGGCTTCGGCCTGTTAGGAGCGGGGTGTACCTGCAGGCAGGATGTGGGAGGGACAGTCCATAAGCTCAACTCTGAGAAGTGTGTATGCTTTGCAGGCAGATGTCTGCTAGACACTTTGATGGGAGCTAGGACCGAGCTACACTCTCATTGAACAAGGACGTTTGCAATGTCTGTATTGAGATCAGATACACTTGTGGAGAATCCTGTCCCTTCCACATGCTATGCACAAAACCTCCTACGGCGACTAACATAAGGATGCTGGGTCCTATGTCTACAGGCAGTCAGGATGCGGGAGGGTCCTGCCCTGACCTCAGCTCGCACAAGAAAGCACGCCTACAAGGCAGCTTTCAACTAGCACCGTTCCTCGGGCACTGAGAACGTAACAGTGTTCTAAGCCAGGAGGTACCCAGAATACCACTCCACTGCAGCTGGAGACACCATCCAGGTCTGTATATTCCACTTGCATCTCACAAGCATCTGACAAACGGCTCTGATGCAGATGTTGGAAACTCTTTCTGCAGGCAGTGTGCAACTGCGAGGGACTGAGGGTGAGCTCAACTCTCCGAAGTAAGTTGCTTTTGGTCAAGGCGTTCTGCAAGCTTCTCTCGTATGGCACTTAGGATGTAGCACCTGGTTCACACAGGAAAAACTATGATCGCTGGATTGAGCTTGGATGCACTAGTCTTGTGGGCCGGGACTTTCCACTTACCTCTCACAACAGTTCAGGCACGCATCGGGGCTAGGCCTGTTAAGAGCACGGTGTACCTGCAGGCAGGATGTGGGAGGGACAGTCCATAAGCTCAACTCGCGGAAGTGTGTATGCTCTGCAGGCAGATGTCTGTTACACACTTTGATGGAAGCTAGGACCGAGCTACACACTCATTGAACCACGACGTTTGCAATGTCTGTATTGAGATCAGATACACTGGAGGAGAATCCTGTCACTTCCTCAAGCTTTTCAAACAACCTCTTTGGTACCTAACATAAGGATGCTAGGACTTACATCTACGGGCAGTCAGGATGCGGGAGGGTCCTGCCCTGACCTCAGCTCTCATAAGGAAGCACGCCTACAAGCCACCTTTTAACTAGCGGCATTCCTCGGGAACTGAGAACGTAACAGTGTTCTAAGCCAGGAGGTACCCAGAATACCACTCCACTGCAGCTGGAGACACCATCCAGGTCTGCTTATTCCACTTGCGTCTCACAAGCCTCTGACAAACGGCTGTGGTGCAGATGTTGGAAACTCTTTCTGCAGGCAGTGTGCCACTGCGAGGGACTGAGGTTGAGCTCAACTCTACAAAGTAAGTTGCTTTTGGTCAAGGCGTTCAGCAAGCTTCTCTCGTATGGCACTTAGGATGTAGCACCTGGTTCACACAGGAAAAACTAGGAAATCGCTGGATTGAGCTTGGATGCACTAGTCTGCTGGGCCAGGACGTTCCACTTAGCTCTCACAACACTTCAGGCACGCATCGGGGAGAGGCCTGTTAGGAGCTCCTTGTACTTGCAGGCAGGGTGTGGGAGGGACAGTCCATAAGCTTAACTCTGAGAAGTGTGTATGCTTTGCAGGCAGATGTCTGCTAGACACTTTGATGGGAGCTAGGACCGAGCTACACTCTCAGTGAACAAGGACGTTTGCAGGCTGTTTTGAGATCAGATACAGTTGAGGAGAATGCTGTCCCTTCCACATGCTATGCACAAAACCTCCTACGGCGACTAACATAAGGATGCTGGGTGTTATGTCTACAGGCAGTCAGGATGCGGGAGCGTCCTGCCCTGACCTCACCTCGCACAAGGAAGCACGTCTGCAAGCCGGCTTTCCACTAGCTGCGTTCCTCGGGCATTGAGAACGTAACAGTGTTCTAAGCCAGGAGGTACCCAGAATACCACACCACTGCAGCTGGAGACACCATCCAGGTCTGTATATTCTACTTGCATCTCACAAGCCTCTGACAAACGGCACTGATGCAGAAGTTGGAAACTCTTTCTGCAGGCAGTGTGCAACTGCGAGGGACGGACGGTGAGCTCAGCTCTCCGAAGTAAGTTGCCTTTGGACAAGGCGTTCAGCAAACTTCTCTCGTATGGCACTTGGGTTGTAGCACCTGGTTCACAGCGGAAAAACTAGGAAATCGCTGGATGAGCTTGGATGCACTAGTCTTGTGGGCCGGGACTTTCCACTTACCTCTCACAACACTTCAGGCACGCATCGGGGCTAGGCCTGTTAAGAGCACGGTGTACCTGCAGGCAGGATGTGGGAGGGACAGTCCATAAGCTCAACTCTGAGAAGTGTGTATGCTTTGCAGGCAGATGTCTGCTAGACACTTTGATGGGAGGTAGGACCGAGCTACACTCTCATTGAACAAGGACGTTTGCAATGTCTGTATTGAGATCAGATACAGTTGAGGAGAATCCTGTCCCTTCCACATGCTATGCACAAAACCTCACAAGCCTCTGACAAACGGCTGTGGTGCAGATGTTGGAAACTCTTTCTGCAGGCAGTGTGCCACTGCGAGGGACTGAGGGTGAGCTCAACTCTACAAAGTAAGTTGCTTTTGGTCAAGGCGTTCAGCAAGCTTCTCTCGTATGGCACTTAGGATGTAGCACCTGGTTCACACCGGAAAAACTAGGAAATCGCTGGATTGAGCTTGGATGCACTAGTCTTGTGGGTCGGGACTTTCCACTTATCTCTCCCAACACTTCAGGCACGCATCGGGGCTAGGCCTGTTAGGAGCGCGGTGTACCTGCAGGCAGGATGTGGGAGGGACAGTCCATAAGCTCAAGTCTCAGAAGTCTGTATGGTTTGCAGGCAGATGTCTCCCATACACTTTGATGGGAGCTAGGACCTAGCTACACTCTCAATGAACAAGGACGTTTGCAATGTCTGTATTGAGATCAGATACACTTGAGGAGAATCCTGTCACTTCCTCAAGCTTTTCAAACAACCTCTTTGGTACCTAAATAAGGATGCTAGGGCTTATGTCTACGGGCAGTCAGGATGCGGGAGGGTCCTGCCCTGACCTCAGCTCTCATAAGGAAGCACGCCTACAAGCCACCTTTTAACCAGCGGCGTTCCTCGGGAACTGAGAACGTAACAGTGTTCTAAGCCAGGAGGTACCCAGAATACCACTCCACTGCAGCTGGAGACACCATCCAGGTCTGCTTATTCCACTTGCGTCTCACAAGCCTCTGACAAACGGCTGTGGTGCAGATGTTGGAAACTCTTTCTGCAGGCAGTGTGCCACTGCGAAGGACTGAGGGTGAGCTCAACTCGCCGAAGTAAGTTGCTTTTGGACAAGGTGTTCAGCAAGCTTCTCTCGTATGGCACTTAGGATGTAGCACCTGGTTCACACCGGAAAAACTAGGAAATCGCTGGATTGAGCTTGGATGCACTAGTCTTGTGGGTCGGGACTTTCCACTTACCTCTCAAAAGACTTCAGGCACGCATCGGGGCTAGGCCTGTTAAGAGCACGGTGTACCTGCAGGCAGGATGTGGGAGGGACAGTCCATAAGCTCAACTCTGAGAAGTGTGTATGCTTTGCAGGCAGATGTCTGCTCGACACTTTGACGGGAGCTAGGACCGAGCTACACTCTCATTGAACAAGGACGTTTCCAATGTCTGAATTGAGATCAGATACAGTTGAGGAGAATCCTGTCCCTTCCACATGCGATGCACAAAACCTCCTACGGCGACTAACATAAGGATGCTGGGTCCTATGTCTACAGGCAGTCAGGATGTGGGAGGGTCCTGCCTTGACTTCAGCTCGTAGAAAGAAACATGTCTACAAGCCAGCTTGCAACTAGCTGCGTTCCTCGGGCACTGAGAACATAACAGTGTTCTAAGCCAGGAGGTACCAAGAATACCACTCCACTGCAGCTGGAGACACCATCCAGGTCTGCTTATTCCACTTGCATCTCACAAGCCTCTGACAAACGGCTGTGGTGCACATGTTCGAAAGTCTGCAGGCAGTGTGCAACTGCGAGGGACTGAGGGTTAGCTCAACTCTCCAAAGTAAGTTGCTTTTGCTCAAGGCGTTCAGCAAGCTTCTCTCGTATGGCACTTAGGATGTAGCACCTGGTTCACACAGGAAAAACTAGGAAATCGCTGGATTGAGCTTGGATGCACTAGTCTGGTGGCCAGGACGTTCCACTTAGTACTCACAACACTTCAGGCACGCATCGGGGAGAGGCCTGTTAGGAGCTCCTTGTACTTGCAGGCAGGGTGTGGGAGGACAGTCCATAAGCTCAACTCTGAGAAGTGTGTATGCTTTGCAGGCAGATGTCTGCTAGACACTTTGATGGGAGCTAGGACCGAGCTACACTCTCAGTGAACAAGGACGTTTGCAGTCTGTTTTGAGATCAGATACACTAGAGGAGAATGCTGTCCCTTCCACATGCTATGCACAAAACCTCCTACGGCGACTAACATAAGGATGTGGGTCCTATGTCTACAGGCAGTCAGGATGCGGGAGCGTCCTGCCCTGACCTCACCTCGCACAAGGAAGCACGTCTGCAAGCCGGCTTTCCACTAGCTGCGTTCCTCGGGCATTGAGAACGTAACAGTGTTCTAAGCCAGGAGGTACCCAGAATACCACACCACTGCAGCTGTAGACACCATCCAGGTCTGTATATTCTACTTGCATCTCACAAGCCTCTGACAAACGGCACTGATGCAGAAGTTGGAAACTCTTTCTGCAGGCAGTGTGCAACTGCGAGGGACGGACGGTGAGCTCAGCTCTCCGAAGTAAGTTGCCTTTGGACAAGGCATTCAGCAAACTTCTCTCGTATGGCACTTGGGATGTAGCACCTGGTTCACACCGGAATAACTAGGAAATCGCTGGATTGAGCTTGGATGCACTACTCTTGTGGGCCGGGACTTTCCACTTACCTCTCACAACACTTCAGGCACGCATCAGGCTTCGGCCTGTTAGGAGCGGGGTGTACCTGCAGGCAGGATGTGGGAGGGACAGTCCATAAGCTCAACTCTGAGAAGTGTGTATGCTTTGCAGGCAGATGTCTGCTAGACACTTTGATGGGAGCTAGGACCGAGCTACACTCTCATTGAACAAGGACGTTTGCAATGTCTGTATTGAGATCAGATACACTTGTGGAGAATCCTGTCCCTTCCACATGCTATGCACAAAACCTCCTACGGCGACTAACATAAGGATGCTGGGTCTTATGTCTACGGGAAGTCAGGATGCGGGAGGGTCCTGCCCTGACCTCAGCTCGCACAAGAAAGCACGCCTACAAGCCAGCTTTCAACTAGCACCGTTCCTCGGGCACTGAGAACGTAACAGTGTTCTAAGCCAGGAGGTACCCAGAATACCACTCCACTGCAGCTGGAGACACCATCCAGGTCTGTATATTCCACTTGCATCTCACAAGCATCTGACAAACAGCTCTGATGCAGATGTTGGAAACTCTTTCTGCAGGCAGTGTGCAACTGCGAGGGACTGAGGGTGAGCTCAACTCTCCGAAGTAAGTTGCTTTTGGTCAAGGCGTTCTGCAAGCTTCTCTCGTATGGCACTTAGGATGTAGCACCTGGTTCACACAGGAAAAACTATGATCGCTGGATTGAGCTTGGATGCACTAGTCTTGTGGGCCGGGACTTTCCACTTACCTCTCACAACAGTTCAGGCACGCATCGGGGCTAGGCCTGTTAAGAGCACGGTGTACCTGCAGGCAGGATGTGGGAGGGACAGTCCATAAGCTCAACTCGCGGAAGTGTGTATGCTCTGCAGGCAGATGTCTGTTACACACTTTGATGGAAGCTAGGACCGAGCTACACTCTCATTGAACCACGACGTTTGCAATGTCTGTATTGAGATCAAATACACTGGAGGAGAATCCTGTCACTTCCTCAAGCTTTTCAAACAACCTCTTTGGTACCTAACATAAGGATGCTAGGACTTACGTCTACGGGCAGTCAGGATGTGGGAGGGTCCTGCCCTGACCTCAGCTCTCATAAGGAAGCACGCCTACAAGCCACCTTTTAACTAGCGGCGTTCCTCGGGAACTGAGAACGTAACAGTGTTCTAAGCCAGGAGGTACCCAGAATACCACTCCACTGCAGCTGGAGACACCATCCAGGTCTGCTTATTCCACTTGCGTCTCACAAGCCTCTGACAAACGGCTGTGGTGCAGATGTTGGAAACTCTTTCTGCAGGCAGTGTGCCACTGCGAGGGACTGAGGTTGAGCTCAACTCTACAAAGTAAGTTGCTTTTGGTCAAGGGGTTCAGCAAGCTTCTCTCGTATGGCACTTAGGATGTAGCACCTGGTTCACACAGGAAAAACTAGGAAATCGCTGGATTGAGCTTGGATGCACTAGTCTGGTGGGCCGGGACTTTCCACTTACCTCTCACAACACATCAAGCACGCATCGGGGCTAGGCCTGTTAAGAGCACGGTGTACCTGCAGGCAGGATGTGGGAGGGACAGTCCATAAGCTCAACTCGCGGAAGTGTGTATGCTCTGCAGGCAGATGTCTGTTACACACTTTGATGGAAGCTAGGACCGAGCTACACTCTCATTGAACCACGACGTTTGCAATGTCTGTATTGAGATCAGATACACTGGAGAAGAATCCTGTCACTTCCTCAAGCTTTTCACACAACCTCTTCGGCACCTAACATAAGGATGCTGGGACTTACGTCTACGGGCAGTCAGGATGCGGGAGGGTCCTGCCCTGACCTCAGCTCTCATAAGGAAGCACGCCTACAAGCCACCTTTTAACTAGCTGCGTTCCTCGGGCACTGAGAACGTAACAGTGTTCTAAGCCAGGAGGTACCCAGAATACCACTCCACTGCAGCTGGAGACACCATCCAGGTCTGCTTATTCCACTTGCGTCTCACAAGCCTCTGACAAACGGCTGTGGTGCAGATGTTGGAAACTCTTTCTGCAGGCAGTGTGCCACTGCGAGGGACTGAGGGTGAGCTCAACTCTCCGAAGTAAGTTGCCTTTGGACAAGGCGTTCAGCAAACATCTCGTATGGCACTTGGGATGTAGCACCTGGTTCACAGCGGAAAAACTAGGAAATCGCTGGATTGAGCTTGGATGCACTAGTCTTGTGGGCCGGGACTTTCCACTTACCTCTCACAACACTTCAGGCACGCATCGGGGCTAGGCCTGTTAGGAACGGGGAGTACCTGCAGGCAGGACGTGGGAGGGACAGTCCATAAGCTGAACTCTGAGAAGTGTGTATGCTTTGCAGGCAGATGTCTGCTAGACACTTTGATGGGAGCTAGGACCGAGCTACACTCTCATTGAACAAGGACGTTTGCAATGTCTGTATTGAGATCAGATACCGTTGAGGAGAATCCTGTCCCTTCCACATGCTATGCAGAAAACCTCCTACGGCGACTAACATAAGGATGCTGGGTCCTATGTCTACAGGGAGTCAGGATGTGGGAGGGTCCTGCCTTGACTTCAGCTCGTAGAAAGAAACATGGCTTCAAGCCAGCTTGCAACTAGCTGCGTTCCTCGGGCACTGAGAACATAACAGTGTTCTAAGCCAGGAGGTACCAAGAATACCACTCCACTGCACCTGGAGACACCATCCAGGTCTGTATATTCTACTTGCATCACACAAGCCTCTGACATACGGCACTGATGCAGAAGTTGGAAACTCTTTCTGCAGGCAGTGTGCAAGTGCGAGGGACGGAAGTTGAGCTCAACTCTCCGAAGTAAGTTGCTTTTAGACAAGGCGTTCAGCTAGCTTCTCTCGGTTGACACTTAGGATGTAGCACCTGGTTCACACAGGGAATATTAGGAATTCGCTGGATTGAGCTTGGATGCACTATTCTTGTGGGCCGAAACTTTCCACTTATCTCTCCCAACACTTCAGGCACGCATCGGGGCTAGGCCTGTTAGGAGCGCGGTGTACCTGCAGGCAGGATGTGGGAGGGACAGTCCATAAGCTCAAGTCTCAGAAGTCTGTATGGTTTGCAGGCAGATGTCTCCCATACACTTTGATGGGAGCTAGGACGTAGCTACACTCTCAATGAACAAGGACGTTTGCAATGTCTGTATTGAGATCAGATACACTTGAGGAGAATCCTGTCCCTTCCACATGCTATGCACAAAACCTCACAAGCCTCTGACAAACGGCTGTGGTGCAGATGTTGGAAACTCTTTCTGCAGGCAGTGTGCCACTGCGAAGGACTGAGGGTGAGGTCAACTCTCCGAAGTAAGTTGCTTTTGGACACGGCGTTCAGGAAGCTTCTCTCGTATGGCACTTAGGATGTAGCACCTGGTTCACACCGGAAAAACTAGGAAATCGCTGGATTGAGCTTGGATGCACTAGTCTTGTGGGTCGGGACTTTCCACTTACCTCTCAAAAGACTTCAGGCACGCATCGGGGCTAGGCCTGTTAAGAGCACGGTGTACCTGCAGGCAGGATGTGGGAGGGACAGTCCATAAGCTCAACTCTGAGAAGTGTGTATGCTTTGCAGGCAGATGTCTGCTCGACACTTTGACGGGAGCTAGGACCGAGCTACACTCTCATTGAACAAGGACGTTTCCAATGTCTGAATTGAGATCAGATACAGTTGAGGAGAATCCTGTCCCTTCCACATGCGATGCACAAAACCTCCTACGGCGACTAACATAAGGATGCTGGGTCCTATGTCTACAGGCAGTCAGGATGTGGGAGGGTCCTGCCTTGACTTCAGCTCGTAGAAAGAAACATGTCTACAAGCCAGCTTGCAACTAGCTGCGTTCCTCGGGCACTGAGAACATAACAGTGTTCTAAGCCAGGAGGTACCAAGAATACCACTCCACTGCAGCTGGAGACACCATCCAGGTCTGCTTATTCCACTTGCATCTCACAAGCCTCTGACAAACGGCTGTGGTGCACATGTTCGAAAGTCTGCAGGCAGTGTGCAACTGCGAGGGACTGAGGGTTAGCTCAACTCTCCAAAGTAAGTTGCTTTTGCTCAAGGCGTTCAGCAAGCTTCTCTCGTATGGCACTTAGGATGTAGCACCTGGTTCACACAGGAAAAACTAGGAAATCGCTGGATTGAGCTTGGATGCACTAGTCTGGTGGCCAGGACGTTCCACTTAGTACTCACAACACTTCAGGCACGCATCGGGGAGAGGCCTGTTAGGAGCTCCTTGTACTTGCAGGCAGGGTGTGGGAGGACAGTCCATAAGCTCAACTCTGAGAAGTGTGTATGCTTTGCAGGCAGATGTCTGCTAGACACTTTGATGGGAGCTAGGACCGAGCTACACTCTCAGTGAACAAGGACGTTTGCAGTCTGTTTTGAGATCAGATACACTAGAGGAGAATGCTGTCCCTTCCACATGCTATGCACAAAACCTCCTACGGCGACTAACATAAGGATGTGGGTCCTATGTCTACAGGCAGTCAGGATGCGGGAGCGTCCTGCCCTGACCTCACCTCGCACAAGGAAGCACGTCTGCAAGCCGGCTTTCCACTAGCTGCGTTCCTCGGGCATTGAGAACGTAACAGTGTTCTAAGCCAGGAGGTACCCAGAATACCACACCACTGCAGCTGTAGACACCATCCAGGTCTGTATATTCTACTTGCATCTCACAAGCCTCTGACAAACGGCACTGATGCAGAAGTTGGAAACTCTTTCTGCAGGCAGTGTGCAACTGCGAGGGACGGACGGTGAGCTCAGCTCTCCGAAGTAAGTTGCCTTTGGACAAGGCATTCAGCAAACTTCTCTCGTATGGCACTTGGGATGTAGCACCTGGTTCACACCGGAATAACTAGGAAATCGCTGGATTGAGCTTGGATGCACTACTCTTGTGGGCCGGGACTTTCCACTTACATCTCACAACACTTCAGGCACGCATCAGGCTTCGGCCTGTTAGGAGCGGGGTGTACCTGCAGGCAGGATGTGGGAGGGACAGTCCATAAGCTCAACTCTGAGAAGTGTGTATGCTTTGCAGGCAGATGTCTGCTAGACACTTTGATGGGAGCTAGGACCGAGCTACACTCTCATTGAACAAGGACGTTTGCAATGTCTGTATTGAGATCAGATACACTTGTGGAGAATCCTGTCCCTTCCACATGCTATGCACAAAACCTCCTACGGCGACTAACATAAGGATGCTGGGTCCTATGTCTACAGGCAGTCAGGATGCGGGAGGGTCCTGCCCTGACCTCAGCTCGCACAAGAAAGCACGCCTACAAGGCAGCTTTCAACTAGCACCGTTCCTCGGGCACTGAGAACGTAACAGTGTTCTAAGCCAGGAGGTACCCAGAATACCACTCCACTGCAGCTGGAGACACCATCCAGGTCTGTATATTCCACTTGCATCTCACAAGCATCTGACAAACGGCTCTGATGCAGATGTTGGAAACTCTTTCTGCAGGCAGTGTGCAACTGCGAGGGACTGAGGGTGAGCTCAACTCTCCGAAGTAAGTTGCTTTTGGTCAAGGCGTTCTGCAAGCTTCTCTCGTATGGCACTTAGGATGTAGCACCTGGTTCACACAGGAAAAACTATGATCGCTGGATTGAGCTTGGATGCACTAGTCTTGTGGGCCGGGACTTTCCACTTACCTCTCACAACAGTTCAGGCACGCATCGGGGCTAGGCCTGTTAAGAGCACGGTGTACCTGCAGGCAGGATGTGGGAGGGACAGTCCATAAGCTCAACTCGCGGAAGTGTGTATGCTCTGCAGGCAGATGTCTGTTACACACTTTGATGGAAGCTAGGACCGAGCTACACACTCATTGAACCACGACGTTTGCAATGTCTGTATTGAGATCAGATACACTGGAGGAGAATCCTGTCACTTCCTCAAGCTTTTCAAACAACCTCTTTGGTACCTAACATAAGGATGCTAGGACTTACGTCTACGGGCAGTCAGGATGCGGGAGGGTCCTGCCCTGACCTCAGCTCTCATAAGGAAGCACGCCTACAAGCCACCTTTTAACTAGCGGCGTTCCTCGGGAACTGAGAACGTAACAGTGTTCTAAGCCAGGAGGTACCCAGAATACCACTCCACTGCAGCTGGAGACACCATCCAGGTCTCCTTATTCCACTTGCGTCTCACAAGCCTCTGACAAACGGCTGTGGTGCAGATGTTGGAAACTCTTTCTGCAGGCAGTGTGCCACTGCGAGGGACTGAGGTTGAGCTCAACTCTACAAAGTAAGTTGCTTTTGGTCAAGGCGTTCAGCAAGCTTCTCTCGTATGGCACTTAGGATGTAGCACCTGGTTCACACAGGAAAAACTAGGAAATCGCTGGATTGAGCTTGGATGCACTAGTCTGCTGGGCCAGGACGTTCCACTTAGCTCTCACAACACTTCAGGCACGCATCGGGGAGAGGCCTGTTAGGAGCTCCTTGTACTTGCAGGCAGGGTGTGGGAGGGACAGTCCATAAGCTTAACTCTGAGAAGTGTGTATGCTTTGCAGGCAGATGTCTGCTAGACACTTTGATGGGAGCTAGGACCGAGCTACACTCTCAGTGAACAAGGACGTTTGCAGGCTGTTTTGAGATCAGATACAGTTGAGGAGAATGCTGTCCCTTCCACATGCTATGCACAAAACCTCCTACGGCGACTAACATAAGGATGCTGGGTGTTATGTCTACAGGCAGTCAGGATGCGGGAGCGTCCTGCCCTGACCTCACCTCGCACAAGGAAGCACGTCTGCAAGCCGGCTTTCCACTAGCTGCGTTCCTCGGGCATTGAGAACGTAACAGTGTTCTAAGCCAGGAGGTACCCAGAATACCACACCACTGCAGCTGGAGACACCATCCAGGTCTGTATATTCTACTTGCATCTCACAAGCCTCTGACAAACGGCACTGATGCAGAAGTTGGAAACTCTTTCTGCAGGCAGTGTGCAACTGCGAGGGACGGACGGTGAGCTCAGCTCTCCGAAGTAAGTTGCCTTTGGACAAGGCATTCAGCAAACTTCTCTCGTATGGCACTTGGGATGTAGCACCTGGTTCACACCGGAATAACTAGGAAATCGCTGGATTGAGCTTGGATGCACTACTCTTGTGGGCCGGGACTTTCCACTTACATCTCACAACACTTCAGGCACGCATCAGGCTTCGGCCTGTTAGGAGCGGGGTGTACCTGCAGGCAGGATGTGGGAGGGACAGTCCATAAGCTCAACTCTGAGAAGTGTGTATGCTTTGCAGGCAGATGTCTGCTAGACACTTTGATGGGAGCTAGGACCGAGCTACACTCTCATTGAACAAGGACGTTTGCAATGTCTGTATTGAGATCAGATACACTTGTGGAGAATCCTGTCCCTTCCACATGCTATGCACAAAACCTCCTACGGCGACTAACATAAGGATGCTGGGTCCTATGTCTACAGGCAGTCAGGATGCGGGAGGGTCCTGCCCTGACCTCAGCTCGCACAAGAAAGCACGCCTACAAGGCAGCTTTCAACTAGCACCGTTCCTCGGGCACTGAGAACGTAACAGTGTTCTAAGCCAGGAGGTACCCAGAATACCACTCCACTGCAGCTGGAGACACCATCCAGGTCTGTATATTCCACTTGCATCTCACAAGCATCTGACAAACGGCTCTGATGCAGATGTTGGAAACTCTTTCTGCAGGCAGTGTGCAACTGCGAGGGACTGAGGGTGAGCTCAACTCTCCGAAGTAAGTTGCTTTTGGTCAAGGCGTTCTGCAAGCTTCTCTCGTATGGCACTTAGGATGTAGCACCTGGTTCACACAGGAAAAACTATGATCGCTGGATTGAGCTTGGATGCACTAGTCTTGTGGGCCGGGACTTTCCACTTACCTCTCACAACAGTTCAGGCACGCATCGGGGCTAGGCCTGTTAAGAGCACGGTGTACCTGCAGGCAGGATGTGGGAGGGACAGTCCATAAGCTCAACTCGCGGAAGTGTGTATGCTCTGCAGGCAGATGTCTGTTACACACTTTGATGGAAGCTAGGACCGAGCTACACACTCATTGAACCACGACGTTTGCAATGTCTGTATTGAGATCAGATACACTGGAGGAGAATCCTGTCACTTCCTCAAGCTTTTCAAACAACCTCTTTGGTACCTAACATAAGGATGCTAGGACTTACGTCTACGGGCAGTCAGGATGCGGGAGGGTCCTGCCCTGACCTCAGCTCTCATAAGGAAGCACGCCTACAAGCCACCTTTTAACTAGCGGCGTTCCTCGGGAACTGAGAACGTAACAGTGTTCTAAGCCAGGAGGTACCCAGAATACCACTCCACTGCAGCTGGAGACACCATCCAGGTCTGCTTATTCCACTTGCGTCTCACAAGCCTCTGACAAACGGCTGTGGTGCAGATGTTGGAAACTCTTTCTGCAGGCAGTGTGCCACTGCGAGGGACTGAGGTTGAGCTCAACTCTACAAAGTAAGTTGCTTTTGGTCAAGGCGTTCAGCAAGCTTCTCTCGTATGGCACTTAGGATGTAGCACCTGGTTCACACAGGAAAAACTAGGAAATCGCTGGATTGAGCTTGGATGCACTAGTCTGCTGGGCCAGGACGTTCCACTTAGCTCTCACAACACTTCAGGCACGCATCGGGGAGAGGCCTGTTAGGAGCTCCTTGTACTTGCAGGCAGGGTGTGGGAGGGACAGTCCATAAGCTTAACTCTGAGAAGTGTGTATGCTTTGCAGGCAGATGTCTGCTAGACACTTTGATGGGAGCTAGGACCGAGCTACACTCTCAGTGAACAAGGACGTTTGCAGGCTGTTTTGAGATCAGATACAGTTGAGGAGAATGCTGTCCCTTCCACATGCTATGCACAAAACCTCCTACGGCGACTAACATAAGGATGCTGGGTGTTATGTCTACAGGCAGTCAGGATGCGGGAGCGTCCTGCCCTGACCTCACCTCGCACAAGGAAGCACGTCTGCAAGCCGGCTTTCCACTAGCTGCGTTCCTCGGGCATTGAGAACGTAACAGTGTTCTAAGCCAGGAGGTACCCAGAATACCACACCACTGCAGCTGGAGACACCATCCAGGTCTGTATATTCTACTTGCATCTCACAAGCCTCTGACAAACGGCACTGATGCAGAAGTTGGAAACTCTTTCTGCAGGCAGTGTGCAACTGCGAGGGACGGACGGTGAGCTCAGCTCTCCGAAGTAAGTTGCCTTTGGACAAGGCGTTCAGCAAACTTCTCTCGTATGGCACTTGGGTTGTAGCACCTGGTTCACAGCGGAAAAACTAGGAAATCGCTGGATGAGCTTGGATGCACTAGTCTTGTGGGCCGGGACTTTCCACTTACCTCTCACAACACTTCAGGCACGCATCGGGGCTAGGCCTGTTAAGAGCACGGTGTACCTGCAGGCAGGATGTGGGAGGGACAGTCCATAAGCTCAACTCTGAGAAGTGTGTATGCTTTGCAGGCAGATGTCTGCTAGACACTTTGATGGGAGGTAGGACCGAGCTACACTCTCATTGAACAAGGACGTTTGCAATGTCTGTATTGAGATCAGATACAGTTGAGGAGAATCCTGTCCCTTCCACATGCTATGCACAAAACCTCACAAGCCTCTGACAAACGGCTGTGGTGCAGATGTTGGAAACTCTTTCTGCAGGCAGTGTGCCACTGCGAGGGACTGAGGGTGAGCTCAACTCTACAAAGTAAGTTGCTTTTGGTCAAGGCGTTCAGCAAGCTTCTCTCGTATGGCACTTAGGATGTAGCACCTGGTTCACACCGGAAAAACTAGGAAATCGCTGGATTGAGCTTGGATGCACTAGTCTTGTGGGTCGGGACTTTCCACTTATCTCTCCCAACACTTCAGGCACGCATCGGGGCTAGGCCTGTTAGGAGCGCGGTGTACCTGCAGGCAGGATGTGGGAGGGACAGTCCATAAGCTCAAGTCTCAGAAGTCTGTATGGTTTGCAGGCAGATGTCTCCCATACACTTTGATGGGAGCTAGGACCTAGCTACACTCTCAATGAACAAGGACGTTTGCAATGTCTGTATTGAGATCAGATACACTTGAGGAGAATCCTGTCACTTCCACATGCTATTCACACAACCTCTTCCGGCGCCTAACATAAGGATGTTGGGACCTATGTCTACGGGGAGTCAGGATGCGGGAGGTCCTGCCCGGAACTCAGCACGCAGAAGGAAGCACGCCTACAAGAGAGCTTTCAACTAGGTGCGTTGCTCGAGCGCTGAAAATGAAACAGTGTTCTAAACCAGGAGGTACGCAGAATACATCTCCTCTGCACCTGGAGACACCATCCAGGTCTGCTTATTCCACTTGGGTCTCACAAGCCTCTGACAAACGGCTCTGGTGCAGATGTTGGAAACTCTTTCTGCAGGCAGTGTACAACTGTGAGGGACTGAGGGTGAGCTCAACTCTCCGAAGTAAGTTGCTTTTGGAAAAGGCGTTCAGCTAGCTTCTCTCGCATGGCACGTAGGATGAAGCACGTGGTTCACAAAGGGAATACTAGGAAATCGCTGGATTGAGCTTGGATGCACTAGTCTTGTGGGCCGGGACTTTCCACTTACCTCTCACAACACTTCAGGCACGCATCGGGGCTAGGCCTGTTAGAAGCACGGTGTACCTGCAGGCAGGATGTGGGAGGGACAGTCCATAAGCTCAACTCTCGGAAGTGTGTATGCTTTGCAGGCAGATGTCTCCCATACACTTTGATGGGAGCTAGGACCTAGCTACACTCTCAATGAACAAGGACGTTTGCAATGTCTGTATTGAGATCAGATACACTTGAGGAGAATCCTGTCACTTCCACAGGCTCTTCACACAACCTCTTCTGGCTACTTACATAACAATGCTGGGGCCTCTGCCTATGGGAGGTCAGTATGCTGGAGGGTCCTGCCTTCACCTCAGCTCACACAAGGAAGCATGCCTGCAGGCTAGGTTTCAACTAGCTGCGTTCTTAGGGAACTGAGAACATAGCAGTACTCTCAGCAAGGAGGTATCCAGAATACCACTCCCCGGCAGCTGGAGACACCCTCCAGGTCTGCTTATTCCACTTGCGTCTCACAAGCCTCTGACTAACGGCCGAGGTGCAGATGTTGGAAACTCTTTCTGCAGGCAGTATGCAACTGTGAGGGACTGAGGGTGAGCTCAACTCTCCGAAGTAAGTTGCTTATGGACAAGGCGTTCAGCTAGCTTCTTAGGATGTAGCACCTGGGTCACACAGGGAATACTAGGAAATCGCTGTATTGAGCTTGGATGCACTAGTCTGGTGGGCCGGGACTTTCCACTTACGTCTCACAACACTTCAGGCACGCATCGGGGCTAGGCCTGTTAGGAGCGCGGTGTACCTGCAGGCAGGATGTGGGAGGGACAGTCCATAAGCTGAACTCTCGGAAGTGTGTGTATTTTGCAGGCACATGTCTGCTAGACACTTTGATGGGAGCTAGGACCTAGCTACACTCTCATTGAACAAGGACGTTTGCAATGTCTGTATTGAGATCAGATACCCTTGAGGAGAATCCTGTCACTACCGCATGCTTTTCACACAACCTCTTCCGGCACCTAACATAAGGATGCTGGAACCTTTGTCTACGGGCAGTCAGGATGAGGGAGGTCCTGCCCTGAACTCAGCTCGCAGAAGGAAGAACGCCTATAGTCAGCTTTCAACTAGCTGCGTTCCTCGGTCACTGAGAACGTAACAGTGTTCTAAGCCAGGAGGTACGCAGAATACAACTCCACGGCAGCTGGAGACACCATCCAGGTCTGCTTTTTCCACCTGCGTCTCACAAGCCTCTAACAAACGGCAGTGGTGCAGATGTTAGAAACTCCTTCTGCAGGCAGTATGCAACTGTGAGGGACTGAGGGTGAGCTCAACTCTCCGAAGTAAGTTGCTTTTAGACAAGGCGTTCAGCTAGCTTCTCTCGGATGACACTTAGGATGTAGCACCTGGTTCACACAGGGAATATTAGGAAATCGCTGGATTGAGCTTGGATGCACTAGTCTTGTGGGCCGAAACTTTCCACTTATCTCTCCCAACACTTCAGGCACGCATCGGGGCTAGGCCTGTTAGGAGCGCGGTGTACCTGCAGGCAGGATGTGGGAGGGACAGTCCATAAGCTCAAGTGTCAGAAGTCTGTATGGTTTGCAGTCAGATGTCTCCCATACACTTTGATGGGAGCTAGGAACTAGCTACACTCTCAATGAACAAGGACGTTTGCAATGTCTGTATTGAGATCAGATACACTTGTGGAGAATCCTGTCCCTTCCACATGCTATGCACAAAACCTCCTACGGCGACTAACATAAGGATGCTGGGTCTTATGTCTACGGGAAGTCAGGATGCGGGAGGGTCCTGCCCTGACTTCAGCTCGCACAAGAAAGCACGCCTACAAGCCAGCTTTCAACTAGCACCGTTCCTCGGGCACTGAGAACGTAACAGTGTTCTAAGCCAGGAGGTACCCAGAATACCACTCCACTGCAGCTGGAGACACCATCCAGGTCTGTATATTCCACTTGCATCTCACAAGCATCTGACAAACGGCTCTGATGCAGATGTTGGAAACTCTTTCTGCAGGCAGTGTGCAACTGCGAGGGACGGACGGTGAGCTCAGCTCTCCGAAGTAAGTTGCCTTTGGACAAGGCATTCAGCAAACTTCTCTCGTATGGCACTTGGGATGTAGCACCTGGTTCACACCGGAATAACTAGGAAATCGCTGGATTGAGCTTGGATGCACTACTCTTGTGGGCCGGGACTTTCCACTTACATCTCACAACACTTCAGGCACGCATCAGGCTTCGGCCTGTTAGGAGCGGGGTGTACCTGCAGGCAGGATGTGGGAGGGACAGTCCATAAGCTCAACTCTGAGAAGTGTGTATGCTTTGCAGGCAGATGTCTGCTAGACACTTTGATGGGAGCTAGGACCGAGCTACACTCTCATTGAACAAGGACGTTTGCAATGTCTGTATTGAGATCAGATACACTTGTGGAGAATCCTGTCCCTTCCACATGCTATGCACAAAACCTCCTACGGCGACTAACATAAGGATGCTGGGTCCTATGTCTACAGGCAGTCAGGATGCGGGAGGGTCCTGCCCTGACCTCAGCTCGCACAAGAAAGCACGCCTACAAGGCAGCTTTCAACTAGCACCGTTCCTCGGGCACTGAGAACGTAACAGTGTTCTAAGCCAGGAGGTACCCAGAATACCACTCCACTGCAGCTGGAGACACCATCCAGGTCTGTATATTCCACTTGCATCTCACAAGCATCTGACAAACGGCTCTGATGCAGATGTTGGAAACTCTTTCTGCAGGCAGTGTGCAACTGCGAGGGACTGAGGGTGAGCTCAACTCTCCGAAGTAAGTTGCTTTTGGTCAAGGCGTTCTGCAAGCTTCTCTCGTATGGCACTTAGGATGTAGCACCTGGTTCACACAGGAAAACTATGATCGCTGGATTGAGCTTGGATGCACTAGTCTTGTGGGCCGGGACTTTCCACTTACCTCTCACAACAGTTCAGGCACGCATCGGGGCTAGGCCTGTTAAGAGCACGGTGTACCTGCAGGCAGGATGTGGGAGGGACAGTCCATAAGCTCAACTCGCGGAAGTGTGTATGCTCTGCAGGCAGATGTCTGTTACACACTTTGATGGAAGCTAGGACCGAGCTACACACTCATTGAACCACGACGTTTGCAATGTCTGTATTGAGATCAGATACACTGGAGGAGAATCCTGTCACTTCCTCAAGCTTTTCAAACAACCTCTTTGGTACCTAACATAAGGATGCTAGGACTTACGTCTACGGGCAGTCAGGATGCGGGAGGGTCCTGCCCTGACCTCAGCTCTCATAAGGAAGCACGCCTACAAGCCACCTTTTAACTAGCGGCGTTCCTCGGGAACTGAGAACGTAACAGTGTTCTAAGCCAGGAGGTACCCAGAATACCACTCCACTGCAGCTGGAGACACCATCCAGGTCTGCTTATTCCACTTGCGTCTCACAAGCCTCTGACAAACGGCTGTGGTGCAGATGTTGGAAACTCTTTCTGCAGGCAGTGTGCCACTGCGAGGGACTGAGGTTGAGCTCAACTCTACAAAGTAAGTTGCTTTTGGTCAAGGCGTTCAGCAAGCTTCTCTCGTATGGCACTTAGGATGTAGCACCTGGTTCACACAGGAAAAACTAGGAAATCGCTGGATTGAGCTTGGATGCACTAGTCTGCTGGGCCAGGACGTTCCACTTAGCTCTCACAACACTTCAGGCACGCATCGGGGAGAGGCCTGTTAGGAGCTCCTTGTACTTGCAGGCAGGGTGTGGGAGGGACAGTCCATAAGCTTAACTCTGAGAAGTGTGTATGCTTTGCAGGCAGATGTCTGCTAGACACTTTGATGGGAGCTAGGACCGAGCTACACTCTCAGTGAACAAGGACGTTTGCAGGCTGTTTTGAGATCAGATACAGTTGAGGAGAATGCTGTCCCTTCCACATGCTATGCACAAAACCTCCTACGGCGACTAACATAAGGATGCTGGGTGTTATGTCTACAGGCAGTCAGGATGCGGGAGCGTCCTGCCCTGACCTCACCTCGCACAAGGAAGCACGTCTGCAAGCCGGCTTTCCACTAGCTGCGTTCCTCGGGCATTGAGAACGTAACAGTGTTCTAAGCCAGGAGGTACCCAGAATACCACACCACTGCAGCTGGAGACACCATCCAGGTCTGTATATTCTACTTGCATCTCACAAGCCTCTGACAAACGGCACTGATGCAGAAGTTGGAAACTCTTTCTGCAGGCAGTGTGCAACTGCGAGGGACGGACGGTGAGCTCAGCTCTCCGAAGTAAGTTGCCTTTGGACAAGGCGTTCAGCAAACTTCTCTCGTATGGCACTTGGGTTGTAGCACCTGGTTCACAGCGGAAAAACTAGGAAATCGCTGGATGAGCTTGGATGCACTAGTCTTGTGGGCCGGGACTTTCCACTTACCTCTCACAACACTTCAGGCACGCATCGGGGCTAGGCCTGTTAAGAGCACGGTGTACCTGCAGGCAGGATGTGGGAGGGACAGTCCATAAGCTCAACTCTGAGAAGTGTGTATGCTTTGCAGGCAGATGTCTGCTAGACACTTTGATGGGAGGTAGGACCGAGCTACACTCTCATTGAACAAGGACGTTTGCAATGTCTGTATTGAGATCAGATACAGTTGAGGAGAATCCTGTCCCTTCCACATGCTATGCACAAAACCTCACAAGCCTCTGACAAACGGCTGTGGTGCAGATGTTGGAAACTCTTTCTGCAGGCAGTGTGCCACTGCGAGGGACTGAGGGTGAGCTCAACTCTACAAAGTAAGTTGCTTTTGGTCAAGGCGTTCAGCAAGCTTCTCTCGTATGGCACTTAGGATGTAGCACCTGGTTCACACCGGAAAAACTAGGAAATCGCTGGATTGAGCTTGGATGCACTAGTCTTGTGGGTCGGGACTTTCCACTTATCTCTCCCAACACTTCAGGCACGCATCGGGGCTAGGCCTGTTAGGAGCGCGGTGTACCTGCAGGCAGGATGTGGGAGGGACAGTCCATAAGCTCAAGTCTCAGAAGTCTGTATGGTTTGCAGGCAGATGTCTCCCATACACTTTGATGGGAGCTAGGACCTAGCTACACTCTCAATGAACAAGGACGTTTGCAATGTCTGTATTGAGATCAGATACACTTGAGGAGAATCCTGTCACTTCCACATGCTATTCACACAACCTCTTCCGGCGCCTAACATAAGGATGTTGGGACCTATGTCTACGGGGAGTCAGGATGCGGGAGGTCCTGCCCGGAACTCAGCACGCAGAAGGAAGCACGCCTACAAGAGAGCTTTCAACTAGGTGCGTTGCTCGAGCGCTGAAAATGAAACAGTGTTCTAAACCAGGAGGTACGCAGAATACATCTCCTCTGCACCTGGAGACACCATCCAGGTCTGCTTATTCCACTTGGGTCTCACAAGCCTCTGACAAACGGCTCTGGTGCAGATGTTGGAAACTCTTTCTGCAGGCAGTGTACAACTGTGAGGGACTGAGGGTGAGCTCAACTCTCCGAAGTAAGTTGCTTTTGGAAAAGGCGTTCAGCTAGCTTCTCTCGCATGGCACGTAGGATGAAGCACGTGGTTCACAAAGGGAATACTAGGAAATCGCTGGATTGAGCTTGGATGCACTAGTCTTGTGGGCCGGGACTTTCCACTTACCTCTCACAACACTTCAGGCACGCATCGGGGCTAGGCCTGTTAGAAGCACGGTGTACCTGCAGGCAGGATGTGGGAGGGACAGTCCATAAGCTCAACTCTCGGAAGTGTGTATGCTTTGCAGGCAGATGTCTCCCATACACTTTGATGGGAGCTAGGACCTAGCTACACTCTCAATGAACAAGGACGTTTGCAATGTCTGTATTGAGATCAGATACACTTGAGGAGAATCCTGTCACTTCCACAGGCTCTTCACACAACCTCTTCTGGCTACTTACATAACAATGCTGGGGCCTCTGCCTATGGGAGGTCAGTATGCTGGAGGGTCCTGCCTTCACCTCAGCTCACACAAGGAAGCATGCCTGCAGGCTAGGTTTCAACTAGCTGCGTTCTTAGGGAACTGAGAACATAGCAGTACTCTCAGCAAGGAGGTATCCAGAATACCACTCCCCGGCAGCTGGAGACACCCTCCAGGTCTGCTTATTCCACTTGCGTCTCACAAGCCTCTGACTAACGGCCGAGGTGCAGATGTTGGAAACTCTTTCTGCAGGCAGTATGCAACTGTGAGGGACTGAGGGTGAGCTCAACTCTCCGAAGTAAGTTGCTTATGGACAAGGCGTTCAGCTAGCTTCTTAGGATGTAGCACCTGGGTCACACAGGGAATACTAGGAAATCGCTGTATTGAGCTTGGATGCACTAGTCTGGTGGGCCGGGACTTTCCACTTACGTCTCACAACACTTCAGGCACGCATCGGGGCTAGGCCTGTTAGGAGCGCGGTGTACCTGCAGGCAGGATGTGGGAGGGACAGTCCATAAGCTGAACTCTCGGAAGTGTGTGTATTTTGCAGGCACATGTCTGCTAGACACTTTGATGGGAGCTAGGACCTAGCTACACTCTCATTGAACAAGGACGTTTGCAATGTCTGTATTGAGATCAGATACCCTTGAGGAGAATCCTGTCACTACCGCATGCTTTTCACACAACCTCTTCCGGCACCTAACATAAGGATGCTGGAACCTTTGTCTACGGGCAGTCAGGATGAGGGAGGTCCTGCCCTGAACTCAGCTCGCAGAAGGAAGAACGCCTATAGTCAGCTTTCAACTAGCTGCGTTCCTCGGTCACTGAGAACGTAACAGTGTTCTAAGCCAGGAGGTACGCAGAATACAACTCCACGGCAGCTGGAGACACCATCCAGGTCTGCTTTTTCCACCTGCGTCTCACAAGCCTCTAACAAACGGCAGTGGTGCAGATGTTGGAAACTCCTTCTGCAGGCAGTATGCAACTGTGAGGGACTGAGGGTGAGCTCAACTCTCCGAAGTAAGTTGCTTTTAGACAAGGCGTTCAGCTAGCTTCTCTCGGATGACACTTAGGATGTAGCACCTGGTTCACACAGGGAATATTAGGAAATCGCTGGATTGAGCTTGGATGCACTAGTCTTGTGGGCCGAAACTTTCCACTTATCTCTCCCAACACTTCAGGCACGCATCGGGGCTAGGCCTGTTAGGAGCGCGGTGTACCTGCAGGCAGGATGTGGGAGGGACAGTCCATAAGCTCAAGTGTCAGAAGTCTGTATGGTTTGCAGTCAGATGTCTCCCATACACTTTGATGGGAGCTAGGAACTAGCTACACTCTCAATGAACAAGGACGTTTGCAATGTCTGTATTGAGATCAGATACACTTGTGGAGAATCCTGTCCCTTCCACATGCTATGCACAAAACCTCCTACGGCGACTAACATAAGGATGCTGGGTCTTATGTCTACGGGAAGTCAGGATGCGGGAGGGTCCTGCCCTGACTTCAGCTCGCACAAGAAAGCACGCCTACAAGCCAGCTTTCAACTAGCACCGTTCCTCGGGCACTGAGAACGTAACAGTGTTCTAAGCCAGGAGGTACCCAGAATACCACTCCACTGCAGCTGGAGACACCATCCAGGTCTGTATATTCCACTTGCATCTCACAAGCATCTGACAAACGGCTCTGATGCAGATGTTGGAAACTCTTTCTGCAGGCAGTGTGCAACTGCGAGGGACTGAGGGTGAGCTCAACTCTCCGAAGTAAGTTGCTTTTGGTCAAGGCGTTCTGCAAGCTTCTCTCGTATGGCACTTAGGATGTAGCACCTGGTTCACACAGGAAAAACTATGATCGCTGGATTGAGCTTGGATGCACTAGTCTTGTGGGCCGGGACTTTCCACTTACCTCTCACAACACATCAAGCACGCATCGGGGCTAGGCCTGTTAAGAGCACGGTGTACCTGCAGGCAGGATGTGGGAGGGACAGTCCATAAGCTCAACTCGCGGAAGTGTGTATGCTCTGCAGGCAGATGTCTGTGACACACTTTGATGGAAGCTAGGACCGAGCTACACTCTCATTGAACCACGACGTTTGCAATGTCTGTATTGAGATCAGATACACTGGAGGAGAATCCTGTCACTTCCTCAAGCTTTTCAAACAACCTCTTTGGTACGGGCAGTCAGGATGCGGGAGGGTCCTGCCCTGACCTCAGCTCTCATAAGGAAGCACGCCTACAAGCCACCTTTTAACTAGCTGCGTTCCTCAGGAACTGAGAACGTAACAGTGTTCTAAGCCAGGAGGTACCCAGAAAACCACTCCACTGCAGCTGGAGACACCATCCAGGTCTGTATATTCCACTTGCATCTCACAAGCCTCTGACAAACGGCTCTGATGCAGATGTTGGAAACTCTTTCTGCAGGCAGTGTGCAACTGCGAGGGACTGAGGGTGAGCTCAACTCTCCGAAGTAAGTTGCTTTTGGTCAAGGCGTTCTGCAAGCTTCTCTCGTATGGCACTTAGGATGTAGCACCTGGTTCACACAGGAAAAACTATGATCGCTGGATTGAGCTTGGATGCACTAGTCTTGTGGGCCGGGACTTTCCACTTACCTCTCACAACAGTTCAGGCACGCATCGGGGCTAGGCCTGTTAGGAGCGCGGTGTACCTGCAGGCAGGATGTGGGAGGGACAGTCCATAAGCTCAACTCTGAGAAGTGTGTATGCTTTGCAGGCAGATGTCTGCTAGACACTTTGATGGGAGGTAGGACCGAGCTACACTCTCATTGAACAAGGACGTTTGCAATGTCTGTATTGAGATCAGATACAGTTGAGGAGAATCCTGTCCCTTCCACATGCTATGCACAAAACCTCACAAGCCTCTGACAAACGGCTGTGGTGTAGATGTTGGAAACACTTTCTGCAGGCAGTGTGCCACTGCGAGGGACTGAGGGTGAGCTCAACTCTACAAAGTAAGTTGCTTTTGGTCAAGGCGTTCAGCAAGCTTCTCTCATAAGGCACTTAGGATGTAGCACCTGGTTCACACAGGAAAAACTAGGAAATCGCTGGATTGAGCTTGGATGCACTAGTGTGGTGGGCCAGGACGTTCCACTTAGCTCTCACAACACTTCAGGCACGCATCGGGGCTAGGCCTGTTAGGAGCGCGGTGTACCTGCAGGCAGGATGTGGGAGGGACAGTCCATAAGCTCAAGTCTCAGAAGTCTGTAAGGTTTGCAGGCAGATGTCTCCCATACACTTTGATGGGAGCTAGGACCTAGCTACACTCTCAATGAACAAGGACGTTTGCAATGTCTGTATTGAGATCAGATACACTTGAGGAGAATCCTGTCACTTCCACATGCTATTCACACAACCTCTTCCGGCGCCTAACATAAGGATGTTGGGACCTATGTCTACGGGGAGTCAGGATGCGGGAGGTCCTGCCCGGAACTCAGCACGCAGAAGGAAGCACGCCTACAAGAGAGCTTTCAACTAGGTGCGTTCCTCGAGCACTGAAAATGAAACAGTGTTCTAAACCAGGAGGTACGCAGAATACAACTCCTCTGCACCTGGAGACACCATCCAGGTCTGCTTATTCCACTTGGGTCTCACAAGCCTCTGACAAACGGCTCTGGTGCAGATGTTGGAAACTCTTTCTGCAGGCAGTGTACAACTGTGAGGGACTGAGGGTGAGCTCAACTCTCCGAAGTAAGTTGCTTTTGGAAAAGGCGTTCAGCTAGCTTCTCTCGCATGGCACGTAGGATGAAGCACGTGGTTCACAAAGGGAATACTAGGAAATCGCTGGATTGAGCTTGGATGCACTAGTCTTGTGGGCCGGGACTTTCCACTTACCTCTCACAACACTTCAGGCACGCATCGGGGCTAGGCCTGTTAGAAGCACGGTGTACCTGCAGGCAGGATGTGGGAGGGACAGTCCATAAGCTCAACTCTCGGAAGTGTGTATGCTTTGCAGGCAGATGTCTCCCATACACTTTGATGGGAGCTAGGACCTAGCTACACTCTCAATGAACAAGGACGTTTGCAATGTCTGTATTGAGATCAGATACACTTGAGGAGAATCCTGTCACTTCCACAGGCTCTTCACACAACCTCTTCTGGCTACTTACATAACAATGCTGGGGCCTCTGCCTATGGGAGGTCAGTATGCTGGAGGGTCCTGCCTTCACCTCAGCTCACACAAGGAAGCATGCCTGCAGGCTAGGTTTCAACTAGCTGCGTTCTTAGGGAACTGAGAACATAGCAGTACTCTCAGCAAGGAGGTATCCAGAATACCACTCCCCGGCAGCTGGAGACACCCTCCAGGTCTGCTTATTCCACTTGCGTCTCACAAGCCTCTGACTAACGGCCGAGGTGCAGATGTTGGAAACTCTTTCTGCAGGCAGTATGCAACTGTGAGGGACTGAGGGTGAGCTCAACTCTCCGAAGTAAGTTGCTTATGGACAAGGCGTTCAGCTAGCTTCTTAGGATGTAGCACCTGGGTCACACAGGGAATACTAGGAAATCGCTGTATTGAGCTTGGATGCACTAGTCTGGTGGGCCGGGACTTTCCACTTACGTCTCACAACACTTCAGGCACGCATCGGGGCTAGGCCTGTTAGGAGCGCGGTGTACCTGCAGGCAGGATGTGGGAGGGACAGTCCATAAGCTGAACTCTCGGAAGTGTGTGTATTTTGCAGGCACATGTCTGCTAGACACTTTGATGGGAGCTAGGACCTAGCTACACTCTCATTGAACAAGGACGTTTGCAATGTCTGTATTGAGATCAGATACCCTTGAGGAGAATCCTGTCACTACCGCATGCTTTTCACACAACCTCTTCCGGCACCTAACATAAGGATGCTGGAACCTTTGTCTACGGGCAGTCAGGATGAGGGAGGTCCTGCCCTGAACTCAGCTCGCAGAAGGAAGAACGCCTATAGTCAGCTTTCAACTAGCTGCGTTCCTCGGTCACTGAGAACGTAACAGTGTTCTAAGCCAGGAGGTACGCAGAATACAACTCCACGGCAGCTGGAGACACCATCCAGGTCTGCTTTTTCCACCTGCGTCTCACAAGCCTCTAACAAACGGCAGTGGTGCAGATGTTGGAAACTCCTTCTGCAGGCAGTATGCAACTGTGAGGGACTGAGGGTGAGCTCAACTCTCCGAAGTAAGTTGCTTTTAGACAAGGCGTTCAGCTAGCTTCTCTCGGATGACACTTAGGATGTAGCACCTGGTTCACACAGGGAATATTAGGAAATCGCTGGATTGAGCTTGGATGCACTAGTCTTGTGGGCCGAAACTTTCCACTTATCTCTCCCAACACTTCAGGCACGCATCGGGGCTAGGCCTGTTAGGAGCGCGGTGTACCTGCAGGCAGGATGTGGGAGGGACAGTCCATAAGCTCAAGTGTCAGAAGTCTGTATGGTTTGCAGTCAGATGTCTCCCATACACTTTGATGGGAGCTAGGAACTAGCTACACTCTCAATGAACAAGGACGTTTGCAATGTCTGTATTGAGATCAGATACACTTGTGGAGAATCCTGTCCCTTCCACATGCTATGCACAAAACCTCCTACGGCGACTAACATAAGGATGCTGGGTCTTATGTCTACGGGAAGTCAGGATGCGGGAGGGTCCTGCCCTGACTTCAGCTCGCACAAGAAAGCACGCCTACAAGCCAGCTTTCAACTAGCACCGTTCCTCGGGCACTGAGAACGTAACAGTGTTCTAAGCCAGGAGGTACCCAGAATACCACTCCACTGCAGCTGGAGACACCATCCAGGTCTGTATATTCCACTTGCATCTCACAAGCATCTGACAAACGGCTCTGATGCAGATGTTGGAAACTCTTTCTGCAGGCAGTGTGCCACTGCGAAGGACTGAGGGTGAGCTCAACTCTCCGAAGTAAGTTGCTTTTGGTCAAGGCGTTCTGCAAGCTTCTCTCGTATGGCACTTAGGATGTAGCACCTGGTTCACACAGGAAAAACTATGATCGCTGGATTGAGCTTGGATGCACTAGTCTTGTGGGCCGGGACTTTCCACTTACCTCTCACAACACATCAAGCACGCATCGGGGCTAGGCCTGTTAAGAGCACGGTGTACCTGCAGGCAGGATGTGGGAGGGACAGTCCATAAGCTCAACTCGCGGAAGTGTGTATGCTCTGCAGGCAGATGTCTGTGACACACTTTGATGGAAGCTAGGACCGAGCTACACTCTCATTGAACCACGACGTTTGCAATGTCTGTATTGAGATCAGATACACTGGAGGAGAATCCTGTCACTTCCTCAAGCTTTTCAAACAACCTCTTTGGTACGGGCAGTCAGGATGCGGGAGGGTCCTGCCCTGACCTCAGCTCTCATAAGGAAGCACGCCTACAAGCCACCTTTTAACTAGCTGCGTTCCTCAGGAACTGAGAACGTAACAGTGTTCTAAGCCAGGAGGTACCCAGAATACCACTCCACTGCAGCTGGAGACACCATCCAGGTCTGCTTATTCCACTTGCGTCTCACAAGCCTCTGACAAACGGCTGTGGTGCAGATGTTGGAAACTCTTTCTGCAGGCAGTGTGCCACTGCGAGGGACTGAGGGTGAGCTCAACTCGCCGAAGTAAGTTGCTTTTGGACAAGGTGTTCAGCAAGCTTCTCTCGTATGGCACTTAGGATGTAGCACCTGGTTCACACCGGAAAAACTAGGAAATCGCTGGATTGAGCTTGGATGCACTACTCTTGTGGGCCGGGACTTTCCACTTACCTCTCAAAAGACTTCAGGCACGCATCAGGCCTCGGCCTGTTAGGAGCGGGGTGTACCTGCAGGCAGGATGTGGGAGGGACAGTCCATAAGCTCAACTCTGAAAAGTGTGTATGCTTTGCAGGCAGATGTCTGCTAGACACTTTGATGGGAGGTAGGACCGAGCTACACTCTCATTGAACAAGGACGTTTGCAATGTCTGTATTGAGATCAGATACACTTGTGGAGAATCCTGTCCCTTCCACAAGCTATGCACAAAACCTCCTACGGCGACTAACATAAGGATGCTGGGTCTTATGTCTACGGGAAGTCAGGATGCGGGAGGGTCCTGCCCTGACCTCAGCTCGCACAAGAAAGCACGCCTACAAGCCAGCTTTCAACTAGCACCGTTCCTCGGGCACTGAGAACGTAACAGTGTTCTAAGCCAGGAGGTACCCAGAAAACCACTCCACTGCAGCTGGAGACACCATCCAGGTCTGTATATTCCACTTGCATCTCACAAGCATCTGACAAACGGCTCTGATGCAGATGTTGGAAACTCTTTCTGCAGGCTGTGTGCAACTGCGAGGGACTGAGGGTGAGCTCAACTCTCCGAAGTAAGTTGCTTTTGGTCAAGGCGTTCTGCAAGCTTCTCTCGTATGGCACTTAGGATGTAGCACCTGGTTCACACAGGAAAAACTATGATCGCTGGATTGAGCTTGGATGCACTAGTCTGGTGGGCCAGGACGTTCCACTTAGCTCTCACAACACTTCAGGCACGCATCGGGGAGAGGCCTGTTAGGAGCTCCTTGTACTTGCAGGCAGGGTGTGGGAGGGACTGTCCATAAGCTCAACTCTGAGAAGTGTGTATGCTTTGCAGGCAGATGTCTGCTAGACACTTTGATGGGAGCTAGGACCGAGCTACACTCTCAGTGAACAAGGACGTTTGCAGGCTGTTTTGAGATCAGATACAGTTGAGGAGAATCCTGTCCCTTCCACATGCTATGCACAAAACCTCCTACGGCGACTAACATAAGGATGCTGGGTCCTATGTCTACAGGCAGTCAGGATGCGGGAGGGTCCTCCCCTGACTTCAGCTCGTAGAAGGAAGCATGCCTACAAGCCAGCTTTCAACTAGCTGCGTTCCTCGGGCATTGAGAACGTAAAAGTGTTATAAGCCAGGAGGTACCCAGAATACCACACCACTGCAGCTGGAGACACCATCCCGGTCTGTATATTCTACTTGCATCTCACAAGCCTCTGACAAACGGCACTGATGCAGAAGTTGGAAACTCTTTCTGCAGGCAGTGTGCAACTGCGAGGGACTGAGGGTGAGCTCAGCTCTCCGAAGTAAGTTGCCTTTGGACAAGGCATTCAGCAAACTTCTCTCGTATGACACTTGGGATGTAGCACCTGGTTCACAGCGGAAAAACTAGGAAATCGCTGGATGAGCTTGGATGCACTAGTCTTGTGGGCCGGGACTTTCCACTTACCTCTCACAACACTTCAGGCACGCATCGGGGCTAGGCCTGTTAAGAGCACGGTGTACCTGCAGGCAGGATGTGGGAGGGACAGTCCATAAGCTCAACTCTGAGAAGTGTGTATGCTTTGCAGGCAGATGTCTGCTAGACACTTTGATGGGAGGTAGGACCGAGCTACACTCTCATTGAACAAGGACGTTTGCAATGTCTGTATTGAGATCAGATACAGTTGAGGAGAATCCTGTCCCTTCCACATGCTATGCACAAAACCTCACAAGCCTCTGACAAACGGCTGTGGTGCAGATGTTGGAAACTCTTTCTGCAGGCAGTGTGCCACTGCGAGGGACTGAGGGTGAGCTCAACTCTACAAAGTAAGTTGCTTTTGGTCAAGGCGTTCAGCAAGCTTCTCTCGTATGGCACTTAGGATGTAGCACCTGGTTCACACCGGAAAAACTAGGAAATCGCTGGATTGAGCTTGGATGCACTAGTCTTGTGGGTCGGGACTTTCCACTTATCTCTCCCAACACTTCAGGCACGCATCGGGGCTAGGCCTGTTAGGAGCGCGGTGTACCTGCAGGCAGGATGTGGGAGGGACAGTCCATAAGCTCAACTCTCGGAAGTGTGTATGCTTTGCAGGCAGATGTCTCCCATACACTTTGATGGGAGCTAGGACCTAGCTACACTCTCAATGAACAAGGACGTTTGCAATGTCTGTATTGACATCAGATACACTTGAGGAGAATCCTGTCACTTCCACAGGCTCTTCACACAACCTCTTCTGGCTACTTACATAACAATGCCTGGGCCTCTGCCTATGGGAGGTCAGTATGCTGGAGGGTCCTGCCTTCACCTCAGCTCACACAAGGAAGCATGCCTGCAGGCTAGGTTTCAACTCGCTGCGTTCTTAGGGAACTGAGAACATAGCAGTACTCTCAGCAAGGAGGTATCCAGAATACCACTCCCCGGCAGCTGGAGACACCCTCCAGGTCTGCTTATTCCACTTGCGTCTCACAAGCCTCTGACTAACGGCCGAGGTGCAGATGTTGGAAACTCTTTCTGCAGGCAGTATGCAACTGTGAGGGACTGAGGGTGAGCTCAACTCTCCGAAGTAAGTTGCTTATGGACAAGGCGTTCAGCTAGCTTCTTAGGATGTAGCACCTGGGTCACACAGGGAATACTAGGAAATCGCTGTATTGAGCTTGGATGCACTAGTCTGGTGGGCCGGGACTTTCCACTTACGTCTCACAACACTTCAGGCACGCATCGGGGCTAGGCCTGTTAGGAGCGCGGTGTACCTGCAGGCAGGATGTGGGAGGGACAGTCCATAAGCTGAACTCTCGGAAGTGTGTGTATTTTGCAGGCACATGTCTGCTAGACACTTTGATGGGAGCTAGGACCTAGCTACACTCTCATTGAACAAGGACGTTTGCAATGTCTGTATTGAGATCAGATACCCTTGAGGAGAATCCTGTCACTACCGCATGCTTTTCACACAACCTCTTCCGGCACCTAACATAAGGATGCTGGAACCTTTGTCTACGGGCAGTCAGGATGAGGGAGGTCCTGCCCTGAACTCAGCTCGCAGAAGGAAGAACGCCTATAGTCAGCTTTCAACTAGCTGCGTTCCTCGGTCACTGAGAACGTAACAGTGTTCTAAGCCAGGAGGTACGCAGAATACAACTCCACGGCAGCTGGAGACACCATCCAGGTCTGCTTTTTCCACCTGCGTCTCACAAGCCTCTAACAAACGGCAGTGGTGCAGATGTTGGAAACTCCTTCTGCAGGCAGTATGCAACTGTGAGGGACTGAGGGTGAGCTCAACTCTCCGAAGTAAGTTGCTTTTAGACAAGGCGTTCAGCTAGCTTCTCTCGGATGACACTTAGGATGTAGCACCTGGTTCACACAGGGAATATTAGGAAATCGCTGGATTGAGCTTGGATGCACTAGTCTTGTGGGCCGAAACTTTCCACTTATCTCTCCCAACACTTCAGGCACGCATCGGGGCTAGGCCTGTTAGGAGCGCGGTGTACCTGCAGGCAGGATGTGGGAGGGACAGTCCATAAGCTCAAGTGTCAGAAGTCTGTATGGTTTGCAGTCAGATGTCTCCCATACACTTTGATGGGAGCTAGGAACTAGCTACACTCTCAATGAACAAGGACGTTTGCAATGTCTGTATTGAGATCAGATACACTTGTGGAGAATCCTGTCCCTTCCACATGCTATGCACAAAACCTCCTACGGCGACTAACATAAGGATGCTGGGTCTTATGTCTACGGGAAGTCAGGATGCGGGAGGGTCCTGCCCTGACTTCAGCTCGCACAAGAAAGCACGCCTACAAGCCAGCTTTCAACTAGCACCGTTCCTCGGGCACTGAGAACGTAACAGTGTTCTAAGCCAGGAGGTACCCAGAATACCACTCCACTGCAGCTGGAGACACCATCCAGGTCTGTATATTCCACTTGCATCTCACAAGCATCTGACAAACGGCTCTGATGCAGATGTTGGAAACTCTTTCTGCAGGCAGTGTGCAACTGCGAGGGACTGAGGGTGAGCTCAACTCTCCGAAGTAAGTTGCTTTTGGTCAAGGCGTTCTGCAAGCTTCTCTCGTATGGCACTTAGGATGTAGCACCTGGTTCACACAGGAAAAACTATGATCGCTGGATTGAGCTTGGATGCACTAGTCTTGTGGGCCGGGACTTTCCACTTACCTCTCACAACACATCAAGCACGCATCGGGGCTAGGCCTGTTAAGAGCACGGTGTACCTGCAGGCAGGATGTGGGAGGGACAGTCCATAAGCTCAACTCGCGGAAGTGTGTATGCTCTGCAGGCAGATGTCTGTGACACACTTTGATGGAAGCTAGGACCGAGCTACACTCTCATTGAACCACGACGTTTGCAATGTCTGTATTGAGATCAGATACACTGGAGGAGAATCCTGTAACTTCCTCAAGCTTTTCAAACAACCTCTTTGGTACGGGCAGTCAGGATGCGGGAGGGTCCTGCCCTGACCTCAGCTCTCATAAGGAAGCACGCCTACAAGCCACCTTTTAACTAGCTGCGTTCCTCAGGAACTGAGAACGTAACAGTGTTCTAAGCCAGGAGGTACCCAGAATACCACTCCACTGCAGCTGGAGACACCATCCAGGTCTGCTTATTCCACTTGCGTCTCACAAGCCTCTGACAAACGGCTGTGGTGCAGATGTTGGAAACTCTTTCTGCAGGTAGTGTGCCACTGCGAAGGACTGAGGGTGAGCTCAACTCGCCGAAGTAAGTTGCTTTTGGACAAGGTGTTCAGCAAGCTTCTCTCGTATGGCACTTAGGATGTAGCACCTGGTTCACACCGGAAAAACTAGGAAATCGCTGGATTGAGCTTGGATGCACTACTCTTGTGGGCCGGGACTTTCCACTTACCTCTCACAACACTTCAGGCACGCATCGGGGAGAGGCCTGTTAGGAGCTCCTTGTACTTGCAGGCAGGGTGTGGGAGGGACAGTCCATAAGCTTAACTCTGAGAAGTGTGTATGCTTTGCAGGCAGATGTCTGCTAGACACTTTGATGGGAGCTAGGACCGAGCTACACTCTCAGTGAACAAGGACGTTTGCAGGCTGTTTTGAGATCAGGTACAGTTGAGGAGAATGCTGTCCCTTCCACATGCTATGCACAAAACCTCCTACGGCGACTAACATAAGGATGCTGGGTCCTATGTCTACAGGCAGTCAGGATGCGGGAGCGTCCTGCCCTGACCTCACCTCGCACAAGGAAGCACGTCTGCAAGCCGGCTTTCCACTAGCTGCGTTCCTCGGGCATTGAGAACGTAACAGTGTTCTAAGCCAGGAGGTACCCAGAATACCACACCACTGCAGCTGGAGACACCATCCAGGTCTGTATATTCTACTTGCATCTCACAAGCCTCTGACAAACGGCACTGATGCAGAAGTTGGAAACTCTTTCTGCAGGCAGTGTGCAACTGCGAGGGACGGACGGTGAGCTCAGCTCTCCGAAGTAAGTTGCCTTTGGACACGGCGTTCAGCAAACTTATCTCGTATGGCACTTGGGATGTAGCACCTGGTTCACAGCGGAAAAACTAGGAAATCGCTGGATGAGCTTGGATGCACTAGTCTTGTGGGCCGGGACTTTCCACTTACCTCTCACAACACTTCAGGCACGCATCGGGGCTAGGCCTGTTAAGAGCACGGTGTACCTGCAGGCAGGATGTGGGAGGGATAGTCCATAAGGTCAACTCTGAGAAGTGTGTATGCTTTGCAGGCAGATGTCTGCTAGACACTTTGATGGGAGGTAGGACCGAGCTACACTCTCATTGAACAAGGACGTTTGCAATGTCTGTATTGAGATCAGATACAGTTGAGGAGAATCCTGTCCCTTCCACATGCTATGCACAAAACCTCACAAGCCTCTGACAAACGGCTGTGGTGCAGATGTTGGAAACTCTTTCTGCAGGCAGTGTGCCACTGCGAGGGACTGAGGGTGAGCTCAACTCGCCGAAGTAAGTTGCTTTTGGACAAGGTGTTCAGCAAGCTTCTCTCGTATGGCACTTAGGATGTAGCACCTGGTTCACACAGGAAAACTATGATCGCTGGATTGAGCTTGGATGCACTAGTCTTGTGGGCCGGGACTTTCCACTTACCTCTCACAACAGTTCAGGCACGCATCGGGGCTAGGCCTGTTAAGAGCACGGTGTACCTGCAGGCAGGATGTGGGAGGGACAGTCCATAAGCTCAACTCGCGGAAGTGTGTATGCTCTGCAGGCAGATGTCTGTTACACACTTTGATGGAAGCTAGGACCGAGCTACACACTCATTGAACCACGACGTTTGCAATGTCTGTATTGAGATCAGATACACTGGAGGAGAATCCTGTCACTTCCTCAAGCTTTTCAAACAACCTCTTTGGTACCTAACATAAGGATGCTAGGACTTACGTCTACGGGCAGTCAGGATGCGGGAGGGTCCTGCCCTGACCTCAGCTCTCATAAGGAAGCACGCCTACAAGCCACCTTTTAACTAGCGGCGTTCCTCGGGAACTGAGAACGTAACAGTGTTCTAAGCCAGGAGGTACCCAGAATACCACTCCACTGCAGCTGGAGACACCATCCAGGTCTGCTTATTCCACTTGCGTCTCACAAGCCTCTGACAAACGGCTGTGGTGCAGATGTTGGAAACTCTTTCTGCAGGCAGTGTGCCACTGCGAGGGACTGAGGTTGAGCTCAACTCTACAAAGTAAGTTGCTTTTGGTCAAGGCGTTCAGCAAGCTTCTCTCGTATGGCACTTAGGATGTAGCACCTGGTTCACACAGGAAAAACTAGGAAATCGCTGGATTGAGCTTGGATGCACTAGTCTGCTGGGCCAGGACGTTCCACTTAGCTCTCACAACACTTCAGGCACGCATCGGGGAGAGGCCTGTTAGGAGCTCCTTGTACTTGCAGGCAGGGTGTGGGAGGGACAGTCCATAAGCTTAACTCTGAGAAGTGTGTATGCTTTGCAGGCAGATGTCTGCTAGACACTTTGATGGGAGCTAGGACCGAGCTACACTCTCAGTGAACAAGGACGTTTGCAGGCTGTTTTGAGATCAGATACAGTTGAGGAGAATGCTGTCCCTTCCACATGCTATGCACAAAACCTCCTACGGCGACTAACATAAGGATGCTGGGTGTTATGTCTACAGGCAGTCAGGATGCGGGAGCGTCCTGCCCTGACCTCACCTCGCACAAGGAAGCACGTCTGCAAGCCGGCTTTCCACTAGCTGCGTTCCTCGGGCATTGAGAACGTAACAGTGTTCTAAGCCAGGAGGTACCCAGAATACCACACCACTGCAGCTGGAGACACCATCCAGGTCTGTATATTCTACTTGCATCTCACAAGCCTCTGACAAACGGCACTGATGCAGAAGTTGGAAACTCTTTCTGCAGGCAGTGTGCAACTGCGAGGGACGGACGGTGAGCTCAGCTCTCCGAAGTAAGTTGCCTTTGGACAAGGCGTTCAGCAAACTTCTCTCGTATGGCACTTGGGTTGTAGCACCTGGTTCACAGCGGAAAAACTAGGAAATCGCTGGATGAGCTTGGATGCACTAGTCTTGTGGGCCGGGACTTTCCACTTACCTCTCACAACACTTCAGGCACGCATCGGGGCTAGGCCTGTTAAGAGCACGGTGTACCTGCAGGCAGGATGTGGGAGGGACAGTCCATAAGCTCAACTCTGAGAAGTGTGTATGCTTTGCAGGCAGATGTCTGCTAGACACTTTGATGGGAGGTAGGACCGAGCTACACTCTCATTGAACAAGGACGTTTGCAATGTCTGTATTGAGATCAGATACAGTTGAGGAGAATCCTGTCCCTTCCACATGCTATGCACAAAACCTCACAAGCCTCTGACAAACGGCTGTGGTGCAGATGTTGGAAACTCTTTCTGCAGGCAGTGTGCCACTGCGAGGGACTGAGGGTGAGCTCAACTCTACAAAGTAAGTTGCTTTTGGTCAAGGCGTTCAGCAAGCTTCTCTCGTATGGCACTTAGGATGTAGCACCTGGTTCACACCGGAAAAACTAGGAAATCGCTGGATTGAGCTTGGATGCACTAGTCTTGTGGGTCGGGACTTTCCACTTATCTCTCCCAACACTTCAGGCACGCATCGGGGCTAGGCCTGTTAGGAGCGCGGTGTACCTGCAGGCAGGATGTGGGAGGGACAGTCCATAAGCTCAAGTCTCAGAAGTCTGTATGGTTTGCAGGCAGATGTCTCCCATACACTTTGATGGGAGCTAGGACCTAGCTACACTCTCAATGAACAAGGACGTTTGCAATGTCTGTATTGAGATCAGATACACTTGAGGAGAATCCTGTCACTTCCACATGCTATTCACACAACCTCTTCCGGCGCCTAACATAAGGATGTTGGGACCTATGTCTACGGGGAGTCAGGATGCGGGAGGTCCTGCCCGGAACTCAGCACGCAGAAGGAAGCACGCCTACAAGAGAGCTTTCAACTAGGTGCGTTGCTCGAGCGCTGAAAATGAAACAGTGTTCTAAACCAGGAGGTACGCAGAATACATCTCCTCTGCACCTGGAGACACCATCCAGGTCTGCTTATTCCACTTGGGTCTCACAAGCCTCTGACAAACGGCTCTGGTGCAGATGTTGGAAACTCTTTCTGCAGGCAGTGTACAACTGTGAGGGACTGAGGGTGAGCTCAACTCTCCGAAGTAAGTTGCTTTTGGAAAAGGCGTTCAGCTAGCTTCTCTCGCATGGCACGTAGGATGAAGCACGTGGTTCACAAAGGGAATACTAGGAAATCGCTGGATTGAGCTTGGATGCACTAGTCTTGTGGGCCGGGACTTTCCACTTACCTCTCACAACACTTCAGGCACGCATCGGGGCTAGGCCTGTTAGAAGCACGGTGTACCTGCAGGCAGGATGTGGGAGGGACAGTCCATAAGCTCAACTCTCGGAAGTGTGTATGCTTTGCAGGCAGATGTCTCCCATACACTTTGATGGGAGCTAGGACCTAGCTACACTCTCAATGAACAAGGACGTTTGCAATGTCTGTATTGAGATCAGATACACTTGAGGAGAATCCTGTCACTTCCACAGGCTCTTCACACAACCTCTTCTGGCTACTTACATAACAATGCTGGGGCCTCTGCCTATGGGAGGTCAGTATGCTGGAGGGTCCTGCCTTCACCTCAGCTCACACAAGGAAGCATGCCTGCAGGCTAGGTTTCAACTAGCTGCGTTCTTAGGGAACTGAGAACATAGCAGTACTCTCAGCAAGGAGGTATCCAGAATACCACTCCCCGGCAGCTGGAGACACCCTCCAGGTCTGCTTATTCCACTTGCGTCTCACAAGCCTCTGACTAACGGCCGAGGTGCAGATGTTGGAAACTCTTTCTGCAGGCAGTATGCAACTGTGAGGGACTGAGGGTGAGCTCAACTCTCCGAAGTAAGTTGCTTATGGACAAGGCGTTCAGCTAGCTTCTTAGGATGTAGCACCTGGGTCACACAGGGAATACTAGGAAATCGCTGTATTGAGCTTGGATGCACTAGTCTGGTGGGCCGGGACTTTCCACTTACGTCTCACAACACTTCAGGCACGCATCGGGGCTAGGCCTGTTAGGAGCGCGGTGTACCTGCAGGCAGGATGTGGGAGGGACAGTCCATAAGCTGAACTCTCGGAAGTGTGTGTATTTTGCAGGCACATGTCTGCTAGACACTTTGATGGGAGCTAGGACCTAGCTACACTCTCATTGAACAAGGACGTTTGCAATGTCTGTATTGAGATCAGATACCCTTGAGGAGAATCCTGTCACTACCGCATGCTTTTCACACAACCTCTTCCGGCACCTAACATAAGGATGCTGGAACCTTTGTCTACGGGCAGTCAGGATGAGGGAGGTCCTGCCCTGAACTCAGCTCGCAGAAGGAAGAACGCCTATAGTCAGCTTTCAACTAGCTGCGTTCCTCGGTCACTGAGAACGTAACAGTGTTCTAAGCCAGGAGGTACGCAGAATACAACTCCACGGCAGCTGGAGACACCATCCAGGTCTGCTTTTTCCACCTGCGTCTCACAAGCCTCTAACAAACGGCAGTGGTGCAGATGTTGGAAACTCCTTCTGCAGGCAGTATGCAACTGTGAGGGACTGAGGGTGAGCTCAACTCTCCGAAGTAAGTTGCTTTTAGACAAGGCGTTCAGCTAGCTTCTCTCGGATGACACTTAGGATGTAGCACCTGGTTCACACAGGGAATATTAGGAAATCGCTGGATTGAGCTTGGATGCACTAGTCTTGTGGGCCGAAACTTTCCACTTATCTCTCCCAACACTTCAGGCACGCATCGGGGCTAGGCCTGTTAGGAGCGCGGTGTACCTGCAGGCAGGATGTGGGAGGGACAGTCCATAAGCTCAAGTGTCAGAAGTCTGTATGGTTTGCAGTCAGATGTCTCCCATACACTTTGATGGGAGCTAGGAACTAGCTACACTCTCAATGAACAAGGACGTTTGCAATGTCTGTATTGAGATCAGATACACTTGTGGAGAATCCTGTCCCTTCCACATGCTATGCACAAAACCTCCTACGGCGACTAACATAAGGATGCTGGGTCTTATGTCTACGGGAAGTCAGGATGCGGGAGGGTCCTGCCCTGACTTCAGCTCGCACAAGAAAGCACGCCTACAAGCCAGCTTTCAACTAGCACCGTTCCTCGGGCACTGAGAACGTAACAGTGTTCTAAGCCAGGAGGTACCCAGAATACCACTCCACTGCAGCTGGAGACACCATCCAGGTCTGTATATTCCACTTGCATCTCACAAGCATCTGACAAACGGCTCTGATGCAGATGTTGGAAACTCTTTCTGCAGGCAGTGTGCAACTGCGAGGGACTGAGGGTGAGCTCAACTCTCCGAAGTAAGTTGCTTTTGGTCAAGGCGTTCTGCAAGCTTCTCTCGTATGGCACTTAGGATGTAGCACCTGGTTCACACAGGAAAAACTATGATCGCTGGATTGAGCTTGGATGCACTAGTCTTGTGGGCCGGGACTTTCCACTTACCTCTCACAACACATCAAGCACGCATCGGGGCTAGGCCTGTTAAGAGCACGGTGTACCTGCAGGCAGGATGTGGGAGGGACAGTCCATAAGCTCAACTCGCGGAAGTGTGTATGCTCTGCAGGCAGATGTCTGTGACACACTTTGATGGAAGCTAGGACCGAGCTACACTCTCATTGAACCACGACGTTTGCAATGTCTGTATTGAGATCAGATACACTGGAGGAGAATCCTGTCACTTCCTCAAGCTTTTCAAACAACCTCTTTGGTACGGGCAGTCAGGATGCGGGAGGGTCCTGCCCTGACCTCAGCTCTCATAAGGAAGCACGCCTACAAGCCACCTTTTAACTAGCTGCGTTCCTCAGGAACTGAGAACGTAACAGTGTTCTAAGCCAGGAGGTACCCAGAAAACCACTCCACTGCAGCTGGAGACACCATCCAGGTCTGTATATTCCACTTGCATCTCACAAGCCTCTGACAAACGGCTCTGATGCAGATGTTGGAAACTCTTTCTGCAGGCAGTGTGCAACTGCGAGGGACTGAGGGTGAGCTCAACTCTCCGAAGTAAGTTGCTTTTGGTCAAGGCGTTCTGCAAGCTTCTCTCGTATGGCACTTAGGATGTAGCACCTGGTTCACACAGGAAAAACTATGATCGCTGGATTGAGCTTGGATGCACTAGTCTTGTGGGCCGGGACTTTCCACTTACCTCTCACAACAGTTCAGGCACGCATCGGGGCTAGGCCTGTTAGGAGCGCGGTGTACCTGCAGGCAGGATGTGGGAGGGACAGTCCATAAGCTCAACTCTGAGAAGTGTGTATGCTTTGCAGGCAGATGTCTGCTAGACACTTTGATGGGAGGTAGGACCGAGCTACACTCTCATTGAACAAGGACGTTTGCAATGTCTGTATTGAGATCAGATACAGTTGAGGAGAATCCTGTCCCTTCCACATGCTATGCACAAAACCTCACAAGCCTCTGACAAACGGCTGTGGTGTAGATGTTGGAAACACTTTCTGCAGGCAGTGTGCCACTGCGAGGGACTGAGGGTGAGCTCAACTCTACAAAGTAAGTTGCTTTTGGTCAAGGCGTTCAGCAAGCTTCTCTCATAAGGCACTTAGGATGTAGCACCTGGTTCACACAGGAAAAACTAGGAAATCGCTGGATTGAGCTTGGATGCACTAGTGTGGTGGGCCAGGACGTTCCACTTAGCTCTCACAACACTTCAGGCACGCATCGGGGCTAGGCCTGTTAGGAGCGCGGTGTACCTGCAGGCAGGATGTGGGAGGGACAGTCCATAAGCTCAAGTCTCAGAAGTCTGTAAGGTTTGCAGGCAGATGTCTCCCATACACTTTGATGGGAGCTAGGACCTAGCTACACTCTCAATGAACAAGGACGTTTGCAATGTCTGTATTGAGATCAGATACACTTGAGGAGAATCCTGTCACTTCCACATGCTATTCACACAACCTCTTCCGGCGCCTAACATAAGGATGTTGGGACCTATGTCTACGGGGAGTCAGGATGCGGGAGGTCCTGCCCGGAACTCAGCACGCAGAAGGAAGCACGCCTACAAGAGAGCTTTCAACTAGGTGCGTTCCTCGAGCACTGAAAATGAAACAGTGTTCTAAACCAGGAGGTACGCAGAATACAACTCCTCTGCACCTGGAGACACCATCCAGGTCTGCTTATTCCACTTGGGTCTCACAAGCCTCTGACAAACGGCTCTGGTGCAGATGTTGGAAACTCTTTCTGCAGGCAGTGTACAACTGTGAGGGACTGAGGGTGAGCTCAACTCTCCGAAGTAAGTTGCTTTTGGAAAAGGCGTTCAGCTAGCTTCTCTCGCATGGCACGTAGGATGAAGCACGTGGTTCACAAAGGGAATACTAGGAAATCGCTGGATTGAGCTTGGATGCACTAGTCTTGTGGGCCGGGACTTTCCACTTACCTCTCACAACACTTCAGGCACGCATCGGGGCTAGGCCTGTTAGAAGCACGGTGTACCTGCAGGCAGGATGTGGGAGGGACAGTCCATAAGCTCAACTCTCGGAAGTGTGTATGCTTTGCAGGCAGATGTCTCCCATACACTTTGATGGGAGCTAGGACCTAGCTACACTCTCAATGAACAAGGACGTTTGCAATGTCTGTATTGAGATCAGATACACTTGAGGAGAATCCTGTCACTTCCACAGGCTCTTCACACAACCTCTTCTGGCTACTTACATAACAATGCTGGGGCCTCTGCCTATGGGAGGTCAGTATGCTGGAGGGTCCTGCCTTCACCTCAGCTCACACAAGGAAGCATGCCTGCAGGCTAGGTTTCAACTAGCTGCGTTCTTAGGGAACTGAGAACATAGCAGTACTCTCAGCAAGGAGGTATCCAGAATACCACTCCCCGGCAGCTGGAGACACCCTCCAGGTCTGCTTATTCCACTTGCGTCTCACAAGCCTCTGACTAACGGCCGAGGTGCAGATGTTGGAAACTCTTTCTGCAGGCAGTATGCAACTGTGAGGGACTGAGGGTGAGCTCAACTCTCCGAAGTAAGTTGCTTATGGACAAGGCGTTCAGCTAGCTTCTTAGGATGTAGCACCTGGGTCACACAGGGAATACTAGGAAATCGCTGTATTGAGCTTGGATGCACTAGTCTGGTGGGCCGGGACTTTCCACTTACGTCTCACAACACTTCAGGCACGCATCGGGGCTAGGCCTGTTAGGAGCGCGGTGTACCTGCAGGCAGGATGTGGGAGGGACAGTCCATAAGCTGAACTCTCGGAAGTGTGTGTATTTTGCAGGCACATGTCTGCTAGACACTTTGATGGGAGCTAGGACCTAGCTACACTCTCATTGAACAAGGACGTTTGCAATGTCTGTATTGAGATCAGATACCCTTGAGGAGAATCCTGTCACTACCGCATGCTTTTCACACAACCTCTTCCGGCACCTAACATAAGGATGCTGGAACCTTTGTCTACGGGCAGTCAGGATGAGGGAGGTCCTGCCCTGAACTCAGCTCGCAGAAGGAAGAACGCCTATAGTCAGCTTTCAACTAGCTGCGTTCCTCGGTCACTGAGAACGTAACAGTGTTCTAAGCCAGGAGGTACGCAGAATACAACTCCACGGCAGCTGGAGACACCATCCAGGTCTGCTTTTTCCACCTGCGTCTCACAAGCCTCTAACAAACGGCAGTGGTGCAGATGTTGGAAACTCCTTCTGCAGGCAGTATGCAACTGTGAGGGACTGAGGGTGAGCTCAACTCTCCGAAGTAAGTTGCTTTTAGACAAGGCGTTCAGCTAGCTTCTCTCGGATGACACTTAGGATGTAGCACCTGGTTCACACAGGGAATATTAGGAAATCGCTGGATTGAGCTTGGATGCACTAGTCTTGTGGGCCGAAACTTTCCACTTATCTCTCCCAACACTTCAGGCACGCATCGGGGCTAGGCCTGTTAGGAGCGCGGTGTACCTGCAGGCAGGATGTGGGAGGGACAGTCCATAAGCTCAAGTGTCAGAAGTCTGTATGGTTTGCAGTCAGATGTCTCCCATACACTTTGATGGGAGCTAGGAACTAGCTACACTCTCAATGAACAAGGACGTTTGCAATGTCTGTATTGAGATCAGATACACTTGTGGAGAATCCTGTCCCTTCCACATGCTATGCACAAAACCTCCTACGGCGACTAACATAAGGATGCTGGGTCTTATGTCTACGGGAAGTCAGGATGCGGGAGGGTCCTGCCCTGACTTCAGCTCGCACAAGAAAGCACGCCTACAAGCCAGCTTTCAACTAGCACCGTTCCTCGGGCACTGAGAACGTAACAGTGTTCTAAGCCAGGAGGTACCCAGAATACCACTCCACTGCAGCTGGAGACACCATCCAGGTCTGTATATTCCACTTGCATCTCACAAGCATCTGACAAACGGCTCTGATGCAGATGTTGGAAACTCTTTCTGCAGGCAGTGTGCCACTGCGAAGGACTGAGGGTGAGCTCAACTCTCCGAAGTAAGTTGCTTTTGGTCAAGGCGTTCTGCAAGCTTCTCTCGTATGGCACTTAGGATGTAGCACCTGGTTCACACAGGAAAAACTATGATCGCTGGATTGAGCTTGGATGCACTAGTCTTGTGGGCCGGGACTTTCCACTTACCTCTCACAACACATCAAGCACGCATCGGGGCTAGGCCTGTTAAGAGCACGGTGTACCTGCAGGCAGGATGTGGGAGGGACAGTCCATAAGCTCAACTCGCGGAAGTGTGTATGCTCTGCAGGCAGATGTCTGTGACACACTTTGATGGAAGCTAGGACCGAGCTACACTCTCATTGAACCACGACGTTTGCAATGTCTGTATTGAGATCAGATACACTGGAGGAGAATCCTGTCACTTCCTCAAGCTTTTCAAACAACCTCTTTGGTACGGGCAGTCAGGATGCGGGAGGGTCCTGCCCTGACCTCAGCTCTCATAAGGAAGCACGCCTACAAGCCACCTTTTAACTAGCTGCGTTCCTCAGGAACTGAGAACGTAACAGTGTTCTAAGCCAGGAGGTACCCAGAATACCACTCCACTGCAGCTGGAGACACCATCCAGGTCTGCTTATTCCACTTGCGTCTCACAAGCCTCTGACAAACGGCTGTGGTGCAGATGTTGGAAACTCTTTCTGCAGGCAGTGTGCCACTGCGAGGGACTGAGGGTGAGCTCAACTCGCCGAAGTAAGTTGCTTTTGGACAAGGTGTTCAGCAAGCTTCTCTCGTATGGCACTTAGGATGTAGCACCTGGTTCACACCGGAAAAACTAGGAAATCGCTGGATTGAGCTTGGATGCACTACTCTTGTGGGCCGGGACTTTCCACTTACCTCTCAAAAGACTTCAGGCACGCATCAGGCCTCGGCCTGTTAGGAGCGGGGTGTACCTGCAGGCAGGATGTGGGAGGGACAGTCCATAAGCTCAACTCTGAAAAGTGTGTATGCTTTGCAGGCAGATGTCTGCTAGACACTTTGATGGGAGGTAGGACCGAGCTACACTCTCATTGAACAAGGACGTTTGCAATGTCTGTATTGAGATCAGATACACTTGTGGAGAATCCTGTCCCTTCCACAAGCTATGCACAAAACCTCCTACGGCGACTAACATAAGGATGCTGGGTCTTATGTCTACGGGAAGTCAGGATGCGGGAGGGTCCTGCCCTGACCTCAGCTCGCACAAGAAAGCACGCCTACAAGCCAGCTTTCAACTAGCACCGTTCCTCGGGCACTGAGAACGTAACAGTGTTCTAAGCCAGGAGGTACCCAGAAAACCACTCCACTGCAGCTGGAGACACCATCCAGGTCTGTATATTCCACTTGCATCTCACAAGCATCTGACAAACGGCTCTGATGCAGATGTTGGAAACTCTTTCTGCAGGCTGTGTGCAACTGCGAGGGACTGAGGGTGAGCTCAACTCTCCGAAGTAAGTTGCTTTTGGTCAAGGCGTTCTGCAAGCTTCTCTCGTATGGCACTTAGGATGTAGCACCTGGTTCACACAGGAAAAACTATGATCGCTGGATTGAGCTTGGATGCACTAGTCTGGTGGGCCAGGACGTTCCACTTAGCTCTCACAACACTTCAGGCACGCATCGGGGAGAGGCCTGTTAGGAGCTCCTTGTACTTGCAGGCAGGGTGTGGGAGGGACTGTCCATAAGCTCAACTCTGAGAAGTGTGTATGCTTTGCAGGCAGATGTCTGCTAGACACTTTGATGGGAGCTAGGACCGAGCTACACTCTCAGTGAACAAGGACGTTTGCAGGCTGTTTTGAGATCAGATACAGTTGAGGAGAATCCTGTCCCTTCCACATGCTATGCACAAAACCTCCTACGGCGACTAACATAAGGATGCTGGGTCCTATGTCTACAGGCAGTCAGGATGCGGGAGGGTCCTCCCCTGACTTCAGCTCGTAGAAGGAAGCATGCCTACAAGCCAGCTTTCAACTAGCTGCGTTCCTCGGGCATTGAGAACGTAAAAGTGTTATAAGCCAGGAGGTACCCAGAATACCACACCACTGCAGCTGGAGACACCATCCCGGTCTGTATATTCTACTTGCATCTCACAAGCCTCTGACAAACGGCACTGATGCAGAAGTTGGAAACTCTTTCTGCAGGCAGTGTGCAACTGCGAGGGACTGAGGGTGAGCTCAGCTCTCCGAAGTAAGTTGCCTTTGGACAAGGCATTCAGCAAACTTCTCTCGTATGACACTTGGGATGTAGCACCTGGTTCACAGCGGAAAAACTAGGAAATCGCTGGATGAGCTTGGATGCACTAGTCTTGTGGGCCGGGACTTTCCACTTACCTCTCACAACACTTCAGGCACGCATCGGGGCTAGGCCTGTTAAGAGCACGGTGTACCTGCAGGCAGGATGTGGGAGGGACAGTCCATAAGCTCAACTCTGAGAAGTGTGTATGCTTTGCAGGCAGATGTCTGCTAGACACTTTGATGGGAGGTAGGACCGAGCTACACTCTCATTGAACAAGGACGTTTGCAATGTCTGTATTGAGATCAGATACAGTTGAGGAGAATCCTGTCCCTTCCACATGCTATGCACAAAACCTCACAAGCCTCTGACAAACGGCTGTGGTGCAGATGTTGGAAACTCTTTCTGCAGGCAGTGTGCCACTGCGAGGGACTGAGGGTGAGCTCAACTCTACAAAGTAAGTTGCTTTTGGTCAAGGCGTTCAGCAAGCTTCTCTCGTATGGCACTTAGGATGTAGCACCTGGTTCACACCGGAAAAACTAGGAAATCGCTGGATTGAGCTTGGATGCACTAGTCTTGTGGGTCGGGACTTTCCACTTATCTCTCCCAACACTTCAGGCACGCATCGGGGCTAGGCCTGTTAGGAGCGCGGTGTACCTGCAGGCAGGATGTGGGAGGGACAGTCCATAAGCTCAACTCTCGGAAGTGTGTATGCTTTGCAGGCAGATGTCTCCCATACACTTTGATGGGAGCTAGGACCTAGCTACACTCTCAATGAACAAGGACGTTTGCAATGTCTGTATTGACATCAGATACACTTGAGGAGAATCCTGTCACTTCCACAGGCTCTTCACACAACCTCTTCTGGCTACTTACATAACAATGCCTGGGCCTCTGCCTATGGGAGGTCAGTATGCTGGAGGGTCCTGCCTTCACCTCAGCTCACACAAGGAAGCATGCCTGCAGGCTAGGTTTCAACTCGCTGCGTTCTTAGGGAACTGAGAACATAGCAGTACTCTCAGCAAGGAGGTATCCAGAATACCACTCCCCGGCAGCTGGAGACACCCTCCAGGTCTGCTTATTCCACTTGCGTCTCACAAGCCTCTGACTAACGGCCGAGGTGCAGATGTTGGAAACTCTTTCTGCAGGCAGTATGCAACTGTGAGGGACTGAGGGTGAGCTCAACTCTCCGAAGTAAGTTGCTTATGGACAAGGCGTTCAGCTAGCTTCTTAGGATGTAGCACCTGGGTCACACAGGGAATACTAGGAAATCGCTGTATTGAGCTTGGATGCACTAGTCTGGTGGGCCGGGACTTTCCACTTACGTCTCACAACACTTCAGGCACGCATCGGGGCTAGGCCTGTTAGGAGCGCGGTGTACCTGCAGGCAGGATGTGGGAGGGACAGTCCATAAGCTGAACTCTCGGAAGTGTGTGTATTTTGCAGGCACATGTCTGCTAGACACTTTGATGGGAGCTAGGACCTAGCTACACTCTCATTGAACAAGGACGTTTGCAATGTCTGTATTGAGATCAGATACCCTTGAGGAGAATCCTGTCACTACCGCATGCTTTTCACACAACCTCTTCCGGCACCTAACATAAGGATGCTGGAACCTTTGTCTACGGGCAGTCAGGATGAGGGAGGTCCTGCCCTGAACTCAGCTCGCAGAAGGAAGAACGCCTATAGTCAGCTTTCAACTAGCTGCGTTCCTCGGTCACTGAGAACGTAACAGTGTTCTAAGCCAGGAGGTACGCAGAATACAACTCCACGGCAGCTGGAGACACCATCCAGGTCTGCTTTTTCCACCTGCGTCTCACAAGCCTCTAACAAACGGCAGTGGTGCAGATGTTGGAAACTCCTTCTGCAGGCAGTATGCAACTGTGAGGGACTGAGGGTGAGCTCAACTCTCCGAAGTAAGTTGCTTTTAGACAAGGCGTTCAGCTAGCTTCTCTCGGATGACACTTAGGATGTAGCACCTGGTTCACACAGGGAATATTAGGAAATCGCTGGATTGAGCTTGGATGCACTAGTCTTGTGGGCCGAAACTTTCCACTTATCTCTCCCAACACTTCAGGCACGCATCGGGGCTAGGCCTGTTAGGAGCGCGGTGTACCTGCAGGCAGGATGTGGGAGGGACAGTCCATAAGCTCAAGTGTCAGAAGTCTGTATGGTTTGCAGTCAGATGTCTCCCATACACTTTGATGGGAGCTAGGAACTAGCTACACTCTCAATGAACAAGGACGTTTGCAATGTCTGTATTGAGATCAGATACACTTGTGGAGAATCCTGTCCCTTCCACATGCTATGCACAAAACCTCCTACGGCGACTAACATAAGGATGCTGGGTCTTATGTCTACGGGAAGTCAGGATGCGGGAGGGTCCTGCCCTGACTTCAGCTCGCACAAGAAAGCACGCCTACAAGCCAGCTTTCAACTAGCACCGTTCCTCGGGCACTGAGAACGTAACAGTGTTCTAAGCCAGGAGGTACCCAGAATACCACTCCACTGCAGCTGGAGACACCATCCAGGTCTGTATATTCCACTTGCATCTCACAAGCATCTGACAAACGGCTCTGATGCAGATGTTGGAAACTCTTTCTGCAGGCAGTGTGCAACTGCGAGGGACTGAGGGTGAGCTCAACTCTCCGAAGTAAGTTGCTTTTGGTCAAGGCGTTCTGCAAGCTTCTCTCGTATGGCACTTAGGATGTAGCACCTGGTTCACACAGGAAAAACTATGATCGCTGGATTGAGCTTGGATGCACTAGTCTTGTGGGCCGGGACTTTCCACTTACCTCTCACAACACATCAAGCACGCATCGGGGCTAGGCCTGTTAAGAGCACGGTGTACCTGCAGGCAGGATGTGGGAGGGACAGTCCATAAGCTCAACTCGCGGAAGTGTGTATGCTCTGCAGGCAGATGTCTGTGACACACTTTGATGGAAGCTAGGACCGAGCTACACTCTCATTGAACCACGACGTTTGCAATGTCTGTATTGAGATCAGATACACTGGAGGAGAATCCTGTAACTTCCTCAAGCTTTTCAAACAACCTCTTTGGTACGGGCAGTCAGGATGCGGGAGGGTCCTGCCCTGACCTCAGCTCTCATAAGGAAGCACGCCTACAAGCCACCTTTTAACTAGCTGCGTTCCTCAGGAACTGAGAACGTAACAGTGTTCTAAGCCAGGAGGTACCCAGAATACCACTCCACTGCAGCTGGAGACACCATCCAGGTCTGCTTATTCCACTTGCGTCTCACAAGCCTCTGACAAACGGCTGTGGTGCAGATGTTGGAAACTCTTTCTGCAGGTAGTGTGCCACTGCGAAGGACTGAGGGTGAGCTCAACTCGCCGAAGTAAGTTGCTTTTGGACAAGGTGTTCAGCAAGCTTCTCTCGTATGGCACTTAGGATGTAGCACCTGGTTCACACCGGAAAAACTAGGAAATCGCTGGATTGAGCTTGGATGCACTACTCTTGTGGGCCGGGACTTTCCACTTACCTCTCACAACACTTCAGGCACGCATCGGGGAGAGGCCTGTTAGGAGCTCCTTGTACTTGCAGGCAGGGTGTGGGAGGGACAGTCCATAAGCTTAACTCTGAGAAGTGTGTATGCTTTGCAGGCAGATGTCTGCTAGACACTTTGATGGGAGCTAGGACCGAGCTACACTCTCAGTGAACAAGGACGTTTGCAGGCTGTTTTGAGATCAGGTACAGTTGAGGAGAATGCTGTCCCTTCCACATGCTATGCACAAAACCTCCTACGGCGACTAACATAAGGATGCTGGGTCCTATGTCTACAGGCAGTCAGGATGCGGGAGCGTCCTGCCCTGACCTCACCTCGCACAAGGAAGCACGTCTGCAAGCCGGCTTTCCACTAGCTGCGTTCCTCGGGCATTGAGAACGTAACAGTGTTCTAAGCCAGGAGGTACCCAGAATACCACACCACTGCAGCTGGAGACACCATCCAGGTCTGTATATTCTACTTGCATCTCACAAGCCTCTGACAAACGGCACTGATGCAGAAGTTGGAAACTCTTTCTGCAGGCAGTGTGCAACTGCGAGGGACGGACGGTGAGCTCAGCTCTCCGAAGTAAGTTGCCTTTGGACACGGCGTTCAGCAAACTTATCTCGTATGGCACTTGGGATGTAGCACCTGGTTCACAGCGGAAAAACTAGGAAATCGCTGGATGAGCTTGGATGCACTAGTCTTGTGGGCCGGGACTTTCCACTTACCTCTCACAACACTTCAGGCACGCATCGGGGCTAGGCCTGTTAAGAGCACGGTGTACCTGCAGGCAGGATGTGGGAGGGATAGTCCATAAGGTCAACTCTGAGAAGTGTGTATGCTTTGCAGGCAGATGTCTGCTAGACACTTTGATGGGAGGTAGGACCGAGCTACACTCTCATTGAACAAGGACGTTTGCAATGTCTGTATTGAGATCAGATACAGTTGAGGAGAATCCTGTCCCTTCCACATGCTATGCACAAAACCTCACAAGCCTCTGACAAACGGCTGTGGTGCAGATGTTGGAAACTCTTTCTGCAGGCAGTGTGCCACTGCGAGGGACTGAGGGTGAGCTCAACTCTACAAAGTAAGTTGCTTTTGGTCAAGGCGTTCAGCAAGCTTCTCTCGTATGGCACTTAGGATGTAGCACCTGGTTCACACAGGAAAAACTAGGAAATCGCTGGATTGAGCTTGGATGCACTAGTCTGGTGGGCCAGGACGTTCCACTTAGCTCTCACAACACTTCAGGCACGCATCGGGGAGAGGCCTGTTAGGAGCTCCTTGTACTTGCAGGCAGGGTGTGGGAGGGACAGTCCATAAGCTCAACTCTGAGAAGTGTGTATGCTTTGCAGGCAGATGTCTGCTAGACACTTTGATGGGAGCTAGGACCGAGCTACACTCTCAGTGAACAAGGACGTTTGCAGGCTGTTTTGAGATCAGATACAGTTGAGGAGAATCCTGTCCCTTCCACATGCTATGCACAAAACCTCCTACGGCGACTAACATAAGGATGCTGGGTCCTATGTCTACAGGCAGTCAGGATGCGGGAGGGTCCTCCCCTGACTTCAGCTCATAGAAGGAAGCATGCCTACAAGGCAGCTTTCAACTAGCTGCGTTCCTCGGGCATTGAGAACGTAAAAGTGTTCTAAGCCAGGAGGTACCCAGAATACCACACCACTGCAGCTGGAGACACCATCCCGGTCTGTATATTCTACTTGCATCTCACAAGCCTCTGACAAACGGCACTGATGCAGAAGTTGGAAACTCTTTCTGCAGGCAGTGTGCAACTGCGAGGGCCTGAGGGTGAGCTCAGCTCTCCGAAGTAAGTTGCCTTTGGACAAGGCATTCAGCAAACTTCTCTCGTATGGCACTTGGGATGTAGCACCTGGTTCACACCGGAATAAATAGGAAATCGCTGGATTGAGCTTGGATGCACTACTCTTGTGGGCCGGGACTTTCCACTTACCTCTCAAAAGACTTCAGGCACGCATCAGGCCTCGGCCTGTTAGGAGCGGGGTGTACCTGCAGGCAGGATGTGGGAGGGACAGTCCATAAGCTCAACTCTGAAAAGTGTGTATGCTTTGCAGGCAGATGTCTGCTAGACACTTTGATGGGAGGTAGGACCGAGCTACACTCTCATTGAACAAGGACGTTTGCAATGTCTGTATTGAGATCAGATACACTTGTGGAGAATCCTGTCCCTTCCACATGCTATGCACAAAACCTCCTACGGCGACTAACATAAGGATGCTGGGTCTTATGTCTACGGGAAGTCAGGATGCGGGAGGGTCCTGCCCTGACCTCAGCTCGCACAAGAAAGCACGCCTACAAGCCAGCTTTCAACTAGCACCGTTCCTCGGGCACTGAGAACGTAACAGTGTTCTAAGCCAGGAGGTACCCAGAAAACCACTCCACTGCAGCTGGAGACACCATCCAGGTCTGTATATTCCACTTGCATCTCACAAGCATCTGACAAACGGCTCTGATGCAGATGTTGGAAACTCTTTCTGCAGGCAGTGTGCAACTGCGAGGGACTGAGGGTGAGCTCAACTCTCCGAAGTAAGTTGCTTTTGGTCAAGGCGTTCTGCAAGCTTCTCTCGTATGTGCCATACGAGAGATGTATGCACCTGGTTCACACAGGAAAAACTATGATCGCTGGATTGAGCTTGGATGCACTAGTCTTGTGGGCCGGGACTTTCCACTTACCTCTCACAACAGTTCAGGCACGCATCGGGGCTAGGCCTGTTAAGAGCACGGTGTACCTGCAGGCAGGATGTGGGAGGGACAGTCCATAAGCTCAACTCTGAGAAGTGTGTATGCTTTGCAGGCAGATGTCTGCTAGACACTTTGATGGGAGGTAGGACCGAGCTACACTCTCATTGAACAAGGACGTTTGCAATGTCTGTATTGAGATCAGATACAGTTGAGGAGAATCCTGTCCCTTCCACATGCTATGCACAAAACCTCACAAGCCTCTGACAAACGGCTGTGGTGTAGATGTTGGAAACTCTTTCTGCAGGCAGTGTGCCACTGCGAGGGACTGAGGGTGAGCTCAACTCTACAAAGTAAGTTGCTTTTGGTCAAGGCGTTCAGCAAGCTTCTCTCGTATGGCACTTAGGATGTAGCACCTGGTTCACACAGGAAAAACTAGGAAATCGCTGGATTGAGCTTGGATGCACTAGTCTGGTGGGCCAGGACGTTCCACTTAGCTCTCACAACACTTCAGGCACGCATCGGGGAGAGGCCTGTTAGGAGCTCCTTGTACTTGCAGGCAGGGTGTGGGAGGGACAGTCCATAAGCTCAACTCTGAGAAGTGTGTATGCTTTGCAGGCAGATGTCTGCTAGACACTTTGATGGGAGCTAGGACCGAGCTACACTCTCAGTGAACAAGGACGTTTGCAGGTTGTTTTGAGATCAGATACAGTTGAGGAGAATGCTGTCCCTTCGACATGCTATGCACAAAACCTCCTACGGCGACTAACATAAGGATGCTGGGTCTTATGTCTACGGGAAGTCAGGATGCGGGAGGGTCCTGCCCTGACCTCAGCTCGCACAAGAAAGCACGCCTACAAGCCAGCTTTCAACTAGCACCGTTCCTCGGGCACTGAGAACGTAACAGTGTTCTAAGCCAGGAGGTACCCAGAATACCACTCCACTGTAGCTGGAGACACCATCCAGGTCTGTATATTCCACTTGCATCTCACAAGCATCTGACAAACGGCTCTGATGCAGATGTTGGAAACTCTTTCTGCAGGCAGTGTGCAACTGCGAGGGACTGAGGGTGAGCTCAACTCTCCGAAGTAAGTTGCTTTTAGACAAGGCGTTCAGCTAGCTTCTCTCGGTTGACACTTAGGATGTAGCACCTGGTTCACACAGGGAATATTAGGAATTCGCTGGATTGAGCTTGGATGCACTATTCTTGTGGGCCGAAACTTTCCACTTATCTCTCCCAACACTTCAGGCACGCATCGGGGCTAGGCCTGTTAGGAGCGCGGTGTACCTGCAGGCAGGATGTGGGAGGGACAGTCCATAAGCTCAAGTCTCAGAAGTCTGTATGGTTTGCAGGCAGATGTCTCCCATACACTTTGATGGGAGCTAGGACGTAGCTACACTCTCAATGAACAAGGACGTTTGCAATGTCTGTATTGAGATCAGATACACTTGTGGAGAATCCTGTCCCTTCCACATGCTATGCACAAAACCTCACAAGCCTCTGACAAACGGCTGTGGTGCAGATGTTGGAAACACTTTCTGCAGGCAGTGTGCCACTGCGAAGGACTGAGGGTGAGCTCAACTCTCCGAAGTAAGTTGCTTTTGGACACGGCGTTCAGGAAGCTTCTCTCGTATGGCACTTAGGATGTAGCACCTGGTTCACACCGGAAAAACTAGGAAATCGCTGGATTGAGCTTGGATGCACTAGTCTTGTGGGTCGGGACTTTCCACTTACCTCTCAAAAGACTTCAGGCACGCATCGGGGCTAGGCCTGTTAAGAGCACGGTGTACCTGCAGGCAGGATGTGGGAGGGACAGTCCATAAGCTCAACTCTGAGAAGTGTGTATGCTTTGCAGGCAGATGTCTGCTCGACACTTTGACGGGAGCTAGGACCGAGCTACCCTCTCATTGAACAAGGACGTTTCCAATGTCTGAATTGAGATCAGATACAGTTGAGGAGAATCCTGTCCCTTCCACATGCGATGCACAAAACCTCCTACGGCGACTAACATAAGGATGCTGGGTCCTATGTCTACAGGCAGTCAGGATGTGGGAGGGTCCTGCCTTGACTTCAGCTCGTAGAAAGAAACATGTCTACAAGCCAGCTTGCAACTAGCTGCGTTCCTCGGGCACTGAGAACATAACAGTGTTCTAAGCCAGGAGGTACCAAGAATACCACTCCACTGCAGCTGGAGACACCATCCAGGTCTGCTTATTCCACTTGCATCTCACAAGCCTCTGACAAACGGCTGTGGTGCACATGTTCGAAAGTCTGCAGGCAGTGTGCAACTGCGAGGGACTGAGGGTTAGCTCAACTCTCCAAAGTAAGTTGCTTTTGCTCAAGGCGTTCAGCAAGCTTCTCTCGTATGGCACTTAGGATGTAGCACCTGGTTCACACAGGAAAAACTAGGAAATCGCTGGATTGAGCTTGGATGCACTAGTCTGGTGGCCAGGACGTTCCACTTAGTACTCACAACACTTCAGGCACGCATCGGGGAGAGGCCTGTTAGGAGCTCCTTGTACTTGCAGGCAGGGTGTGGGAGGACAGTCCATAAGCTCAACTCTGAGAAGTGTGTATGCTTTGCAGGCAGATGTCTGCTAGACACTTTGATGGGAGCTAGGACCGAGCTACACTCTCAGTGAACAAGGACGTTTGCAGTCTGTTTTGAGATCAGATACACTAGAGGAGAATGCTGTCCCTTCCACATGCTATGCACAAAACCTCCTACGGCGACTAACATAAGGATGTGGGTCCTATGTCTACAGGCAGTCAGGATGCGGGAGCGTCCTGCCCTGACCTCACCTCGCACAAGGAAGCACGTCTGCAAGCCGGCTTTCCACTAGCTGCGTTCCTCGGGCATTGAGAACGTAACAGTGTTCTAAGCCAGGAGGTACCCAGAATACCACACCACTGCAGCTGTAGACACCATCCAGGTCTGTATATTCTACTTGCATCTCACAAGCCTCTGACAAACGGCACTGATGCAGAAGTTGGAAACTCTTTCTGCAGGCAGTGTGCAACTGCGAGGGACGGACGGTGAGCTCAGCTCTCCGAAGTAAGTTGCCTTTGGACAAGGCATTCAGCAAACTTCTCTCGTATGGCACTTGGGATGTAGCACCTGGTTCACACCGGAATAACTAGGAAATCGCTGGATTGAGCTTGGATGCACTACTCTTGTGGGCCGGGACTTTCCACTTACATCTCACAACACTTCAGGCACGCATCAGGCTTCGGCCTGTTAGGAGCGGGGTGTACCTGCAGGCAGGATGTGGGAGGGACAGTCCATAAGCTCAACTCTGAGAAGTGTGTATGCTTTGCAGGCAGATGTCTGCTAGACACTTTGATGGGAGCTAGGACCGAGCTACACTCTCATTGAACAAGGACGTTTGCAATGTCTGTATTGAGATCAGATACACTTGTGGAGAATCCTGTCCCTTCCACATGCTATGCACAAAACCTCCTACGGCGACTAACATAAGGATGCTGGGTCCTATGTCTACAGGCAGTCAGGATGCGGGAGGGTCCTGCCCTGACCTCAGCTCGCACAAGAAAGCACGCCTACAAGGCAGCTTTCAACTAGCACCGTTCCTCGGGCACTGAGAACGTAACAGTGTTCTAAGCCAGGAGGTACCCAGAATACCACTCCACTGCAGCTGGAGACACCATCCAGGTCTGTATATTCCACTTGCATCTCACAAGCATCTGACAAACGGCTCTGATGCAGATGTTGGAAACTCTTTCTGCAGGCAGTGTGCAACTGCGAGGGACTGAGGGTGAGCTCAACTCTCCGAAGTAAGTTGCTTTTGGTCAAGGCGTTCTGCAAGCTTCTCTCGTATGGCACTTAGGATGTAGCACCTGGTTCACACAGGAAAAACTATGATCGCTGGATTGAGCTTGGATGCACTAGTCTTGTGGGCCGGGACTTTCCACTTACCTCTCACAACAGTTCAGGCACGCATCGGGGCTAGGCCTGTTAAGAGCACGGTGTACCTGCAGGCAGGATGTGGGAGGGACAGTCCATAAGCTCAACTCGCGGAAGTGTGTATGCTCTGCAGGCAGATGTCTGTTACACACTTTGATGGAAGCTAGGACCGAGCTACACACTCATTGAACCACGACGTTTGCAATGTCTGTATTGAGATCAGATACACTGGAGGAGAATCCTGTCACTTCCTCAAGCTTTTCAAACAACCTCTTTGGTACCTAACATAAGGATGCTAGGACTTACGTCTACGGGCAGTCAGGATGCGGGAGGGTCCTGCCCTGACCTCAGCTCTCATAAGGAAGCACGCCTACAAGCCACCTTTTAACTAGCGGCGTTCCTCGGGAACTGAGAACGTAACAGTGTTCTAAGCCAGGAGGTACCCAGAATACCACTCCACTGCAGCTGGAGACACCATCCAGGTCTCCTTATTCCACTTGCGTCTCACAAGCCTCTGACAAACGGCTGTGGTGCAGATGTTGGAAACTCTTTCTGCAGGCAGTGTGCCACTGCGAGGGACTGAGGTTGAGCTCAACTCTACAAAGTAAGTTGCTTTTGGTCAAGGCGTTCAGCAAGCTTCTCTCGTATGGCACTTAGGATGTAGCACCTGGTTCACACAGGAAAAACTAGGAAATCGCTGGATTGAGCTTGGATGCACTAGTCTGCTGGGCCAGGACGTTCCACTTAGCTCTCACAACACTTCAGGCACGCATCGGGGAGAGGCCTGTTAGGAGCTCCTTGTACTTGCAGGCAGGGTGTGGGAGGGACAGTCCATAAGCTTAACTCTGAGAAGTGTGTATGCTTTGCAGGCAGATGTCTGCTAGACACTTTGATGGGAGCTAGGACCGAGCTACACTCTCAGTGAACAAGGACGTTTGCAGGCTGTTTTGAGATCAGATACAGTTGAGGAGAATGCTGTCCCTTCCACATGCTATGCACAAAACCTCCTACGGCGACTAACATAAGGATGCTGGGTGTTATGTCTACAGGCAGTCAGGATGCGGGAGCGTCCTGCCCTGACCTCACCTCGCACAAGGAAGCACGTCTGCAAGCCGGCTTTCCACTAGCTGCGTTCCTCGGGCATTGAGAACGTAACAGTGTTCTAAGCCAGGAGGTACCCAGAATACCACACCACTGCAGCTGGAGACACCATCCAGGTCTGTATATTCTACTTGCATCTCACAAGCCTCTGACAAACGGCACTGATGCAGAAGTTGGAAACTCTTTCTGCAGGCAGTGTGCAACTGCGAGGGACGGACGGTGAGCTCAGCTCTCCGAAGTAAGTTGCCTTTGGACAAGGCATTCAGCAAACTTCTCTCGTATGGCACTTGGGATGTAGCACCTGGTTCACACCGGAATAACTAGGAAATCGCTGGATTGAGCTTGGATGCACTACTCTTGTGGGCCGGGACTTTCCACTTACATCTCACAACACTTCAGGCACGCATCAGGCTTCGGCCTGTTAGGAGCGGGGTGTACCTGCAGGCAGGATGTGGGAGGGACAGTCCATAAGCTCAACTCTGAGAAGTGTGTATGCTTTGCAGGCAGATGTCTGCTAGACACTTTGATGGGAGGTAGGACCGAGCTACACTCTCATTGAACAAGGACGTTTGCAATGTCTGTATTGAGATCAGATACAGTTGAGGAGAATCCTGTCCCTTCCATATGCTATGCACAAAACCTCACAAGCCTCTGACAAACGGCTGTGGTGTAGATGTTGGAAACTCTTTCTGCAGGCAGTGTGCCACTGCGAGGGACTGAGGGTGAGCTCAACTCTACAAAGTAAGTTGCTTTTGGTCAAGGCGTTCAGCAAGCTTCTCTCATATGGCACTTAGGATGTAGCACCTGGTTCACACAGGAAAAACTAGGAAATCGCTGGATTGAGCTTGGATGCACTAGTGTGGTGGGCCAGGACGTTCCACTTAGCTCTCACAACACTTCAGGCACGCATCGGGGCTAGGCCTGTTAGGAGCGCGGTGTACCTGCAGGCAGGATGTGGGAGGGACAGTCCATAAGCTCAAGTCTCAGAAGTCTGTATGGTTTGCAGGCAGATGTCTCCCATACACTTTGATGGGAGCTAGGACCTAGCTACACTCTCAATGAACAAGGACGTTTGCAATGTCTGCATTGAGATCAGATACACTTGAGGAGAATCCTGTCACTTCCACATGCTATTCACACAACCTCTTCCGGCGCCTAACATAAGGATGTTGGGACCTATGTCTACGGGGAGTCAGGATGCGGGAGGTCCTGCCCGGAACTCAGCACGCAGAAGGAAGCACGCCTACAAGAGAGCTTTCAACTAGGTGCGTTCCTCGAGCACTGAAAATGAAACAGTGTTCTAAACCAGGAGGTACGCAGAATACAACTCCTCTGCACCTGGAGACACCATCCAGGTCTGCTTATTCCACTTGGGTCTCACAAGCCTCTGACAAACGGCTCTGGTGCAGATGTTGGAAACTCTTTCTGCAGGCAGTGTGCAACTGTGAGGGACTGAGGGTGAGCTCAACTCTCCGAAGTAAGTTGCTTTTGGAAAAGGCGTTCAGCTAGCTTCTCTCGCATGGCACGTAGGATGAAGCACGTGGTTCACAAAGGGAATACTAGGAAATCGCTGGATTGAGCTTGGATGCACTAGTCTTGTGGGCCGGGACTTTCCACTTACCTCTCACAACACTTCAGGCACGCATCGGGGCTAGGCCTGTTAGGAGCGCGGTGTACCTGCAGGCAGGATGTGGGAGGGACAGTCCATAAGCTGAACTCTCGGAAGTGTGTGTATTTTGCAGGCACATGTCTGCTAGACACTTTGATGGGAGCTAGGACCTAGCTACACTCTCATTGAACAAGGACGTTTGCAATGTCTGTATTGAGATCAGATACCCTTGAGGAGAATCCTGTCACTTCCACATGCTATTCACACAACCTCTTCCGGCACCTAACATAAGGATGCTGGAACCTTTGTCTACGGGCAGTCAGGATGAGGGAGGTCCTGCCCTGAACTCAGCTCGCAGAAGGAAGAACGCCTATAGTCAGCTTTCAACTAGCTGCGTTCCTCGGTCACTGAGAACGTAACAGTGTTCTAAGCCAGGAGGTACGCAGAATACAACTCCACGGCAGCTGGAGACACCATCCAGGTCTGCTTTTTCCACCTGCGTCTCACAAGCCTCTAACAAACGGCAGTGGTGCAGATGTTGGAAACTCCTTCTGCAGGCAGTATGCAACTGTGAGGGACTGAGGGTGAGCTCAACTCTCCGAAGTAAGTTGCTTTTAGACAAGGCGTTCAGCTAGCTTCTCTCGGATGACACTTAGGATGTAGCACCTGGTTCACACAGGGAATATTAGGAAATCGCTGGATTGAGCTTGGATGCACTAGTCTTGTGGGCCGAAACTTTCCACTTATCTCTCCCAACACTTCAGGCACGCATCGGGGCTAGGCCTGTTAGGAGCGCGGTGTACCTGCAGGCAGGATGTGGGAGGGACAGTCCATAAGCTCAAGTGTCAGAAGTCTGTATGGTTTGCAGTCAGATGTCTCCCATACACTTTGATGGGAGCTAGGAACTAGCTACACTCTCAATGAACAAGGACGTTTGCAATGTCTGTATTGAGATCAGATACACTTGTGGAGAATCCTGTCCCTTCCACATGCTATGCACAAAACCTCCTACGGCGACTAACATAAGGATGCTGGGTCTTATGTCTACGGGAAGTCAGGATGCGGGAGGGTCCTGCCCTGACTTCAGCTCGCACAAGAAAGCACGCCTACAAGCCAGCTTTCAACTAGCACCGTTCCTCGGGCACTGAGAACGTAACAGTGTTCTAAGCCAGGAGGTACCCAGAATACCACTCCACTGCAGCTGGAGACACCATCCAGGTCTGTATATTCCACTTGCATCTCACAAGCATCTGACAAACGGCTCTGATGCAGATGTTGGAAACTCTTTCTGCAGGCAGTGTGCAACTGCGAGGGACTGAGGGTGAGCTCAACTCTCCGAAGTAAGTTGCTTTTGGTCAAGGCGTTCTGCAAGCTTCTCTCGTATGGCACTTAGGATGTAGCACCTGGTTCACACAGGAAAAACTATGATCGCTGGATTGAGCTTGGATGCACTAGTCTTGTGGGCCGGGACTTTCCACTTACCTCTCACAACACATCAAGCACGCATCGGGGCTAGGCCTGTTAAGAGCACGGTGTACCTGCAGGCAGGATGTGGGAGGGACAGTCCATAAGCTCAACTCGCGGAAGTGTGTATGCTCTGCAGGCAGATGTCTGTGACACACTTTGATGGAAGCTAGGACCGAGCTACACTCTCATTGAACCACGACGTTTGCAATGTCTGTATTGAGATCAGATACACTGGAGGAGAATCCTGTCACTTCCTCAAGCTTTTCAAACAACCTCTTTGGTACGGGCAGTCAGGATGCGGGCGGGTCCTGCCCTGACCTCAGCTCTCATAAGGAAGCACGCCTACAAGCCACCTTTTAACTAGCTGCGTTCCTCAGGAACTGAGAACGTAACAGTGTTCTAAGCCAGGAGGTACCCAGAAAACCACTCCACTGCAGCTGGAGACACCATCCAGGTCTGTATATTCCACTTGCATCTCACAAGCATCTGACAAACGGCTCTGATGCAGATGTTGGAAACTCTTTCTGCAGGCAGTGTGCAACTGCGAGGGACTGAGGGTGAGCTCAACTCTCCGAAGTAAGTTGCTTTTGGTCAAGGCGTTCTGCAAGCTTCTCTCGTATGGCACTTAGGATGTAGCACCTGGTTCACACAGGAAAAACTATGATCGCTGGATTGAGCTTGGATGCACTAGTCTTGTGGGCCGGGACTTTCCACTTACCTCTCACAACAGTTCAGGCACGCATCGGGGCTAGGCCTGTTAGGAGCGCGGTGTACCTGCAGGCAGGATGTGGGAGGGACAGTCCATAAGCTCAACTCTGAGAAGTGTGTATGCTTTGCAGGCAGATGTCTGCTAGACACTTTGATGGGAGGTAGGACCGAGCTACACTCTCATTGAACAAGGACGTTTGCAATGTCTGTATTGAGATCAGATACAGTTGAGGAGAATCCTGTCCCTTCCACATGCTATGCACAAAACCTCACAAGCCTCTGACAAACGGCTGTGGTGTAGATGTTGGAAACACTTTCTGCAGGCAGTGTGCCACTGCGAGGGACTGAGGGTGAGCTCAACTCTACAAAGTAAGTTGCTTTTGGTCAAGGCGTTCAGCAAGCTTCTCTCATAAGGCACTTAGGATGTAGCACCTGGTTCACACAGGAAAAACTAGGAAATCGCTGGATTGAGCTTGGATGCACTAGTGTGGTGGGCCAGGACGTTCCACTTAGCTCTCACAACACTTCAGGCACGCATCGGGGCTAGGCCTGTTAGGAGCGCGGTGTACCTGCAGGCAGGATGTGGGAGGGACAGTCCATAAGCTCAAGTCTCAGAAGTCTGTAAGGTTTGCAGGCAGATGTCTCCCATACACTTTGATGGGAGCTAGGACCTAGCTACACTCTCAATGAACAAGGACGTTTGCAATGTCTGTATTGAGATCAGATACACTTGAGGAGAATCCTGTCACTTCCACATGCTATTCACACAACCTCTTCCGGCGCCTAACATAAGGATGTTGGGACCTATGTCTACGGGGAGTCAGGATGCGGGAGGTCCTGCCCGGAACTCAGCACGCAGAAGGAAGCACGCCTACAAGAGAGCTTTCAACTAGGTGCGTTCCTCGAGCACTGAAAATGAAACAGTGTTCTAAACCAGGAGGTACGCAGAATACAACTCCTCTGCACCTGGAGACACCATCCAGGTCTGCTTATTCCACTTGGGTCTCACAAGCCTCTGACAAACGGCTCTGGTGCAGATGTTGGAAACTCTTTCTGCAGGCAGTGTACAACTGTGAGGGACTGAGGGTGAGCTCAACTCTCCGAAGTAAGTTGCTTTTGGAAAAGGCGTTCAGCTAGCTTCTCTCGCATGGCACGTAGGATGAAGCACGTGGTTCACAAAGGGAATACTAGGAAATCGCTGGATTGAGCTTGGATGCACTAGTCTTGTGGGCCGGGACTTTCCACTTACCTCTCACAACACTTCAGGCACGCATCGGGGCTAGGCCTGTTAGAAGCACGGTGTACCTGCAGGCAGGATGTGGGAGGGACAGTCCATAAGCTCAACTCTCGGAAGTGTGTATGCTTTGCAGGCAGATGTCTCCCATACACTTTGATGGGAGCTAGGACCTAGCTACACTCTCAATGAACAAGGACGTTTGCAATGTCTGTATTGAGATCAGATACACTTGAGGAGAATCCTGTCACTTCCACAGGCTCTTCACACAACCTCTTCTGGCTACTTACATAACAATGCTGGGGCCTCTGCCTATGGGAGGTCAGTATGCTGGAGGGTCCTGCCTTCACCTCAGCTCACACAAGGAAGCATGCCTGCAGGCTAGGTTTCAACTAGCTGCGTTCTTAGGGAACTGAGAACATAGCAGTACTCTCAGCAAGGAGGTATCCAGAATACCACTCCCCGGCAGCTGGAGACACCCTCCAGGTCTGCTTATTCCACTTGCGTCTCACAAGCCTCTGACTAACGGCCGAGGTGCAGATGTTGGAAACTCTTTCTGCAGGCAGTATGCAACTGTGAGGGACTGAGGGTGAGCTCAACTCTCCGAAGTAAGTTGCTTATGGACAAGGCGTTCAGCTAGCTTCTTAGGATGTAGCACCTGGGTCACACAGGGAATACTAGGAAATCGCTGTATTGAGCTTGGATGCACTAGTCTGGTGGGCCGGGACTTTCCACTTACGTCTCACAACACTTCAGGCACGCATCGGGGCTAGGCCTGTTAGGAGCGCGGTGTACCTGCAGGCAGGATGTGGGAGGGACAGTCCATAAGCTGAACTCTCGGAAGTGTGTGTATTTTGCAGGCACATGTCTGCTAGACACTTTGATGGGAGCTAGGACCTAGCTACACTCTCATTGAACAAGGACGTTTGCAATGTCTGTATTGAGATCAGATACCCTTGAGGAGAATCCTGTCACTACCGCATGCTTTTCACACAACCTCTTCCGGCACCTAACATAAGGATGCTGGAACCTTTGTCTACGGGCAGTCAGGATGAGGGAGGTCCTGCCCTGAACTCAGCTCGCAGAAGGAAGAACGCCTATAGTCAGCTTTCAACTAGCTGCGTTCCTCGGTCACTGAGAACGTAACAGTGTTCTAAGCCAGGAGGTACGCAGAATACAACTCCACGGCAGCTGGAGACACCATCCAGGTCTGCTTTTTCCACCTGCGTCTCACAAGCCTCTAACAAACGGCAGTGGTGCAGATGTTGGAAACTCCTTCTGCAGGCAGTATGCAACTGTGAGGGACTGAGGGTGAGCTCAACTCTCCGAAGTAAGTTGCTTTTGGTCAAGGCGTTCTGCAAGCTTCTCTCGTATGGCACTTAGGATGTAGCACCTGGTTCACACAGGAAAAACTATGATCGCTGGATTGAGCTTGGATGCACTAGTCTTGTGGGCCGGGACTTTCCACTTACCTCTCACAACACTTCAGGCACGCATCGGGGCTAGGCCCGTTAGAAGCACGGTGTACCTGCAGGCAGGATGTGGGAGGGACAGTCCATAAGCTCAACTCTCGGAAGTGTGTATGCTTTGCAGGCAGATGTCTCCCATACACTTTGATGGGAGCTAGGACCTAGCTACACTCTCAATGAACAAGGACGTTTGCAATGTCTGTATTGAGATCAGATACACTTGAGGAGAATCCTGTCACTTCCACAGGCTCTTCACACAACCTCTTCTGGCTACTTACATAACAATGCTGGGGCCTCTGCCTATGGGAGGTCAGTATGCTGGAGGGTCCTGCCTTCACCTCAGCTCACACAAGGAAGCATGCCTGCAGGCTAGGTTTCAACTAGCTGCGTTCTTAGGGAACTGAGAACATAGCAGTACTCTCAGCAAGGAGGTATCCAGAATACCACTCCCCGGCAGCTGGAGACACCCTCCAGGTCTGCTTATTCCACTTGCGTCTCACAAGCCTCTGACTAACGGCCGAGGTGCAGATGTTGGAAACTCTTTCTGCAGGCAGTATGCAACTGTGAGGGACTGAGGGTGAGCTCAACTCTCCGAAGTAAGTTGCTTATGGACAAGGCGTTCAGCTAGCTTCTTAGGATGTAGCACCTGGGTCACACAGGGAATACTAGGAAATCGCTGTATTGAGCTTGGATGCACTAGTCTGGTGGGCCGGGACTTTCCACTTACGTCTCACAACACTTCAGGCACGCATCGGGGCTAGGCCTGTTAGGAGCGCGGTGTACCTGCAGGCAGGATGTGGGAGGGACAGTCCATAAGCTGAACTCTCGGAAGTGTGTGTATTTTGCAGGCACATGTCTGCTAGACACTTTGATGGGAGCTAGGACCTAGCTACACTCTCATTGAACAAGGACGTTTGCAATGTCTGTATTGAGATCAGATACCCTTGAGGAGAATCCTGTCACTACCGCATGCTTTTCACACAACCTCTTCCGGCACCTAACATAAGGATGCTGGAACCTTTGTCTACGGGCAGTCAGGATGAGGGAGGTCCTGCCCTGAACTCAGCTCGCAGAAGGAAGAACGCCTATAGTCAGCTTTCAACTAGCTGCGTTCCTCGGTCACTGAGAACGTAACAGTGTTCTAAGCCAGGAGGTACGCAGAATACAACTCCACGGCAGCTGGAGACACCATCCAGGTCTGCTTTTTCCACCTGCGTCTCACAAGCCTCTAACAAACGGCAGTGGTGCAGATGTTGGAAACTCCTTCTGCAGGCAGTATGCAACTGTGAGGGACTGAGGGTGAGCTCAACTCTCCGAAGTAAGTTGCTTTTAGACAAGGCGTTCAGCTAGCTTCTCTCGGATGACACTTAGGATGTAGCACCTGGTTCACACAGGGAATATTAGGAAATCGCTGGATTGAGCTTGGATGCACTAGTCTTGTGGGCCGAAACTTTCCACTTATCTCTCCCAACACTTCAGGCACGCATCGGGGCTAGGCCTGTTAGGAGCGCGGTGTACCTGCAGGCAGGATGTGGGAGGGACAGTCCATAAGCTCAAGTGTCAGAAGTCTGTATGGTTTGCAGTCAGATGTCTCCCATACACTTTGATGGGAGCTAGGAACTAGCTACACTCTCAATGAACAAGGACGTTTGCAATGTCTGTATTGAGATCAGATACACTTGTGGAGAATCCTGTCCCTTCCACATGCTATGCACAAACCTCCTACGGCGACTAACATAAGGATGCTGGGTCTTATGTCTACGGGAAGTCAGGATGCGGGAGGGTCCTGCCCTGACTTCAGCTCGCACAAGAAAGCACGCCTACAAGCCAGCTTTCAACTAGCACCGTTCCTCGGGCACTGAGAACGTAACAGTGTTCTAAGCCAGGAGGTACCCAGAATACCACTCCACTGCAGCTGGAGACACCATCCAGGTCTGTATATTCCACTTGCATCTCACAAGCATCTGACAAACGGCTCTGATGCAGATGTTGGAAACTCTTTCTGCAGGCAGTGTGCAACTGCGAGGGACTGAGGGTGAGCTCAACTCTCCGAAGTAAGTTGCTTTTGGTCAAGGCGTTCTGCAAGCTTCTCTCGTATGGCACTTAGGATGTAGCACCTGGTTCACACCGGAAAAACTATGATCGCTGGATTGAGCTTGGATGCACTAGTCTTGTGGGCCGGGACTTTCCACTTACCTCTCACAACACATCAAGCACGCATCGGGGCTAGGCCTGTTAAGAGCACGGTGTACCTGCAGGCAGGATGTGGGAGGGACAGTCCATAAGCTCAACTCTGAGAAGTGTGTATGCTTTGCAGGCAGATGTCTGCTAGACACTTTGATGGGAGGTAGGACCGAGCTACACTCTCATTGAACAAGGACGTTTGCAATGTCTGTATTGAGATCAGATACAGTTGAGGAGAATCCTGTCCCTTCCACATGCTATGCACAAAACCTCACAAGCCTCTGACAAACGGCTGTGGTGTAGATGTTGGAAACTCTTTCTGCAGGCAGTGTGCCACTGCGAGGGACTGAGGGTGAGCTCAACTCTACAAAGTAAGTTGCTTTTGGTCAAGGCGTTCAGCAAGCTTCTCTCATATGGCACTTAGGATGTAGCACCTGGTTCACACAGGAAAAACTAGGAAATCGCTGGATTGAGCTTGGATGCACTAGTGTGGTGGGCCAGGACGTTCCACTTAGCTCTCACAACACTTCAGGCACGCATCGGGGCTAGGCCTGTTAGGAGCGCGGTGTACCTGCAGGCAGGATGTGGGAGGGACAGTCCATAAGCTCAAGTCTCAGAAGTCTGTATGGTTTGCAGGCAGATGTCTCCCATACACTTTGATGGGAGCTAGGACCTAGCTACACTCTCAATGAACAAGGACGTTTGCAATGTCTGCATTGAGATCAGATACACTGGAGGAGAATCCTGTAACTTCCTCAAGCTTTTCAAACAACCTCTTTGGTACGGGCAGTCAGGATGCGGGAGGGTCCTGCCCTGACCTCAGCTCTCATAAGGAAGCACGCCTACAAGCCACCTTTTAACTAGCTGCGTTCCTCAGGAACTGAGAACGTAACAGTGTTCTAAGCCAGGAGGTACCCAGAATACCACTCCACTGCAGCTGGAGACACCATCCAGGTCTGCTTATTCCACTTGCGTCTCACAAGCCTCTGACAAACGGCTGTGGTGCAGATGTTGGAAACTCTTTCTGCAGGTAGTGTGCCACTGCGAAGGACTGAGGGTGAGCTCAACTCGCCGAAGTAAGTTGCTTTTGGACAAGGTGTTCAGCAAGCTTCTCTCGTATGGCACTTAGGATGTAGCACCTGGTTCACACCGGAAAAACTAGGAAATCGCTGGATTGAGCTTGGATGCACTACTCTTGTGGGCCGGGACTTTCCACTTACCTCTCACAACACTTCAGGCACGCATCGGGGAGAGGCCTGTTAGGAGCTCCTTGTACTTGCAGGCAGGATGTGGGAGGGACAGTCCATAAGCTTAACTCTGAGAAGTGTGTATGCTTTGCAGGCAGATGTCTGCTAGACACTTTGATGGGAGCTAGGACCGAGCTACACTCTCAGTGAACAAGGACGTTTGCAGGCTGTTTTGAGATCAGGTACAGTTGAGGAGAATGCTGTCCCTTCCACATGCTATGCACAAAACCTCCTACGGCGACTAACATAAGGATGCTGGGTCCTATGTCTACAGGCAGTCAGGATGCGGGAGCGTCCTGCCCTGACCTCACCTCGCACAAGGAAGCACGTCTGCAAGCCGGCTTTCCACTAGCTGCGTTCCTCGGGCATTGAGAACGTAACAGTGTTCTAAGCCAGGAGGTACCCAGAATACCACACCACTGCAGCTGGAGACACCATCCAGGTCTGTATATTCTACTTGCATCTCACAAGCCTCTGACAAACGGCACTGATGCAGAAGTTGGAAACTCTTTCTGCAGGCAGTGTGCAACTGCGAGGGACGGACGGTGAGCTCAGCTCTCCGAAGTAAGTTGCCTTTGGACACGGCGTTCAGCAAACTTATCTCGTATGGCACTTGGGATGTAGCACCTGGTTCACAGCGGAAAAACTAGGAAATCGCTGGATGAGCTTGGATGCACTAGTCTTGTGGGCCGGGACTTTCCACTTACCTCTCACAACACTTCAGGCACGCATCGGGGCTAGGCCTGTTAAGAGCACGGTGTACCTGCAGGCAGGATGTGGGAGGGATAGTCCATAAGGTCAACTCTGAGAAGTGTGTATGCTTTGCAGGCAGATGTCTGCTAGACACTTTGATGGGAGGTAGGACCGAGCTACACTCTCATTGAACAAGGACGTTTGCAATGTCTGTATTGAGATCAGATACAGTTGAGGAGAATCCTGTCCCTTCCACATGCTATGCACAAAACCTCACAAGCCTCTGACAAACGGCTGTGGTGCAGATGTTGGAAACTCTTTCTGCAGGCAGTGTGCCACTGCGAGGGACTGAGGGTGAGCTCAACTCTACAAAGTAAGTTGCTTTTGGTCAAGGCGTTCAGCAAGCTTCTCTCGTATGGCACTTAGGATGTAGCACCTGGTTCACACAGGAAAAACTAGGAAATCGCTGGATTGAGCTTGGATGCACTAGTCTGGTGGGCCAGGACGTTCCACTTAGCTCTCACAACACTTCAGGCACGCATCGGGGAGAGGCCTGTTAGGAGCTCCTTGTACTTGCAGGCAGGGTGTGGGAGGGACAGTCCATAAGCTCAACTCTGAGAAGTGTGTATGCTTTGCAGGCAGATGTCTGCTAGACACTTTGATGGGAGCTAGGACCGAGCTACACTCTCAGTGAACAAGGACGTTTGCAGGCTGTTTTGAGATCAGATACAGTTGAGGAGAATCCTGTCCCTTCCACATGCTATGCACAAAACCTCCTACGGCGACTAACATAAGGATGCTGGGTCCTATGTCTACAGGCAGTCAGGATGCGGGAGGGTCCTCCCCTGACTTCAGCTCATAGAAGGAAGCATGCCTACAAGGCAGCTTTCAACTAGCTGCGTTCCTCGGGCATTGAGAACGTAAAAGTGTTCTAAGCCAGGAGGTACCCAGAATACCACACCACTGCAGCTGGAGACACCATCCCGGTCTGTATATTCTACTTGCATCTCACAAGCCTCTGACAAACGGCACTGATGCAGAAGTTGGAAACTCTTTCTGCAGGCAGTGTGCAACTGCGAGGGCCTGAGGGTGAGCTCAGCTCTCCGAAGTAAGTTGCCTTTGGACAAGGCATTCAGCAAACTTCTCTCGTATGGCACTTGGGATGTAGCACCTGGTTCACACCGGAATAAATAGGAAATCGCTGGATTGAGCTTGGATGCACTACTCTTGTGGGCCGGGACTTTCCACTTACCTCTCAAAAGACTTCAGGCACGCATCAGGCCTCGGCCTGTTAGGAGCGGGGTGTACCTGCAGGCAGGATGTGGGAGGGACAGTCCATAAGCTCAACTCTGAAAAGTGTGTATGCTTTGCAGGCAGATGTCTGCTAGACACTTTGATGGGAGGTAGGACCGAGCTACACTCTCATTGAACAAGGACGTTTGCAATGTCTGTATTGAGATCAGATACACTTGTGGAGAATCCTGTCCCTTCCACATGCTATGCACAAAACCTCCTACGGCGACTAACATAAGGATGCTGGGTCTTATGTCTACGGGAAGTCAGGATGCGGGAGGGTCCTGCCCTGACCTCAGCTCGCACAAGAAAGCACGCCTACAAGCCAGCTTTCAACTAGCACCGTTCCTCGGGCACTGAGAACGTAACAGTGTTCTAAGCCAGGAGGTACCCAGAAAACCACTCCACTGCAGCTGGAGACACCATCCAGGTCTGTATATTCCACTTGCATCTCACAAGCATCTGACAAACGGCTCTGATGCAGATGTTGGAAACTCTTTCTGCAGGCAGTGTGCAACTGCGAGGGACTGAGGGTGAGCTCAACTCTCCGAAGTAAGTTGCTTTTGGTCAAGGCGTTCTGCAAGCTTCTCTCGTATGTGCCATACGAGAGATGTATGCACCTGGTTCACACAGGAAAAACTATGATCGCTGGATTGAGCTTGGATGCACTAGTCTTGTGGGCCGGGACTTTCCACTTACCTCTCACAACAGTTCAGGCACGCATCGGGGCTAGGCCTGTTAAGAGCACGGTGTACCTGCAGGCAGGATGTGGGAGGGACAGTCCATAAGCTCAACTCTGAGAAGTGTGTATGCTTTGCAGGCAGATGTCTGCTAGACACTTTGATGGGAGGTAGGACCGAGCTACACTCTCATTGAACAAGGACGTTTGCAATGTCTGTATTGAGATCAGATACAGTTGAGGAGAATCCTGTCCCTTCCACATGCTATGCACAAAACCTCACAAGCCTCTGACAAACGGCTGTGGTGTAGATGTTGGAAACTCTTTCTGCAGGCAGTGTGCCACTGCGAGGGACTGAGGGTGAGCTCAACTCTACAAAGTAAGTTGCTTTTGGTCAAGGCGTTCAGCAAGCTTCTCTCGTATGGCACTTAGGATGTAGCACCTGGTTCACACAGGAAAAACTAGGAAATCGCTGGATTGAGCTTGGATGCACTAGTCTGGTGGGCCAGGACGTTCCACTTAGCTCTCACAACACTTCAGGCACGCATCGGGGAGAGGCCTGTTAGGAGCTCCTTGTACTTGCAGGCAGGGTGTGGGAGGGACAGTCCATAAGCTCAACTCTGAGAAGTGTGTATGCTTTGCAGGCAGATGTCTGCTAGACACTTTGATGGGAGCTAGGACCGAGCTACACTCTCAGTGAACAAGGACGTTTGCAGGTTGTTTTGAGATCAGATACAGTTGAGGAGAATGCTGTCCCTTCGACATGCTATGCACAAAACCTCCTACGGCGACTAACATAAGGATGCTGGGTCTTATGTCTACGGGAAGTCAGGATGCGGGAGGGTCCTGCCCTGACCTCAGCTCGCACAAGAAAGCACGCCTACAAGCCAGCTTTCAACTAGCACCGTTCCTCGGGCACTGAGAACGTAACAGTGTTCTAAGCCAGGAGGTACCCAGAATACCACTCCACTGTAGCTGGAGACACCATCCAGGTCTGTATATTCCACTTGCATCTCACAAGCATCTGACAAACGGCTCTGATGCAGATGTTGGAAACTCTTTCTGCAGGCAGTGTGCAACTGCGAGGGACTGAGGGTGAGCTCAACTCTCCGAAGTAAGTTGCTTTTGGTCAAGGCGTTCTGCAAGCTTCTCTCGTATGGCACTTAGGCTGTAGCACCTGGTTCACACAGGAAAAACTATGATCGCTGGATTGAGCTTGGATGCACTAGTCTTGTGGGCCGGGACTTTCCACTTACCTCTCACAACACATCAAGCACGCATCGGGGCTAGGCCTGTTAAGAGCACGGTGTACCTGCAGGCAGGATGTGGGAGGGACAGTCCATAAGCTCAACTCGCGGAAGTGTGTATGCTCTGCAGGCAGATGTCTGTTACACACTTTGATGGAAGCTAGGACCGAGCTACACTCTCATTGAACCACGACGTTTGCAATGTCTGTATTGAGATCAGATACACTGGAGGAGAATCCTGTCACTTCCTCAAGCTTTTCAAACAACCTCTTTGGTACCTAACATAAGGATGCTAGGACTTACGTCTACGGGCAGTCAGGATGCGGGAGGGTCCTGCCCTGACCTCAGCTCTCATAAGGAAGCACGCCTACAAGCCACCTTTTAACTAGCGGCGTTCCTCGGGAACTGAGAACGTAACAGTGTTCTAAGCCAGGAGGTACCCAGAATACCACTCCACTGCAGCTGGAGACACCATCCAGGTCTGCTTATTCCACTTGCGTCTCACAAGCCTCTGACAAACGGCTGTGGTGCAGATGTTGGAAACTCTTTCTGCAGGCAGTGTGCCACTGCGAGGGACTGAGGGTGAGCTCAACTCGCCGAAATAAGTTGCTTTTGGACAAGGTGTTCAGCAAGCTTCTCTCGTATGGCACTTAGGATGTAGCACCTGGTTCACACCGGAAAAACTAGGAAATCGCTGGATTGAGCTTGGATGCACTAGTCTTGTGGGCCGGGACTTTCCACTTACCTCTCACAACACTTCAGGCACGCATCGGGGCTAGGCCTGTTAGGAACGGGGAGTACCTGCAGGCAGGACGTGGGAGGGACAGTCCATAAGCTGAACTCTGAGAAGTGTGTATGCTTTGCAGGCAGATGTCTGCTAGACACTTTGATGGGAGCTAGGACCGAGCTACACTCTCATTGAACAAGGACGTTTGCAATGTCTGTATTGAGATCAGATACCGTTGAGGAGAATCCTGTCCCTTCCACATGCTATGCAGAAAACCTCCTACGGCGACTAACATAAGGATGCTGGGTCCTATGTCTACAGGGAGTCAGGATGTGGGAGGGTCCTGCCTTGACTTCAGCTCGTAGAAAGAAACATGCCTACAAGCCAGCTTGCAACTAGCTGCGTTCCTCGGGCACTGAGAACATAACAGTGTTCTAAGCCAGGAGGTACCAAGAATACCACTCCACTGCACCTGGAGACACCATCCAGGTCTGTATATTCTACTTGCATCACACAAGCCTCTGACATACGGCACTGATGCAGAAGTTGGAAACTCTTTCTGCAGGCAGTGTGCAAGTGCGAGGGACGGAAGTTGAGCTCAACTCTCCGAAGTAAGTTGCTTTTAGACAAGGCGTTCAGCTAGCTTCTCTCGGTTGACACTTAGGATGTAGCACCTGGTTCACACAGGGAATATTAGGAATTCGCTGGATTGAGCTTGGATGCACTATTCTTGTGGGCCGAAACTTTCCACTTATCTCTCCCAACACTTCAGGCACGCATCGGGGCTAGGCCTGTTAGGAGCGCGGTGTACCTGCAGGCAGGATGTGGGAGGGACAGTCCATAAGCTCAAGTCTCAGAAGTCTGTATGGTTTGCAGGCAGATGTCTCCCATACACTTTGATGGGAGCTAGGACGTAGCTACACTCTCAATGAACAAGGACGTTTGCAATGTCTGTATTGAGATCAGATACACTTGTGGAGAATCCTGTCCCTTCCACATGCTATGCACAAAACCTCACAAGCCTCTGACAAACGGCTGTGGTGCAGATGTTGGAAACACTTTCTGCAGGCAGTGTGCCACTGCGAAGGACTGAGGGTGAGCTCAACTCTCCGAAGTAAGTTGCTTTTGGACACGGCGTTCAGGAAGCTTCTCTCGTATGGCACTTAGGATGTAGCACCTGGTTCACACCGGAAAAACTAGGAAATCGCTGGATTGAGCTTGGATGCACTAGTCTTGTGGGTCGGGACTTTCCACTTACCTCTCAAAAGACTTCAGGCACGCATCGGGGCTAGGCCTGTTAAGAGCACGGTGTACCTGCAGGCAGGATGTGGGAGGGACAGTCCATAAGCTCAACTCTGAGAAGTGTGTATGCTTTGCAGGCAGATGTCTGCTAGACACTTTGATGGGAGGTAGGACCGAGCTACACTCTCATTGAACAAGGACGTTTGCAATGTCTGTATTGAGATCAGATACACTTGTGGAGAATCCTGTCCCTTCCACATGCTATGCACAAAACCTCCTACGGCGACTAACATAAGGATGCTGGGTCTTATGTCTACGGGAAGTCAGGATGCGGGAGGGTCCTGCCCTGACCTCAGCTCGCACAAGAAAGCACGCCTACAAGCCAGCTTTCAACTAGCACCGTTCCTCGGGCACTGAGAACGTAACAGTGTTCTAAGCCAGGAGGTACCCAGAAAACCACTCCACTGCAGCTGGAGACACCATCCAGGTCTGTATATTCCACTTGCATCTCACAAGCATCTGACAAACGGCTCTGATGCAGATGTTGGAAACTCTTTCTGCAGGCAGTGTGCAACTGCGAGGGACTGAGGGTGAGCTCAACTCTCCGAAGTAAGTTGCTTTTGGTCAAGGCGTTCTGCAAGCTTCTCTCGTATGTGCCATACGAGAGATGTATGCACCTGGTTCACACAGGAAAAACTATGATCGCTGGATTGAGCTTGGATGCACTAGTCTTGTGGGCCGGGACTTTCCACTTACCTCTCACAACAGTTCAGGCACGCATCGGGGCTAGGCCTGTTAAGAGCACGGTGTACCTGCAGGCAGGATGTGGGAGGGACAGTCCATAAGCTCAACTCTGAGAAGTGTGTATGCTTTGCAGGCAGATGTCTGCTAGACACTTTGATGGGAGGTAGGACCGAGCTACACTCTCATTGAACAAGGACGTTTGCAATGTCTGTATTGAGATCAGATACAGTTGAGGAGAATCCTGTCCCTTCCACATGCTATGCACAAAACCTCACAAGCCTCTGACAAACGGCTGTGGTGTAGATGTTGGAAACTCTTTCTGCAGGCAGTGTGCCACTGCGAGGGACTGAGGGTGAGCTCAACTCTACAAAGTAAGTTGCTTTTGGTCAAGGCGTTCAGCAAGCTTCTCTCGTATGGCACTTAGGATGTAGCACCTGGTTCACACAGGAAAAACTAGGAAATCGCTGGATTGAGCTTGGATGCACTAGTCTGGTGGGCCAGGACGTTCCACTTAGCTCTCACAACACTTCAGGCACGCATCGGGGAGAGGCCTGTTAGGAGCTCCTTGTACTTGCAGGCAGGGTGTGGGAGGGACAGTCCATAAGCTCAACTCTGAGAAGTGTGTATGCTTTGCAGGCAGATGTCTGCTAGACACTTTGATGGGAGCTAGGACCGAGCTACACTCTCAGTGAACAAGGACGTTTGCAGGTTGTTTTGAGATCAGATACAGTTGAGGAGAATGCTGTCCCTTCGACATGCTATGCACAAAACCTCCTACGGCGACTAACATAAGGATGCTGGGTCTTATGTCTACGGGAAGTCAGGATGCGGGAGGGTCCTGCCCTGACCTCAGCTCGCACAAGAAAGCACGCCTACAAGCCAGCTTTCAACTAGCACCGTTCCTCGGGCACTGAGAACGTAACAGTGTTCTAAGCCAGGAGGTACCCAGAATACCACTCCACTGTAGCTGGAGACACCATCCAGGTCTGTATATTCCACTTGCATCTCACAAGCATCTGACAAACGGCTCTGATGCAGATGTTGGAAACTCTTTCTGCAGGCAGTGTGCAACTGCGAGGGACTGAGGGTGAGCTCAACTCTCCGAAGTAAGTTGCTTTTGGTCAAGGCGTTCTGCAAGCTTCTCTCGTATGGCACTTAGGCTGTAGCACCTGGTTCACACAGGAAAAACTATGATCGCTGGATTGAGCTTGGATGCACTAGTCTTGTGGGCCGGGACTTTCCACTTACCTCTCACAACACATCAAGCACGCATCGGGGCTAGGCCTGTTAAGAGCACGGTGTACCTGCAGGCAGGATGTGGGAGGGACAGTCCATAAGCTCAACTCGCGGAAGTGTGTATGCTCTGCAGGCAGATGTCTGTTACACACTTTGATGGAAGCTAGGACCGAGCTACACTCTCATTGAACCACGACGTTTGCAATGTCTGTATTGAGATCAGATACACTGGAGGAGAATCCTGTCACTTCCTCAAGCTTTTCAAACAACCTCTTTGGTACCTAACATAAGGATGCTAGGACTTACGTCTACGGGCAGTCAGGATGCGGGAGGGTCCTGCCCTGACCTCAGCTCTCATAAGGAAGCACGCCTACAAGCCACCTTTTAACTAGCGGCGTTCCTCGGGAACTGAGAACGTAACAGTGTTCTAAGCCAGGAGGTACCCAGAATACCACTCCACTGCAGCTGGAGACACCATCCAGGTCTGCTTATTCCACTTGCGTCTCACAAGCCTCTGACAAACGGCTGTGGTGCAGATGTTGGAAACTCTTTCTGCAGGCAGTGTGCCACTGCGAGGGACTGAGGGTGAGCTCAACTCGCCGAAATAAGTTGCTTTTGGACAAGGTGTTCAGCAAGCTTCTCTCGTATGGCACTTAGGATGTAGCACCTGGTTCACACCGGAAAAACTAGGAAATCGCTGGATTGAGCTTGGATGCACTAGTCTTGTGGGCCGGGACTTTCCACTTACCTCTCACAACACTTCAGGCACGCATCGGGGCTAGGCCTGTTAGGAACGGGGAGTACCTGCAGGCAGGACGTGGGAGGGACAGTCCATAAGCTGAACTCTGAGAAGTGTGTATGCTTTGCAGGCAGATGTCTGCTAGACACTTTGATGGGAGCTAGGACCGAGCTACACTCTCATTGAACAAGGACGTTTGCAATGTCTGTATTGAGATCAGATACCGTTGAGGAGAATCCTGTCCCTTCCACATGCTATGCAGAAAACCTCCTACGGCGACTAACATAAGGATGCTGGGTCCTATGTCTACAGGGAGTCAGGATGTGGGAGGGTCCTGCCTTGACTTCAGCTCGTAGAAAGAAACATGCCTACAAGCCAGCTTGCAACTAGCTGCGTTCCTCGGGCACTGAGAACATAACAGTGTTCTAAGCCAGGAGGTACCAAGAATACCACTCCACTGCACCTGGAGACACCATCCAGGTCTGTATATTCTACTTGCATCACACAAGCCTCTGACATACGGCACTGATGCAGAAGTTGGAAACTCTTTCTGCAGGCAGTGTGCAAGTGCGAGGGACGGAAGTTGAGCTCAACTCTCCGAAGTAAGTTGCTTTTAGACAAGGCGTTCAGCTAGCTTCTCTCGGTTGACACTTAGGATGTAGCACCTGGTTCACACAGGGAATATTAGGAATTCGCTGGATTGAGCTTGGATGCACTATTCTTGTGGGCCGAAACTTTCCACTTATCTCTCCCAACACTTCAGGCACGCATCGGGGCTAGGCCTGTTAGGAGCGCGGTGTACCTGCAGGCAGGATGTGGGAGGGACAGTCCATAAGCTCAAGTCTCAGAAGTCTGTATGGTTTGCAGGCAGATGTCTCCCATACACTTTGATGGGAGCTAGGACGTAGCTACACTCTCAATGAACAAGGACGTTTGCAATGTCTGTATTGAGATCAGATACACTTGTGGAGAATCCTGTCCCTTCCACATGCTATGCACAAAACCTCACAAGCCTCTGACAAACGGCTGTGGTGCAGATGTTGGAAACACTTTCTGCAGGCAGTGTGCCACTGCGAAGGACTGAGGGTGAGCTCAACTCTCCGAAGTAAGTTGCTTTTGGACACGGCGTTCAGGAAGCTTCTCTCGTATGGCACTTAGGATGTAGCACCTGGTTCACACCGGAAAAACTAGGAAATCGCTGGATTGAGCTTGGATGCACTAGTCTTGTGGGTCGGGACTTTCCACTTACCTCTCAAAAGACTTCAGGCACGCATCGGGGCTAGGCCTGTTAAGAGCACGGTGTACCTGCAGGCAGGATGTGGGAGGGACAGTCCATAAGCTCAACTCTGAGAAGTGTGTATGCTTTGCAGGCAGATGTCTGCTCGACACTTTGACGGGAGCTAGGACCGAGCTACCCTCTCATTGAACAAGGACGTTTCCAATGTCTGAATTGAGATCAGATACAGTTGAGGAGAATCCTGTCCCTTCCACATGCGATGCACAAAACCTCCTACGGCGACTAACATAAGGATGCTGGGTCCTATGTCTACAGGCAGTCAGGATGTGGGAGGGTCCTGCCTTGACTTCAGCTCGTAGAAAGAAACATGTCTACAAGCCAGCTTGCAACTAGCTGCGTTCCTCGGGCACTGAGAACATAACAGTGTTCTAAGCCAGGAAGTACCAAGAATACCACTCCACTGCAGCTGGAGACACCATCCAGGTCTGCTTATTCCACTTGCATCTCACAAGCCTCTGACAAACGGCTGTGGTGCACATGTTCGAAAGTCTGCAGGCAGTGTGCAACTGCGAGGGACTGAGGGTTAGCTCAACTCTCCAAAGTAAGTTGCTTTTGCTCAAGGCGTTCAGCAAGCTTCTCTCGTATGGCACTTAGGATGTAGCACCTGGTTCACACAGGAAAAACTAGGAAATCGCTGGATTGAGCTTGGATGCACTAGTCTGGTGGCCAGGACGTTCCACTTAGTACTCACAACACTTCAGGCACGCATCGGGGAGAGGCCTGTTAGGAGCTCCTTGTACTTGCAGGCAGGGTGTGGGAGGACAGTCCATAAGCTCAACTCTGAGAAGTGTGTATGCTTTGCAGGCAGATGTCTGCTAGACACTTTGATGGGAGCTAGGACCGAGCTACACTCTCAGTGAACAAGGACGTTTGCAGTCTGTTTTGAGATCAGATACACTTGAGGAGAATCCTGTCCCTTCCACATGCTATGCACAAAACCTCCTACGGCGACTAACATAAGGATGTGGGTCCTATGTCTACAGGCAGTCAGGATGCGGGAGCGTCCTGCCCTGACCTCACCTCGCACAAGGAAGCACGTCTGCAAGCCGGCTTTCCACTAGCTGCGTTCCTCGGGCATTGAGAACGTAACAGTGTTCTAAGCCAGGAGGTACCCAGAATACCACACCACTGCAGCTGTAGACACCATCCAGGTCTGTATATTCTACTTGCATCTCACAAGCCTCTGACAAACGGCACTGATGCAGAAGTTGGAAACTCTTTCTGCAGGCAGTGTGCAACTGCGAGGGACGGACGGTGAGCTCAGCTCTCCGAAGTAAGTTGCCTTTGGACAAGGCATTCAGCAAACTTCTCTCGTATGGCACTTGGGATGTAGAACCTGGTTCACACCGGAATAACTAGGAAATCGCTGGATTGAGCTTGGATGCACTACTCTTGTGGGCCGGGACTTTCCACTTACATCTCACAACACTTCAGGCACGCATCAGGCTTCGGCCTGTTAGGAGCGGGGTGTACCTGCAGGCAGGATGTGGGAGGGACAGTCCATAAGCTCAACTCTGAGAAGTGTGTATGCTTTGCAGGCAGATGTCTGCTAGACACTTTGATGGGAGCTAGGACCGAGCTACACTCTCATTGAACAAGGACGTTTGCAATGTCTGTATTGAGATCAGATACACTTGTGGAGAATCCTGTCCCTTCCACATGCTATGCACAAAACCTCCTACGGCGACTAACATAAGGATGCTGGGTCCTATGTCTACAGGCAGTCAGGATGCGGGAGGGTCCTGCCCTGACCTCAGCTCGCACAAGAAAGCACGCCTACAAGGCAGCTTTCAACTAGCACCGTTCCTCGGGCACTGAGAACGTAACAGTGTTCTAAGCCAGGAGGTACCCAGAATACCACTCCACTGCAGCTGGAGACACCATCCAGGTCTGTATATTCCACTTGCATCTCACAAGCATCTGACAAACGGCTCTGATGCAGATGTTGGAAACTCTTTCTGCAGGCAGTGTGCAACTGCGAGGGACTGAGGGTGAGCTCAACTCTCCGAAGTAAGTTGCTTTTGGTCAAGGCGTTCTGCAAGCTTCTCTCGTATGGCACTTAGGATGTAGCACCTGGTTCACACAGGAAAAACTATGATCGCTGGATTGAGCTTGGATGCACTAGTCTTGTGGGCCGGGACTTTCCACTTACCTCTCACAACACTTCAGGCACGCATCGGGGCTAGGCCTGTTAGAAGCACGGTGTACCTGCAGGCAGGATGTGGGAGGGACAGTCCATAAGCTCAACTCTCGGAAGTGTGTATGCTTTGCAGGCAGATGTCTCCCATACACTTTGATGGGAGCTAGGACCTAGCTACACTCTCAATGAACAAGGACGTTTGCAATGTCTGTATTGAGATCAGATACACTTGAGGAGAATCCTGTCACTTCCACAGGCTCTTCACACAACCTCTTCTGGCTACTTACATAACAATGCTGGGGCCTCTGCCTATGGGAGGTCAGTATGCTGGAGGGTCCTGCCTTCACCTCAGCTCACACAAGGAAGCATGCCTGCAGGCTAGGTTTCAACTAGCTGCGTTCTTAGGGAACTGAGAACATAGCAGTACTCTCAGCAAGGAGGTATCCAGAATACCACTCCCCGGCAGCTGGAGACACCCTCCAGGTCTGCTTATTCCACTTGCGTCTCACAAGCCTCTGACTAACGGCCGAGGTGCAGATGTTGGAAACTCTTTCTGCAGGCAGTATGCAACTGTGAGGGACTGAGGGTGAGCTCAACTCTCCGAAGTAAGTTGCTTATGGACAAGGCGTTCAGCTAGCTTCTTAGGATGTAGCACCTGGGTCACACAGGGAATACTAGGAAATCGCTGTATTGAGCTTGGATGCACTAGTCTGGTGGGCCGGGACTTTCCACTTACGTCTCACAACACTTCAGGCACGCATCGGGGCTAGGCCTGTTAGGAGCGCGGTGTACCTGCAGGCAGGATGTGGGAGGGACAGTCCATAAGCTGAACTCTCGGAAGTGTGTGTATTTTGCAGGCACATGTCTGCTAGACACTTTGATGGGAGCTAGGACCTAGCTACACTCTCATTGAACAAGGACGTTTGCAATGTCTGTATTGAGATCAGATACCCTTGAGGAGAATCCTGTCACTACCGCATGCTTTTCACACAACCTCTTCCGGCACCTAACATAAGGATGCTGGAACCTTTGTCTACGGGCAGTCAGGATGAGGGAGGTCCTGCCCTGAACTCAGCTCGCAGAAGGAAGAACGCCTATAGTCAGCTTTCAACTAGCTGCGTTCCTCGGTCACTGAGAACGTAACAGTGTTCTAAGCCAGGAGGTACGCAGAATACAACTCCACGGCAGCTGGAGACACCATCCAGGTCTGCTTTTTCCACCTGCGTCTCACAAGCCTCTAACAAACGGCAGTGGTGCAGATGTTGGAAACTCCTTCTGCAGGCAGTATGCAACTGTGAGGGACTGAGGGTGAGCTCAACTCTCCGAAGTAAGTTGCTTTTAGACAAGGCGTTCAGCTAGCTTCTCTCGGATGACACTTAGGATGTAGCACCTGGTTCACACAGGGAATATTAGGAAATCGCTGGATTGAGCTTGGATGCACTAGTCTTGTGGGCCGAAACTTTCCACTTATCTCTCCCAACACTTCAGGCACGCATCGGGGCTAGGCCTGTTAGGAGCGCGGTGTACCTGCAGGCAGGATGTGGGAGGGACAGTCCATAAGCTCAAGTGTCAGAAGTCTGTATGGTTTGCAGTCAGATGTCTCCCATACACTTTGATGGGAGCTAGGAACTAGCTACACTCTCAATGAACAAGGACGTTTGCAATGTCTGTATTGAGATCAGATACACTTGTGGAGAATCCTGTCCCTTCCACATGCTATGCACAAAACCTCCTACGGCGACTAACATAAGGATGCTGGGTCTTATGTCTACGGGAAGTCAGGATGCGGGAGGGTCCTGCCCTGACTTCAGCTCGCACAAGAAAGCACGCCTACAAGCCAGCTTTCAACTAGCACCGTTCCTCGGGCACTGAGAACGTAACAGTGTTCTAAGCCAGGAGGTACCCAGAATACCACTCCACTGCAGCTGGAGACACCATCCAGGTCTGTATATTCCACTTGCATCTCACAAGCATCTGACAAACGGCTCTGATGCAGATGTTGGAAACTCTTTCTGCAGGCAGTGTGCAACTGCGAGGGACTGAGGGTGAGCTCAACTCTCCGAAGTAAGTTGCTTTTGGTCAAGGCGTTCTGCAAGCTTCTCTCGTATGGCACTTAGGATGTAGCACCTGGTTCACACCGGAAAAACTATGATCGCTGGATTGAGCTTGGATGCACTAGTCTTGTGGGCCGGGACTTTCCACTTACCTCTCACAACACATCAAGCACGCATCGGGGCTAGGCCTGTTAAGAGCACGGTGTACCTGCAGGCAGGATGTGGGAGGGACAGTCCATAAGCTCAACTCTGAGAAGTGTGTATGCTTTGCAGGCAGATGTCTGCTAGACACTTTGATGGGAGGTAGGACCGAGCTACACTCTCATTGAACAAGGACGTTTGCAATGTCTGTATTGAGATCAGATACAGTTGAGGAGAATCCTGTCCCTTCCATATGCTATGCACAAAACCTCACAAGCCTCTGACAAACGGCTGTGGTGTAGATGTTGGAAACTCTTTCTGCAGGCAGTGTGCCACTGCGAGGGACTGAGGGTGAGCTCAACTCTACAAAGTAAGTTGCTTTTGGTCAAGGCGTTCAGCAAGCTTCTCTCATATGGCACTTAGGATGTAGCACCTGGTTCACACAGGAAAAACTAGGAAATCGCTGGATTGAGCTTGGATGCACTAGTGTGGTGGGCCAGGACGTTCCACTTAGCTCTCACAACACTTCAGGCACGCATCGGGGCTAGGCCTGTTAGGAGCGCGGTGTACCTGCAGGCAGGATGTGGGAGGGACAGTCCATAAGCTCAAGTCTCAGAAGTCTGTATGGTTTGCAGGCAGATGTCTCCCATACACTTTGATGGGAGCTAGGACCTAGCTACACTCTCAATGAACAAGGACGTTTGCAATGTCTGCATTGAGATCAGATACACTTGAGGAGAATCCTGTCACTTCCACATGCTATTCACACAACCTCTTCCGGCGCCTAACATAAGGATGTTGGGACCTATGTCTACGGGGAGTCAGGATGCGGGAGGTCCTGCCCGGAACTCAGCACGCAGAAGGAAGCACGCCTACAAGAGAGCTTTCAACTAGGTGCGTTCCTCGAGCACTGAAAATGAAACAGTGTTCTAAACCAGGAGGTACGCAGAATACAACTCCTCTGCACCTGGAGACACCATCCAGGTCTGCTTATTCCACTTGGGTCTCACAAGCCTCTGACAAACGGCTCTGGTGCAGATGTTGGAAACTCTTTCTGCAGGCAGTGTGCAACTGTGAGGGACTGAGGGTGAGCTCAACTCTCCGAAGTAAGTTGCTTTTGGAAAAGGCGTTCAGCTAGCTTCTCTCGCATGGCACGTAGGATGAAGCACGTGGTTCACAAAGGGAATACTAGGAAATCGCTGGATTGAGCTTGGATGCACTAGTCTTGTGGGCCGGGACTTTCCACTTACCTCTCACAACACTTCAGGCACGCATCGGGGCTAGGCCTGTTAGGAGCGCGGTGTACCTGCAGGCAGGATGTGGGAGGGACAGTCCATAAGCTGAACTCTCGGAAGTGTGTGTATTTTGCAGGCACATGTCTGCTAGACACTTTGATGGGAGCTAGGACCTAGCTACACTCTCATTGAACAAGGACGTTTGCAATGTCTGTATTGAGATCAGATACCCTTGAGGAGAATCCTGTCACTTCCACATGCTATTCACACAACCTCTTCCGGCACCTAACATAAGGATGCTGGAACCTTTGTCTACGGGCAGTCAGGATGAGGGAGGTCCTGCCCTGAACTCAGCTCGCAGAAGGAAGAACGCCTATAGTCAGCTTTCAACTAGCTGCGTTCCTCGGTCACTGAGAACGTAACAGTGTTCTAAGCCAGGAGGTACGCAGAATACAACTCCACGGCAGCTGGAGACACCATCCAGGTCTGCTTTTTCCACCTGCGTCTCACAAGCCTCTAACAAACGGCAGTGGTGCAGATGTTGGAAACTCCTTCTGCAGGCAGTATGCAACTGTGAGGGACTGAGGGTGAGCTCAACTCTCCGAAGTAAGTTGCTTTTAGACAAGGCGTTCAGCTAGCTTCTCTCGGATGACACTTAGGATGTAGCACCTGGTTCACACAGGGAATATTAGGAAATCGCTGGATTGAGCTTGGATGCACTAGTCTTGTGGGCCGAAACTTTCCACTTATCTCTCCCAACACTTCAGGCACGCATCGGGGCTAGGCCTGTTAGGAGCGCGGTGTACCTGCAGGCAGGATGTGGGAGGGACAGTCCATAAGCTCAAGTCTCAGAAGTCTGTATGGTTTGCAGTCAGATGTCTCCCATACACTTTGATGGGAGCTAGGAACTAGCTACACTCTCAATGAACAAGGACGTTTGCAATGTCTGTATTGAGATCAGATACACTTGTGGAGAATCCTGTCCCTTCCACATGCTATGCACAAACCTCCTACGGCGACTAACATAAGGATGCTGGGTCTTATGTCTACGGGAAGTCAGGATGCGGGAGGGTCCTGCCCTGACTTCAGCTCGCACAAGAAAGCACGCCTACAAGCCAGCTTTCAACTAGCACCGTTCCTCGGGCACTGAGAACGTAACAGTGTTCTAAGCCAGGAGGTACCCAGAATACCACTCCACTGCAGCTGGAGACACCATCCAGGTCTGTATATTCCACTTGCATCTCACAAGCATCTGACAAACGGCTCTGATGCAGATGTTGGAAACTCTTTCTGCAGGCAGTGTGCAACTGCGAGGGACTGAGGGTGAGCTCAACTCTCCGAAGTAAGTTGCTTTTGGTCAAGGCGTTCTGCAAGCTTCTCTCGTATGGCACTTAGGATGTAGCACCTGGTTCACACCGGAAAAACTATGATCGCTGGATTGAGCTTGGATGCACTAGTCTTGTGGGCCGGGACTTTCCACTTACCTCTCACAACACATCAAGCACGCATCGGGGCTAGGCCTGTTAAGAGCACGGTGTACCTGCAGGCAGGATGTGGGAGGGACAGTCCATAAGCTCAACTCTGAGAAGTGTGTATGCTTTGCAGGCAGATGTCTGCTAGACACTTTGATGGGAGGTAGGACCGAGCTACACTCTCATTGAACAAGGACGTTTGCAATGTCTGTATTGAGATCAGATACAGTTGAGGAGAATCCTGTCCCTTCCACATGCTATGCACAAAACCTCACAAGCCTCTGACAAACGGCTGTGGTGTAGATGTTGGAAACTCTTTCTGCAGGCAGTGTGCCACTGCGAGGGACTGAGGGTGAGCTCAACTCTACAAAGTAAGTTGCTTTTGGTCAAGGCGTTCAGCAAGCTTCTCTCATATGGCACTTAGGATGTAGCACCTGGTTCACACAGGAAAAACTAGGAAATCGCTGGATTGAGCTTGGATGCACTAGTGTGGTGGGCCAGGACGTTCCACTTAGCTCTCACAACACTTCAGGCACGCATCGGGGCTAGGCCTGTTAGGAGCGCGGTGTACCTGCAGGCAGGATGTGGGAGGGACAGTCCATAAGCTCAAGTCTCAGAAGTCTGTATGGTTTGCAGGCAGATGTCTCCCATACACTTTGATGGGAGCTAGGACCTAGCTACACTCTCAATGAACAAGGACGTTTGCAATGTCTGCATTGAGATCAGATACACTTGAGGAGAATCCTGTCACTTCCACATGCTATTCACACAACCTCTTCCGGCGCCTAACATAAGGATGTTGGGACCTATGTCTACGGGGAGTCAGGATGCGGGAGGTCCTGCCCGGAACTCAGCACGCAGAAGGAAGCACGCCTACAAGAGAGCTTTCAACTAGGTGCGTTCCTCGAGCACTGAAAATGAAACAGTGTTCTAAACCAGGAGGTACGCAGAATACAACTCCTCTGCACCTGGAGACACCATCCAGGTCTGCTTATTCCACTTGGGTCTCACAAGCCTCTGACAAACGGCTCTGGTGCAGATGTTGGAAACTCTTTCTGCAGGCAGTGTGCAACTGTGAGGGACTGAGGGTGAGCTCAACTCTCCGAAGTAAGTTGCTTTTGGAAAAGGCGTTCAGCTAGCTTCTCTCGCATGGCACGTAGGATGAAGCACGTGGTTCACAAAGGGAATACTAGGAAATCGCTGGATTGAGCTTGGATGCACTAGTCTTGTGGGCCGGGACTTTCCACTTACCTCTCACAACACTTCAGGCACGCATCGGGGCTAGGCCTGTTAGGAGCGCGGTGTACCTGCAGGCAGGATGTGGGAGGGACAGTCCATAAGCTGAACTCTCGGAAGTGTGTGTATTTTGCAGGCACATGTCTGCTAGACACTTTGATGGGAGCTAGGACCTAGCTACACTCTCATTGAACAAGGACGTTTGCAATGTCTGTATTGAGATCAGATACCCTTGAGGAGAATCCTGTCACTACCGCATGCTTTTCACACAACCTCTTCCGGCACCTAACATAAGGATGCTGGAACCTTTGTCTACGGGCAGTCAGGATGAGGGAGGTCCTGCCCTGAACTCAGCTCGCAGAAGGAAGAACGCCTATAGTCAGCTTTCAACTAGCTGCGTTCCTCGGTCACTGAGAACGTAACAGTGTTCTAAGCCAGGAGGTACGCAGAATACAACTCCACGGCAGCTGGAGACACCATCCAGGTCTGCTTTTTCCACCTGCGTCTCACAAGCCTCTAACAAACGGCAGTGGTGCAGATGTTGGAAACTCCTTCTGCAGGCAGTATGCAACTGTGAGGGACTGAGGGTGAGCTCAACTCTCCGAAGTAAGTTGCTTTTAGACAAGGCGTTCAGCTAGCTTCTCTCGGATGACACTTAGGATGTAGCACCTGGTTCACACAGGGAATATTAGGAAATCGCTGGATTGAGCTTGGATGCACTAGTCTTGTGGGCCGAAACTTTCCACTTATCTCTCCCAACACTTCAGGCACGCATCGGGGCTAGGCCTGTTAGGAGCGCGGTGTACCTGCAGGCAGGATGTGGGAGGGACAGTCCATAAGCTCAAGTGTCAGAAGTCTGTATGGTTTGCAGTCAGATGTCTCCCATACACTTTGATGGGAGCTAGGAACTAGCTACACTCTCAATGAACAAGGACGTTTGCAATGTCTGTATTGAGATCAGATACACTTGTGGAGAATCCTGTCCCTTCCACATGCTATGCACAAAACCTCCTACGGCGACTAACATAAGGATGCTGGGTCTTATGTCTACGGGAAGTCAGGATGCGGGAGGGTCCTGCCCTGACTTCAGCTCGCACAAGAAAGCACGCCTACAAGCCAGCTTTCAACTAGCACCGTTCCTCGGGCACTGAGAACGTAACAGTGTTCTAAGCCAGGAGGTACCCAGAATACCACTCCACTGCAGCTGGAGACACCATCCAGGTCTGTATATTCCACTTGCATCTCACAAGCATCTGACAAACGGCTCTGATGCAGATGTTGGAAACTCTTTCTGCAGGCAGTGTGCAACTGCGAGGGACTGAGGGTGAGCTCAACTCTCCGAAGTAAGTTGCTTTTGGTCAAGGCGTTCTGCAAGCTTCTCTCGTATGGCACTTAGGATGTAGCACCTGGTTCACACAGGAAAAACTATGATCGCTGGATTGAGCTTGGATGCACTAGTCTTGTGGGCCGGGACTTTCCACTTACCTCTCACAACACATCAAGCACGCATCGGGGCTAGGCCTGTTAAGAGCACGGTGTACCTGCAGGCAGGATGTGGGAGGGACAGTCCATAAGCTCAACTCGCGGAAGTGTGTATGCTCTGCAGGCAGATGTCTGTGACACACTTTGATGGAAGCTAGGACCGAGCTACACTCTCATTGAACCACGACGTTTGCAATGTCTGTATTGAGATCAGATACACTGGAGGAGAATCCTGTCACTTCCTCAAGCTTTTCAAACAACCTCTTTGGTACGGGCAGTCAGGATGCGGGAGGGTCCTGCCCTGACCTCAGCTCTCATAAGGAAGCACGCCTACAAGCCACCTTTTAACTAGCTGCGTTCCTCAGGAACTGAGAACGTAACAGTGTTCTAAGCCAGGAGGTACCCAGAAAACCACTCCACTGCAGCTGGAGACACCATCCAGGTCTGTATATTCCACTTGCATCTCACAAGCATCTGACAAACGGCTCTGATGCAGATGTTGGAAACTCTTTCTGCAGGCAGTGTGCAACTGCGAGGGACTGAGGGTGAGCTCAACTCTCCGAAGTAAGTTGCTTTTGGTCAAGGCGTTCTGCAAGCTTCTCTCGTATGGCACTTAGGATGTAGCACCTGGTTCACACAGGAAAAACTATGATCGCTGGATTGAGCTTGGATGCACTAGTCTTGTGGGCCGGGACTTTCCACTTACCTCTCACAACAGTTCAGGCACGCATCGGGGCTAGGCCTGTTAGGAGCGCGGTGTACCTGCAGGCAGGATGTGGGAGGGACAGTCCATAAGCTCAACTCTGAGAAGTGTGTATGCTTTGCAGGCAGATGTCTGCTAGACACTTTGATGGGAGGTAGGACCGAGCTACACTCTCATTGAACAAGGACGTTTGCAATGTCTGTATTGAGATCAGATACAGTTGAGGAGAATCCTGTCCCTTCCACATGCTATGCACAAAACCTCACAAGCCTCTGACAAACGGCTGTGGTGTAGATGTTGGAAACATTTTCTGCAGGCAGTGTGCCACTGCGAGGGACTGAGGGTGAGCTCAACTCTACAAAGTAAGTTGCTTTTGGTCAAGGCGTTCAGCAAGCTTCTCTCATAAGGCACTTAGGATGTAGCACCTGGTTCACACAGGAAAAACTAGGAAATCGCTGGATTGAGCTTGGATGCACTAGTGTGGTGGGCCAGGACGTTCCACTTAGCTCTCACAACACTTCAGGCACGCATCGGGGCTAGGCCTGTTAGGAGCGCGGTGTACCTGCAGGCAGGATGTGGGAGGGACAGTCCATAAGCTCAAGTCTCAGAAGTCTGTAAGGTTTGCAGGCAGATGTCTCCCATACACTTTGATGGGAGCTAGGACCTAGCTACACTCTCAATGAACAAGGACGTTTGCAATGTCTGTATTGAGATCAGATACACTTGAGGAGAATCCTGTCACTTCCACATGCTATTCACACAACCTCTTCCGGCGCCTAACATAAGGATGTTGGGACCTATGTCTACGGGGAGTCAGGATGCGGGAGGTCCTGCCCGGAACTCAGCACGCAGAAGGAAGCACGCCTACAAGAGAGCTTTCAACTAGGTGCGTTCCTCGAGCACTGAAAATGAAACAGTGTTCTAAACCAGGAGGTACGCAGAATACAACTCCTCTGCACCTGGAGACACCATCCAGGTCTGCTTATTCCACTTGGGTCTCACAAGCCTCTGACAAACGGCTCTGGGGCAGATGTTGGAAACTCTTTCTGCAGGCAGTGTACAACTGTGAGGGACTGAGGGTGAGCTCAACTCTCCGAAGTAAGTTGCTTTTGGAAAAGGCGTTCAGCTAGCTTCTCTCGCATGGCACGTAGGATGAAGCACGTGGTTCACAAAGGGAATACTAGGAAATCGCTGGATTGAGCTTGGATGCACTAGTCTTGTGGGCCGGGACTTTCCACTTACCTCTCACAACACTTCAGGCACGCATCGGGGCTAGGCCTGTTAGAAGCACGGTGTACCTGCAGGCAGGATGTGGGAGGGACAGTCCATAAGCTCAACTCTCGGAAGTGTGTATGCTTTGCAGGCAGATGTCTCCCATACACTTTGATGGGAGCTAGGACCTAGCTACACTCTCAATGAACAAGGACGTTTGCAATGTCTGTATTGAGATCAGATACACTTGAGGAGAATCCTGTCACTTCCACAGGCTCTTCACACAACCTCTTCTGGCTACTTACGTAACAATGCTGGGGCCTCTGCCTATGGGAGGTCAGTATGCTGGAGGGTCCTGCCTTCACCTCAGCTCACACAAGGAAGCATGCCTGCAGGCTAGGTTTCAACTAGCTGCGTTCTTAGGGAACTGAGAACATAGCAGTACTCTCAGCAAGGAGGTATCCAGAATACCACTCCCCGGCAGCTGGAGACACCCTCCAGGTCTGCTTATTCCACTTGCGTCTCACAAGCCTCTGACTAACGGCCGAGGTGCAGATGTTGGAAACTCTTTCTGCAGGCAGTATGCAACTGTGAGGGACTGAGGGTGAGCTCAACTCTCCGAAGTAAGTTGCTTATGGACAAGGCGTTCAGCTAGCTTCTTAGGATGTAGCACCTGGGTCACACAGGGAATACTAGGAAATCGCTGTATTGAGCTTGGATGCACTAGTCTGGTGGGCCGGGACTTTCCACTTACGTCTCACAACACTTCAGGCACGCATCGGGGCTAGGCCTGTTAGGAGCGCGGTGTACCTGCAGGCAGGATGTGGGAGGGACAGTCCATAAGCTGAACTCTCGGAAGTGTGTGTATTTTGCAGGCACATGTCTGCTAGACACTTTGATGGGAGCTAGGACCTAGCTACACTCTCATTGAACAAGGACGTTTGCAATGTCTGTATTGAGATCAGATACCCTTGAGGAGAATCCTGTCACTACCGCATGCTTTTCACACAACCTCTTCCGGCACCTAACATAAGGATGCTGGAACCTTTGTCTACGGGCAGTCAGGATGAGGGAGGTCCTGCCCTGAACTCAGCTCGCAGAAGGAAGAACGCCTATAGTCAGCTTTCAACTAGCTGCGTTCCTCGGTCACTGAGAACGTAACAGTGTTCTAAGCCAGGAGGTACGCAGAATACAACTCCACGGCAGCTGGAGACACCATCCAGGTCTGCTTTTTCCACCTGCGTCTCACAAGCCTCTAACAAACGGCAGTGGTGCAGATGTTGGAAACTCCTTCTGCAGGCAGTATGCAACTGTGAGGGACTGAGGGTGAGCTCAACTCTCCGAAGTAAGTTGCTTTTAGACAAGGCGTTCAGCTAGCTTCTCTCGGATGACACTTAGGATGTAGCACCTGGTTCACACAGGGAATATTAGGAAATCGCTGGATTGAGCTTGGATGCACTAGTCTTGTGGGCCGAAACTTTCCACTTATCTCTCCCAACACTTCAGGCACGCATCGGGGCTAGGCCTGTTAGGAGCGCGGTGTACCTGCAGGCAGGATGTGGGAGGGACAGTCCATAAGCTCAAGTGTCAGAAGTCTGTATGGTTTGCAGTCAGATGTCTCCCATACACTTTGATGGGAGCTAGGAACTAGCTACACTCTCAATGAACAAGGACGTTTGCAATGTCTGTATTGAGATCAGATACACTTGTGGAGAATCCTGTCCCTTCCACATGCTATGCACAAAACCTCCTACGGCGACTAACATAAGGATGCTGGGTCTTATGTCTACGGGAAGTCAGGATGCGGGAGGGTCCTGCCCTGACTTCAGCTCGCACAAGAAAGCACGCCTACAAGCCAGCTTTCAACTAGCACCGTTCCTCGGGCACTGAGAACGTAACAGTGTTCTAAGCCAGGAGGTACCCAGAATACCACTCCACTGCAGCTGGAGACACCATCCAGGTCTGTATATTCCACTTGCATCTCACAAGCATCTGACAAACGGCTCTGATGCAGATGTTGGAAACTCTTTCTGCAGGCAGTGTGCAACTGCGAGGGACTGAGGGTGAGCTCAACTCTCCGAAGTAAGTTGCTTTTGGTCAAGGCGTTCTGCAAGCTTCTCTCGTATGGCACTTAGGATGTAGCACCTGGTTCACACAGGAAAAACTATGATCGCTGGATTGAGCTTGGATGCACTAGTCTTGTGGGCCGGGACTTTCCACTTACCTCTCACAACACATCAAGCACGCATCGGGGCTAGGCCTGTTAAGAGCACGGTGTACCTGCAGGCAGGATGTGGGAGGGACAGTCCATAAGCTCAACTCGCGGAAGTGTGTATGCTCTGCAGGCAGATGTCTGTGACACACTTTGATGGAAGCTAGGACCGAGCTACACTCTCATTGAACCACGACGTTTGCAATGTCTGTATTGAGATCAGATACACTGGAGGAGAATCCTGTCACTTCCTCAAGCTTTTCAAACAACCTCTTTGGTACGGGCAGTCAGGATGCGGGAGGGTCCTGCCCTGACCTCAGCTCTCATAAGGAAGCACGCCTACAAGCCACCTTTTAACTAGCTGCGTTCCTCAGGAACTGAGAACGTAACAGTGTTCTAAGCCAGGAGGTACCCAGAATACCACTCCACTGCAGCTGGAGACACCATCCAGGTCTGCTTATTCCACTTGCGTCTCACAAGCCTCTGACAAACGGCTGTGGTGCAGATGTTGGAAACTCTTTCTGCAGGCAGTGTGCCACTGCGAGGGACTGAGGGTGAGCTCAACTCGCCGAAGTAAGTTGCTTTTGGACAAGGTGTTCAGCAAGCTTCTCTCGTATGGCACTTAGGATGTAGCACCTGGTTCACACCGGAAAAACTAGGAAATCGCTGGATTGAGCTTGGATGCACTACTCTTGTGGGCCGGGACTTTCCACTTACCTCTCAAAAGACTTCAGGCACGCATCAGGCCTCGGCCTGTTAGGAGCGGGGTGTACCTGCAGGCAGGATGTGGGAGGGACAGTCCATAAGCTAAACTCTGAAAAGTGTGTATGCTTTGCAGGCAGATGTCTGCTAGACACTTTGATGGGAGGTAGGACCGAGCTACACTCTCATTGAACAAGGACGTTTGCAATGTCTGTATTGAGATCAGATACACTTGTGGAGAATCCTGTCCCTTCCACAAGCTATGCACAAAACCTCCTACGGCGACTAACATAAGGATGCTGGGTCTTATGTCTACGGGAAGTCAGGATGCGGGAGGGTCCTGCCCTGACCTCAGCTCGCACAAGAAAGCACGCCTACAAGCCAGCTTTCAACTAGCACCGTTCCTCGGGCACTGAGAACGTAACAGTGTTCTAAGCCAGGAGGTACCCAGAAAACCACTCCACTGCAGCTGGAGACACCATCCAGGTCTGTATATTCCACTTGCATCTCACAAGCATCTGACAAACGGCTCTGATGCAGATGTTGGAAACTCTTTCTGCAGGCAGTGTGCAACTGCGAGGGACTGAGGGTGAACTCAACTCTCCGAAGTAAGTTGCTTTTGGTCAAGGCGTTCTGCAAGCTTCTCTCGTATGGCACTTAGGATGTAGCACCTGGTTCACACAGGAAAAACTATGATCGCTGGATTGAGCTTGGATGCACTAGTCTGGTGGGCCAGGACGTTCCACTTAGCTCTCACAACACTTCAGGCACGCATCGGGGAGAGGCCTGTTAGGAGCTCCTTGTACTTGCAGGCAGGGTGTGGGAGGGACTGTCCATAAGCTCAACTCTGAGAAGTGTGTATGCTTTGCAGGCAGATGTCTGCTAGACACTTTGATGGGAGCTAGGACCGAGCTACACTCTCAGTGAACAAGGACGTTTGCAGGCTGTTTTGAGATCAGATACAGTTGAGGAGAATCCTGTCCCTTCCACATGCTATGCACAAAACCTCCTACGGCGACTAACATAAGGATGCTGGGTCCTATGTCTACAGGCAGTCAGGATGCGGGAGGGTCCTCCCCTGACTTCAGCTCGTAGAAGGAAGCATGCCTACAAGCCAGCTTTCAACTAGCTGCGTTCCTCGGGCATTGAGAACGTAAAAGTGTTATAAGCCAGGAGGTACCCAGAATACCACACCACTGCAGCTGGAGACACCATCCCGGTCTGTATATTCTACTTGCATCTCACAAGCCTCTGACAAACGGCACTGATGCAGAAGTTGGAAACTCTTTCTGCAGGCAGTGTGCAACTGCGAGGGACTGAGGGTGAGCTCAGCTCTCCGAAGTAAGTTGCCTTTGGACAAGGCATTCAGCAAACTTCTCTCGTATGGCACTTGGGATGTAGCACCTGGTTCACAGCGGAAAAAATAGGAAATCGCTGGATGAGCTTGGATGCACTAGTCTTGTGGGCCGGGACTTTCCACTTACCTCTCACAACACTTCAGGCACGCATCGGGGCTAGGCCTGTTAAGAGCACGGTGTACCTGCAGGCAGGATGTGGGAGGGACAGTCCATAAGCTCAACTCTGAGAAGTGTGTATGCTTTGCAGGCAGATGTCTGCTAGACACTTTGATGGGAGGTAGGACCGAGCTACACTCTCATTGAACAAGGACGTTTGCAATGTCTGTATTGAGATCAGATACAGTTGAGGAGAATCCTGTCCCTTCCACATGCTATGCACAAAACCTCACAAGCCTCTGACAAACGGCTGTGGTGCAGATGTTGGAAACTCTTTCTGCAGGCAGTGTGCCACTGCGAGGGACTGAGGGTGAGCTCAACTCTACAAAGTAAGTTGCTTTTGGTCAAGGCGTTCAGCAAGCTTCTCTCGTATGGCACTTAGGATGTAGCACCTGGTTCACACCGGAAAAACTAGGAAATCGCTGGATTGAGCTTGGATGCACTAGTCTTGTGGGTCGGGACTTTCCACTTATCTCTCCCAACACTTCAGGCACGCATCGGGGCTAGGCCTGTTAGGAGCGCGGTGTACCTGCAGGCAGGATGTGGGAGGGACAGTCCATAAGCTCAACTCTCGGAAGTGTGTATGCTTTGCAGGCAGATGTCTCCCATACACTTTGATGGGAGCTAGGACCTAGCTACACTCTCAATGAACAAGGACGTTTGCAATGTCTGTATTGACATCAGATACACTTGAGGAGAATCCTGTCACTTCCACAGGCTCTTCACACAACCTCTTCTGGCTACTTACATAACAATGCCTGGGCCTCTGCCTATGGGAGGTCAGTATGCTGGAGGGTCCTGCCTTCACCTCAGCTCACACAAGGAAGCATGCCTGCAGGCTAGGTTTCAACTAGCTGCGTTCTTAGGGAACTGAGAACATAGCAGTACTCTCAGCAAGGAGGTATCCAGAATACCACTCCCCGGCAGCTGGAGACACCCTCCAGGTCTGCTTATTCCACTTGCGTCTCACAAGCCTCTGACTAACGGCCGAGGTGCAGATGTTGGAAACTCTTTCTGCAGGCAGTATGCAACTGTGAGGGACTGAGGGTGAGCTCAACTCTCCGAAGTAAGTTGCTTATGGACAAGGCGTTCAGCTAGCTTCTTAGGATGTAGCACCTGGGTCACACAGGGAATACTAGGAAATCGCTGTATTGAGCTTGGATGCACTAGTCTGGTGGGCCGGGACTTTCCACTTACGTCTCACAACACTTCAGGCACGCATCGGGGCTAGGCCTGTTAGGAGCGCGGTGTACCTGCAGGCAGGATGTGGGAGGGACAGTCCATAAGCTGAACTCTCGGAAGTGTGTGTATTTTGCAGGCACATGTCTGCTAGACACTTTGATGGGAGCTAGGACCTAGCTACACTCTCATTGAACAAGGACGTTTGCAATGTCTGTATTGAGATCAGATACCCTTGAGGAGAATCCTGTCACTACCGCATGCTTTTCACACAACCTCTTCCGGCACCTAACATAAGGATGCTGGAACCTTTGTCTACGGGCAGTCAGGATGAGGGAGGTCCTGCCCTGAACTCAGCTCGCAGAAGGAAGAACGCCTATAGTCAGCTTTCAACTAGCTGCGTTCCTCGGTCACTGAGAACGTAACAGTGTTCTAAGCCAGGAGGTACGCAGAATACAACTCCACGGCAGCTGGAGACACCATCCAGGTCTGCTTTTTCCACCTGCGTCTCACAAGCCTCTAACAAACGGCAGTGGTGCAGATGTTGGAAACTCCTTCTGCAGGCAGTATGCAACTGTGAGGGACTGAGGGTGAGCTCAACTCTCCGAAGTAAGTTGCTTTTAGACAAGGCGTTCAGCTAGCTTCTCTCGGATGACACTTAGGATGTAGCACCTGGTTCACACAGGGAATATTAGGAAATCGCTGGATTGAGCTTGGATGCACTAGTCTTGTGGGCCGAAACTTTCCACTTATCTCTCCCAACACTTCAGGCACGCATCGGGGCTAGGCCTGTTAGGAGCGCGGTGTACCTGCAGGCAGGATGTGGGAGGGACAGTCCATAAGCTCAAGTGTCAGAAGTCTGTATGGTTTGCAGTCAGATGTCTCCCATACACTTTGATGGGAGCTAGGAACTAGCTACACTCTCAATGAACAAGGACGTTTGCAATGTCTGTATTGAGATCAGATACACTTGTGGAGAATCCTGTCCCTTCCACATGCTATGCACAAAACCTCCTACGGCGACTAACATAAGGATGCTGGGTCTTATGTCTACGGGAAGTCAGGATGCGGGAGGGTCCTGCCCTGACTTCAGCTCGCACAAGAAAGCACGCCTACAAGCCAGCTTTCAACTAGCACCGTTCCTCGGGCACTGAGAACGTAACAGTGTTCTAAGCCAGGAGGTACCCAGAATACCACTCCACTGCAGCTGGAGACACCATCCAGGTCTGTATATTCCACTTGCATCTCACAAGCATCTGACAAACGGCTCTGATGCAGATGTTGGAAACTCTTTCTGCAGGCAGTGTGCAACTGCGAGGGACTGAGGGTGAGCTCAACTCTCCGAAGTAAGTTGCTTTTGGTCAAGGCATTCTGCAAGCTTCTCTCGTATGGCACTTAGGATGTAGCACCTGGTTCACACAGGAAAAACTATGATCGCTGGATTGAGCTTGGATGCACTAGTCTTGTGGGCCGGGACTTTCCACTTACCTCTCACAACACATCAAGCACGCATCGGGGCTAGGCCTGTTAAGAGCACGGTGTACCTGCAGGCAGGATGTGGGAGGGACAGTCCATAAGCTCAACTCTGAGAAGTGTGTATGCTTTGCAGGCAGATGTCTGCTAGACACTTTGATGGGAGGTAGGACCGAGCTACACTCTCATTGAACAAGGACGTTTGCAATGTCTGTATTGAGATCAGATACAGTTGAGGAGAATCCTGTCCCTTCCACATGCTATGCACAAAACCTCACAAGCCTCTGACAAACGGCTGTGGTGTAGATGTTGGAAACTCTTTCTGCAGGCAGTGTGCCACTGCGAGGGACTGAGGGTGAGCTCAACTCTACAAAGTAAGTTGCTTTTGGTCAAGGCGTTCAGCAAGCTTCTCTCATATGGCACTTAGGATGTAGCACCTGGTTCACACAGGAAAAACTAGGAAATCGCTGGATTGAGCTTGGATGCACTAGTGTGGTGGGCCAGGACGTTCCACTTAGCTCTCACAACACTTCAGGCACGCATCGGGGCTAGGCCTGTTAGGAGCGCGGTGTACCTGCAGGCAGGATGTGGGAGGGACAGTCCATAAGCTCAAGTCTCAGAAGTCTGTATGGTTTGCAGGCAGATGTCTCCCATACACTTTGATGGGAGCTAGGACCTAGCTACACTCTCAATGAACAAGGACGTTTGCAATGTCTGCATTGAGATCAGATACACTTGAGGAGAATCCTGTCACTTCCACATGCTATTCACACAACCTCTTCCGGCGCCTAACATAAGGATGTTGGGACCTATGTCTACGGGGAGTCAGGATGCGGGAGGTCCTGCCCGGAACTCAGCACGCAGAAGGAAGCACGCCTACAAGAGAGCTTTCAACTAGGTGCGTTCCTCGAGCACTGAAAATGAAACAGTGTTCTAAACCAGGAGGTACGCAGAATACAACTCCTCTGCACCTGGAGACACCATCCAGGTCTGCTTATTCCACTTGGGTCTCACAAGCCTCTGACAAACGGCTCTGGTGCAGATGTTGGAAACTCTTTCTGCAGGCAGTGTGCAACTGTGAGGGACTGAGGGTGAGCTCAACTCTCCGAAGTAAGTTGCTTTTGGAAAAGGCGTTCAGCTAGCTTCTCTCGCATGGCACGTAGGATGAAGCACGTGGTTCACAAAGGGAATACTAGGAAATCGCTGGATTGAGCTTGGATGCACTAGTCTTGTGGGCCGGGACTTTCCACTTACCTCTCACAACACTTCAGGCACGCATCGGGGCTAGGCCTGTTAGGAGCGCGGTGTACCTGCAGGCAGGATGTGGGAGGGACAGTCCATAAGCTGAACTCTCGGAAGTGTGTGTATTTTGCAGGCACATGTCTGCTAGACACTTTGATGGGAGCTAGGACCTAGCTACACTCTCATTGAACAAGGACGTTTGCAATGTCTGTATTGAGATCAGATACCCTTGAGGAGAATCCTGTCACTACCGCATGCTTTTCACACAACCTCTTCCGGCACCTAACATAAGGATGCTGGAACCTTTGTCTACGGGCAGTCAGGATGAGGGAGGTCCTGCCCTGAACTCAGCTCGCAGAAGGAAGAACGCCTATAGTCAGCTTTCAACTAGCTGCGTTCCTCGGTCACTGAGAACGTAACAGTGTTCTAAGCCAGGAGGTACGCAGAATACAACTCCACGGCAGCTGGAGACACCATCCAGGTCTGCTTTTTCCACCTGCGTCTCACAAGCCTCTAACAAACGGCAGTGGTGCAGATGTTGGAAACTCCTTCTGCAGGCAGTATGCAACTGTGAGGGACTGAGGGTGAGCTCAACTCTCCGAAGTAAGTTGCTTTTAGACAAGGCGTTCAGCTAGCTTCTCTCGGATGACACTTAGGATGTAGCACCTGGTTCACACAGGGAATATTAGGAAATCGCTGGATTGAGCTTGGATGCACTAGTCTTGTGGGCCGAAACTTTCCACTTATCTCTCCCAACACTTCAGGCACGCATCGGGGCTAGGCCTGTTAGGAGCGCGGTGTACCTGCAGGCAGGATGTGGGAGGGACAGTCCATAAGCTCAAGTGTCAGAAGTCTGTATGGTTTGCAGTCAGATGTCTCCCATACACTTTGATGGGAGCTAGGAACTAGCTACACTCTCAATGAACAAGGACGTTTGCAATGTCTGTATTGAGATCAGATACACTTGTGGAGAATCCTGTCCCTTCCACATGCTATGCACAAAACCTCCTACGGCGACTAACATAAGGATGCTGGGTCTTATGTCTACGGGAAGTCAGGATGCGGGAGGGTCCTGCCCTGACTTCAGCTCGCACAAGAAAGCACGCCTACAAGCCAGCTTTCAACTAGCACCGTTCCTCGGGCACTGAGAACGTAACAGTGTTCTAAGCCAGGAGGTACCCAGAATACCACTCCACTGCAGCTGGAGACACCATCCAGGTCTGTATATTCCACTTGCATCTCACAAGCATCTGACAAACGGCTCTGATGCAGATGTTGGAAACTCTTTCTGCAGGCAGTGTGCAACTGCGAGGGACTGAGGGTGAGCTCAACTCTCCGAAGTAAGTTGCTTTTGGTCAAGGCGTTCTGCAAGCTTCTCTCGTATGGCACTTAGGATGTAGCACCTGGTTCACACCGGAAAAACTATGATCGCTGGATTGAGCTTGGATGCACTAGTCTTGTGGGCCGGGACTTTCCACTTACCTCTCACAACACATCAAGCACGCATCGGGGCTAGGCCTGTTAAGAGCACGGTGTACCTGCAGGCAGGATGTGGGAGGGACAGTCCATAAGCTCAACTCGCGGAAGTGTGTATGCTCTGCAGGCAGATGTCTGTGACACACTTTGATGGAAGCTAGGACCGAGCTACACTCTCATTGAACCACGACGTTTGCAATGTCTGTATTGAGATCAGATACACTGGAGGAGAATCCTGTCACTTCCTCAAGCTTTTCAAACAACCTCTTTGGTACGGGCAGTCAGGATGCGGGAGGGTCCTGCCCTGACCTCAGCTCTCATAAGGAAGCACGCCTACAAGCCACCTTTTAACTAGCTGCGTTCCTCAGGAACTGAGAACGTAACAGTGTTCTAAGCCAGGAGGTACCCAGAAAACCACTCCACTGCAGCTGGAGACACCATCCAGGTCTGTATATTCCACTTGCATCTCACAAGCATCTGACAAACGGCTCTGATGCAGATGTTGGAAACTCTTTCTGCAGGCAGTGTGCAACTGCGAGGGACTGAGGGTGAGCTCAACTCTCCGAAGTAAGTTGCTTTTGGTCAAGGCGTTCTGCAAGCTTCTCTCGTATGGCACTTAGGATGTAGCACCTGGTTCACACAGGAAAAACTATGATCGCTGGATTGAGCTTGGATGCACTAGTCTTGTGGGCCGGGACTTTCCACTTACCTCTCACAACAGTTCAGGCACGCATCGGGGCTAGGCCTGTTAAGAGCGCGGTGTACCTGCAGGCAGGATGTGGGAGGGATAGTCCATAAGCTCAACTCTGAGAAGTGTGTATGCTTTGCAGGCAGATGTCTGCTAGACACTTTGATGGGAGGTAGGACCGAGCTACACTCTCATTGAACAAGGACGTTTGCAATGTCTGTATTGAGATCAGATACACTTGTGGAGAATCCTGTCCCTTCCACATGCTATGCACAAAACCTCCTACGGCGACTAACATAAGGATGCTGGGTCTTATGTCTACGGGAAGTCAGGATGCGGGAGGGTCCTGCCCTGACCTCAGCTCGCACAAGAAAGCACGCCTACAAGCCAGCTTTCAACTAGCACCGTTCCTCGGGCACTGAGAACGTAACAGTGTTCTAAGCCAGGAGGTACCCAGAAAACCACTCCACTGCAGCTGGAGACACCATCCAGGTCTGTATATTCCACTTGCATCTCACAAGCATCTGACAAACGGCTCTGATGCAGATGTTGGAAACTCTTTCTGCAGGCAGTGTGCAACTGCGAGGGACTGAGGGTCAGCTCAACTCTCCGAAGTAAGTTGCTTTTGGTCAAGGCGTTCTGCAAGCTTCTCTCGTATGTGCCATACGAGAGATGTATGCACCTGGTTCACACAGGAAAAACTATGATCGCTGGATTGAGCTTGGATGCACTAGTCTTGTGGGCTGGGACTTTCCACTTACCTCTCACAACAGTTCAGGCACGCATCGGGGCTAGGCCTGTTAAGAGCACGGTGTACCTGCAGGCAGGATGTGGGAGGGACAGTCCATAAGCTCAACTCTGAGAAGTGTGTATGCTTTGCAGGCAGATGTCTGCTAGACACTTTGATGGGAGGTAGGACCGAGCTACACTCTCATTGAACAAGGACGTTTGCAATGTCTGTATTGAGATCAGATACAGTTGAGGAGAATCCTGTCCCTTCCACATGCTATGCACAAAACCTCACAAGCCTCTGACAAACGGCTGTGGTGTAGATGTTGGAAACTCTTTCTGCAGGCAGTGTGCCACTGCGAGGGACTGAGGGTGAGCTCAACTCTACAAAGTAAGTTGCTTTTGGTCAAGGCGTTCAGCAAGCTTCTCTCGTATGGCACTTAGGATGTAGCACCTGGTTCACACAGGAAAAACTAGGAAATCGCTGGATTGAGCTTGGATGCACTAGTCTGGTGGGCCAGGACGTTCCACTTAGCTCTCACAACACTTCAGGCACGCATCGGGGAGAGGCCTGTTAGGAGCTCCTTGTACTTGCAGGCAGGGTGTGGGAGGGACAGTCCATAAGCTCAACTCTGAGAAGTGTGTATGCTTTGCAGGCAGATGTCTGCTAGACACTTTGATGGGAGCTAGGACCGAGCTACACTCTCAGTGAACAAGGACGTTTGCAGGTTGTTTTGAGATCAGATACAGTTGAGGAGAATGCTGTCCCTTCGACATGCTATGCACAAAACCTCCTACGGCGACTAACATAAGGATGCTGGGTCTTATGTCTACGGGAAGTCAGGATGCGGGAGGGTCCTGCCCTGACCTCAGCTCGCACAAGAAAGCACGCCTACAAGCCAGCTTTCAACTAGCACCGTTCCTCGGGCACTGAGAACGTAACAGTGTTCTAAGCCAGGAGGTACCCAGAATACCACTCCACTGTAGCTGGAGACACCATCCAGGTCTGTATATTCCACTTGCATCTCACAAGCATCTGACAAACGGCTCTGATGCAGATGTTGGAAACTCTTTCTGCAGGCAGTGTGCAACTGCGAGGGACTGAGGGTGAGCTCAACTCTCCGAAGTAAGTTGCTTTTGGTCAAGGCGTTCTGCAAGCTTCTCTCGTATGGCACTTAGGCTGTAGCACCTGGTTCACACAGGAAAAACTATGATCGCTGGATTGAGCTTGGATGCACTAGTCTTGTGGGCCGGGACTTTCCACTTACCTCTCACAACACATCAAGCACGCATCGGGGCTAGGCCTGTTAAGAGCACGGTGTACCTGCAGGCAGGATGTGGGAGGGACAGTCCATAAGCTCAACTCGCGGAAGTGTGTATGCTCTGCAGGCAGATGTCTGTTACACACTTTGATGGAAGCTAGGACCGAGCTACACTCTCATTGAACCACGACGTTTGCAATGTCTGTATTGAGATCAGATACACTGGAGGAGAATCCTGTCACTTCCTCAAGCTTTTCAAACAACCTCTTTGGTACCTAACATAAGGATGCTAGGACTTACGTCTACGGGCAGTCAGGATGCGGGAGGGTCCTGCCCTGACCTCAGCTCTCATAAGGAAGCACGCCTACAAGCCACCTTTTAACTAGCGGCGTTCCTCGGGAACTGAGAACGTAACAGTGTTCTAAGCCAGGAGGTACCCAGAATACCACTCCACTGCAGCTGGAGACACCATCCAGGTCTGCTTATTCCACTTGCGTCTCACAAGCCTCTGACAAACGGCTGTGGTGCAGATGTTGGAAACTCTTTCTGCAGGCAGTGTGCCACTGCGAGGGACTGAGGGTGAGCTCAACTCGCCGAAATAAGTTGCTTTTGGACAAGGTGTTCAGCAAGCTTCTCTCGTATGGCACTTAGGATGTAGCACCTGGTTCACACCGGAAAAACTAGGAAATCGCTGGATTGAGCTTGGATGCACTAGTCTTGTGGGCCGGGACTTTCCACTTACCTCTCACAACACTTCAGGCACGCAACGGGGAGAGGCCTGTTAGGAGCTCCTTGTACTTGCAGGCAGGGTGTGGGAGGGACAGTCCATAAGCTCAACTCTGAGAAGTGTGTATGCTTTGCAGGCAGATGTCTGCTAGACACTTTGATGGGAGCTAGGACCGAGCTACACTCTCAGTGAACAAGGACGTTTGCAGTCTGTTTTGAGATCAGATACACTTGAGGAGAATGCTGTCCCTTCCACATGCTATGCACAAAACCTCCTATGGCGACTAACATAAGGATGCTGGGTCCTATGTCTACAGGCAGTCAGGATGCGGGAGCGTCCTGCCCTCACCTCACCTCGCACAAGGAAGCACGTCTGCAAGCCGGCTTTCCACTAGCTGCGTTCCTCGGGCATTGAGAACGTAACAGTGTTCTAAGCCAGGAGGTACCCAGAATACCACACCACTGCAGCTGGAGACACCATCCAGGTCTGTATATTCTACTTGCATCTCACAAGCCTCTGACAAACGGCACTGATGCAGAAGTTGGAAACTCTTTCTGCAGGCAGTGTGCAACTGCGAGGGACGGACGGTGAGCTCAGCTCTCCGAAGTAAGTTGCCTTTGGACAAGGCGTTCAGCAAACTTATCTCGTATGGCACTTGGGATGTAGCACCTGGTTCACAGCGGAAAAACTAGGAAATCGCTGGATGAGCTTGGATGCACTAGTCTTGTGGGCCGGGACTTTCCACTTACCTCTCACAACAGTTCAGGCACGCATCGGGGCTAGGCCTGTTAAGAGCACGGTGCACCTGCAGGCAGGATGTGGGAGGGACAGTCCATAAGCTCAACTCTGAGAAGTGTGTATGCTTTGCAGGCAGATGTCTGCTAGACACTTTGATGGGAGGTAGGACCGAGCTACACTCTCATTGAACAAGGACGTTTGCAATGTCTGTATTGAGATCAGATACAGTTGAGGAGAATCCTGTCCCTTCCACATGCTATGCACAAAACCTCACAAGCCTCTGACAAACGGCTGTGGTGTAGATGTTGGAAACTCTTTCTGCAGGCAGTGTGCCACTGCGAGGGACTGAGGGTGAGCTCAACTCTACAAAGTAAGTTGCTTTTGGTCAAGGCGTTCAGCAAGCTTCTCTCATATGGCACTTAGGATGTAGCACCTGGTTCACACAGGAAAAACTAGGAAATCGCTGGATTGAGCTTGGATGCACTAGTGTGGTGGGCCAGGACGTTCCACTTAGCTCTCACAACACTTCAGGCACGCATCGGGGCTAGGCCTGTTAGGAGCGCGGTGTACCTGCAGGCAGGATGTGGGAGGGACAGTCCATAAGCTCAAGTCTCAGAAGTCTGTATGGTTTGCAGGCAGATGTCTCCCATACACTTTGATGGGAGCTAGGACCTAGCTACACTCTCAATGAACAAGGACGTTTGCAATGTCTGCATTGAGATCAGATACACTTGAGGAGAATCCTGTCACTTCCACATGCTATTCACACAACCTCTTCCGGCGCCTAACATAAGGATGTTGGGACCTATGTCTACGGGGAGTCAGGATGCGGGAGGTCCTGCCCGGAACTCAGCACGCAGAAGGAAGCACGCCTACAAGAGAGCTTTCAACTAGGTGCGTTCCTCGAGCACTGAAAATGAAACAGTGTTCTAAACCAGGAGGTACGCAGAATACAACTCCTCTGCACCTGGAGACACCATCCAGGTCTGCTTATTCCACTTGGGTCTCACAAGCCTCTGACAAACGGCTCTGGTGCAGATGTTGGAAACTCTTTCTGCAGGCAGTGTGCAACTGTGAGGGACTGAGGGTGAGCTCAACTCTCCGAAGTAAGTTGCTTTTGGAAAAGGCGTTCAGCTAGCTTCTCTCGCATGGCACGTAGGATGAAGCACGTGGTTCACAAAGGGAATACTAGGAAATCGCTGGATTGAGCTTGGATGCACTAGTCTTGTGGGCCGGGACTTTCCACTTACCTCTCACAACACTTCAGGCACGCATCGGGGCTAGGCCTGTTAGGAGCGCGGTGTACCTGCAGGCAGGATGTGGGAGGGACAGTCCATAAGCTGAACTCTCGGAAGTGTGTGTATTTTGCAGGCACATGTCTGCTAGACACTTTGATGGGAGCTAGGACCTAGCTACACTCTCATTGAACAAGGACGTTTGCAATGTCTGTATTGAGATCAGATACCCTTGAGGAGAATCCTGTCACTACCGCATGCTTTTCACACAACCTCTTCCGGCACCTAACATAAGGATGCTGGAACCTTTGTCTACGGGCAGTCAGGATGAGGGAGGTCCTGCCCTGAACTCAGCTCGCAGAAGGAAGAACGCCTATAGTCAGCTTTCAACTAGCTGCGTTCCTCGGTCACTGAGAACGTAACAGTGTTCTAAGCCAGGAGGTACGCAGAATACAACTCCACGGCAGCTGGAGACACCATCCAGGTCTGCTTTTTCCACCTGCGTCTCACAAGCCTCTAACAAACGGCAGTGGTGCAGATGTTGGAAACTCCTTCTGCAGGCAGTATGCAACTGTGAGGGACTGAGGGTGAGCTCAACTCTCCGAAGTAAGTTGCTTTTAGACAAGGCGTTCAGCTAGCTTCTCTCGGATGACACTTAGGATGTAGCACCTGGTTCACACAGGGAATATTAGGAAATCGCTGGATTGAGCTTGGATGCACTAGTCTTGTGGGCCGAAACTTTCCACTTATCTCTCCCAACACTTCAGGCACGCATCGGGGCTAGGCCTGTTAGGAGCGCGGTGTACCTGCAGGCAGGATGTGGGAGGGACAGTCCATAAGCTCAAGTGTCAGAAGTCTGTATGGTTTGCAGTCAGATGTCTCCCATACACTTTGATGGGAGCTAGGAACTAGCTACACTCTCAATGAACAAGGACGTTTGCAATGTCTGTATTGAGATCAGATACACTTGTGGAGAATCCTGTCCCTTCCACATGCTATGCACAAAACCTCCTACGGCGACTAACATAAGGATGCTGGGTCCTATGTCTACAGGCAGTCAGGATGCGGGAGCGTCCTGCCCTGACCTCACCTCGCACAAGGAAGCACGTCTGCAAGCCGGCTTTCCACTAGCTGCGTTCCTCGGGCATTGAGAACGTAACAGTGTTCTAAGCCAGGAGGTACCCAGAATACCACACCACTGCAGCTGGAGACACCATCCAGGTCTGTATATTCTACTTGCATCTCACAAGCCTCTGACAAACGGCACTGATGCAGAAGTTGGAAACTCTTTCTGCAGGCAGTGTGCAACTGCGAGGGACGGACGGTGAGCTCAGCTCTCCGAAGTAAGTTGCCTTTGGACACGGCGTTCAGCAAACTTATCTCGTATGGCACTTGGGATGTAGCACCTGGTTCACAGCGGAAAAACTAGGAAATCGCTGGATGAGCTTGGATGCACTAGTCTTGTGGGCCGGGACTTTCCACTTACCTCTCACAACACTTCAGGCACGCATCGGGGCTAGGCCTGTTAAGAGCACGGTGTACCTGCAGGCAGGATGTGGGAGGGATAGTCCATAAGGTCAACTCTGAGAAGTGTGTATGCTTTGCAGGCAGATGTCTGCTAGACACTTTGATGGGAGGTAGGACCGAGCTACACTCTCATTGAACAAGGACGTTTGCAATGTCTGTATTGAGATCAGATACAGTTGAGGAGAATCCTGTCCCTTCCACATGCTATGCACAAAACCTCACAAGCCTCTGACAAACGGCTGTGGTGCAGATGTTGGAAACTCTTTCTGGAGGCAGTGTGCCACTGCGAGGGACTGAGGGTGAGCTCAACTCTACAAAGTAAGTTGCTTTTGGTCAAGGCGTTCAGCAAGCTTCTCTCGTATGGCACTTAGGATGTAGCACCTGGTTCACACAGGAAAAACTAGGAAATCGCTGGATTGAGCTTGGATGCACTAGTCTGGTGGGCCAGGACGTTCCACTTAGCTCTCACAACACTTCAGGCACGCATCGGGGAGAGGCCTGTTAGGAGCTCCTTGTACTTGCAGGCAGGGTGTGGGAGGGACAGTCCATAAGCTCAACTCTGAGAAGTGTGTATGCTTTGCAGGCAGATGTCTGCTAGACACTTTGATGGGAGCTAGGACCGAGCTACACTCTCAGTGAACAAGGACGTTTGCAGGCTGTTTTGAGATCAGATACAGTTGAGGAGAATCCTGTCCCTTCCACATGCTATGCACAAAACCTCCTACGGCGACTAACATAAGGATGCTGGGTCCTATGTCTACAGGCAGTCAGGATGCGGGAGGGTCCTCCCCTGACTTCAGCTCATAGAAGGAAGCGTGCCTACAAGGCAGCTTTCAACTAGCTGCGTTCCTCGGGCATTGAGAACGTAAAAGTGTTCTAAGCCAGGAGGTACCCAGAATACCACACCACTGCAGCTGGAGACACCATCCCGGTCTGTATATTCTACTTGCATCTCACAAGCCTCTGACAAACGGCACTGATGCAGAAGTTGGAAACTCTTTCTGCAGGCAGTGTGCAACTGCGAGGGCCTGAGGGTGAGCTCAGCTCTCCGAAGTAAGTTGCCTTTGGACAAGGCATTCAGCAAACTTCTCTCGTATGGCACTTGGGATGTAGCACCTGGTTCACACCGGAATAAATAGGAAATCGCTGGATTGAGCTTGGATGCACTACTCTTGTGGGCCGGGACTTTCCACTTACCTCTCAAAAGACTTCAGGCACGCATCAGGCCTCGGCCTGTTAGGAGCGGGGTGTACCTGCAGGCAGGATGTGGGAGGGACAGTCCATAAGCTAAACTCTGAAAAGTGTGTATGCTTTGCAGGCAGATGTCTGCTAGACACTTTGATGGGAGGTAGGACCGAGCTACACTCTCATTGAACAAGGACGTTTGCAATGTCTGTATTGAGATCAGATACACTTGTGGAGAATCCTGTCCCTTCCACATGCTATGCACAAAACCTCCTACGGCGACTAACATAAGGATGCTGGGTCTTATGTCTACGGGAAGTCAGGATGCGGGAGGGTCCTGCCCTGACCTCAGCTCGCACAAGAAAGCACGCCTACAAGCCAGCTTTCAACTAGCACCGTTCCTCGGGCACTGAGAACGTAACAGTGTTCTAAGCCAGGAGGTACCCAGAAAACCACTCCACTGCAGCTGGAGACACCATCCAGGTCTGTATATTCCACTTGCATCTCACAAGCATCTGACAAACGGCTCTGATGCAGATGTTGGAAACTCTTTCTGCAGGCAGTGTGCAACTGCGAGGGACTGAGGGTGAGCTCAACTCTCCGAAGTAAGTTGCTTTTGGTCAAGGCGTTCTGCAAGCTTCTCTCGTATGTGCCATACGAGAGATGTATGCACCTGGTTCACACAGGAAAAACTATGATCGCTGGATTGAGCTTGGATGCACTAGTCTTGTGGGCCGGGACTTTCCACTTACCTCTCACAACAGTTCAGGCACGCATCGGGGCTAGGCCTGTTAAGAGCACGGTGTACCTGCAGGCAGGATGTGGGAGGGACAGTCCATAAGCTCAACTCTGAGAAGTGTGTATGCTTTGCAGGCAGATGTCTGCTAGACACTTTGATGGGAGGTAGGACCGAGCTACACTCTCAGTGAACAAGGACGTTTGCAGTCTGTTTTGAGATCAGATACACTTGAGGAGAATGCTGTCCCTTCCACATGCTATGCACAAAACCTCCTACGGCGACTAACATAAGGATGCTGGGTCCTATGTCTACAGGCAGTCAGGATGCGGGAGCGTCCTGCCCTGACCTCACCTCGCACAAGGAAGCACGTCTGCAAGCCGGCTTTCCACTAGCTGCGTTCCTGGGGCATTGAGAACGTAACAGTGTTCTAAGCCAGGAGGTACCCAGAATACCACACCACTGCAGCTGGAGACACCATCCAGGTCTGTATATTCTACTTGCATCTCACAAGCCTCTGACAAACGGCACTGATGCAGAAGTTGGAAACTCTTTCTGCAGGCAGTGTGCAACTGCGAGGGACGGACGGTGAGCTCAGCTCTCCGAAGTAAGTTGCCTTTGGACAAGGCGTTCAGCAAACTTATCTCGTATGGCACTTGGGATGTAGCACCTGGTTCACAGCGGAAAAACTAGGAAATCGCTGGATGAGCTTGGATGCACTAGTCTTGTGGCCTGGATTTTACACTTACCTCTCACAACACTTCAGGCACGCATCGGGGCTAGGCCTGTTAAGAGCACGGTGTACCTGCAGGCAGGATGTGGGAGGGACAGTCCATAAGCTCAACTCTGAGAAGTGTGTATGCTTTGCAGTCAGATGTCTGCTAGACACTTTGATGGGAGGTAGGACCGAGCTACACTCTCATTGAACAAGGACGTTTGCAATGTCTGTATTGAGATCAGATACAGTTGAGGAGAATCCTGTCCCTTCCACATGCTATGCACAAAATCTCACAAGCCTCTGACAAACGCCTGTGGTGCAGATGTTGGAAACTCTTTCTGCAGGCAGTGTGCCACTACGAGGGACTGAGGGTGAGCTCAACTCTACAAAGTAAGTTGCTTTTGGTCAAGGCGTTCAGCAAGCTTCTCTCGTATGGCACTTAGGATGTAGCACCTGGTTCACACAGGAAAAAATAGGAAATCGCTGGATTGAGCTTGGATGCACTAGTCTGGTGGGCCAGGACGTTCCACTTAGCTCTCACAACACTTCAGGCACGCATCGGGGAGAGGCCTGTTAGGAGCTCCTTGTACTTGCAGGCAGGGTGTGGGAGGGACTGTCCATAAGCTCAACTCTGAGAAGTGTGTATGCTTTGCAGGCAGATGTCTGCTAGACACTTTGATGGGAGCTAGGACCGAGCTACACTCTCAGTGAACAAGGACGTTTGCAGGCTGTTTTGAGATCAGATACAGTTGAGGAGAATCCTGTCCCTTCCACATGCTATGCACAAAACCTCCTACGGCGACTAACATAAGGATGCTGGGTCCTAGGTCTACAGGCAGTCAGGATGCGGGAGGGTCCTCCCCTGAATTCAGCTCGTAGAAGGAAGCATGCCTACAAGCCAGCTTTCAACTAGCTGCGTTCCTCGGGCATTGAGAACGTAAAAGTGTTATAAGCCAGGAGGTACCCAGAATACCACACCACTGCAGCTGGAGACACCATCCCGGTCTGTATATTCCACTTGCATCTCACAAGCATCTGACAAACGGCTCTGATGCAGATGTTGGAAACTCTTTCTGCAGGCAGTGTGCAACTGCGAGGGACTGAGGGTGAGCTCAACTCTCCGAAGTAAGTTGCTTTTGGTCAAGGCGTTCTGCAAGCTTCTCTCGTATGGCACTTAGGATGTAGCACCTGGTTCACACAGGAAAAACTATGATCGCTGGATTGAGCTTGGATGCACTAGTCTTGTGGGCCGGGACTTTCCACTTACCTCTCACAACAGTTCAGGCACGCATCGGGGCTAGGCCTGTTAAGAGCACGGTGTACCTGCAGGCAGGATGTGGGAGGGACAGTCCATAAGCTCAACTCGCGGAAGTGTGTATGCTCTGCAGGCAGATGTCTGTTAAACACTTTGATGGAAGCTAGGACCGAGCTACACACTCATTGAACCACGACGTTTGCAATGTCTGTATTGAGATCAGATACACTGGAGGAGAATCCTGTCACTTCCTCAAGCTTTTCAAACAACCTCTTTGGTACCTAAATAAGGATGCTAGGGCTTATGTCTACGGGCAGTCAGGATGCGGGAGGGTCCTGCCCTGACCTCAGCTCTCATAAGGAAGCACGCCTACAAGCCACCTTTTAACTAGCGGCGTTCCTCGGGAACTGAGAACGTAACAGTGTTCTAAGCCAGGAGGTACCCAGAATACCACTCCACTGCAGCTGGAGACACCATCCAGGTCTGCTTATTCCACTTGCGTCTCACAAGCCTCTGACAAACGGCTGTGGTGCAGATGTTGGAAACTCTTTCTGCAGGCAGTGTGCCACTGCGAAGGACTGAGGGTGAGCTCAACTCGCCGAAGTAAGTTGCTTTTGGACAAGGTGTTCAGCAAGCTTCTCTCGTATGGCACTTAGGATGTAGCACCTGGTTCACACAGGAAAAACTAGGAAATCGCTGGATTGATCTTGGATGCACTAGTCTGGTGGGCCGGGACTTTCCACTTACCTCTCACAACACATCAAGCACGCATCGGGGCTAGGCCTGTTAAGAGCACGGTGTACCTGCAGGCAGGATGTGGGAGGGACAGTCCATAAGCTCAACTCGCGGAAGTGTGTATGCTCTGCAGGCAGATGTCTGTTACACACTTTGATGGAAGCTAGGACCGAGCTACACTCTCATTGAACCACGACGTTTGCAATGTCTGTATTGAGATCAGATACACTGGAGAAGAATCCTGTCACTTCCTCAAGCTTTTCACACAACCTCTTCGGCACCTAACATAAGGATGCTGGGACTTACGTCTACGGGCAGTCAGGATGCGGGAGGGTCCTGCCCTGACCTCAGCTCTCATAAGGAAGCACGCCTACAAGCCACCTTTTAACTAGCTGCGTTCCTCGGGCACTGAGAACGTAACAGTGTTCTAAGCCAGGAGGTACCCAGAATACCACTCCACTGCAGCTGGAGACACCATCCAGGTCTGCTTATTCCACTTGCGTCTCACAAGCCTCTGACAAACGGCTGTGGTGCAGATGTTGGAAACTCTTTCTGCAGGCAGTGTGCCACTGCGAGGGACTGAGGGTGAGCTCAACTCTCCGAAGTAAGTTGCCTTTGGACAAGGCGTTCAGCAAACATCTCGTATGGCACTTGGGATGTAGCACCTGGTTCACAGCGGAAAAACTAGGAAATCGCTGGATTGAGCTTGGATGCACTAGTCTTGTGGGCCGGGACTTTCCACTTACCTCTCACAACACTTCAGGCACGCATCGGGGCTAGGCCTGTTAGGAACGGGGAGTACCTGCAGGCAGGACGTGGGAGGGACAGTCCATAAGCTGAACTCTGAGAAGTGTGTATGCTTTGCAGGCAGATGTCTGCTAGACACTTTGATGGGAGCTAGGACCGAGCTACACTCTCATTGAACAAGGACGTTTGCAATGTCTGTATTGAGATCAGATACCGTTGAGGAGAATCCTGTCCCTTCCACATGCTATGCAGAAAACCTCCTACGGCGACTAACATAAGGATGCTGGGTCCTATGTCTACAGGGAGTCAGGATGTGGGAGGGTCCTGCCTTGACTTCAGCTCGTAGAAAGAAACATGCCTACAAGCCAGCTTGCAACTAGCTGCGTTCCTCGGGCACTGAGAACATAACAGTGTTCTAAGCCAGGAGGTACCAAGAATACCACTCCACTGCACCTGGAGACACCATCCAGGTCTGTATATTCTACTTGCATCACACAAGCCTCTGACATACGGCACTGATGCAGAAGTTGGAAACTCTTTCTGCAGGCAGTGTGCAAGTGCGAGGGACGGAAGTTGAGCTCAACTCTCCGAAGTAAGTTGCTTTTAGACAAGGCGTTCAGCTAGCTTCTCTCGGTTGACACTTAGGATGTAGCACCTGGTTCACACAGGGAATATTAGGAATTCGCTGGATTGAGCTTGGATGCACTATTCTTGTGGGCCGAAACTTTCCACTTATCTCTCCCAACACTTCAGGCACGCATCGGGGCTAGGCCTGTTAGGAGCGCGGTGTACCTGCAGGCAGGATGTGGGAGGGACAGTCCATAAGCTCAAGTCTCAGAAGTCTGTATGGTTTGCAGGCAGATGTCTCCCATACACTTTGATGGGAGCTAGGACGTAGCTACACTCTCAATGAACAAGGACGTTTGCAATGTCTGTATTGAGATCAGATACACTTGTGGAGAATCCTGTCCCTTCCACATGCTATGCACAAAACCTCACAAGCCTCTGACAAACGGCTGTGGTGCAGATGTTGGAAACACTTTCTGCAGGCAGTGTGCCACTGCGAAGGACTGAGGGTGAGCTCAACTCTCCGAAGTAAGTTGCTTTTGGACACGGCGTTCAGGAAGCTTCTCTCGTATGGCACTTAGGATGTAGCACCTGGTTCACACCGGAAAAACTAGGAAATCGCTGGATTGAGCTTGGATGCACTAGTCTTGTGGGTCGGGACTTTCCACTTACCTCTCAAAAGACTTCAGGCACGCATCGGGGCTAGGCCTGTTAAGAGCACGGTGTACCTGCAGGCAGGATGTGGGAGGGACAGTCCATAAGCTCAACTCTGAGAAGTGTGTATGCTTTGCAGGCAGATGTCTGCTCGACACTTTGACGGGAGCTAGGACCGAGCTACACTCTCATTGAACAAGGACGTTTCCAATGTCTGAATTGAGATCAGATACAGTTGAGGAGAATCCTGTCCCTTCCACATGCGATGCACAAAACCTCCTACGGCGACTAACATAAGGATGCTGGGTCCTATGTCTACAGGCAGTCAGGATGTGGGAGGGTCCTGCCTTGACTTCAGCTCGTAGAAAGAAACATGTCTACAAGCCAGCTTGCAACTAGCTGCGTTCCTCGGGCACTGAGAACATAACAGTGTTCTAAGCCAGGAGGTACCAAGAATACCACTCCACTGCAGCTGGAGACACCATCCAGGTCTGCTTATTCCACTTGCATCTCACAAGCCTCTGACAAACGGCTGTGGTGCACATGTTCGAAAGTCTGCAGGCAGTGTGCAACTGCGAGGGACTGAGGGTTAGCTCAACTCTCCAAAGTAAGTTGCTTTTGGTCAAGGCGTTCAGCAAGCTTCTCTCGTATGGCACTTAGGATGTAGCACCTGGTTCACACCGGAAAAACTAGGAAATCGCTGGATTGAGCTTGGATGCACTAGTCTGGTGGCCAGGACGTTCCACTTAGTACTCACAACACTTCAGGCACGCATCGGGGAGAGGCCTGTTAGGAGCTCCTTGTACTTGCAGGCAGGGTGTGGGAGGACAGTCCATAAGCTCAACTCTGAGAAGTGTGTATGCTTTGCAGGCAGATGTCTGCTAGACACTTTGATGGGAGCTAGGACCGAGCTACACTCTCAGTGAACAAGGACGTTTGCAGTCTGTTTTGAGATCAGATACACTTGAGGAGAATCCTGTCCCTTCCACATGCTATGCACAAAACCTCCTACGGCGACTAACATAAGGATGTGGGTCCTATGTCTACAGGCAGTCAGGATGCGGGAGCGTCCTGCCCTGACCTCACCTCGCACAAGGAAGCACGTCTGCAAGCCGGCTTTCCACTAGCTGCGTTCCTCGGGCATTGAGAACGTAACAGTGTTCTAAGCCAGGAGGTACCCAGAATACCACACCACTGCAGCTGTAGACACCATCCAGGTCTGTATATTCTACTTGCATCTCACAAGCCTCTGACAAACGGCACTGATGCAGAAGTTGGAAACTCTTTCTGCAGGCAGTGTGCAACTGCGAGGGACGGACGGTGAGCTCAGCTCTCCGAAGTAAGTTGCCTTTGGACAAGGCATTCAGCAAACTTCTCTCGTATGGCACTTGGGATGTAGCACCTGGTTCACACCGGAATAACTAGGAAATCGCTGGATTGAGCTTGGATGCACTACTCTTGTGGGCCGGGACTTTCCACTTACATCTCACAACACTTCAGGCACGCATCAGGCTTCGGCCTGTTAGGAGCGGGGTGTACCTGCAGGCAGGATGTGGGAGGGACAGTCCATAAGCTCAACTCTGAGAAGTGTGTATGCTTTGCAGGCAGATGTCTGCTAGACACTTTGATGGGAGCTAGGACCGAGCTACACTCTCATTGAACAAGGACGTTTGCAATGTCTGTATTGAGATCAGATACACTTGTGGAGAATCCTGTCCCTTCCACATGCTATGCACAAAACCTCCTACGGCGACTAACATAAGGATGCTGGGTCCTATGTCTACAGGCAGTCAGGATGCGGGAGGGTCCTGCCCTGACCTCAGCTCGCACAAGAAAGCACGCCTACAAGGCAGCTTTCAACTAGCACCGTTCCTCGGGCACTGAGAACGTAACAGTGTTCTAAGCCAGGAGGTACCCAGAATACCACTCCACTGCAGCTGGAGACACCATCCAGGTCTGTATATTCCACTTGCATCTCACAAGCATCTGACAAACGGCTCTGATGCAGATGTTGGAAACTCTTTCTGCAGGCAGTGTGCCACTGCGAGGGACTGAGGGTGAGCTCAACTCGCCGAAGTAAGTTGCTTTTGGACAAGGTGTTCAGCAAGCTTCTCTCGTATGGCACTTAGGATGTAGCACCTGGTTCACACCGGAAAAACTAGGAAATCGCTGGATTGAGCTTGGATGCACTAGTCTTGTGGGCCGGGACTTTCCACTTACCTCTCACAACACTTCAGGCACGCAACGGGGAGAGGCCTGTTAGGAGCTCCTTGTACTTGCAGGCAGGGTGTGGGAGGGACAGTCCATAAGCTCAACTCTGAGAAGTGTGTATGCTTTGCAGGCAGATGTCTGCTAGACACTTTGATGGGAGCTAGGACCGAGCTACACTCTCAGTGAACAAGGACGTTTGCAGTCTGTTTTGAGATCAGATACACTTGAGGAGAATGCTGTCCCTTCCACATGCTATGCACAAAACCTCCTACGGCGACTAACATAAGGATGCTGGGTCCTATGTCTACAGGCAGTCAGGATGCGGGAGCGTCCTGCCCTGACCTCAGCTCGCACAAGGAAGCACGTCTGCAAGCCGGCTTTCCACTAGCTGCGTTCCTGGGGCATTGAGAACGTAACAGTGTTCTAAGCCAGGAGGTACCCAGAATACCACACCACTGCAGCTGGAGACACCATCCAGGTCTGTATATTCTACTTGCATCTCACAAGCCTCTGACAAACGGCACTGATGCAGAAGTTGGAAACTCTTTCTGCAGGCAGTGTGCAACTGCGAGGGACGGACGGTGAGCTCAGCTCTCCGAAGTAAGTTGCCTTTGGACAAGGCGTTCAGCAAACTTATCTCGTATGGCACTTGGGATGTAGCACCTGGTTCACAGCGGAAAAACTAGGAAATCGCTGGATGAGCTTGGATGCACTAGTCTTGTGGCCTGGATTTTACACTTACCTCTCACAACACTTCAGGCACGCATCGGGGCTAGGCCTGTTAAGAGCACGGTGTACCTGCAGGCAGGATGTGGGAGGGACAGTCCATAAGCTCAACTCTGAGAAGTGTGTATGCTTTGCAGGCAGATGTCTGCTAGACACTTTGATGGGAGGTAGGACCGAGCTACACTCTCATTGAACAAGGACGTTTGCAATGTCTGTATTGAGATCAGATACAGTTGAGGAGAATCCTGTCCCTTCCACATGCTATGCACAAAATCTCACAAGCCTCTGACAAACGCCTGTGGTGCAGATGTTGGAAACTCTTTCTGCAGGCAGTGTGCCACTACGAGGGACTGAGGGTGAGCTCAACTCTACAAAGTAAGTTGCTTTTGGTCAAGGCGTTCAGCAAGCTTCTCTCGTATGGCACTTAGGATGTAGCACCTGGTTCACACAGGAAAAAATAGGAAATCGCTGGATTGAGCTTGGATGCACTAGTCTGGTGGGCCAGGACGTTCCACTTAGCTCTCACAACACTTCAGGCACGCATCGGGGAGAGGCCTGTTAGGAGCTCCTTGTACTTGCAGGCAGGGTGTGGGAGGGACTGTCCATAAGCTCAACTCTGAGAAGTGTGTATGCTTTGCAGGCAGATGTCTGCTAGACACTTTGATGGGAGCTAGGACCGAGCTACACTCTCAGTGAACAAGGACGTTTGCAGGCTGTTTTGAGATCAGATACAGTTGAGGAGAATCCTGTCCCTTCCACATGCTATGCACAAAACCTCCTACGGCGACTAACATAAGGATGCTGGGTCCTAGGTCTACAGGCAGTCAGGATGCGGGAGGGTCCTCCCCTGACTTCAGCTCGTAGAAGGAAGCATGCCTACAAGCCAGCTTTCAACTAGCTGCGTTCCTCGGGCATTGAGAACGTAAAAGTGTTATAAGCCAGGAGGTACCCAGAATACCACACCACTGCAGCTGGAGACACCATCCCGGTCTGTATATTCCACTTGCATCTCACAAGCATCTGACAAACGGCTCTGATGCAGATGTTGGAAACTCTTTCTGCAGGCAGTGTGCAACTGCGAGGGACTGAGGGTGAGCTCAACTCTCCGAAGTAAGTTGCTTTTGGTCAAGGCGTTCTGCAAGCTTCTCTCGTATGGCACTTAGGATGTAGCACCTGGTTCACACAGGAAAAACTATGATCGCTGGATTGAGCTTGGATGCACTAGTCTTGTGGGCCGGGACTTTCCACTTACCTCTCACAACAGTTCAGGCACGCATCGGGGCTAGGCCTGTTAAGAGCACGGTGTACCTGCAGGCAGGATGTGGGAGGGACAGTCCATAAGCTCAACTCGCGGAAGTGTGTATGCTCTGCAGGCAGATGTCTGTTAAACACTTTGATGGAAGCTAGGACCGAGCTACACACTCATTGAACCACGACGTTTGCAATGTCTGTATTGAGATCAGATACACTGGAGGAGAATCCTGTCACTTCCTCAAGCTTTTCAAACAACCTCTTTGGTACCTAAATAAGGATGCTAGGGCTTATGTCTACGGGCAGTCAGGATGCGGGAGGGTCCTGCCCTGACCTCAGCTCTCATAAGGTAGCACGCCTACAAGCCACCTTTTAACTTGCGGCGTTCCTCGGGAACTGAGAACGTAACAGTGTTCTAAGCCAGGAGGTACCCAGAATACCACTCCACTGCAGCTGGAGACACCATCCAGGTCTGCTTATTCCACTTGCGTCTCACAAGCCTCTGACAAACGGCTGTGGTGCAGATGTTGGAAACTCTTTCTGCAGGCAGTGTGCCACTGCGAAGGACTGAGGGTGAGCTCAACTCGCCGAAGTAAGTTGCTTTTGGACAAGGTGTTCAGCAAGCTTCTCTCGTATGGCACTTAGGATGTAGCACCTGGTTCACACCGGAAAAACTAGGAAATCGCTGGATTGAGCTTGGATGCACTAGTCTTGTGGGTCGGGACTTTCCACTTACCTCTCAAAAGACTTCAGGCACGCATCGGGGCTAGGCCTGTTAAGAGCACGGTGTACCTGCAGGCAGGATGTGGGAGGGACAGTCCATAAGCTCAACTCTGAGAAGTGTGTATGCTTTGCAGGCAGATGTCTGCTCGACACTTTGACGGGAGCTAGGACCGAGCTACACTCTCATTGAACAAGGACGTTTCCAATGTCTGAATTGAGATCAGATACAGTTGAGGAGAATCCTGTCCCTTCCACATGCGATGCACAAAACCTCCTACGGCGACTAACATAAGGATGCTGGGTCCTATGTCTACAGGCAGTCAGGATGTGGGAGGGTCCTGCCTTGACTTCAGCTCGTAGAAAGAAACATGTCTACAAGCCAGCTTGCAACTAGCTGCGTTCCTCGGGCACTGAGAACATAACAGTGTTCTAAGCCAGGAGGTACCAAGAATACCACTCCACTGCAGCTGGAGACACCATCCAGGTCTGCTTATTCCACTTGCATCTCACAAGCCTCTGACAAACGGCTGTGGTGCACATGTTCGAAAGTCTGCAGGCAGTGTGCAACTGCGAGGGACGGAGGGTTAGCTCAACTCTCCAAAGTAAGTTGCTTTTGCTCAAGGCGTTCAGCAAGCTTCTCTCGTATGGCACTTAGGATGTAGCACCTGGTTCACACAGGAAAAACTAGGAAATCGCTGGATTGAGCTTGGATGCACTAGTCTGGTGGCCAGGACGTTCCACTTAGTACTCACAACACTTCAGGCACGCATCGGGGAGAGGCCTGTTAGGAGCTCCTTGTACTTGCAGGCAGGGTGTGGGAGGACAGTCCATAAGCTCAACTCTGAGAAGTGTGTATGCTTTGCAGGCAGATGTCTGCTAGACACTTTGATGGGAGCTAGGACCGAGCTACACTCTCAGTGAACAAGGACGTTTGCAGTCTGTTTTGAGATCAGATACACTAGAGGAGAATGCTGTCCCTTCCACATGCTATGCACAAAACCTCCTACGGCGACTAACATAAGGATGTGGGTCCTATGTCTACAGGCAGTCAGGATGCGGGAGCGTCCTGCCCTGACCTCACCTCGCACAAGGAAGCACGTCTGCAAGCCGGCTTTCCACTAGCTGCGTTCCTCGGGCATTGAGAACGTAACAGTGTTCTAAGCCAGGAGGTACCCAGAATACCACACCACTGCAGCTGTAGACACCATCCAGGTCTGTATATTCTACTTGCATCTCACAAGCCTCTGACAAACGGCACTGATGCAGAAGTTGGAAACTCTTTCTGCAGGCAGTGTGCAACTGCGAGGGACGGACGGTGAGCTCAGCTCTCCGAAGTAAGTTGCCTTTGGACAAGGCATTCAGCAAACTTCTCTCGTATGGCACTTGGGATGTAGCACCTGGTTCACACCGGAATAACTAGGAAATCGCTGGATTGAGCTTGGATGCACTACTCTTGTGGGCCGGGACTTTCCACTTACCTCTCACAACACTTCAGGCACGCATCAGGCTTCGGCCTGTTAGGAGCGGGGTGTACCTGCAGGCAGGATGTGGGAGGGACAGTCCATAAGCTCAACTCTGAGAAGTGTGTATGCTTTGCAGGCAGATGTCTGCTAGACACTTTGATGGGAGCTAGGACCGAGCTACACTCTCATTGAACAAGGACGTTTGCAATGTCTGTATTGAGATCAGATACACTTGTGGAGAATCCTGTCCCTTCCACATGCTATGCACAAAACCTCCTACGGCGACTAACATAAGGATGCTGGGTCTTATGTCTACGGGAAGTCAGGATGCGGGAGGGTCCTGCCCTGACCTCAGCTCGCACAAGAAAGCACGCCTACAAGCCAGCTTTCAACTAGCACCGTTCCTCGGGCACTGAGAACGTAACAGTGTTCTAAGCCAGGAGGTACCCAGAATACCACTCCACTGCAGCTGGAGACACCATCCAGGTCTGTATATTCCACTTGCATCTCACAAGCATCTGACAAACAGCTCTGATGCAGATGTTGGAAACTCTTTCTGCAGGCAGTGTGCAACTGCGAGGGACTGAGGGTGAGCTCAACTCTCCGAAGTAAGTTGCTTTTGGTCAAGGCGTTCTGCAAGCTTCTCTCGTATGGCACTTAGGATGTAGCACCTGGTTCACACAGGAAAAACTATGATCGCTGGATTGAGCTTGGATGCACTAGTCTTGTGGGCCGGGACTTTCCACTTACCTCTCACAACAGTTCAGGCACGCATCGGGGCTAGGCCTGTTAAGAGCACGGTGTACCTGCAGGCAGGATGTGGGAGGGACAGTCCATAAGCTCAACTCGCGGAAGTGTGTATGCTCTGCAGGCAGATGTCTGTTACACACTTTGATGGAAGCTAGGACCGAGCTACACTCTCATTGAACCACGACGTTTGCAATGTCTGTATTGAGATCAGATACACTGGAGGAGAATCCTGTCACTTCCTCAAGCTTTTCAAACAACCTCTTTGGTACCTAACATAAGGATGCTAGGACTTACGTCTACGGGCAGTCAGGATGTGGGAGGGTCCTGCCCTGACCTCAGCTCTCATAAGGAAGCACGCCTACAAGCCACCTTTTAACTAGCGGCGTTCCTCGGGAACTGAGAACGTAACAGTGTTCTAAGCCAGGAGGTACCCAGAATACCACTCCACTGCAGCTGGAGACACCATCCAGGTCTGCTTATTCCACTTGCGTCTCACAAGCCTCTGACAAACGGCTGTGGTGCAGATGTTGGAAACTCTTTCTGCAGGCAGTGTGCCACTGCGAGGGACTGAGGTTGAGCTCAACTCTACAAAGTAAGTTGCTTTTGGTCAAGGCGTTCAGCAAGCTTCTCTCGTATGGCACTTAGGATGTAGCACCTGGTTCACACAGGAAAAACTAGGAAATCGCTGGATTGAGCTTGGATGCACTAGTCTGGTGGGCCGGGACTTTCCACTTACCTCTCACAACACATCAAGCACGCATCGGGGCTAGGCCTGTTAAGAGCACGGTGTACCTGCAGGCAGGATGTGGGAGGGACAGTCCATAAGCTCAACTCGCGGAAGTGTGTATGCTCTGCAGGCAGATGTCTGTTACACACTTTGATGGAAGCTAGGACCGAGCTACACTCTCATTGAACCACGACGTTTGCAATGTCTGTATTGAGATCAGATACACTGGAGAAGAATCCTGTCACTTCCTCAAGCTTTTCACACAACCTCTTCGGCACCTAACATAAGGATGCTGGGACTTACGTCTACGGGCAGTCAGGATGCGGGAGGGTCCTGCCCTGACCTCAGCTCTCATAAGGAAGCACGCCTACAAGCCACCTTTTAACTAGCTGCGTTCCTCGGGCACTGAGAACGTAACAGTGTTCTAAGCCAGGAGGTACCCAGAATACCACTCCACTGCAGCTGGAGACACCATCCAGGTCTGCTTATTCCACTTGCGTCTCACAAGCCTCTGACAAACGGCTGTGGTGCAGATGTTGGAAACTCTTTCTGCAGGCAGTGTGCCACTGCGAGGGACTGAGGGTGAGCTCAACTCTCCGAAGTAAGTTGCCTTTGGACAAGGCGTTCAGCAAACATCTCGTATGGCACTTGGGATGTAGCACCTGGTTCACAGCGGAAAAACTAGGAAATCGCTGGATTGAGCTTGGATGCACTAGTCTTGTGGGCCGGGACTTTCCACTTACCTCTCACAACACTTCAGGCACGCATCGGGGCTAGGCCTGTTAGGAACAGGGAGTACCTGCAGGCAGGACGTGGGAGGGACAGTCCATAAGCTGAACTCTGAGAAGTGTGTATGCTTTGCAGGCAGATGTCTGCTAGACACTTTGATGGGAGCTAGGACCGAGCTACACTCTCATTGAACAAGGACGTTTGCAATGTCTGTATTGAGATCAGATACCGTTGAGGAGAATCCTGTCCCTTCCACATGCTATGCAGAAAACCTCCTACGGCGACTAACATAAGGATGCTGGGTCCTATGTCTACAGGGAGTCAGGATGTGGGAGGGTCCTGCCTTGACTTCAGCTCGTAGAAAGAAACATGCCTACAAGCCAGCTTGCAACTAGCTGCGTTCCTCGGGCACTGAGAACATAACAGTGTTCTAAGCCAGGAGGTACCAAGAATACCACTCCACTGCACCTGGAGACACCATCCAGGTCTGTATATTCTACTTGCATCACACAAGCCTCTGACATACGGCACTGATGCAGAAGTTGGAAACTCTTTCTGCAGGCAGTGTGCAAGTGCGAGGGACGGAAGTTGAGCTCAACTCTCCGAAGTAAGTTGCTTTTAGACAAGGCGTTCAGCTAGCTTCTCTCGGTTGACACTTAGGATGTAGCACCTGGTTCACACAGGGAATATTAGGAATTCGCTGGATTGAGCTTGGATGCACTATTCTTGTGGGCCGAAACTTTCCACTTATCTCTCCCAACACTTCAGGCACGCATCGGGGCTAGGCCTGTTAGGAGCGCGGTGTACCTGCAGGCAGGATGTGGGAGGGACAGTCCATAAGCTCAAGTCTCAGAAGTCTGTATGGTTTGCAGGCAGATGTCTCCCATACACTTTGATGGGAGCTAGGACGTAGCTACACTCTCAATGAACAAGGACGTTTGCAATGTCTGTATTGAGATCAGATACACTTGTGGAGAATCCTGTCCCTTCCACATGCTATGCACAAAACCTCACAAGCCTCTGACAAACGGCTGTGGTGCAGATGTTGGAAACACTTTCTGCAGGCAGTGTGCCACTGCGAAGGACTGAGGGTGAGCTCAACTCTCCGAAGTAAGTTGCTTTTGGACACGGCGTTCAGGAAGCTTCTCTCGTATGGCACTTAGGATGTAGCACCTGGTTCACACCGGAAAAACTAGGAAATCGCTGGATTGAGCTTGGATGCACTAGTCTTGTGGGTCGGGACTTTCCACTTACCTCTCAAAAGACTTCAGGCACGCATCGGGGCTAGGCCTGTTAAGAGCACGGTGTACCTGCAGGCAGGATGTGGGAGGGACAGTCCATAAGCTCAACTCTGAGAAGTGTGTATGCTTTGCAGGCAGATGTCTGCTCGACACTTTGACGGGAGCTAGGACCGAGCTACACTCTCATTGAACAAGGACGTTTCCAATGTCTGAATTGAGATCAGATACAGTTGAGGAGAATCCTGTCCCTTCCACATGCGATGCACAAAACCTCCTACGGCGACTAACATAAGGATGCTGGGTCCTATGTCTACAGGCAGTCAGGATGTGGGAGGGTCCTGCCTTGACTTCAGCTCGTAGAAAGAAACATGTCTACAAGCCAGCTTGCAACTAGCTGCGTTCCTCGGGCACTGAGAACATAACAGTGTTCTAAGCCAGGAGGTACCAAGAATACCACTCCACTGCAGCTGGAGACACCATCCAGGTCTGCTTATTCCACTTGCATCTCACAAGCCTCTGACAAACGGCTGTGGTGCACATGTTCGAAAGTCTGCAGGCAGTGTGCAACTGCGAGGGACTGAGGGTTAGCTCAACTCTCCAAAGTAAGTTGCTTTTGGTCAAGGCGTTCAGCAAGCTTCTCTCGTATGGCACTTAGGATGTAGCACCTGGTTCACACAGGAAAAACTAGGAAATCGCTGGATTGAGCTTGGATGCACTAGTCTGGTGGCCAGGACGTTCCACTTAGTACTCACAACACTTCAGGCACGCATCGGGGAGAGGCCTGTTAGGAGCTCCTTGTACTTGCAGGCAGGGTGTGGGAGGACAGTCCATAAGCTCAACTCTGAGAAGTGTGTATGCTTTGCAGGCAGATGTCTGCTAGACACTTTGATGGGAGCTAGGACCGAGCTACACTCTCAGTGAACAAGGACGTTTGCAGTCTGTTTTGAGATCAGATACACTTGAGGAGAATCCTGTCCCTTCCACATGCTATGCACAAAACCTCCTACGGCGACTAACATAAGGATGTGGGTCCTATGTCTACAGGCAGTCAGGATGCGGGAGCGTCCTGCCCTGACCTCACCTCGCACAAGGAAGCACGTCTGCAAGCCGGCTTTCCACTAGCTGCGTTCCTCGGGCATTGAGAACGTAACAGTGTTCTAAGCCAGGAGGTACCCAGAATACCACACCACTGCAGCTGTAGACACCATCCAGGTCTGTATATTCTACTTGCATCTCACAAGCCTCTGACAAACGGCACTGATGCAGAAGTTGGAAACTCTTTCTGCAGGCAGTGTGCAACTGCGAGGGACGGACGGTGAGCTCAGCTCTCCGAAGTAAGTTGCCTTTGGACAAGGCATTCAGCAAACTTCTCTCGTATGGCACTTGGGATGTAGCACCTGGTTCACACCGGAATAACTAGGAAATCGCTGGATTGAGCTTGGATGCACTACTCTTGTGGGCCGGGACTTTCCACTTACATCTCACAACACTTCAGGCACGCATCAGGCTTCGGCCTGTTAGGAGCGGGGTGTACCTGCAGGCAGGATGTGGGAGGGACAGTCCATAAGCTCAACTCTGAGAAGTGTGTATGCTTTGCAGGCAGATGTCTGCTAGACACTTTGATGGGAGCTAGGACCGAGCTACACTCTCATTGAACAAGGACGTTTGCAATGTCTGTATTGAGATCAGATACACTTGTGGAGAATCCTGTCCCTTCCACATGCTATGCACAAAACCTCCTACGGCGACTAACATAAGGATGCTGGGTCCTATGTCTACAGGCAGTCAGGATGCGGGAGGGTCCTGCCCTGACCTCAGCTCGCACAAGAAAGCACGCCTACAAGGCAGCTTTCAACTAGCACCGTTCCTCGGGCACTGAGAACGTAACAGTGTTCTAAGCCAGGAGGTACCCAGAATACCACTCCACTGCAGCTGGAGACACCATCCAGGTCTGTATATTCCACTTGCATCTCACAAGCATCTGACAAACGGCTCTGATGCAGATGTTGGAAACTCTTTCTGCAGGCAGTGTGCAACTGCGAGGGACTGAGGGTGAGCTCAACTCTCCGAAGTAAGTTGCTTTTGGTCAAGGCGTTCTGCAAGCTTCTCTCGTATGGCACTTAGGATGTAGCACCTGGTTCACACAGGAAAAACTATGATCGCTGGATTGAGCTTGGATGCACTAGTCTTGTGGGCCGGGACTTTCCACTTACCTCTCACAACACTTCAGGCACGCATCGGGGCTAGGCCTGTTAGAAGCACGGTGTACCTGCAGGCAGGATGTGGGAGGGACAGTCCATAAGCTCAACTCTCGGAAGTGTGTATGCTTTGCAGGCAGATGTCTCCCATACACTTTGATGGGAGCTAGGACCTAGCTACACTCTCAATGAACAAGGACGTTTGCAATGTCTGTATTGAGATCAGATACACTTGAGGAGAATCCTGTCACTTCCACAGGCTCTTCACACAACCTCTTCTGGCTACTTACATAACAATGCTGGGGCCTCTGCCTATGGGAGGTCAGTATGCTGGAGGGTCCTGCCTTCACCTCAGCTCACACAAGGAAGCATGCCTGCAGGCTAGGTTTCAACTAGCTGCGTTCTTAGGGAACTGAGAACATAGCAGTACTCTCAGCAAGGAGGTATCCAGAATACCACTCCCCGGCAGCTGGAGACACCCTCCAGGTCTGCTTATTCCACTTGCGTCTCACAAGCCTCTGACTAACGGCCGAGGTGCAGATGTTGGAAACTCTTTCTGCAGGCAGTATGCAACTGTGAGGGACTGAGGGTGAGCTCAACTCTCCGAAGTAAGTTGCTTATGGACAAGGCGTTCAGCTAGCTTCTTAGGATGTAGCACCTGGGTCACACAGGGAATACTAGGAAATCGCTGTATTGAGCTTGGATGCACTAGTCTGGTGGGCCGGGACTTTCCACTTACGTCTCACAACACTTCAGGCACGCATCGGGGCTAGGCCTGTTAGGAGCGCGGTGTACCTGCAGGCAGGATGTGGGAGGGACAGTCCATAAGCTGAACTCTCGGAAGTGTGTGTATTTTGCAGGCACATGTCTGCTAGACACTTTGATGGGAGCTAGGACCTAGCTACACTCTCATTGAACAAGGACGTTTGCAATGTCTGTATTGAGATCAGATACCCTTGAGGAGAATCCTGTCACTACCGCATGCTTTTCACACAACCTCTTCCGGCACCTAACATAAGGATGCTGGAACCTTTGTCTACGGGCAGTCAGGATGAGGGAGGTCCTGCCCTGAACTCAGCTCGCAGAAGGAAGAACGCCTATAGTCAGCTTTCAACTAGCTGCGTTCCTCGGTCACTGAGAACGTAACAGTGTTCTAAGCCAGGAGGTACGCAGAATACAACTCCACGGCAGCTGGAGACACCATCCAGGTCTGCTTTTTCCACCTGCGTCTCACAAGCCTCTAACAAACGGCAGTGGTGCAGATGTTGGAAACTCCTTCTGCAGGCAGTATGCAACTGTGAGGGACTGAGGGTGAGCTCAACTCTCCGAAGTAAGTTGCTTTTAGACAAGGCGTTCAGCTAGCTTCTCTCGGATGACACTTAGGATGTAGCACCTGGTTCACACAGGGAATATTAGGAAATCGCTGGATTGAGCTTGGATGCACTAGTCTTGTGGGCCGAAACTTTCCACTTATCTCTCCCAACACTTCAGGCACGCATCGGGGCTAGGCCTGTTAGGAGCGCGGTGTACCTGCAGGCAGGATGTGGGAGGGACAGTCCATAAGCTCAAGTGTCAGAAGTCTGTATGGTTTGCAGTCAGATGTCTCCCATACACTTTGATGGGAGCTAGGAACTAGCTACACTCTCAATGAACAAGGACGTTTGCAATGTCTGTATTGAGATCAGATACACTTGTGGAGAATCCTGTCCCTTCCACATGCTATGCACAAAACCTCCTACGGCGACTAACATAAGGATGCTGGGTCTTATGTCTACGGGAAGTCAGGATGCGGGAGGGTCCTGCCCTGACTTCAGCTCGCACAAGAAAGCACGCCTACAAGCCAGCTTTCAACTAGCACCGTTCCTCGGGCACTGAGAACGTAACAGTGTTCTAAGCCAGGAGGTACCCAGAATACCACTCCACTGCAGCTGGAGACACCATCCAGGTCTGTATATTCCACTTGCATCTCACAAGCATCTGACAAACGGCTCTGATGCAGATGTTGGAAACTCTTTCTGCAGGCAGTGTGCAACTGCGAGGGACTGAGGGTGAGCTCAACTCTCCGAAGTAAGTTGCTTTTGGTCAAGGCGTTCTGCAAGCTTCTCTCGTATGGCACTTAGGATGTAGCACCTGGTTCACACCGGAAAAACTATGATCGCTGGATTGAGCTTGGATGCACTAGTCTTGTGGGCCGGGACTTTCCACTTACCTCTCACAACACATCAAGCACGCATCGGGGCTAGGCCTGTTAAGAGCACGGTGTACCTGCAGGCAGGATGTGGGAGGGACAGTCCATAAGCTCAACTCTGAGAAGTGTGTATGCTTTGCAGGCAGATGTCTGCTAGACACTTTGATGGGAGGTAGGACCGAGCTACACTCTCATTGAACAAGGACGTTTGCAATGTCTGTATTGAGATCAGATACAGTTGAGGAGAATCCTGTCCCTTCCACATGCTATGCACAAAACCTCACAAGCCTCTGACAAACGGCTGTGGTGTAGATGTTGGAAACTCTTTCTGCAGGCAGTGTGCCACTGCGAGGGACTGAGGGTGAGCTCAACTCTACAAAGTAAGTTGCTTTTGGTCAAGGCGTTCAGCAAGCTTCTCTCATATGGCACTTAGGATGTAGCACCTGGTTCACACAGGAAAAACTAGGAAATCGCTGGATTGAGCTTGGATGCACTAGTGTGGTGGGCCAGGACGTTCCACTTAGCTCTCACAACACTTCAGGCACGCATCGGGGCTAGGCCTGTTAGGAGCGCGGTGTACCTGCAGGCAGGATGTGGGAGGGACAGTCCATAAGCTCAAGTCTCAGAAGTCTGTATGGTTTGCAGGCAGATGTCTCCCATACACTTTGATGGGAGCTAGGACCTAGCTACACTCTCAATGAACAAGGACGTTTGCAATGTCTGCATTGAGATCAGATACACTTGAGGAGAATCCTGTCACTTCCACATGCTATTCACACAACCTCTTCCGGCGCCTAACATAAGGATGTTGGGACCTATGTCTACGGGGAGTCAGGATGCGGGAGGTCCTGCCCGGAACTCAGCACGCAGAAGGAAGCACGCCTACAAGAGAGCTTTCAACTAGGTGCGTTCCTCGAGCACTGAAAATGAAACAGTGTTCTAAACCAGGAGGTACGCAGAATACAACTCCTCTGCACCTGGAGACACCATCCAGGTCTGCTTATTCCACTTGGGTCTCACAAGCCTCTGACAAACGGCTCTGGTGCAGATGTTGGAAACTCTTTCTGCAGGCAGTATGCAACTGTGAGGGACTGAGGGTGAGCTCAACTCTCCGAAGTAAGTTGCTTATGGACAAGGCGTTCAGCTAGCTTCTCTCGCATGGCACGTAGGATGAAGCACGTGGTTCACAAAGGGAATACTAGGAAATCGCTGGATTGAGCTTGGATGCACTAGTCTTGTGGGCCGGGACTTTCCACTTACCTCTCACAACACTTCAGGCACGCATCGGGGCTAGGCCTGTTAGGAGCGCGGTGTACCTGCAGGCAGGATGTGGGAGGGACAGTCCATAAGCTGAACTCTCGGAAGTGTGTGTATTTTGCAGGCACATGTCTGCTAGACACTTTGATGGGAGCTAGGACCTAGCTACACTCTCATTGAACAAGGACGTTTGCAATGTCTGTATTGAGATCAGATACCCTTGAGGAGAATCCTGTCACTACCGCATGCTTTTCACACAACCTCTTCCGGCACCTAACATAAGGATGCTGGAACCTTTGTCTACGGGCAGTCAGGATGAGGGAGGTCCTGCCCTGAACTCAGCTCGCAGAAGGAAGAACGCCTATAGTCAGCTTTCAACTAGCTGCGTTCCTCGGTCACTGAGAACGTAACAGTGTTCTAAGCCAGGAGGTACGCAGAATACAACTCCACGGCAGCTGGAGACACCATCCAGGTCTGCTTTTTCCACCTGCGTCTCACAAGCCTCTAACAAACGGCAGTGGTGCAGATGTTGGAAACTCCTTCTGCAGGCAGTATGCAACTGTGAGGGACTGAGGGTGAGCTCAACTCTCCGAAGTAAGTTGCTTTTAGACAAGGCGTTCAGCTAGCTTCTCTCGGATGACACTTAGGATGTAGCACCTGGTTCACACAGGGAATATTAGGAAATCGCTGGATTGAGCTTGGATGCACTAGTCTTGTGGGCCGAAACTTTCCACTTATCTCTCCCAACACTTCAGGCACGCATCGGGGCTAGGCCTGTTAGGAGCGCGGTGTACCTGCAGGCAGGATGTGGGAGGGACAGTCCATAAGCTCAAGTGTCAGAAGTCTGTATGGTTTGCAGTCAGATGTCTCCCATACACTTTGATGGGAGCTAGGAACTAGCTACACTCTCAATGAACAAGGACGTTTGCAATGTCTGTATTGAGATCAGATACACTTGTGGAGAATCCTGTCCCTTCCACATGCTATGCACAAAACCTCCTACGGCGACTAACATAAGGATGCTGGGTCTTATGTCTACGGGAAGTCAGGATGCGGGAGGGTCCTGCCCTGACTTCAGCTCGCACAAGAAAGCACGCCTACAAGCCAGCTTTCAACTAGCACCGTTCCTCGGGCACTGAGAACGTAACAGTGTTCTAAGCCAGGAGGTACCCAGAATACCACTCCACTGCAGCTGGAGACACCATCCAGGTCTGTATATTCCACTTGCATCTCACAAGCATCTGACAAACGGCTCTGATGCAGATGTTGGAAACTCTTTCTGCAGGCAGTGTGCAACTGCGAGGGACTGAGGGTGAGCTCAACTCTCCGAAGTAAGTTGCTTTTGGTCAAGGCGTTCTGCAAGCTTCTCTCGTATGGCACTTAGGATGTAGCACCTGGTTCACACAGGAAAAACTATGATCGCTGGATTGAGCTTGGATGCACTAGTCTTGTGGGCCGGGACTTTCCACTTACCTCTCACAACACATCAAGCACGCATCGGGGCTAGGCCTGTTAAGAGCACGGTGTACCTGCAGGCAGGATGTGGGAGGGACAGTCCATAAGCTCAACTCGCGGAAGTGTGTATGCTCTGCAGGCAGATGTCTGTGACACACTTTGATGGAAGCTAGGACCGAGCTACACTCTCATTGAACCACGACGTTTGCAATGTCTGTATTGAGATCAGATACACTGGAGGAGAATCCTGTCACTTCCTCAAGCTTTTCAAACAACCTCTTTGGTACGGGCAGTCAGGATGCGGGAGGGTCCTGCCCTGACCTCAGCTCTCATAAGGAAGCACGCCTACAAGCCACCTTTTAACTAGCTGCGTTCCTCAGGAACTGAGAACGTAACAGTGTTCTAAGCCAGGAGGTACCCAGAAAACCACTCCACTGCAGCTGGAGACACCATCCAGGTCTGTATATTCCACTTGCATCTCACAAGCATCTGACAAACGGCTCTGATGCAGATGTTGGAAACTCTTTCTGCAGGCAGTGTGCAACTGCGAGGGACTGAGGGTGAGCTCAACTCTCCGAAGTAAGTTGCTTTTGGTCAAGGCGTTCTGCAAGCTTCTCTCGTATGGCACTTAGGATGTAGCACCTGGTTCACACAGGAAAAACTATGATCGCTGGATTGAGCTTGGATGCACTAGTCTTGTGGGCCGGGACTTTCCACTTACCTCTCACAACAGTTCAGGCACGCATCGGGGCTAGGCCTGTTAGGAGCGCGGTGTACCTGCAGGCAGGATGTGGGAGGGACAGTCCATAAGCTCAACTCTGAGAAGTGTGTATGCTTTGCAGGCAGATGTCTGCTAGACACTTTGATGGGAGGTAGGACCGAGCTACACTCTCATTGAACAAGGACGTTTGCAATGTCTGTATTGAGATCAGATACAGTTGAGGAGAATCCTGTCCCTTCCACATGCTATGCACAAAACCTCACAAGCCTCTGACAAACGGCTGTGGTGTAGATGTTGGAAACACTTTCTGCAGGCAGTGTGCCACTGCGAGGGACTGAGGGTGAGCTCAACTCTACAAAGTAAGTTGCTTTTGGTCAAGGCGTTCAGCAAGCTTCTCTCATAAGGCACTTAGGATGTAGCACCTGGTTCACACAGGAAAAACTAGGAAATCGCTGGATTGAGCTTGGATGCACTAGTGTGGTGGGCCAGGACGTTCCACTTAGCTCTCACAACACTTCAGGCACGCATCGGGGCTAGGCCTGTTAGGAGCGCGGTGTACCTGCAGGCAGGATGTGGGAGGGACAGTCCATAAGCTCAAGTCTCAGAAGTCTGTAAGGTTTGCAGGCAGATGTCTCCCATACACTTTGATGGGAGCTAGGACCTAGCTACACTCTCAATGAACAAGGACGTTTGCAATGTCTGTATTGAGATCAGATACACTTGAGGAGAATCCTGTCACTTCCACATGCTATTCACACAACCTCTTCCGGCGCCTAACATAAGGATGTTGGGACCTATGTCTACGGGGAGTCAGGATGCGGGAGGTCCTGCCCGGAACTCAGCACGCAGAAGGAAGCACGCCTACAAGAGAGCTTTCAACTAGGTGCGTTCCTCGAGCACTGAAAATGAAACAGTGTTCTAAACCAGGAGGTACGCAGAATACAACTCCTCTGCACCTGGAGACACCATCCAGGTCTGCTTATTCCACTTGGGTCTCACAAGCCTCTGACAAACGGCTCTGGTGCAGATGTTGGAAACTCTTTCTGCAGGCAGTGTACAACTGTGAGGGACTGAGGGTGAGCTCAACTCTCCGAAGTAAGTTGCTTTTGGAAAAGGCGTTCAGCTAGCTTCTCTCGCATGGCACGTAGGATGAAGCACGTGGTTCACAAAGGGAATACTAGGAAATCGCTGGATTGAGCTTGGATGCACTAGTCTTGTGGGCCGGGACTTTCCACTTACCTCTCACAACACTTCAGGCACGCATCGGGGCTAGGCCTGTTAGAAGCACGGTGTACCTGCAGGCAGGATGTGGGAGGGACAGTCCATAAGCTCAACTCTCGGAAGTGTGTATGCTTTGCAGGCAGATGTCTCCCATACACTTTGATGGGAGCTAGGACCTAGCTACACTCTCAATGAACAAGGACGTTTGCAATGTCTGTATTGAGATCAGATACACTTGAGGAGAATCCTGTCACTTCCACAGGCTCTTCACACAACCTCTTCTGGCTACTTACATAACAATGCTGGGGCCTCTGCCTATGGGAGGTCAGTATGCTGGAGGGTCCTGCCTTCACCTCAGCTCACACAAGGAAGCATGCCTGCAGGCTAGGTTTCAACTAGCTGCGTTCTTAGGGAACTGAGAACATAGCAGTACTCTCAGCAAGGAGGTATCCAGAATACCACTCCCCGGCAGCTGGAGACACCCTCCAGGTCTGCTTATTCCACTTGCGTCTCACAAGCCTCTGACTAACGGCCGAGGTGCAGATGTTGGAAACTCTTTCTGCAGGCAGTATGCAACTGTGAGGGACTGAGGGTGAGCTCAACTCTCCGAAGTAAGTTGCTTATGGACAAGGCGTTCAGCTAGCTTCTTAGGATGTAGCACCTGGGTCACACAGGGAATACTAGGAAATCGCTGTATTGAGCTTGGATGCACTAGTCTGGTGGGCCGGGACTTTCCACTTACGTCTCACAACACTTCAGGCACGCATCGGGGCTAGGCCTGTTAGGAGCGCGGTGTACCTGCAGGCAGGATGTGGGAGGGACAGTCCATAAGCTGAACTCTCGGAAGTGTGTGTATTTTGCAGGCACATGTCTGCTAGACACTTTGATGGGAGCTAGGACCTAGCTACACTCTCATTGAACAAGGACGTTTGCAATGTCTGTATTGAGATCAGATACCCTTGAGGAGAATCCTGTCACTACCGCATGCTTTTCACACAACCTCTTCCGGCACCTAACATAAGGATGCTGGAACCTTTGTCTACGGGCAGTCAGGATGAGGGAGGTCCTGCCCTGAACTCAGCTCGCAGAAGGAAGAACGCCTATAGTCAGCTTTCAACTAGCTGCGTTCCTCGGTCACTGAGAACGTAACAGTGTTCTAAGCCAGGAGGTACGCAGAATACAACTCCACGGCAGCTGGAGACACCATCCAGGTCTGCTTTTTCCACCTGCGTCTCACAAGCATCTGACAAACGGCTCTGATGCAGATGTTGGAAACTCTTTCTGCAGGCAGTGTGCAACTGCGAGGGACTGAGGGTGAGCTCAACTCTCCGAAGTAAGTTGCTTTTGGTCAAGGCGTTCTGCAAGCTTCTCTCGTATGGCACTTAGGATGTAGCACCTGGTTCACACAGGAAAAACTATGATCGCTGGATTGAGCTTGGATGCACTAGTCTTGTGGGCCGGGACTTTCCACTTACCTCTCACAACACATCAAGCACGCATCGGGGCTAGGCCTGTTAAGAGCACGGTGTACCTGCAGGCAGGATGTGGGAGGGACAGTCCATAAGCTCAACTCGCGGAAGTGTGTATGCTCTGCAGGCAGATGTCTGTGACACACTTTGATGGAAGCTAGGACCGAGCTACACTCTCATTGAACCACGACGTTTGCAATGTCTGTATTGAGATCAGATACACTGGAGGAGAATCCTGTCACTTCCTCAAGCTTTTCAAACAACCTCTTTGGTACGGGCAGTCAGGATGCGGGAGGGTCCTGCCCTGACCTCAGCTCTCATAAGGAAGCACGCCTACAAGCCACCTTTTAACTAGCTGCGTTCCTCAGGAACTGAGAACGTAACAGTGTTCTAAGCCAGGAGGTACCCAGAAAACCACTCCACTGCAGCTGGAGACACCATCCAGGTCTGTATATTCCACTTGCATCTCACAAGCATCTGACAAACGGCTCTGATGCAGATGTTGGAAACTCTTTCTGCAGGCAGTGTGCAACTGCGAGGGACTGAGGGTGAGCTCAACTCTCCGAAGTAAGTTGCTTTTGGTCAAGGCGTTCTGCAAGCTTCTCTCGTATGGCACTTAGGATGTAGCACCTGGTTCACACAGGAAAAACTATGATCGCTGGATTGAGCTTGGATGCACTAGTCTTGTGGGCCGGGACTTTCCACTTACCTCTCACAACAGTTCAGGCACGCATCGGGGCTAGGCCTGTTAGGAGCGCGGTGTACCTGCAGGCAGGATGTGGGAGGGACAGTCCATAAGCTCAACTCTGAGAAGTGTGTATGCTTTGCAGGCAGATGTCTGCTAGACACTTTGATGGGAGGTAGGACCGAGCTACACTCTCATTGAACAAGGACGTTTGCAATGTCTGTATTGAGATCAGATACAGTTGAGGAGAATCCTGTCCCTTCCACATGCTATGCACAAAACCTCACAAGCCTCTGACAAACGGCTGTGGTGTAGATGTTGGAAACACTTTCTGCAGGCAGTGTGCCACTGCGAGGGACTGAGGGTGAGCTCAACTCTACAAAGTAAGTTGCTTTTGGTCAAGGCGTTCAGCAAGCTTCTCTCATAAGGCACTTAGGATGTAGCACCTGGTTCACACAGGAAAAACTAGGAAATCGCTGGATTGAGCTTGGATGCACTAGTGTGGTGGGCCAGGACGTTCCACTTAGCTCTCACAACACTTCAGGCACGCATCGGGGCTAGGCCTGTTAGGAGCGCGGTGTACCTGCAGGCAGGATGTGGGAGGGACAGTCCATAAGCTCAAGTCTCAGAAGTCTGTAAGGTTTGCAGGCAGATGTCTCCCATACACTTTGATGGGAGCTAGGACCTAGCTACACTCTCAATGAACAAGGACGTTTGCAATGTCTGTATTGAGATCAGATACACTTGAGGAGAATCCTGTCACTTCCACATGCTATTCACACAACCTCTTCCGGCGCCTAACATAAGGATGTTGGGACCTATGTCTACGGGGAGTCAGGATGCGGGAGGTCCTGCCCGGAACTCAGCACGCAGAAGGAAGCACGCCTACAAGAGAGCTTTCAACTAGGTGCGTTCCTCGAGCACTGAAAATGAAACAGTGTTCTAAACCAGGAGGTACGCAGAATACAACTCCTCTGCACCTGGAGACACCATCCAGGTCTGCTTATTCCACTTGGGTCTCACAAGCCTCTGACAAACGGCTCTGGTGCAGATGTTGGAAACTCTTTCTGCAGGCAGTGTACAACTGTGAGGGACTGAGGGTGAGCTCAACTCTCCGAAGTAAGTTGCTTTTGGAAAAGGCGTTCAGCTAGCTTCTCTCGCATGGCACGTAGGATGAAGCACGTGGTTCACAAAGGGAATACTAGGAAATCGCTGGATTGAGCTTGGATGCACTAGTCTTGTGGGCCGGGACTTTCCACTTACCTCTCACAACACTTCAGGCACGCATCGGGGCTAGGCCTGTTAGAAGCACGGTGTACCTGCAGGCAGGATGTGGGAGGGACAGTCCATAAGCTCAACTCTCGGAAGTGTGTATGCTTTGCAGGCAGATGTCTCCCATACACTTTGATGGGAGCTAGGACCTAGCTACACTCTCAATGAACAAGGACGTTTGCAATGTCTGTATTGAGATCAGATACACTTGAGGAGAATCCTGTCACTTCCACAGGCTCTTCACACAACCTCTTCTGGCTACTTACATAACAATGCTGGGGCCTCTGCCTATGGGAGGTCAGTATGCTGGAGGGTCCTGCCTTCACCTCAGCTCACACAAGGAAGCATGCCTGCAGGCTAGGTTTCAACTAGCTGCGTTCTTAGGGAACTGAGAACATAGCAGTACTCTCAGCAAGGAGGTATCCAGAATACCACTCCCCGGCAGCTGGAGACACCCTCCAGGTCTGCTTATTCCACTTGCGTCTCACAAGCCTCTGACTAACGGCCGAGGTGCAGATGTTGGAAACTCTTTCTGCAGGCAGTATGCAACTGTGAGGGACTGAGGGTGAGCTCAACTCTCCGAAGTAAGTTGCTTATGGACAAGGCGTTCAGCTAGCTTCTTAGGATGTAGCACCTGGGTCACACAGGGAATACTAGGAAATCGCTGTATTGAGCTTGGATGCACTAGTCTGGTGGGCCGGGACTTTCCACTTACGTCTCACAACACTTCAGGCACGCATCGGGGCTAGGCCTGTTAGGAGCGCGGTGTACCTGCAGGCAGGATGTGGGAGGGACAGTCCATAAGCTGAACTCTCGGAAGTGTGTGTATTTTGCAGGCACATGTCTGCTAGACACTTTGATGGGAGCTAGGACCTAGCTACACTCTCATTGAACAAGGACGTTTGCAATGTCTGTATTGAGATCAGATACCCTTGAGGAGAATCCTGTCACTACCGCATGCTTTTCACACAACCTCTTCCGGCACCTAACATAAGGATGCTGGAACCTTTGTCTACGGGCAGTCAGGATGAGGGAGGTCCTGCCCTGAACTCAGCTCGCAGAAGGAAGAACGCCTATAGTCAGCTTTCAACTAGCTGCGTTCCTCGGTCACTGAGAACGTAACAGTGTTCTAAGCCAGGAGGTACGCAGAATACAACTCCACGGCAGCTGGAGACACCATCCAGGTCTGCTTTTTCCACCTGCGTCTCACAAGCCTCTAACAAACGGCAGTGGTGCAGATGTTGGAAACTCCTTCTGCAGGCAGTATGCAACTGTGAGGGACTGAGGGTGAGCTCAACTCTCCGAAGTAAGTTGCTTTTAGACAAGGCGTTCAGCTAGCTTCTCTCGGATGACACTTAGGATGTAGCACCTGGTTCACACAGGGAATATTAGGAAATCGCTGGATTGAGCTTGGATGCACTAGTCTTGTGGGCCGAAACTTTCCACTTATCTCTCCCAACACTTCAGGCACGCATCGGGGCTAGGCCTGTTAGGAGCGCGGTGTACCTGCAGGCAGGATGTGGGAGGGACAGTCCATAAGCTCAAGTGTCAGAAGTCTGTATGGTTTGCAGTCAGATGTCTCCCATACACTTTGATGGGAGCTAGGAACTAGCTACACTCTCAATGAACAAGGACGTTTGCAATGTCTGTATTGAGATCAGATACACTTGTGGAGAATCCTGTCCCTTCCACATGCTATGCACAAACCTCCTACGGCGACTAACATAAGGATGCTGGGTCTTATGTCTACGGGAAGTCAGGATGCGGGAGGGTCCTGCCCTGACTTCAGCTCGCACAAGAAAGCACGCCTACAAGCCAGCTTTCAACTAGCACCGTTCCTCGGGCACTGAGAACGTAACAGTGTTCTAAGCCAGGAGGTACCCAGAATACCACTCCACTGCAGCTGGAGACACCATCCAGGTCTGTATATTCCACTTGCATCTCACAAGCATCTGACAAACGGCTCTGATGCAGATGTTGGAAACTCTTTCTGCAGGCAGTGTGCAACTGCGAGGGACTGAGGGTGAGCTCAACTCTCCGAAGTAAGTTGCTTTTGGTCAAGGCGTTCTGCAAGCTTCTCTCGTATGGCACTTAGGATGTAGCACCTGGTTCACACCGGAAAAACTATGATCGCTGGATTGAGCTTGGATGCACTAGTCTTGTGGGCCGGGACTTTCCACTTACCTCTCACAACACATCAAGCACGCATCGGGGCTAGGCCTGTTAAGAGCACGGTGTACCTGCAGGCAGGATGTGGGAGGGACAGTCCATAAGCTCAACTCTGAGAAGTGTGTATGCTTTGCAGGCAGATGTCTGCTAGACACTTTGATGGGAGGTAGGACCGAGCTACACTCTCATTGAACAAGGACGTTTGCAATGTCTGTATTGAGATCAGATACAGTTGAGGAGAATCCTGTCCCTTCCACATGCTATGCACAAAACCTCACAAGCCTCTGACAAACGGCTGTGGTGTAGATGTTGGAAACTCTTTCTGCAGGCAGTGTGCCACTGCGAGGGACTGAGGGTGAGCTCAACTCTACAAAGTAAGTTGCTTTTGGTCAAGGCGTTCAGCAAGCTTCTCTCATATGGCACTTAGGATGTAGCACCTGGTTCACACAGGAAAAACTAGGAAATCGCTGGATTGAGCTTGGATGCACTAGTGTGGTGGGCCAGGACGTTCCACTTAGCTCTCACAACACTTCAGGCACGCATCGGGGCTAGGCCTGTTAGGAGCGCGGTGTACCTGCAGGCAGGATGTGGGAGGGACAGTCCATAAGCTCAAGTCTCAGAAGTCTGTATGGTTTGCAGGCAGATGTCTCCCATACACTTTGATGGGAGCTAGGACCTAGCTACACTCTCAATGAACAAGGACGTTTGCAATGTCTGCATTGAGATCAGATACACTTGAGGAGAATCCTGTCACTTCCACATGCTATTCACACAACCTCTTCCGGCGCCTAACATAAGGATGTTGGGACCTATGTCTACGGGGAGTCAGGATGCGGGAGGTCCTGCCCGGAACTCAGCACGCAGAAGGAAGCACGCCTACAAGAGAGCTTTCAACTAGGTGCGTTCCTCGAGCACTGAAAATGAAACAGTGTTCTAAACCAGGAGGTACGCAGAATACAACTCCTCTGCACCTGGAGACACCATCCAGGTCTGCTTATTCCACTTGGGTCTCACAAGCCTCTGACAAACGGCTCTGGTGCAGATGTTGGAAACTCTTTCTGCAGGCAGTGTGCAACTGTGAGGGACTGAGGGTGAGCTCAACTCTCCGAAGTAAGTTGCTTTTGGAAAAGGCGTTCAGCTAGCTTCTCTCGCATGGCACGTAGGATGAAGCACGTGGTTCACAAAGGGAATACTAGGAAATCGCTGGATTGAGCTTGGATGCACTAGTCTTGTGGGCCGGGACTTTCCACTTACCTCTCACAACACTTCAGGCACGCATCGGGGCTAGGCCTGTTAGGAGCGCGGTGTACCTGCAGGCAGGATGTGGGAGGGACAGTCCATAAGCTGAACTCTCGGAAGTGTGTGTATTTTGCAGGCACATGTCTGCTAGACACTTTGATGGGAGCTAGGACCTAGCTACACTCTCATTGAACAAGGACGTTTGCAATGTCTGTATTGAGATCAGATACCCTTGAGGAGAATCCTGTCACTACCGCATGCTTTTCACACAACCTCTTCCGGCACCTAACATAAGGATGCTGGAACCTTTGTCTACGGGCAGTCAGGATGAGGGAGGTCCTGCCCTGAACTCAGCTCGCAGAAGGAAGAACGCCTATAGTCAGCTTTCAACTAGCTGCGTTCCTCGGTCACTGAGAACGTAACAGTGTTCTAAGCCAGGAGGTACGCAGAATACAACTCCACGGCAGCTGGAGACACCATCCAGGTCTGCTTTTTCCACCTGCGTCTCACAAGCCTCTAACAAACGGCAGTGGTGCAGATGTTGGAAACTCCTTCTGCAGGCAGTATGCAACTGTGAGGGACTGAGGGTGAGCTCAACTCTCCGAAGTAAGTTGCTTTTAGACAAGGCGTTCAGCTAGCTTCTCTCGGATGACACTTAGGATGTAGCACCTGGTTCACACAGGGAATATTAGGAAATCGCTGGATTGAGCTTGGATGCACTAGTCTTGTGGGCCGAAACTTTCCACTTATCTCTCCCAACACTTCAGGCACGCATCGGGGCTAGGCCTGTTAGGAGCGCGGTGTACCTGCAGGCAGGATGTGGGAGGGACAGTCCATAAGCTCAAGTGTCAGAAGTCTGTATGGTTTGCAGTCAGATGTCTCCCATACACTTTGATGGGAGCTAGGAACTAGCTACACTCTCAATGAACAAGGACGTTTGCAATGTCTGTATTGAGATCAGATACACTTGTGGAGAATCCTGTCCCTTCCACATGCTATGCACAAACCTCCTACGGCGACTAACATAAGGATGCTGGGTCTTATGTCTACGGGAAGTCAGGATGCGGGAGGGTCCTGCCCTGACTTCAGCTCGCACAAGAAAGCACGCCTACAAGCCAGCTTTCAACTAGCACCGTTCCTCGGGCACTGAGAACGTAACAGTGTTCTAAGCCAGGAGGTACCCAGAATACCACTCCACTGCAGCTGGAGACACCATCCAGGTCTGTATATTCCACTTGCATCTCACAAGCATCTGACAAACGGCTCTGATGCAGATGTTGGAAACTCTTTCTGCAGGCAGTGTGCAACTGCGAGGGACTGAGGGTGAGCTCAACTCTCCGAAGTAAGTTGCTTTTGGTCAAGGCGTTCTGCAAGCTTCTCTCGTATGGCACTTAGGATGTAGCACCTGGTTCACACCGGAAAAACTATGATCGCTGGATTGAGCTTGGATGCACTAGTCTTGTGGGCCGGGACTTTCCACTTACCTCTCACAACACATCAAGCACGCATCGGGGCTAGGCCTGTTAAGAGCACGGTGTACCTGCAGGCAGGATGTGGGAGGGACAGTCCATAAGCTCAACTCTGAGAAGTGTGTATGCTTTGCAGGCAGATGTCTGCTAGACACTTTGATGGGAGGTAGGACCGAGCTACACTCTCATTGAACAAGGACGTTTGCAATGTCTGTATTGAGATCAGATACAGTTGAGGAGAATCCTGTCCCTTCCACATGCTATGCACAAAACCTCACAAGCCTCTGACAAACGGCTGTGGTGTAGATGTTGGAAACTCTTTCTGCAGGCAGTGTGCCACTGCGAGGGACTGAGGGTGAGCTCAACTCTACAAAGTAAGTTGCTTTTGGTCAAGGCGTTCAGCAAGCTTCTCTCATATGGCACTTAGGATGTAGCACCTGGTTCACACAGGAAAAACTAGGAAATCGCTGGATTGAGCTTGGATGCACTAGTGTGGTGGGCCAGGACGTTCCACTTAGCTCTCACAACACTTCAGGCACGCATCGGGGCTAGGCCTGTTAGGAGCGCGGTGTACCTGCAGGCAGGATGTGGGAGGGACAGTCCATAAGCTCAAGTCTCAGAAGTCTGTATGGTTTGCAGGCAGATGTCTCCCATACACTTTGATGGGAGCTAGGACCTAGCTACACTCTCAATGAACAAGGACGTTTGCAATGTCTGCATTGAGATCAGATACACTTGAGGAGAATCCTGTCACTTCCACATGCTATTCACACAACCTCTTCCGGCGCCTAACATAAGGATGTTGGGACCTATGTCTACGGGGAGTCAGGATGCGGGAGGTCCTGCCCGGAACTCAGCACGCAGAAGGAAGCACGCCTACAAGAGAGCTTTCAACTAGGTGCGTTCCTCGAGCACTGAAAATGAAACAGTGTTCTAAACCAGGAGGTACGCAGAATACAACTCCTCTGCACCTGGAGACACCATCCAGGTCTGCTTATTCCACTTGGGTCTCACAAGCCTCTGACAAACGGCTCTGGTGCAGATGTTGGAAACTCTTTCTGCAGGCAGTGTGCAACTGTGAGGGACTGAGGGTGAGCTCAACTCTCCGAAGTAAGTTGCTTTTGGAAAAGGCGTTCAGCTAGCTTCTCTCGCATGGCACGTAGGATGAAGCACGTGGTTCACAAAGGGAATACTAGGAAATCGCTGGATTGAGCTTGGATGCACTAGTCTTGTGGGCCGGGACTTTCCACTTACCTCTCACAACACTTCAGGCACGCATCGGGGCTAGGCCTGTTAGGAGCGCGGTGTACCTGCAGGCAGGATGTGGGAGGGACAGTCCATAAGCTGAACTCTCGGAAGTGTGTGTATTTTGCAGGCACATGTCTGCTAGACACTTTGATGGGAGCTAGGACCTAGCTACACTCTCATTGAACAAGGACGTTTGCAATGTCTGTATTGAGATCAGATACCCTTGAGGAGAATCCTGTCACTACCGCATGCTTTTCACACAACCTCTTCCGGCACCTAACATAAGGATGCTGGAACCTTTGTCTACGGGCAGTCAGGATGAGGGAGGTCCTGCCCTGAACTCAGCTCGCAGAAGGAAGAACGCCTATAGTCAGCTTTCAACTAGCTGCGTTCCTCGGTCACTGAGAACGTAACAGTGTTCTAAGCCAGGAGGTACGCAGAATACAACTCCACGGCAGCTGGAGACACCATCCAGGTCTGCTTTTTCCACCTGCGTCTCACAAGCCTCTAACAAACGGCAGTGGTGCAGATGTTGGAAACTCCTTCTGCAGGCAGTATGCAACTGTGAGGGACTGAGGGTGAGCTCAACTCTCCGAAGTAAGTTGCTTTTAGACAAGGCGTTCAGCTAGCTTCTCTCGGATGACACTTAGGATGTAGCACCTGGTTCACACAGGGAATATTAGGAAATCGCTGGATTGAGCTTGGATGCACTAGTCTTGTGGGCCGAAACTTTCCACTTATCTCTCCCAACACTTCAGGCACGCATCGGGGCTAGGCCTGTTAGGAGCGCGGTGTACCTGCAGGCAGGATGTGGGAGGGACAGTCCATAAGCTCAAGTGTCAGAAGTCTGTATGGTTTGCAGTCAGATGTCTCCCATACACTTTGATGGGAGCTAGGAACTAGCTACACTCTCAATGAACAAGGACGTTTGCAATGTCTGTATTGAGATCAGATACACTTGTGGAGAATCCTGTCCCTTCCACATGCTATGCACAAAACCTCCTACGGCGACTAACATAAGGATGCTGGGTCTTATGTCTACGGGAAGTCAGGATGCGGGAGGGTCCTGCCCTGACTTCAGCTCGCACAAGAAAGCACGCCTACAAGCCAGCTTTCAACTAGCACCGTTCCTCGGGCACTGAGAACGTAACAGTGTTCTAAGCCAGGAGGTACCCAGAATACCACTCCACTGCAGCTGGAGACACCATCCAGGTCTGTATATTCCACTTGCATCTCACAAGCATCTGACAAACGGCTCTGATGCAGATGTTGGAAACTCTTTCTGCAGGCAGTGTGCAACTGCGAGGGACTGAGGGTGAGCTCAACTCTCCGAAGTAAGTTGCTTTTGGTCAAGGCGTTCTGCAAGCTTCTCTCGTATGGCACTTAGGATGTAGCACCTGGTTCACACAGGAAAAACTATGATCGCTGGATTGAGCTTGGATGCACTAGTCTTGTGGGCCGGGACTTTCCACTTACCTCTCACAACACATCAAGCACGCATCGGGGCTAGGCCTGTTAAGAGCACGGTGTACCTGCAGGCAGGATGTGGGAGGGACAGTCCATAAGCTCAACTCGCGGAAGTGTGTATGCTCTGCAGGCAGATGTCTGTGACACACTTTGATGGAAGCTAGGACCGAGCTACACTCTCATTGAACCACGACGTTTGCAATGTCTGTATTGAGATCAGATACACTGGAGGAGAATCCTGTCACTTCCTCAAGCTTTTCAAACAACCTCTTTGGTACGGGCAGTCAGGATGCGGGAGGGTCCTGCCCTGACCTCAGCTCTCATAAGGAAGCACGCCTACAAGCCACCTTTTAACTAGCTGCGTTCCTCAGGAACTGAGAACGTAACAGTGTTCTAAGCCAGGAGGTACCCAGAAAACCACTCCACTGCAGCTGGAGACACCATCCAGGTCTGTATATTCCACTTGCATCTCACAAGCATCTGACAAACGGCTCTGATGCAGATGTTGGAAACTCTTTCTGCAGGCAGTGTGCAACTGTGAGGGACTGAGGGTGAGCTCAACTCTCCGAAGTAAGTTGCTTTTGGTCAAGGCGTTCTGCAAGCTTCTCTCGTATGGCACTTAGGATGTAGCACCTGGTTCACACAGGAAAAACTATGATCGCTGGATTGAGCTTGGATGCACTAGTCTTGTGGGCCGGGACTTTCCACTTACCTCTCACAACAGTTCAGGCACGCATCGGGGCTAGGCCTGTTAGGAGCGCGGTGTACCTGCAGGCAGGATGTGGGAGGGACAGTCCATAAGCTCAACTCTGAGAAGTGTGTATGCTTTGCAGGCAGATGTCTGCTAGACACTTTGATGGGAGGTAGGACCGAGCTACACTCTCATTGAACAAGGACGTTTGCAATGTCTGTATTGAGATCAGATACCCTTGAGGAGAATCCTGTCACTACCGCATGCTTTTCACACAACCTCTTCCGGCACCTAACATAAGGATGCTGGAACCTTTGTCTACGGGCAGTCAGGATGAGGGAGGTCCTGCCCTGAACTCAGCTCGCAGAAGGAAGAACGCCTATAGTCAGCTTTCAACTAGCTGCGTTCCTCGGTCACTGAGAACGTAACAGTGTTCTAAGCCAGGAGGTACGCAGAATACAACTCCACGGCAGCTGGAGACACCATCCAGGTCTGCTTTTTCCACCTGCGTCTCACAAGCCTCTAACAAACGGCAGTGGTGCAGATGTTGGAAACTCCTTCTGCAGGCAGTATGCAACTGTGAGGGACTGAGGGTGAGCTCAACTCTCCGAAGTAAGTTGCTTTTAGACAAGGCGTTCAGCTAGCTTCTCTCGGATGACACTTAGGATGTAGCACCTGGTTCACACAGGGAATATTAGGAAATCGCTGGATTGAGCTTGGATGCACTAGTCTTGTGGGCCGAAACTTTCCACTTATCTCTCCCAACACTTCAGGCACGCATCGGGGCTAGGCCTGTTAGGAGCGCGGTGTACCTGCAGGCAGGATGTGGGAGGGACAGTCCATAAGCTCAAGTGTCAGAAGTCTGTATGGTTTGCAGTCAGATGTCTCCCATACACTTTGATGGGAGCTAGGAACTAGCTACACTCTCAATGAACAAGGACGTTTGCAATGTCTGTATTGAGATCAGATACACTTGTGGAGAATCCTGTCCCTTCCACATGCTATGCACAAAACCTCCTACGGCGACTAACATAAGGATGCTGGGTCTTATGTCTACGGGAAGTCAGGATGCGGGAGGGTCCTGCCCTGACTTCAGCTCGCACAAGAAAGCACGCCTACAAGCCAGCTTTCAACTAGCACCGTTCCTCGGGCACTGAGAACGTAACAGTGTTCTAAGCCAGGAGGTACCCAGAATACCACTCCACTGCAGCTGGAGACACCATCCAGGTCTGTATATTCCACTTGCATCTCACAAGCATCTGACAAACGGCTCTGATGCAGATGTTGGAAACTCTTTCTGCAGGCAGTGTGCAACTGCGAGGGACTGAGGGTGAGCTCAACTCTCCGAAGTAAGTTGCTTTTGGTCAAGGCGTTCTGCAAGCTTCTCTCGTATGGCACTTAGGATGTAGCACCTGGTTCACACAGGAAAAACTATGATCGCTGGATTGAGCTTGGATGCACTAGTCTTGTGGGCCGGGACTTTCCACTTACCTCTCACAACACATCAAGCACGCATCGGGGCTAGGCCTGTTAAGAGCACGGTGTACCTGCAGGCAGGATGTGGGAGGGACAGTCCATAAGCTCAACTCGCGGAAGTGTGTATGCTCTGCAGGCAGATGTCTGTGACACACTTTGATGGAAGCTAGGACCGAGCTACACTCTCATTGAACCACGACGTTTGCAATGTCTGTATTGAGATCAGATACACTGGAGGAGAATCCTGTCACTTCCTCAAGCTTTTCAAACAACCTCTTTGGTACGGGCAGTCAGGATGCGGGAGGGTCCTGCCCTGACCTCAGCTCTCATAAGGAAGCACGCCTACAAGCCACCTTTTAACTAGCTGCGTTCCTCAGGAACTGAGAACGTAACAGTGTTCTAAGCCAGGAGGTACCCAGAATACCACTCCACTGCAGCTGGAGACACCATCCAGGTCTGCTTATTCCACTTGCGTCTCACAAGCCTCTGACAAACGGCTGTGGTGCAGATGTTGGAAACTCTTTCTGCAGGCAGTGTGCCACTGCGAGGGACTGAGGGTGAGCTCAACTCGCCGAAGTAAGTTGCTTTTGGACAAGGTGTTCAGCAAGCTTCTCTCGTATGGCACTTAGGATGTAGCACCTGGTTCACACCGGAAAAACTAGGAAATCGCTGGATTGAGCTTGGATGCACTACTCTTGTGGGCCGGGACTTTCCACTTACCTCTCAAAAGACTTCAGGCACGCATCAGGCCTCGGCCTGTTAGGAGCGGGGTGTACCTGCAGGCAGGATGTGGGAGGGACAGTCCATAAGCTAAACTCTGAAAAGTGTGTATGCTTTGCAGGCAGATGTCTGCTAGACACTTTGATGGGAGGTAGGACCGAGCTACACTCTCATTGAACAAGGACGTTTGCAATGTCTGTATTGAGATCAGATACACTTGTGGAGAATCCTGTCCCTTCCACAAGCTATGCACAAAACCTCCTACGGCGACTAACATAAGGATGCTGGGTCTTATGTCTACGGGAAGTCAGGATGCGGGAGGGTCCTGCCCTGACCTCAGCTCGCACAAGAAAGCACGCCTACAAGCCAGCTTTCAACTAGCACCGTTCCTCGGGCACTGAGAACGTAACAGTGTTCTAAGCCAGGAGGTACCCAGAAAACCACTCCACTGCAGCTGGAGACACCATCCAGGTCTGTATATTCCACTTGCATCTCACAAGCATCTGACAAACGGCTCTGATGCAGATGTTGGAAACTCTTTCTGCAGGCAGTGTGCAACTGCGAGGGACTGAGGGTGAACTCAACTCTCCGAAGTAAGTTGCTTTTGGTCAAGGCGTTCTGCAAGCTTCTCTCGTATGGCACTTAGGATGTAGCACCTGGTTCACACAGGAAAAACTATGATCGCTGGATTGAGCTTGGATGCACTAGTCTGGTGGGCCAGGACGTTCCACTTAGCTCTCACAACACTTCAGGCACGCATCGGGGAGAGGCCTGTTAGGAGCTCCTTGTACTTGCAGGCAGGGTGTGGGAGGGACTGTCCATAAGCTCAACTCTGAGAAGTGTGTATGCTTTGCAGGCAGATGTCTGCTAGACACTTTGATGGGAGCTAGGACCGAGCTACACTCTCAGTGAACAAGGACGTTTGCAGGCTGTTTTGAGATCAGATACAGTTGAGGAGAATCCTGTCCCTTCCACATGCTATGCACAAAACCTCCTACGGCGACTAACATAAGGATGCTGGGTCCTATGTCTACAGGCAGTCAGGATGCGGGAGGGTCCTCCCCTGACTTCAGCTCGTAGAAGGAAGCATGCCTACAAGCCAGCTTTCAACTAGCTGCGTTCCTCGGGCATTGAGAACGTAAAAGTGTTATAAGCCAGGAGGTACCCAGAATACCACACCACTGCAGCTGGAGACACCATCCCGGTCTGTATATTCTACTTGCATCTCACAAGCCTCTGACAAACGGCACTGATGCAGAAGTTGGAAACTCTTTCTGCAGGCAGTGTGCAACTGCGAGGGACTGAGGGTGAGCTCAGCTCTCCGAAGTAAGTTGCCTTTGGACAAGGCATTCAGCAAACTTCTCTCGTATGGCACTTGGGATGTAGCACCTGGTTCACAGCGGAAAAACTAGGAAATCGCTGGATGAGCTTGGATGCACTAGTCTTGTGGGCCGGGACTTTCCACTTACCTCTCACAACACTTCAGGCACGCATCGGGGCTAGGCCTGTTAAGAGCACGGTGTACCTGCAGGCAGGATGTGGGAGGGACAGTCCATAAGCTCAACTCTGAGAAGTGTGTATGCTTTGCAGGCAGATGTCTGCTAGACACTTTGATGGGAGGTAGGACCGAGCTACACTCTCATTGAACAAGGACGTTTGCAATGTCTGTATTGAGATCAGATACAGTTGAGGAGAATCCTGTCCCTTCCACATGCTATGCACAAAACCTCACAAGCCTCTGACAAACGGCTGTGGTGCAGATGTTGGAAACTCTTTCTGCAGGCAGTGTGCCACTGCGAGGGACTGAGGGTGAGCTCAACTCTACAAAGTAAGTTGCTTTTGGTCAAGGCGTTCAGCAAGCTTCTCTCGTATGGCACTTAGGATGTAGCACCTGGTTCACACCGGAAAAACTAGGAAATCGCTGGATTGAGCTTGGATGCACTAGTCTTGTGGGTCGGGACTTTCCACTTATCTCTCCCAACACTTCAGGCACGCATCGGGGCTAGGCCTGTTAGGAGCGCGGTGTACCTGCAGGCAGGATGTGGGAGGGACAGTCCATAAGCTCAACTCTCGGAAGTGTGTATGCTTTGCAGGCAGATGTCTCCCATACACTTTGATGGGAGCTAGGACCTAGCTACACTCTCAATGAACAAGGACGTTTGCAATGTCTGTATTGACATCAGATACACTTGAGGAGAATCCTGTCACTTCCACAGGCTCTTCACACAACCTCTTCTGGCTACTTACATAACAATGCCTGGGCCTCTGCCTATGGGAGGTCAGTATGCTGGAGGGTCCTGCCTTCACCTCAGCTCACACAAGGAAGCATGCCTGCAGGCTAGGTTTCAACTAGCTGCGTTCTTAGGGAACTGAGAACATAGCAGTACTCTCAGCAAGGAGGTATCCAGAATACCACTCCCCGGCAGCTGGAGACACCCTCCAGGTCTGCTTATTCCACTTGCGTCTCACAAGCCTCTGACTAACGGCCGAGGTGCAGATGTTGGAAACTCTTTCTGCAGGCAGTATGCAACTGTGAGGGACTGAGGGTGAGCTCAACTCTCCGAAGTAAGTTGCTTATGGACAAGGCGTTCAGCTAGCTTCTTAGGATGTAGCACCTGGGTCACACAGGGAATACTAGGAAATCGCTGTATTGAGCTTGGATGCACTAGTCTGGTGGGCCGGGACTTTCCACTTACGTCTCACAACACTTCAGGCACGCATCGGGGCTAGGCCTGTTAGGAGCGCGGTGTACCTGCAGGCAGGATGTGGGAGGGACAGTCCATAAGCTGAACTCTCGGAAGTGTGTGTATTTTGCAGGCACATGTCTGCTAGACACTTTGATGGGAGCTAGGACCTAGCTACACTCTCATTGAACAAGGACGTTTGCAATGTCTGTATTGAGATCAGATACCCTTGAGGAGAATCCTGTCACTACCGCATGCTTTTCACACAACCTCTTCCGGCACCTAACATAAGGATGCTGGAACCTTTGTCTACGGGCAGTCAGGATGAGGGAGGTCCTGCCCTGAACTCAGCTCGCAGAAGGAAGAACGCCTATAGTCAGCTTTCAACTAGCTGCGTTCCTCGGTCACTGAGAACGTAACAGTGTTCTAAGCCAGGAGGTACGCAGAATACAACTCCACGGCAGCTGGAGACACCATCCAGGTCTGCTTTTTCCACCTGCGTCTCACAAGCCTCTAACAAACGGCAGTGGTGCAGATGTTGGAAACTCCTTCTGCAGGCAGTATGCAACTGTGAGGGACTGAGGGTGAGCTCAACTCTCCGAAGTAAGTTGCTTTTAGACAAGGCGTTCAGCTAGCTTCTCTCGGATGACACTTAGGCTGTAGCACCTGGTTCACACAGGGAATATTAGGAAATCGCTGGATTGAGCTTGGATGCACTAGTCTTGTGGGCCGAAACTTTCCACTTATCTCTCCCAACACTTCAGGCACGCATCGGGGCTAGGCCTGTTAGGAGCGCGGTGTACCTGCAGGCAGGATGTGGGAGGGACAGTCCATAAGCTCAAGTGTCAGAAGTCTGTATGGTTTGCAGTCAGATGTCTCCCATACACTTTGATGGGAGCTAGGAACTAGCTACACTCTCAATGAACAAGGACGTTTGCAATGTCTGTATTGAGATCAGATACACTTGTGGAGAATCCTGTCCCTTCCACATGCTATGCACAAAACCTCCTACGGCGACTAACATAAGGATGCTGGGTCTTATGTCTACGGGAAGTCAGGATGCGGGAGGGTCCTGCCCTGACTTCAGCTCGCACAAGAAAGCACGCCTACAAGCCAGCTTTCAACTAGCACCGTTCCTCGGGCACTGAGAACGTAACAGTGTTCTAAGCCAGGAGGTACCCAGAATACCACTCCACTGCAGCTGGAGACACCATCCAGGTCTGTATATTCCACTTGCATCTCACAAGCATCTGACAAACGGCTCTGATGCAGATGTTGGAAACTCTTTCTGCAGGCAGTGTGCAACTGCGAGGGACTGAGGGTGAGCTCAACTCTCCGAAGTAAGTTGCTTTTGGTCAAGGCATTCTGCAAGCTTCTCTCGTATGGCACTTAGGATGTAGCACCTGGTTCACACAGGAAAAACTATGATCGCTGGATTGAGCTTGGATGCACTAGTCTTGTGGGCCGGGACTTTCCACTTACCTCTCACAACACATCAAGCACGCATCGGGGCTAGGCCTGTTAAGAGCACGGTGTACCTGCAGGCAGGATGTGGGAGGGACAGTCCATAAGCTCAACTCTGAGAAGTGTGTATGCTTTGCAGGCAGATGTCTGCTAGACACTTTGATGGGAGGTAGGACCGAGCTACACTCTCATTGAACAAGGACGTTTGCAATGTCTGTATTGAGATCAGATACAGTTGAGGAGAATCCTGTCCCTTCCACATGCTATGCACAAAACCTCACAAGCCTCTGACAAACGGCTGTGGTGTAGATGTTGGAAACTCTTTCTGCAGGCAGTGTGCCACTGCGAGGGACTGAGGGTGAGCTCAACTCTACAAAGTAAGTTGCTTTTGGTCAAGGCGTTCAGCAAGCTTCTCTCATATGGCACTTAGGATGTAGCACCTGGTTCACACAGGAAAAACTAGGAAATCGCTGGATTGAGCTTGGATGCACTAGTGTGGTGGGCCAGGACGTTCCACTTAGCTCTCACAACACTTCAGGCACGCATCGGGGCTAGGCCTGTTAGGAGCGCGGTGTACCTGCAGGCAGGATGTGGGAGGGACAGTCCATAAGCTCAAGTCTCAGAAGTCTGTATGGTTTGCAGGCAGATGTCTCCCATACACTTTGATGGGAGCTAGGACCTAGCTACACTCTCAATGAACAAGGACGTTTGCAATGTCTGCATTGAGATCAGATACACTTGAGGAGAATCCTGTCACTTCCACATGCTATTCACACAACCTCTTCCGGCGCCTAACATAAGGATGTTGGGACCTATGTCTACGGGGAGTCAGGATGCGGGAGGTCCTGCCCGGAACTCAGCACGCAGAAGGAAGCACGCCTACAAGAGAGCTTTCAACTAGGTGCGTTCCTCGAGCACTGAAAATGAAACAGTGTTCTAAACCAGGAGGTACGCAGAATACAACTCCTCTGCACCTGGAGACACCATCCAGGTCTGCTTATTCCACTTGGGTCTCACAAGCCTCTGACAAACGGCTCTGGTGCAGATGTTGGAAACTCTTTCTGCAGGCAGTGTGCAACTGTGAGGGACTGAGGGTGAGCTCAACTCTCCGAAGTAAGTTGCTTTTGGAAAAGGCGTTCAGCTAGCTTCTCTCGCATGGCACGTAGGATGAAGCACGTGGTTCACAAAGGGAATACTAGGAAATCGCTGGATTGAGCTTGGATGCACTAGTCTTGTGGGCCGGGACTTTCCACTTACCTCTCACAACACTTCAGGCACGCATCGGGGCTAGGCCTGTTAGGAGCGCGGTGTACCTGCAGGCAGGATGTGGGAGGGACAGTCCATAAGCTGAACTCTCGGAAGTGTGTGTATTTTGCAGGCACATGTCTGCTAGACACTTTGATGGGAGCTAGGACCTAGCTACACTCTCATTGAACAAGGACGTTTGCAATGTCTGTATTGAGATCAGATACCCTTGAGGAGAATCCTGTCACTACCGCATGCTTTTCACACAACCTCTTCCGGCACCTAACATAAGGATGCTGGAACCTTTGTCTACGGGCAGTCAGGATGAGGGAGGTCCTGCCCTGAACTCAGCTCGCAGAAGGAAGAACGCCTATAGTCAGCTTTCAACTAGCTGCGTTCCTCGGTCACTGAGAACGTAACAGTGTTCTAAGCCAGGAGGTACGCAGAATACAACTCCACGGCAGCTGGAGACACCATCCAGGTCTGCTTTTTCCACCTGCGTCTCACAAGCCTCTAACAAACGGCAGTGGTGCAGATGTTGGAAACTCCTTCTGCAGGCAGTATGCAACTGTGAGGGACTGAGGGTGAGCTCAACTCTCCGAAGTAAGTTGCTTTTAGACAAGGCGTTCAGCTAGCTTCTCTCGGATGACACTTAGGATGTAGCACCTGGTTCACACAGGGAATATTAGGAAATCGCTGGATTGAGCTTGGATGCACTAGTCTTGTGGGCCGAAACTTTCCACTTATCTCTCCCAACACTTCAGGCACGCATCGGGGCTAGGCCTGTTAGGAGCGCGGTGTACCTGCAGGCAGGATGTGGGAGGGACAGTCCATAAGCTCAAGTGTCAGAAGTCTGTATGGTTTGCAGTCAGATGTCTCCCATACACTTTGATGGGAGCTAGGAACTAGCTACACTCTCAATGAACAAGGACGTTTGCAATGTCTGTATTGAGATCAGATACACTTGTGGAGAATCCTGTCCCTTCCACATGCTATGCACAAAACCTCCTACGGCGACTAACATAAGGATGCTGGGTCTTATGTCTACGGGAAGTCAGGATGCGGGAGGGTCCTGCCCTGACTTCAGCTCGCACAAGAAAGCACGCCTACAAGCCAGCTTTCAACTAGCACCGTTCCTCGGGCACTGAGAACGTAACAGTGTTCTAAGCCAGGAGGTACCCAGAATACCACTCCACTGCAGCTGGAGACACCATCCAGGTCTGTATATTCCACTTGCATCTCACAAGCATCTGACAAACGGCTCTGATGCAGATGTTGGAAACTCTTTCTGCAGGCAGTGTGCAACTGCGAGGGACTGAGGGTGAGCTCAACTCTCCGAAGTAAGTTGCTTTTGGTCAAGGCGTTCTGCAAGCTTCTCTCGTATGGCACTTAGGATGTAGCACCTGGTTCACACAGGAAAAACTATGATCGCTGGATTGAGCTTGGATGCACTAGTCTTGTGGGCCGGGACTTTCCACTTACCTCTCACAACACATCAAGCACGCATCGGGGCTAGGCCTGTTAAGAGCACGGTGTACCTGCAGGCAGGATGTGGGAGGGACAGTCCATAAGCTCAACTCGCGGAAGTGTGTATGCTCTGCAGGCAGATGTCTGTGACACACTTTGATGGAAGCTAGGACCGAGCTACACTCTCATTGAACCACGACGTTTGCAATGTCTGTATTGAGATCAGATACACTGGAGGAGAATCCTGTCACTTCCTCAAGCTTTTCAAACAACCTCTTTGGTACGGGCAGTCAGGATGCGGGAGGGTCCTGCCCTGACCTCAGCTCTCATAAGGAAGCACGCCTACAAGCCACCTTTTAACTAGCTGCGTTCCTCAGGAACTGAGAACGTAACAGTGTTCTAAGCCAGGAGGTACCCAGAAAACCACTCCACTGCAGCTGGAGACACCATCCAGGTCTGTATATTCCACTTGCATCTCACAAGCATCTGACAAACGGCTCTGATGCAGATGTTGGAAACTCTTTCTGCAGGCAGTGTGCAACTGCGAGGGACTGAGGGTGAGCTCAACTCTCCGAAGTAAGTTGCTTTTGGTCAAGGCGTTCTGCAAGCTTCTCTCGTATGGCACTTAGGATGTAGCACCTGGTTCACACAGGAAAAACTATGATCGCTGGATTGAGCTTGGATGCACTAGTCTTGTGGGCCGGGACTTTCCACTTACCTCTCACAACAGTTCAGGCACGCATCGGGGCTAGGCCTGTTAAGAGCGCGGTGTACCTGCAGGCAGGATGTGGGAGGGACAGTCCATAAGCTCAACTCTGAGAAGTGTGTATGCTTTGCAGGCAGATGTCTGCTAGACACTTTGATGGGAGGTAGGACCGAGCTACACTCTCATTGAACAAGGACGTTTGCAATGTCTGTATTGAGATCAGATACACTTGTGGAGAATCCTGTCCCTTCCACATGCTATGCACAAAACCTCCTACGGCGACTAACATAAGGATGCTGGGTCTTATGTCTACGGGAAGTCAGGATGCGGGAGGGTCCTGCCCTGACCTCAGCTCGCACAAGAAAGCACGCCTACAAGCCAGCTTTCAACTAGCACCGTTCCTCGGGCACTGAGAACGTAACAGTGTTCTAAGCCAGGAGGTACCCAGAAAACCACTCCACTGCAGCTGGAGACACCATCCAGGTCTGTATATTCCACTTGCATCTCACAAGCATCTGACAAACGGCTCTGATGCAGATGTTGGAAACTCTTTCTGCAGGCAGTGTGCAACTGCGAGGGACTGAGGGTGAGCTCAACTCTCCGAAGTAAGTTGCTTTTGGTCAAGGCGTTCTGCAAGCTTCTCTCGTATGTGCCATACGAGAGATGTATGCACCTGGTTCACACAGGAAAAACTATGATCGCTGGATTGAGCTTGGATGCACTAGTCTTGTGGGCCGGGACTTTCCACTTACCTCTCACAACAGTTCAGGCACGCATCGGGGCTAGGCCTGTTAAGAGCACGGTGTACCTGCAGGCAGGATGTGGGAGGGACAGTCCATAAGCTCAACTCTGAGAAGTGTGTATGCTTTGCAGGCAGATGTCTGCTAGACACTTTGATGGGAGGTAGGACCGAGCTACACTCTCATTGAACAAGGACGTTTGCAATGTCTGTATTGAGATCAGATACAGTTGAGGAGAATCCTGTCCCTTCCACATGCTATGCACAAAACCTCACAAGCCTCTGACAAACGGCTGTGGTGTAGATGTTGGAAACTCTTTCTGCAGGCAGTGTGCCACTGCGAGGGACTGAGGGTGAGCTCAACTCTACAAAGTAAGTTGCTTTTGGTCAAGGCGTTCAGCAAGCTTCTCTCGTATGGCACTTAGGATGTAGCACCTGGTTCACACAGGAAAAACTAGGAAATCGCTGGATTGAGCTTGGATGCACTAGTCTGGTGGGCCAGGACGTTCCACTTAGCTCTCACAACACTTCAGGCACGCATCGGGGAGAGGCCTGTTAGGAGCTCCTTGTACTTGCAGGCAGGGTGTGGGAGGGACAGTCCATAAGCTCAACTCTGAGAAGTGTGTATGCTTTGCAGGCAGATGTCTGCTAGACACTTTGATGGGAGCTAGGACCGAGCTACACTCTCAGTGAACAAGGACGTTTGCAGGTTGTTTTGAGATCAGATACAGTTGAGGAGAATGCTGTCCCTTCGACATGCTATGCACAAAACCTCCTACGGCGACTAACATAAGGATGCTGGGTCTTATGTCTACGGGAAGTCAGGATGCGGGAGGGTCCTGCCCTGACCTCAGCTCGCACAAGAAAGCACGCCTACAAGCCAGCTTTCAACTAGCACCGTTCCTCGGGCACTGAGAACGTAACAGTGTTCTAAGCCAGGAGGTACCCAGAATACCACTCCACTGTAGCTGGAGACACCATCCAGGTCTGTATATTCCACTTGCATCTCACAAGCATCTGACAAACGGCTCTGATGCAGATGTTGGAAACTCTTTCTGCAGGCAGTGTGCAACTGCGAGGGACTGAGGGTGAGCTCAACTCTCCGAAGTAAGTTGCTTTTGGTCAAGGCGTTCTGCAAGCTTCTCTCGTATGGCACTTAGGCTGTAGCACCTGGTTCACACAGGAAAAACTATGATCGCTGGATTGAGCTTGGATGCACTAGTCTTGTGGGCCGGGACTTTCCACTTACCTCTCACAACACATCAAGCACGCATCGGGGCTAGGCCTGTTAAGAGCACGGTGTACCTGCAGGCAGGATGTGGGAGGGACAGTCCATAAGCTCAACTCGCGGAAGTGTGTATGCTCTGCAGGCAGATGTCTGTTACACACTTTGATGGAAGCTAGGACCGAGCTACACTCTCATTGAACCACGACGTTTGCAATGTCTGTATTGAGATCAGATACACTGGAGGAGAATCCTGTCACTTCCTCAAGCTTTTCAAACAACCTCTTTGGTACCTAACATAAGGATGCTAGGACTTACGTCTACGGGCAGTCAGGATGCGGGAGGGTCCTGCCCTGACCTCAGCTCTCATAAGGAAGCACGCCTACAAGCCACCTTTTAACTAGCGGCGTTCCTCGGGAACTGAGAACGTAACAGTGTTCTAAGCCAGGAGGTACCCAGAATACCACTCCACTGCAGCTGGAGACACCATCCAGGTCTGCTTATTCCACTTGCGTCTCACAAGCCTCTGACAAACGGCTGTGGTGCAGATGTTGGAAACTCTTTCTGCAGGCAGTGTGCCACTGCGAGGGACTGAGGGTGAGCTCAACTCGCCGAAATAAGTTGCTTTTGGACAAGGTGTTCAGCAAGCTTCTCTCGTATGGCACTTAGGATGTAGCACCTGGTTCACACCGGAAAAACTAGGAAATCGCTGGATTGAGCTTGGATGCACTAGTCTTGTGGGCCGGGACTTTCCACTTACCTCTCACAACACTTCAGGCACGCAACGGGGAGAGGCCTGTTAGGAGCTCCTTGTACTTGCAGGCAGGGTGTGGGAGGGACAGTCCATAAGCTCAACTCTGAGAAGTGTGTATGCTTTGCAGGCAGATGTCTGCTAGACACTTTGATGGGAGCTAGGACCGAGCTACACTCTCAGTGAACAAGGACGTTTGCAGTCTGTTTTGAGATCAGATACACTTGAGGAGAATGCTGTCCCTTCCACATGCTATGCACAAAACCTCCTATGGCGACTAACATAAGGATGCTGGGTCCTATGTCTACAGGCAGTCAGGATGCGGGAGCGTCCTGCCCTCACCTCACCTCGCACAAGGAAGCACGTCTGCAAGCCGGCTTTCCACTAGCTGCGTTCCTCGGGCATTGAGAACGTAACAGTGTTCTAAGCCAGGAGGTACCCAGAATACCACACCACTGCAGCTGGAGACACCATCCAGGTCTGTATATTCTACTTGCATCTCACAAGCCTCTGACAAACGGCACTGATGCAGAAGTTGGAAACTCTTTCTGCAGGCAGTGTGCAACTGCGAGGGACGGACGGTGAGCTCAGCTCTCCGAAGTAAGTTGCCTTTGGACAAGGCGTTCAGCAAACTTATCTCGTATGGCACTTGGGATGTAGCACCTGGTTCACAGCGGAAAAACTAGGAAATCGCTGGATGAGCTTGGATGCACTAGTCTTGTGGGCCGGGACTTTCCACTTACCTCTCACAACAGTTCAGGCACGCATCGGGGCTAGGCCTGTTAAGAGCACGGTGCACCTGCAGGCAGGATGTGGGAGGGACAGTCCATAAGCTCAACTCTGAGAAGTGTGTATGCTTTGCAGGCAGATGTCTGCTAGACACTTTGATGGGAGGTAGGACCGAGCTACACTCTCATTGAACAAGGACGTTTGCAATGTCTGTATTGAGATCAGATACAGTTGAGGAGAATCCTGTCCCTTCCACATGCTATGCACAAAACCTCACAAGCCTCTGACAAACGGCTGTGGTGTAGATGTTGGAAACTCTTTCTGCAGGCAGTGTGCCACTGCGAGGGACTGAGGGTGAGCTCAACTCTACAAAGTAAGTTGCTTTTGGTCAAGGCGTTCAGCAAGCTTCTCTCATATGGCACTTAGGATGTAGCACCTGGTTCACACAGGAAAAACTAGGAAATCGCTGGATTGAGCTTGGATGCACTAGTGTGGTGGGCCAGGACGTTCCACTTAGCTCTCACAACACTTCAGGCACGCATCGGGGCTAGGCCTGTTAGGAGCGCGGTGTACCTGCAGGCAGGATGTGGGAGGGACAGTCCATAAGCTCAAGTCTCAGAAGTCTGTATGGTTTGCAGGCAGATGTCTCCCATACACTTTGATGGGAGCTAGGACCTAGCTACACTCTCAATGAACAAGGACGTTTGCAATGTCTGCATTGAGATCAGATACACTTGAGGAGAATCCTGTCACTTCCACATGCTATTCACACAACCTCTTCCGGCGCCTAACATAAGGATGTTGGGACCTATGTCTACGGGGAGTCAGGATGCGGGAGGTCCTGCCCGGAACTCAGCACGCAGAAGGAAGCACGCCTACAAGAGAGCTTTCAACTAGGTGCGTTCCTCGAGCACTGAAAATGAAACAGTGTTCTAAACCAGGAGGTACGCAGAATACAACTCCTCTGCACCTGGAGACACCATCCAGGTCTGCTTATTCCACTTGGGTCTCACAAGCCTCTGACAAACGGCTCTGGTGCAGATGTTGGAAACTCTTTCTGCAGGCAGTGTGCAACTGTGAGGGACTGAGGGTGAGCTCAACTCTCCGAAGTAAGTTGCTTTTGGAAAAGGCGTTCAGCTAGCTTCTCTCGCATGGCACGTAGGATGAAGCACGTGGTTCACAAAGGGAATACTAGGAAATCGCTGGATTGAGCTTGGATGCACTAGTCTTGTGGGCCGGGACTTTCCACTTACCTCTCACAACACTTCAGGCACGCATCGGGGCTAGGCCTGTTAGGAGCGCGGTGTACCTGCAGGCAGGATGTGGGAGGGACAGTCCATAAGCTGAACTCTCGGAAGTGTGTGTATTTTGCAGGCACATGTCTGCTAGACACTTTGATGGGAGCTAGGACCTAGCTACACTCTCATTGAACAAGGACGTTTGCAATGTCTGTATTGAGATCAGATACCCTTGAGGAGAATCCTGTCACTACCGCATGCTTTTCACACAACCTCTTCCGGCACCTAACATAAGGATGCTGGAACCTTTGTCTACGGGCAGTCAGGATGAGGGAGGTCCTGCCCTGAACTCAGCTCGCAGAAGGAAGAACGCCTATAGTCAGCTTTCAACTAGCTGCGTTCCTCGGTCACTGAGAACGTAACAGTGTTCTAAGCCAGGAGGTACGCAGAATACAACTCCACGGCAGCTGGAGACACCATCCAGGTCTGCTTTTTCCACCTGCGTCTCACAAGCCTCTAACAAACGGCAGTGGTGCAGATGTTGGAAACTCCTTCTGCAGGCAGTATGCAACTGTGAGGGACTGAGGGTGAGCTCAACTCTCCGAAGTAAGTTGCTTTTAGACAAGGCGTTCAGCTAGCTTCTCTCGGATGACACTTAGGATGTAGCACCTGGTTCACACAGGGAATATTAGGAAATCGCTGGATTGAGCTTGGATGCACTAGTCTTGTGGGCCGAAACTTTCCACTTATCTCTCCCAACACTTCAGGCACGCATCGGGGCTAGGCCTGTTAGGAGCGCGGTGTACCTGCAGGCAGGATGTGGGAGGGACAGTCCATAAGCTCAAGTGTCAGAAGTCTGTATGGTTTGCAGTCAGATGTCTCCCATACACTTTGATGGGAGCTAGGAACTAGCTACACTCTCAATGAACAAGGACGTTTGCAATGTCTGTATTGAGATCAGATACACTTGTGGAGAATCCTGTCCCTTCCACATGCTATGCACAAAACCTCCTACGGCGACTAACATAAGGATGCTGGGTCTTATGTCTACGGGAAGTCAGGATGCGGGAGGGTCCTGCCCTGACTTCAGCTCGCACAAGAAAGCACGCCTACAAGCCAGCTTTCAACTAGCACCGTTCCTCGGGCACTGAGAACGTAACAGTGTTCTAAGCCAGGAGGTACCCAGAATACCACTCCACTGCAGCTGGAGACACCATCCAGGTCTGTATATTCCACTTGCATCTCACAAGCATCTGACAAACGGCTCTGATGCAGATGTTGGAAACTCTTTCTGCAGGCAGTGTGCAACTGCGAGGGACTGAGGGTGAGCTCAACTCTCCGAAGTAAGTTGCTTTTGGTCAAGGCATTCTGCAAGCTTCTCTCGTATGGCACTTAGGATGTAGCACCTGGTTCACACAGGAAAAACTATGATCGCTGGATTGAGCTTGGATGCACTAGTCTTGTGGGCCGGGACTTTCCACTTACCTCTCACAACACATCAAGCACGCATCGGGGCTAGGCCTGTTAAGAGCACGGTGTACCTGCAGGCAGGATGTGGGAGGGACAGTCCATAAGCTCAACTCTGAGAAGTGTGTATGCTTTGCAGGCAGATGTCTGCTAGACACTTTGATGGGAGGTAGGACCGAGCTACACTCTCATTGAACAAGGACGTTTGCAATGTCTGTATTGAGATCAGATACAGTTGAGGAGAATCCTGTCCCTTCCACATGCTATGCACAAAACCTCACAAGCCTCTGACAAACGGCTGTGGTGTAGATGTTGGAAACTCTTTCTGCAGGCAGTGTGCCACTGCGAGGGACTGAGGGTGAGCTCAACTCTACAAAGTAAGTTGCTTTTGGTCAAGGCGTTCAGCAAGCTTCTCTCATATGGCACTTAGGATGTAGCACCTGGTTCACACAGGAAAAACTAGGAAATCGCTGGATTGAGCTTGGATGCACTAGTGTGGTGGGCCAGGACGTTCCACTTAGCTCTCACAACACTTCAGGCACGCATCGGGGCTAGGCCTGTTAGGAGCGCGGTGTACCTGCAGGCAGGATGTGGGAGGGACAGTCCATAAGCTCAAGTCTCAGAAGTCTGTATGGTTTGCAGGCAGATGTCTCCCATACACTTTGATGGGAGCTAGGACCTAGCTACACTCTCAATGAACAAGGACGTTTGCAATGTCTGCATTGAGATCAGATACACTTGAGGAGAATCCTGTCACTTCCACATGCTATTCACACAACCTCTTCCGGCGCCTAACATAAGGATGTTGGGACCTATGTCTACGGGGAGTCAGGATGCGGGAGGTCCTGCCCGGAACTCAGCACGCAGAAGGAAGCACGCCTACAAGAGAGCTTTCAACTAGGTGCGTTCCTCGAGCACTGAAAATGAAACAGTGTTCTAAACCAGGAGGTACGCAGAATACAACTCCTCTGCACCTGGAGACACCATCCAGGTCTGCTTATTCCACTTGGGTCTCACAAGCCTCTGACAAACGGCTCTGGTGCAGATGTTGGAAACTCTTTCTGCAGGCAGTGTGCAACTGTGAGGGACTGAGGGTGAGCTCAACTCTCCGAAGTAAGTTGCTTTTGGAAAAGGCGTTCAGCTAGCTTCTCTCGCATGGCACGTAGGATGAAGCACGTGGTTCACAAAGGGAATACTAGGAAATCGCTGGATTGAGCTTGGATGCACTAGTCTTGTGGGCCGGGACTTTCCACTTACCTCTCACAACACTTCAGGCACGCATCGGGGCTAGGCCTGTTAGGAGCGCGGTGTACCTGCAGGCAGGATGTGGGAGGGACAGTCCATAAGCTGAACTCTCGGAAGTGTGTGTATTTTGCAGGCACATGTCTGCTAGACACTTTGATGGGAGCTAGGACCTAGCTACACTCTCATTGAACAAGGACGTTTGCAATGTCTGTATTGAGATCAGATACCCTTGAGGAGAATCCTGTCACTACCGCATGCTTTTCACACAACCTCTTCCGGCACCTAACATAAGGATGCTGGAACCTTTGTCTACGGGCAGTCAGGATGAGGGAGGTCCTGCCCTGAACTCAGCTCGCAGAAGGAAGAACGCCTATAGTCAGCTTTCAACTAGCTGCGTTCCTCGGTCACTGAGAACGTAACAGTGTTCTAAGCCAGGAGGTACGCAGAATACAACTCCACGGCAGCTGGAGACACCATCCAGGTCTGCTTTTTCCACCTGCGTCTCACAAGCCTCTAACAAACGGCAGTGGTGCAGATGTTGGAAACTCCTTCTGCAGGCAGTATGCAACTGTGAGGGACTGAGGGTGAGCTCAACTCTCCGAAGTAAGTTGCTTTTAGACAAGGCGTTCAGCTAGCTTCTCTCGGATGACACTTAGGATGTAGCACCTGGTTCACACAGGGAATATTAGGAAATCGCTGGATTGAGCTTGGATGCACTAGTCTTGTGGGCCGAAACTTTCCACTTATCTCTCCCAACACTTCAGGCACGCATCGGGGCTAGGCCTGTTAGGAGCGCGGTGTACCTGCAGGCAGGATGTGGGAGGGACAGTCCATAAGCTCAAGTGTCAGAAGTCTGTATGGTTTGCAGTCAGATGTCTCCCATACACTTTGATGGGAGCTAGGAACTAGCTACACTCTCAATGAACAAGGACGTTTGCAATGTCTGTATTGAGATCAGATACACTTGTGGAGAATCCTGTCCCTTCCACATGCTATGCACAAAACCTCCTACGGCGACTAACATAAGGATGCTGGGTCTTATGTCTACGGGAAGTCAGGATGCGGGAGGGTCCTGCCCTGACTTCAGCTCGCACAAGAAAGCACGCCTACAAGCCAGCTTTCAACTAGCACCGTTCCTCGGGCACTGAGAACGTAACAGTGTTCTAAGCCAGGAGGTACCCAGAATACCACTCCACTGCAGCTGGAGACACCATCCAGGTCTGTATATTCCACTTGCATCTCACAAGCATCTGACAAACGGCTCTGATGCAGATGTTGGAAACTCTTTCTGCAGGCAGTGTGCAACTGCGAGGGACTGAGGGTGAGCTCAACTCTCCGAAGTAAGTTGCTTTTGGTCAAGGCGTTCTGCAAGCTTCTCTCGTATGGCACTTAGGATGTAGCACCTGGTTCACACAGGAAAAACTATGATCGCTGGATTGAGCTTGGATGCACTAGTCTTGTGGGCCGGGACTTTCCACTTACCTCTCACAACACATCAAGCACGCATCGGGGCTAGGCCTGTTAAGAGCACGGTGTACCTGCAGGCAGGATGTGGGAGGGACAGTCCATAAGCTCAACTCGCGGAAGTGTGTATGCTCTGCAGGCAGATGTCTGTGACACACTTTGATGGAAGCTAGGACCGAGCTACACTCTCATTGAACCACGACGTTTGCAATGTCTGTATTGAGATCAGATACACTGGAGGAGAATCCTGTCACTTCCTCAAGCTTTTCAAACAACCTCTTTGGTACGGGCAGTCAGGATGCGGGAGGGTCCTGCCCTGACCTCAGTTCTCATAAGGAAGCACGCCTACAAGCCACCTTTTAACTAGCTGCGTTCCTCAGGAACTGAGAACGTAACAGTGTTCTAAGCCAGGAGGTACCCAGAAAACCACTCCACTGCAGCTGGAGACACCATCCAGGTCTGTATATTCCACTTGCATCTCACAAGCATCTGACAAACGGCTCTGATGCAGATGTTGGAAACTCTTTCTGCAGGCAGTGTGCAACTGCGAGGGACTGAGGGTGAGCTCAACTCTCCGAAGTAAGTTGCTTTTGGTCAAGGCGTTCTGCAAGCTTCTCTCGTATGGCACTTAGGATGTAGCACCTGGTTCACACAGGAAAAACTATGATCGCTGGATTGAGCTTGGATGCACTAGTCTTGTGGGCCGGGACTTTCCACTTACCTCTCACAACAGTTCAGGCACGCATCGGGGCTAGGCCTGTTAAGAGCGCGGTGTACCTGCAGGCAGGATGTGGGAGGGACAGTCCATAAGCTCAACTCGCGGAAGTGTGTATGCTCTGCAGGCAGATGTCTGTTACACACTTTGATGGAAGCTAGGACCGAGCTACACTCTCATTGAACCACGACGTTTGCAATGTCTGTATTGAGATCAGATACACTGGAGGAGAATCCTGTCACTTCCTCAAGCTTTTCAAACAACCTCTTTGGTACCTAACATAAGGATGCTAGGACTTACGTCTACGGGCAGTCAGGATGCGGGAGGGTCCTGCCCTGACCTCAGCTCTCATAAGGAAGCACGCCTACAAGCCACCTTTTAACTAGCGGCGTTCCTCGGGAACTGAGAACGTAACAGTGTTCTAAGCCAGGAGGTACCCAGAATACCACTCCACTGCAGCTGGAGACACCATCCAGGTCTGCTTATTCCACTTGCGTCTCACAAGCCTCTGACAAACGGCTGTGGTGCAGATGTTGGAAACTCTTTCTGCAGGCAGTGTGCCACTGCGAGGGACTGAGGGTGAGCTCAACTCGCCGAAGTAAGTTGCTTTTGGACAAGGTGTTCAGCAAGCTTCTCTCGTATGGCACTTAGGATGTAGCACCTGGTTCACACCGGAAAAACTAGGAAATCGCTGGATTGAGCTTGGATGCACTACTCTTGTGGGCCGGGACTTTCCACTTACCTCTCAAAAGACTTCAGGCACGCATCAGGCCTCGGCCTGTTAGGAGCGGGGTGTACCTGCAGGCAGGATGTGGGAGGGACAGTCCATAAGCTCAACTCTGAGAAGTGTGTATGCTTTGCAGGCAGATGTCTGCTAGACACTTTGATGGGACGTAGGACCGAGCTACACTCTCAGTGAACAAGGACGTTTGCAATGTCTGTATTGAGATCAGATACACTTGTGGAGAATCCTGTCCCTTCCACATGCTATGCACAAAACCTCCTACGGCGACTAACATAAGGATGCTGGGTCTTATGTCTACAGGCAGTCAGGATGCGGGAGGGTCCTGCCCTGACCTCAGCTCTCATAAGGAAGCACGCCTACAAGCCACCTTTTAACTAGCTGCGTTCCTCAGGAACTGAGAACGTAACAGTGTTCTAAGCCAGGAGGTACCCAGAATACCACTCCACTGCAGCTGGAGACACCATCCAGGTCTGCTTATTCCACTTGCGTCTCACAAGCCTCTGACAAACGGCTGTGGTGCAGATGTTGGAAACTCTTTCTGCAGGCAGTGTGCCACTGCGAAGGACTGAGGGTGAGCTCAACTCGCCGAAGTAAGTTGCTTTTGGACAAGGTGTTCAGCAAGCTTCTCTCGTATGGCACTTAGGATGTAGCACCTGGTTCACACCGGAAAAACTAGGAAATCGCTGGATTGAGCTTGGATGCACTACTCTTGTGGGCCGGGACTTTCCACTTACCTCTCACAACACTTCAGGCACGCATCGGGGAGAGGCCTGTTAGGAGCTCCTTGTACTTGCAGGCAGGGTGTGGGAGGGACAGTCCATAAGCTTAACTCTGAGAAGTGTGTATGCTTTGCAGGCAGATGTCTGCTAGACACTTTGATGGGAGCTAGGACCGAGCTACACTCTCAGTGAACAAGGACGTTTGCAGGCTGTTTTGAGATCAGGTACAGTTGTGGAGAATGCTGTCCCTTCCACATGCTATGCACAAAACCTCCTACGGCGACTAACATAAGGATGCTGGGTCCTATGTCTACAGGCAGTCAGGATGCGGGAGCGTCCTGCCCTGACCTCACCTCGCACAAGGAAGCACGTCTGCAAGCCGGCTTTCCACTAGCTGCGTTCCTCGGGCATTGAGAACGTAACAGTGTTCTAAGCCAGGAGGTACCCAGAATACCACACCACTGCAGCTGGAGACACCATCCAGGTCTGTATATTCTACTTGCATCTCACAAGCCTCTGACAAACGGCACTGATGCAGAAGTTGGAAACTCTTTCTGCAGGCAGTGTGCAACTGCGAGGGACGGACGGTGAGCTCAGCTCTCCGAAGTAAGTTGCCTTTGGACACGGCGTTCAGCAAACTTATCTCGTATGGCACTTGGGATGTAGCACCTGGTTCACAGCGGAAAAACTAGGAAATCGCTGGATGAGCTTGGATGCACTAGTCTTGTGGGCCGGGACTTTCCACTTACCTCTCACAACACTTCAGGCACGCATCGGGGCTAGGCCTGTTAAGAGCACGGTGTACCTGCAGGCAGGATGTGGGAGGGATAGTCCATAAGGTCAACTCTGAGAAGTGTGTATGCTTTGCAGGCAGATGTCTGCTAGACACTTTGATGGGAGGTAGGACCGAGCTACACTCTCATTGAACAAGGACGTTTGCAATGTCTGTATTGAGATCAGATACAGTTGAGGAGAATCCTGTCCCTTCCACATGCTATGCACAAAACCTCACAAGCCTCTGACAAACGGCTGTGGTGCAGATGTTGGAAACTCTTTCTGGAGGCAGTGTGCCACTGCGAGGGACTGAGGGTGAGCTCAACTCTACAAAGTAAGTTGCTTTTGGTCAAGGCGTTCAGCAAGCTTCTCTCGTATGGCACTTAGGATGTAGCACCTGGTTCACACAGGAAAAACTAGGAAATCGCTGGATTGAGCTTGGATGCACTAGTCTGGTGGGCCAGGACGTTCCACTTAGCTCTCACAACACTTCAGGCACGCATCGGGGAGAGGCCTGTTAGGAGCTCCTTGTACTTGCAGGCAGGGTGTGGGAGGGACAGTCCATAAGCTCAACTCTGAGAAGTGTGTATGCTTTGCAGGCAGATGTCTGCTAGACACTTTGATGGGAGCTAGGACCGAGCTACACTCTCAGTGAACAAGGACGTTTGCAGGCTGTTTTGAGATCAGATACAGTTGAGGAGAATCCTGTCCCTTCCACATGCTATGCACAAAACCTCCTACGGCGACTAACATAAGGATGCTGGGTCCTATGTCTACAGGCAGTCAGGATGCGGGAGGGTCCTCCCCTGACTTCAGCTCATAGAAGGAAGCGTGCCTACAAGGCAGCTTTCAACTAGCTGCGTTCCTCGGGCATTGAGAACGTAAAAGTGTTCTAAGCCAGGAGGTACCCAGAATACCACACCACTGCAGCTGGAGACACCATCCCGGTCTGTATATTCTACTTGCATCTCACAAGCCTCTGACAAACGGCACTGATGCAGAAGTTGGAAACTCTTTCTGCAGGCAGTGTGCAACTGCGAGGGCCTGAGGGTGAGCTCAGCTCTCCGAAGTAAGTTGCCTTTGGACAAGGCATTCAGCAAACTTCTCTCGTATGGCACTTGGGATGTAGCACCTGGTTCACACCGGAATAAATAGGAAATCGCTGGATTGAGCTTGGATGCACTACTCTTGTGGGCCGGGACTTTCCACTTACCTCTCAAAAGACTTCAGGCACGCATCAGGCCTCGGCCTGTTAGGAGCGGGGTGTACCTGCAGGCAGGATGTGGGAGGGACAGTCCATAAGCTAAACTCTGAAAAGTGTGTATGCTTTGCAGGCAGATGTCTGCTAGACACTTTGATGGGAGGTAGGACCGAGCTACACTCTCATTGAACAAGGACGTTTGCAATGTCTGTATTGAGATCAGATACACTTGTGGAGAATCCTGTCCCTTCCACATGCTATGCACAAAACCTCCTACGGCGACTAACATAAGGATGCTGGGTCTTATGTCTACGGGAAGTCAGGATGCGGGAGGGTCCTGCCCTGACCTCAGCTCGCACAAGAAAGCACGCCTACAAGCCAGCTTTCAACTAGCACCGTTCCTCGGGCACTGAGAACGTAACAGTGTTCTAAGCCAGGAGGTACCCAGAAAACCACTCCACTGCAGCTGGAGACACCATCCAGGTCTGTATATTCCACTTGCATCTCACAAGCATCTGACAAACGGCTCTGATGCAGATGTTGGAAACTCTTTCTGCAGGCAGTGTGCAACTGCGAGGGACTGAGGGTGAGCTCAACTCTCCGAAGTAAGTTGCTTTTGGTCAAGGCGTTCTGCAAGCTTCTCTCGTATGTGCCATACGAGAGATGTATGCACCTGGTTCACACAGGAAAAACTATGATCGCTGGATTGAGCTTGGATGCACTAGTCTTGTGGGCCGGGACTTTCCACTTACCTCTCACAACAGTTCAGGCACGCATCGGGGCTAGGCCTGTTAAGAGCACGGTGTACCTGCAGGCAGGATGTGGGAGGGACAGTCCATAAGCTCAACTCTGAGAAGTGTGTATGCTTTGCAGGCAGATGTCTGCTAGACACTTTGATGGGAGGTAGGACCGAGCTACACTCTCATTGAACAAGGACGTTTGCAATGTCTGTATTGAGATCAGATACAGTTGAGGAGAATCCTGTCCCTTCCACATGCTATGCACAAAACCTCACAAGCCTCTGACAAACGGCTGTGGTGTAGATGTTGGAAACTCTTTCTGCAGGCAGTGTGCCACTGCGAGGGACTGAGGGTGAGCTCAACTCTACAAAGTAAGTTGCTTTTGGTCAAGGCGTTCAGCAAGCTTCTCTCGTATGGCACTTAGGATGTAGCACCTGGTTCACACAGGAAAAACTAGGAAATCGCTGGATTGAGCTTGGATGCACTAGTCTGGTGGGCCAGGACGTTCCACTTAGCTCTCACAACACTTCAGGCACGCATCGGGGAGAGGCCTGTTAGGAGCTCCTTGTACTTGCAGGCAGGGTGTGGGAGGGACAGTCCATAAGCTCAACTCTGAGAAGTGTGTATGCTTTGCAGGCAGATGTCTGCTAGACACTTTGATGGGAGCTAGGACCGAGCTACACTCTCAGTGAACAAGGACGTTTGCAGGTTGTTTTGAGATCAGATACAGTTGAGGAGAATGCTGTCCCTTCGACATGCTATGCACAAAACCTCCTACGGCGACTAACATAAGGATGCTGGGTCTTATGTCTACGGGAAGTCAGGATGCGGGAGGGTCCTGCCCTGACCTCAGCTCGCACAAGAAAGCACGCCTACAAGCCAGCTTTCAACTAGCACCGTTCCTCGGGCACTGAGAACGTAACAGTGTTCTAAGCCAGGAGGTACCCAGAATACCACTCCACTGTAGCTGGAGACACCATCCAGGTCTGTATATTCCACTTGCATCTCACAAGCATCTGACAAACGGCTCTGATGCAGATGTTGGAAACTCTTTCTGCAGGCAGTGTGCAACTGCGAGGGACTGAGGGTGAGCTCAACTCTCCGAAGTAAGTTGCTTTTGGTCAAGGCGTTCTGCAAGCTTCTCTCGTATGGCACTTAGGCTGTAGCACCTGGTTCACACAGGAAAAACTATGATCGCTGGATTGAGCTTGGATGCACTAGTCTTGTGGGCCGGGACTTTCCACTTACCTCTCACAACACATCAAGCACGCATCGGGGCTAGGCCTGTTAAGAGCACGGTGTACCTGCAGGCAGGATGTGGGAGGGACAGTCCATAAGCTCAACTCGCGGAAGTGTGTATGCTCTGCAGGCAGATGTCTGTTACACACTTTGATGGAAGCTAGGACCGAGCTACACTCTCATTGAACCACGACGTTTGCAATGTCTGTATTGAGATCAGATACACTGGAGGAGAATCCTGTCACTTCCTCAAGCTTTTCAAACAACCTCTTTGGTACCTAACATAAGGATGCTAGGACTTACGTCTACGGGCAGTCAGGATGCGGGAGGGTCCTGCCCTGACCTCAGCTCTCATAAGGAAGCACGCCTACAAGCCACCTTTTAACTAGCGGCGTTCCTCGGGAACTGAGAACGTAACAGTGTTCTAAGCCAGGAGGTACCCAGAATACCACTCCACTGCAGCTGGAGACACCATCCAGGTCTGCTTATTCCACTTGCGTCTCACAAGCCTCTGACAAACGGCTGTGGTGCAGATGTTGGAAACTCTTTCTGCAGGCAGTGTGCCACTGCGAGGGACTGAGGGTGAGCTCAACTCGCCGAAGTAAGTTGCTTTTGGACAAGGTGTTCAGCAAGCTTCTCTCGTATGGCACTTAGGATGTAGCACCTGGTTCACACCGGATAAACTAGGAAATCGCTGGATTGAGCTTGGATGCACTAGTCTTGTGGGCCGGGACTTTCCACTTACCTCTCACAACACTTCAGGCACGCAACGGGGAGAGGCCTGTTAGGAGCTCCTTGTACTTGCAGGCAGGGTGTGGGAGGGACAGTCCATAAGCTCAACTCTGAGAAGTGTGTATGCTTTGCAGGCAGATGTCTGCTAGACACTTTGATGGGAGCTAGGACCGAGCTACACTCTCAGTGAACAAGGACGTTTGCAGTCTGTTTTGAGATCAGATACACTTGAGGAGAATGCTGTCCCTTCCACATGCTATGCACAAAACCTCCTACGGCGACTAACATAAGGATGCTGGGTCCTATGTCTACAGGCAGTCAGGATGCGGGAGCGTCCTGCCCTGACCTCACCTCGCACAAGGAAGCACGTCTGCAAGCCGGCTTTCCACTAGCTGCGTTCCTGGGGCATTGAGAACGTAACAGTGTTCTAAGCCAGGAGGTACCCAGAATACCACACCACTGCAGCTGGAGACACCATCCAGGTCTGTATATTCTACTTGCATCTCACAAGCCTCTGACAAACGGCACTGATGCAGAAGTTGGAAACTCTTTCTGCAGGCAGTGTGCAACTGCGAGGGACGGACGGTGAGCTCAGCTCTCCGAAGTAAGTTGCCTTTGGACAAGGCGTTCAGCAAACTTATCTCGTATGGCACTTGGGATGTAGCACCTGGTTCACAGCGGAAAAACTAGGAAATCGCTGGATGAGCTTGGATGCACTAGTCTTGTGGCCTGGATTTTACACTTACCTCTCACAACACTTCAGGCACGCATCGGGGCTAGGCCTGTTAAGAGCACGGTGTACCTGCAGGCAGGATGTGGGAGGGACAGTCCATAAGCTCAACTCTGAGAAGTGTGTATGCTTTGCAGTCAGATGTCTGCTAGACACTTTGATGGGAGGTAGGACCGAGCTACACTCTCATTGAACAAGGACGTTTGCAATGTCTGTATTGAGATCAGATACAGTTGAGGAGAATCCTGTCCCTTCCACATGCTATGCACAAAATCTCACAAGCCTCTGACAAACGCCTGTGGTGCAGATGTTGGAAACTCTTTCTGCAGGCAGTGTGCCACTACGAGGGACTGAGGGTGAGCTCAACTCTACAAAGTAAGTTGCTTTTGGTCAAGGCGTTCAGCAAGCTTCTCTCGTATGGCACTTAGGATGTAGCACCTGGTTCACACAGGAAAAAATAGGAAATCGCTGGATTGAGCTTGGATGCACTAGTCTGGTGGGCCAGGACGTTCCACTTAGCTCTCACAACACTTCAGGCACGCATCGGGGAGAGGCCTGTTAGGAGCTCCTTGTACTTGCAGGCAGGGTGTGGGAGGGACTGTCCATAAGCTCAACTCTGAGAAGTGTGTATGCTTTGCAGGCAGATGTCTGCTAGACACTTTGATGGGAGCTAGGACCGAGCTACACTCTCAGTGAACAAGGACGTTTGCAGGCTGTTTTGAGATCAGATACAGTTGAGGAGAATCCTGTCCCTTCCACATGCTATGCACAAAACCTCCTACGGCGACTAACATAAGGATGCTGGGTCCTAGGTCTACAGGCAGTCAGGATGCGGGAGGGTCCTCCCCTGAATTCAGCTCGTAGAAGGAAGCATGCCTACAAGCCAGCTTTCAACTAGCTGCGTTCCTCGGGCATTGAGAACGTAAAAGTGTTATAAGCCAGGAGGTACCCAGAATACCACACCACTGCAGCTGGAGACACCATCCCGGTCTGTATATTCCACTTGCATCTCACAAGCATCTGACAAACGGCTCTGATGCAGATGTTGGAAACTCTTTCTGCAGGCAGTGTGCAACTGCGAGGGACTGAGGGTGAGCTCAACTCTCCGAAGTAAGTTGCTTTTGGTCAAGGCGTTCTGCAAGCTTCTCTCGTATGGCACTTAGGATGTAGCACCTGGTTCACACAGGAAAAACTATGATCGCTGGATTGAGCTTGGATGCACTAGTCTTGTGGGCCGGGACTTTCCACTTACCTCTCACAACAGTTCAGGCACGCATCGGGGCTAGGCCTGTTAAGAGCACGGTGTACCTGCAGGCAGGATGTGGGAGGGACAGTCCATAAGCTCAACTCGCGGAAGTGTGTATGCTCTGCAGGCAGATGTCTGTTAAACACTTTGATGGAAGCTAGGACCGAGCTACACACTCATTGAACCACGACGTTTGCAATGTCTGTATTGAGATCAGATACACTGGAGGAGAATCCTGTCACTTCCTCAAGCTTTTCAAACAACCTCTTTGGTACCTAAATAAGGATGCTAGGGCTTATGTCTACGGGCAGTCAGGATGCGGGAGGGTCCTGCCCTGACCTCAGCTCTCATAAGGAAGCACGCCTACAAGCCACCTTTTAACTAGCGGCGTTCCTCGGGAACTGAGAACGTAACAGTGTTCTAAGCCAGGAGGTACCCAGAATACCACTCCACTGCAGCTGGAGACACCATCCAGGTCTGCTTATTCCACTTGCGTCTCACAAGCCTCTGACAAACGGCTGTGGTGCAGATGTTGGAAACTCTTTCTGCAGGCAGTGTGCCACTGCGAAGGACTGAGGGTGAGCTCAACTCGCCGAAGTAAGTTGCTTTTGGACAAGGTGTTCAGCAAGCTTCTCTCGTATGGCACTTAGGATGTAGCACCTGGTTCACACAGGAAAAACTAGGAAATCGCTGGATTGATCTTGGATGCACTAGTCTGGTGGGCCGGGACTTTCCACTTACCTCTCACAACACATCAAGCACGCATCGGGGCTAGGCCTGTTAAGAGCACGGTGTACCTGCAGGCAGGATGTGGGAGGGACAGTCCATAAGCTCAACTCGCGGAAGTGTGTATGCTCTGCAGGCAGATGTCTGTTACACACTTTGATGGAAGCTAGGACCGAGCTACACTCTCATTGAACCACGACGTTTGCAATGTCTGTATTGAGATCAGATACACTGGAGAAGAATCCTGTCACTTCCTCAAGCTTTTCACACAACCTCTTCGGCACCTAACATAAGGATGCTGGGACTTACGTCTACGGGCAGTCAGGATGCGGGAGGGTCCTGCCCTGACCTCAGCTCTCATAAGGAAGCACGCCTACAAGCCACCTTTTAACTAGCTGCGTTCCTCGGGCACTGAGAACGTAACAGTGTTCTAAGCCAGGAGGTACCCAGAATACCACTCCACTGCAGCTGGAGACACCATCCAGGTCTGCTTATTCCACTTGCGTCTCACAAGCCTCTGACAAACGGCTGTGGTGCAGATGTTGGAAACTCTTTCTGCAGGCAGTGTGCCACTGCGAGGGACTGAGGGTGAGCTCAACTCTCCGAAGTAAGTTGCCTTTGGACAAGGCGTTCAGCAAACATCTCGTATGGCACTTGGGATGTAGCACCTGGTTCACAGCGGAAAAACTAGGAAATCGCTGGATTGAGCTTGGATGCACTAGTCTTGTGGGCCGGGACTTTCCACTTACCTCTCACAACACTTCAGGCACGCATCGGGGCTAGGCCTGTTAGGAACGGGGAGTACCTGCAGGCAGGACGTGGGAGGGACAGTCCATAAGCTGAACTCTGAGAAGTGTGTATGCTTTGCAGGCAGATGTCTGCTAGACACTTTGATGGGAGCTAGGACCGAGCTACACTCTCATTGAACAAGGACGTTTGCAATGTCTGTATTGAGATCAGATACCGTTGAGGAGAATCCTGTCCCTTCCACATGCTATGCAGAAAACCTCCTACGGCGACTAACATAAGGATGCTGGGTCCTATGTCTACAGGGAGTCAGGATGTGGGAGGGTCCTGCCTTGACTTCAGCTCGTAGAAAGAAACATGCCTACAAGCCAGCTTGCAACTAGCTGCGTTCCTCGGGCACTGAGAACATAACAGTGTTCTAAGCCAGGAGGTACCAAGAATACCACTCCACTGCACCTGGAGACACCATCCAGGTCTGTATATTCTACTTGCATCACACAAGCCTCTGACATACGGCACTGATGCAGAAGTTGGAAACTCTTTCTGCAGGCAGTGTGCAAGTGCGAGGGACGGAAGTTGAGCTCAACTCTCCGAAGTAAGTTGCTTTTAGACAAGGCGTTCAGCTAGCTTCTCTCGGTTGACACTTAGGATGTAGCACCTGGTTCACACAGGGAATATTAGGAATTCGCTGGATTGAGCTTGGATGCACTATTCTTGTGGGCCGAAACTTTCCACTTATCTCTCCCAACACTTCAGGCACGCATCGGGGCTAGGCCTGTTAGGAGCGCGGTGTACCTGCAGGCAGGATGTGGGAGGGACAGTCCATAAGCTCAAGTCTCAGAAGTCTGTATGGTTTGCAGGCAGATGTCTCCCATACACTTTGATGGGAGCTAGGACGTAGCTACACTCTCAATGAACAAGGACGTTTGCAATGTCTGTATTGAGATCAGATACACTTGTGGAGAATCCTGTCCCTTCCACATGCTATGCACAAAACCTCACAAGCCTCTGACAAACGGCTGTGGTGCAGATGTTGGAAACACTTTCTGCAGGCAGTGTGCCACTGCGAAGGACTGAGGGTGAGCTCAACTCTCCGAAGTAAGTTGCTTTTGGACACGGCGTTCAGGAAGCTTCTCTCGTATGGCACTTAGGATGTAGCACCTGGTTCACACCGGAAAAACTAGGAAATCGCTGGATTGAGCTTGGATGCACTAGTCTTGTGGGTCGGGACTTTCCACTTACCTCTCAAAAGACTTCAGGCACGCATCGGGGCTAGGCCTGTTAAGAGCACGGTGTACCTGCAGGCAGGATGTGGGAGGGACAGTCCATAAGCTCAACTCTGAGAAGTGTGTATGCTTTGCAGGCAGATGTCTGCTCGACACTTTGACGGGAGCTAGGACCGAGCTACACTCTCATTGAACAAGGACGTTTCCAATGTCTGAATTGAGATCAGATACAGTTGAGGAGAATCCTGTCCCTTCCACATGCGATGCACAAAACCTCCTACGGCGACTAACATAAGGATGCTGGGTCCTATGTCTACAGGCAGTCAGGATGTGGGAGGGTCCTGCCTTGACTTCAGCTCGTAGAAAGAAACATGTCTACAAGCCAGCTTGCAACTAGCTGCGTTCCTCGGGCACTGAGAACATAACAGTGTTCTAAGCCAGGAGGTACCAAGAATACCACTCCACTGCAGCTGGAGACACCATCCAGGTCTGCTTATTCCACTTGCATCTCACAAGCCTCTGACAAACGGCTGTGGTGCACATGTTCGAAAGTCTGCAGGCAGTGTGCAACTGCGAGGGACTGAGGGTTAGCTCAACTCTCCAAAGTAAGTTGCTTTTGGTCAAGGCGTTCAGCAAGCTTCTCTCGTATGGCACTTAGGATGTAGCACCTGGTTCACACCGGAAAAACTAGGAAATCGCTGGATTGAGCTTGGATGCACTAGTCTGGTGGCCAGGACGTTCCACTTAGTACTCACAACACTTCAGGCACGCATCGGGGAGAGGCCTGTTAGGAGCTCCTTGTACTTGCAGGCAGGGTGTGGGAGGACAGTCCATAAGCTCAACTCTGAGAAGTGTGTATGCTTTGCAGGCAGATGTCTGCTAGACACTTTGATGGGAGCTAGGACCGAGCTACACTCTCAGTGAACAAGGACGTTTGCAGTCTGTTTTGAGATCAGATACACTTGAGGAGAATCCTGTCCCTTCCACATGCTATGCACAAAACCTCCTACGGCGACTAACATAAGGATGTGGGTCCTATGTCTACAGGCAGTCAGGATGCGGGAGCGTCCTGCCCTGACCTCACCTCGCACAAGGAAGCACGTCTGCAAGCCGGCTTTCCACTAGCTGCGTTCCTCGGGCATTGAGAACGTAACAGTGTTCTAAGCCAGGAGGTACCCAGAATACCACACCACTGCAGCTGTAGACACCATCCAGGTCTGTATATTCTACTTGCATCTCACAAGCCTCTGACAAACGGCACTGATGCAGAAGTTGGAAACTCTTTCTGCAGGCAGTGTGCAACTGCGAGGGACGGACGGTGAGCTCAGCTCTCCGAAGTAAGTTGCCTTTGGACAAGGCATTCAGCAAACTTCTCTCGTATGGCACTTGGGATGTAGCACCTGGTTCACACCGGAATAACTAGGAAATCGCTGGATTGAGCTTGGATGCACTACTCTTGTGGGCCGGGACTTTCCACTTACATCTCACAACACTTCAGGCACGCATCAGGCTTCGGCCTGTTAGGAGCGGGGTGTACCTGCAGGCAGGATGTGGGAGGGACAGTCCATAAGCTCAACTCTGAGAAGTGTGTATGCTTTGCAGGCAGATGTCTGCTAGACACTTTGATGGGAGCTAGGACCGAGCTACACTCTCATTGAACAAGGACGTTTGCAATGTCTGTATTGAGATCAGATACACTTGTGGAGAATCCTGTCCCTTCCACATGCTATGCACAAAACCTCCTACGGCGACTAACATAAGGATGCTGGGTCCTATGTCTACAGGCAGTCAGGATGCGGGAGGGTCCTGCCCTGACCTCAGCTCGCACAAGAAAGCACGCCTACAAGGCAGCTTTCAACTAGCACCGTTCCTCGGGCACTGAGAACGTAACAGTGTTCTAAGCCAGGAGGTACCCAGAATACCACTCCACTGCAGCTGGAGACACCATCCAGGTCTGTATATTCCACTTGCATCTCACAAGCATCTGACAAACGGCTCTGATGCAGATGTTGGAAACTCTTTCTGCAGGCAGTGTGCCACTGCGAGGGACTGAGGGTGAGCTCAACTCGCCGAAGTAAGTTGCTTTTGGACAAGGTGTTCAGCAAGCTTCTCTCGTATGGCACTTAGGATGTAGCACCTGGTTCACACCGGAAAAACTAGGAAATCGCTGGATTGAGCTTGGATGCACTAGTCTTGTGGGCCGGGACTTTCCACTTACCTCTCACAACACTTCAGGCACGCAACGGGGAGAGGCCTGTTAGGAGCTCCTTGTACTTGCAGGCAGGGTGTGGGAGGGACAGTCCATAAGCTCAACTCTGAGAAGTGTGTATGCTTTGCAGGCAGATGTCTGCTAGACACTTTGATGGGAGCTAGGACCGAGCTACACTCTCAGTGAACAAGGACGTTTGCAGTCTGTTTTGAGATCAGATACACTTGAGGAGAATGCTGTCCCTTCCACATGCTATGCACAAAACCTCCTACGGCGACTAACATAAGGATGCTGGGTCCTATGTCTACAGGCAGTCAGGATGCGGGAGCGTCCTGCCCTGACCTCAGCTCGCACAAGGAAGCACGTCTGCAAGCCGGCTTTCCACTAGCTGCGTTCCTGGGGCATTGAGAACGTAACAGTGTTCTAAGCCAGGAGGTACCCAGAATACCACACCACTGCAGCTGGAGACACCATCCAGGTCTGTATATTCTACTTGCATCTCACAAGCCTCTGACAAACGGCACTGATGCAGAAGTTGGAAACTCTTTCTGCAGGCAGTGTGCAACTGCGAGGGACGGACGGTGAGCTCAGCTCTCCGAAGTAAGTTGCCTTTGGACAAGGCGTTCAGCAAACTTATCTCGTATGGCACTTGGGATGTAGCACCTGGTTCACAGCGGAAAAACTAGGAAATCGCTGGATGAGCTTGGATGCACTAGTCTTGTGGCCTGGATTTTACACTTACCTCTCACAACACTTCAGGCACGCATCGGGGCTAGGCCTGTTAAGAGCACGGTGTACCTGCAGGCAGGATGTGGGAGGGACAGTCCATAAGCTCAACTCTGAGAAGTGTGTATGCTTTGCAGGCAGATGTCTGCTAGACACTTTGATGGGAGGTAGGACCGAGCTACACTCTCATTGAACAAGGACGTTTGCAATGTCTGTATTGAGATCAGATACAGTTGAGGAGAATCCTGTCCCTTCCACATGCTATGCACAAAATCTCACAAGCCTCTGACAAACGCCTGTGGTGCAGATGTTGGAAACTCTTTCTGCAGGCAGTGTGCCACTACGAGGGACTGAGGGTGAGCTCAACTCTACAAAGTAAGTTGCTTTTGGTCAAGGCGTTCAGCAAGCTTCTCTCGTATGGCACTTAGGATGTAGCACCTGGTTCACACAGGAAAAAATAGGAAATCGCTGGATTGAGCTTGGATGCACTAGTCTGGTGGGCCAGGACGTTCCACTTAGCTCTCACAACACTTCAGGCACGCATCGGGGAGAGGCCTGTTAGGAGCTCCTTGTACTTGCAGGCAGGGTGTGGGAGGGACTGTCCATAAGCTCAACTCTGAGAAGTGTGTATGCTTTGCAGGCAGATGTCTGCTAGACACTTTGATGGGAGCTAGGACCGAGCTACACTCTCAGTGAACAAGGACGTTTGCAGGCTGTTTTGAGATCAGATACAGTTGAGGAGAATCCTGTCCCTTCCACATGCTATGCACAAAACCTCCTACGGCGACTAACATAAGGATGCTGGGTCCTAGGTCTACAGGCAGTCAGGATGCGGGAGGGTCCTCCCCTGACTTCAGCTCGTAGAAGGAAGCATGCCTACAAGCCAGCTTTCAACTAGCTGCGTTCCTCGGGCATTGAGAACGTAAAAGTGTTATAAGCCAGGAGGTACCCAGAATACCACACCACTGCAGCTGGAGACACCATCCCGGTCTGTATATTCCACTTGCATCTCACAAGCATCTGACAAACGGCTCTGATGCAGATGTTGGAAACTCTTTCTGCAGGCAGTGTGCAACTGCGAGGGACTGAGGGTGAGCTCAACTCTCCGAAGTAAGTTGCTTTTGGTCAAGGCGTTCTGCAAGCTTCTCTCGTATGGCACTTAGGATGTAGCACCTGGTTCACACAGGAAAAACTATGATCGCTGGATTGAGCTTGGATGCACTAGTCTTGTGGGCCGGGACTTTCCACTTACCTCTCACAACAGTTCAGGCACGCATCGGGGCTAGGCCTGTTAAGAGCACGGTGTACCTGCAGGCAGGATGTGGGAGGGACAGTCCATAAGCTCAACTCGCGGAAGTGTGTATGCTCTGCAGGCAGATGTCTGTTAAACACTTTGATGGAAGCTAGGACCGAGCTACACACTCATTGAACCACGACGTTTGCAATGTCTGTATTGAGATCAGATACACTGGAGGAGAATCCTGTCACTTCCTCAAGCTTTTCAAACAACCTCTTTGGTACCTAAATAAGGATGCTAGGGCTTATGTCTACGGGCAGTCAGGATGCGGGAGGGTCCTGCCCTGACCTCAGCTCTCATAAGGAAGCACGCCTACAAGCCACCTTTTAACTTGCGGCGTTCCTCGGGAACTGAGAACGTAACAGTGTTCTAAGCCAGGAGGTACCCAGAATACCACTCCACTGCAGCTGGAGACACCATCCAGGTCTGCTTATTCCACTTGCGTCTCACAAGCCTCTGACAAACGGCTGTGGTGCAGATGTTGGAAACTCTTTCTGCAGGCAGTGTGCCACTGCGAAGGACTGAGGGTGAGCTCAACTCGCCGAAGTAAGTTGCTTTTGGACAAGGTGTTCAGCAAGCTTCTCTCGTATGGCACTTAGGATGTAGCACCTGGTTCACACCGGAAAAACTAGGAAATCGCTGGATTGAGCTTGGATGCACTAGTCTTGTGGGTCGGGACTTTCCACTTACCTCTCAAAAGACTTCAGGCACGCATCGGGGCTAGGCCTGTTAAGAGCACGGTGTACCTGCAGGCAGGATGTGGGAGGGACAGTCCATAAGCTCAACTCTGAGAAGTGTGTATGCTTTGCAGGCAGATGTCTGCTCGACACTTTGACGGGAGCTAGGACCGAGCTACACTCTCATTGAACAAGGACGTTTCCAATGTCTGAATTGAGATCAGATACAGTTGAGGAGAATCCTGTCCCTTCCACATGCGATGCACAAAACCTCCTACGGCGACTAACATAAGGATGCTGGGTCCTATGTCTACAGGCAGTCAGGATGTGGGAGGGTCCTGCCTTGACTTCAGCTCGTAGAAAGAAACATGTCTACAAGCCAGCTTGCAACTAGCTGCGTTCCTCGGGCACTGAGAACATAACAGTGTTCTAAGCCAGGAGGTACCAAGAATACCACTCCACTGCAGCTGGAGACACCATCCAGGTCTGCTTATTCCACTTGCATCTCACAAGCCTCTGACAAACGGCTGTGGTGCACATGTTCGAAAGTCTGCAGGCAGTGTGCAACTGCGAGGGACGGAGGGTTAGCTCAACTCTCCAAAGTAAGTTGCTTTTGCTCAAGGCGTTCAGCAAGCTTCTCTCGTATGGCACTTAGGATGTAGCACCTGGTTCACACAGGAAAAACTAGGAAATCGCTGGATTGAGCTTGGATGCACTAGTCTGGTGGCCAGGACGTTCCACTTAGTACTCACAACACTTCAGGCACGCATCGGGGAGAGGCCTGTTAGGAGCTCCTTGTACTTGCAGGCAGGGTGTGGGAGGACAGTCCATAAGCTCAACTCTGAGAAGTGTGTATGCTTTGCAGGCAGATGTCTGCTAGACACTTTGATGGGAGCTAGGACCGAGCTACACTCTCAGTGAACAAGGACGTTTGCAGTCTGTTTTGAGATCAGATACACTAGAGGAGAATGCTGTCCCTTCCACATGCTATGCACAAAACCTCCTACGGCGACTAACATAAGGATGTGGGTCCTATGTCTACAGGCAGTCAGGATGCGGGAGCGTCCTGCCCTGACCTCACCTCGCACAAGGAAGCACGTCTGCAAGCCGGCTTTCCACTAGCTGCGTTCCTCGGGCATTGAGAACGTAACAGTGTTCTAAGCCAGGAGGTACCCAGAATACCACACCACTGCAGCTGTAGACACCATCCAGGTCTGTATATTCTACTTGCATCTCACAAGCCTCTGACAAACGGCACTGATGCAGAAGTTGGAAACTCTTTCTGCAGGCAGTGTGCAACTGCGAGGGACGGACGGTGAGCTCAGCTCTCCGAAGTAAGTTGCCTTTGGACAAGGCATTCAGCAAACTTCTCTCGTATGGCACTTGGGATGTAGCACCTGGTTCACACCGGAATAACTAGGAAATCGCTGGATTGAGCTTGGATGCACTACTCTTGTGGGCCGGGACTTTCCACTTACCTCTCACAACACTTCAGGCACGCATCAGGCTTCGGCCTGTTAGGAGCGGGGTGTACCTGCAGGCAGGATGTGGGAGGGACAGTCCATAAGCTCAACTCTGAGAAGTGTGTATGCTTTGCAGGCAGATGTCTGCTAGACACTTTGATGGGAGCTAGGACCGAGCTACACTCTCATTGAACAAGGACGTTTGCAATGTCTGTATTGAGATCAGATACACTTGTGGAGAATCCTGTCCCTTCCACATGCTATGCACAAAACCTCCTACGGCGACTAACATAAGGATGCTGGGTCTTATGTCTACGGGAAGTCAGGATGCGGGAGGGTCCTGCCCTGACCTCAGCTCGCACAAGAAAGCACGCCTACAAGCCAGCATTCAACTAGCACCGTTCCTCGGGCACTGAGAACGTAACAGTGTTCTAAGCCAGGAGGTACCCAGAATACCACTCCACTGCAGCTGGAGACACCATCCAGGTCTGTATATTCCACTTGCATCTCACAAGCATCTGACAAACAGCTCTGATGCAGATGTTGGAAACTCTTTCTGCAGGCAGTGTGCAACTGCGAGGGACTGAGGGTGAGCTCAACTCTCCGAAGTAAGTTGCTTTTGGTCAAGGCGTTCTGCAAGCTTCTCTCGTATGGCACTTAGGATGTAGCACCTGGTTCACACAGGAAAAACTATGATCGCTGGATTGAGCTTGGATGCACTAGTCTTGTGGGCCGGGACTTTCCACTTACCTCTCACAACAGTTCAGGCACGCATCGGGGCTAGGCCTGTTAAGAGCACGGTGTACCTGCAGGCAGGATGTGGGAGGGACAGTCCATAAGCTCAACTCGCGGAAGTGTGTATGCTCTGCAGGCAGATGTCTGTTACACACTTTGATGGAAGCTAGGACCGAGCTACACTCTCATTGAACCACGACGTTTGCAATGTCTGTATTGAGATCAGATACACTGGAGGAGAATCCTGTCACTTCCTCAAGCTTTTCAAACAACCTCTTTGGTACCTAACATAAGGATGCTAGGACTTACGTCTACGGGCAGTCAGGATGTGGGAGGGTCCTGCCCTGACCTCAGCTCTCATAAGGAAGCACGCCTACAAGCCACCTTTTAACTAGCGGCGTTCCTCGGGAACTGAGAACGTAACAGTGTTCTAAGCCAGGAGGTACCCAGAATACCACTCCACTGCAGCTGGAGACACCATCCAGGTCTGCTTATTCCACTTGCGTCTCACAAGCCTCTGACAAACGGCTGTGGTGCAGATGTTGGAAACTCTTTCTGCAGGCAGTGTGCCACTGCGAGGGACTGAGGGTGAGCTCAACTCTACAAAGTAAGTTGCTTTTGGTCAAGGCGTTCAGCAAGCTTCTCTCGTATGGCACTTAGGATGTAGCACCTGGTTCACACAGGAAAAACTAGGAAATCGCTGGATTGAGCTTGGATGCACTAGTCTGGTGGGCCGGGACTTTCCACTTACCTCTCACAACACATCAAGCACGCATCGGGGCTAGGCCTGTTAAGAGCACGGTGTACCTGCAGGCAGGATGTGGGAGGGACAGTCCATAAGCTCAACTCGCGGAAGTGTGTATGCTCTGCAGGCAGATGTCTGTTACACACTTTGATGGAAGCTAGGACCGAGCTACACTCTCATTGAACCACGACGTTTGCAATGTCTGTATTGAGATCAGATACACTGGAGAAGAATCCTGTCACTTCCTCAAGCTTTTCACACAACCTCTTCGGCACCTAACATAAGGATGCTGGGACTTACGTCTACGGGCAGTCAGGATGCGGGAGGGTCCTGCCCTGACCTCAGCTCTCATAAGGAAGCACGCCTACAAGCCACCTTTTAACTAGCTGCGTTCCTCGGGCACTGAGAACGTAACAGTGTTCTAAGCCAGGAGGTACCCAGAATACCACTCCACTGCAGCTGGAGACACCATCCAGGTCTGCTTATTCCACTTGCGTCTCACAAGCCTCTGACAAACGGCTGTGGTGCAGATGTTGGAAACTCTTTCTGCAGGCAGTGTGCCACTGCGAGGGACTGAGGGTGAGCTCAACTCTCCGAAGTAAGTTGCCTTTGGACAAGGCGTTCAGCAAACATCTCGTATGGCACTTGGGATGTAGCACCTGGTTCACAGCGGAAAAACTAGGAAATCGCTGGATTGAGCTTGGATGCACTAGTCTTGTGGGCCGGGACTTTCCACTTACCTCTCACAACACTTCAGGCACGCATCGGGGCTAGGCCTGTTAGGAACAGGGAGTACCTGCAGGCAGGACGTGGGAGGGACAGTCCATAAGCTGAACTCTGAGAAGTGTGTATGCTTTGCAGGCAGATGTCTGCTAGACACTTTGATGGGAGCTAGGACCGAGCTACACTCTCATTGAACAAGGACGTTTGCAATGTCTGTATTGAGATCAGATACCGTTGAGGAGAATCCTGTCCCTTCCACATGCTATGCAGAAAACCTCCTACGGCGACTAACATAAGGATGCTGGGTCCTATGTCTACAGGGAGTCAGGATGTGGGAGGGTCCTGCCTTGACTTCAGCTCGTAGAAAGAAACATGCCTACAAGCCAGCTTGCAACTAGCTGCGTTCCTCGGGCACTGAGAACATAACAGTGTTCTAAGCCAGGAGGTACCAAGAATACCACTCCACTGCACCTGGAGACACCATCCAGGTCTGTATATTCTACTTGCATCACACAAGCCTCTGACATACGGCACTGATGCAGAAGTTGGAAACTCTTTCTGCAGGCAGTGTGCAAGTGCGAGGGACGGAAGTTGAGCTCAACTCTCCGAAGTAAGTTGCTTTTAGACAAGGCGTTCAGCTAGCTTCTCTCGGTTGACACTTAGGATGTAGCACCTGGTTCACACAGGGAATATTAGGAATTCGCTGGATTGAGCTTGGATGCACTATTCTTGTGGGCCGAAACTTTCCACTTATCTCTCCCAACACTTCAGGCACGCATCGGGGCTAGGCCTGTTAGGAGCGCGGTGTACCTGCAGGCAGGATGTGGGAGGGACAGTCCATAAGCTCAAGTCTCAGAAGTCTGTATGGTTTGCAGGCAGATGTCTCCCATACACTTTGATGGGAGCTAGGACGTAGCTACACTCTCAATGAACAAGGACGTTTGCAATGTCTGTATTGAGATCAGATACACTTGTGGAGAATCCTGTCCCTTCCACATGCTATGCACAAAACCTCACAAGCCTCTGACAAACGGCTGTGGTGCAGATGTTGGAAACACTTTCTGCAGGCAGTGTGCCACTGCGAAGGACTGAGGGTGAGCTCAACTCTCCGAAGTAAGTTGCTTTTGGACACGGCGTTCAGGAAGCTTCTCTCGTATGGCACTTAGGATGTAGCACCTGGTTCACACCGGAAAAACTAGGAAATCGCTGGATTGAGCTTGGATGCACTAGTCTTGTGGGTCGGGACTTTCCACTTACCTCTCAAAAGACTTCAGGCACGCATCGGGGCTAGGCCTGTTAAGAGCACGGTGTACCTGCAGGCAGGATGTGGGAGGGACAGTCCATAAGCTCAACTCTGAGAAGTGTGTATGCTTTGCAGGCAGATGTCTGCTCGACACTTTGACGGGAGCTAGGACCGAGCTACACTCTCATTGAACAAGGACGTTTCCAATGTCTGAATTGAGATCAGATACAGTTGAGGAGAATCCTGTCCCTTCCACATGCGATGCACAAAACCTCCTACGGCGACTAACATAAGGATGCTGGGTCCTATGTCTACAGGCAGTCAGGATGTGGGAGGGTCCTGCCTTGACTTCAGCTCGTAGAAAGAAACATGTCTACAAGCCAGCTTGCAACTAGCTGCGTTCCTCGGGCACTGAGAACATAACAGTGTTCTAAGCCAGGAGGTACCAAGAATACCACTCCACTGCAGCTGGAGACACCATCCAGGTCTGCTTATTCCACTTGCATCTCACAAGCCTCTGACAAACGGCTGTGGTGCACATGTTCGAAAGTCTGCAGGCAGTGTGCAACTGCGAGGGACTGAGGGTTAGCTCAACTCTCCAAAGTAAGTTGCTTTTGGTCAAGGCGTTCAGCAAGCTTCTCTCGTATGGCACTTAGGATGTAGCACCTGGTTCACACAGGAAAAACTAGGAAATCGCTGGATTGAGCTTGGATGCACTAGTCTGGTGGCCAGGACGTTCCACTTAGTACTCACAACACTTCAGGCACGCATCGGGGAGAGGCCTGTTAGGAGCTCCTTGTACTTGCAGGCAGGGTGTGGGAGGACAGTCCATAAGCTCAACTCTGAGAAGTGTGTATGCTTTGCAGGCAGATGTCTGCTAGACACTTTGATGGGAGCTAGGACCGAGCTACACTCTCAGTGAACAAGGACGTTTGCAGTCTGTTTTGAGATCAGATACACTTGAGGAGAATCCTGTCCCTTCCACATGCTATGCACAAAACCTCCTACGGCGACTAACATAAGGATGTGGGTCCTATGTCTACAGGCAGTCAGGATGCGGGAGCGTCCTGCCCTGACCTCACCTCGCACAAGGAAGCACGTCTGCAAGCCGGCTTTCCACTAGCTGCGTTCCTCGGGCATTGAGAACGTAACAGTGTTCTAAGCCAGGAGGTACCCAGAATACCACACCACTGCAGCTGTAGACACCATCCAGGTCTGTATATTCTACTTGCATCTCACAAGCCTCTGACAAACGGCACTGATGCAGAAGTTGGAAACTCTTTCTGCAGGCAGTGTGCAACTGCGAGGGACGGACGGTGAGCTCAGCTCTCCGAAGTAAGTTGCCTTTGGACAAGGCATTCAGCAAACTTCTCTCGTATGGCACTTGGGATGTAGCACCTGGTTCACACCGGAATAACTAGGAAATCGCTGGATTGAGCTTGGATGCACTACTCTTGTGGGCCGGGACTTTCCACTTACATCTCACAACACTTCAGGCACGCATCAGGCTTCGGCCTGTTAGGAGCGGGGTGTACCTGCAGGCAGGATGTGGGAGGGACAGTCCATAAGCTCAACTCTGAGAAGTGTGTATGCTTTGCAGGCAGATGTCTGCTAGACACTTTGATGGGAGCTAGGACCGAGCTACACTCTCATTGAACAAGGACGTTTGCAATGTCTGTATTGAGATCAGATACACTTGTGGAGAATCCTGTCCCTTCCACATGCTATGCACAAAACCTCCTACGGCGACTAACATAAGGATGCTGGGTCCTATGTCTACAGGCAGTCAGGATGCGGGAGGGTCCTGCCCTGACCTCAGCTCGCACAAGAAAGCACGCCTACAAGGCAGCTTTCAACTAGCACCGTTCCTCGGGCACTGAGAACGTAACAGTGTTCTAAGCCAGGAGGTACCCAGAATACCACTCCACTGCAGCTGGAGACACCATCCAGGTCTGTATATTCCACTTGCATCTCACAAGCATCTGACAAACGGCTCTGATGCAGATGTTGGAAACTCTTTCTGCAGGCAGTGTGCAACTGCGAGGGACTGAGGGTGAGCTCAACTCTCCGAAGTAAGTTGCTTTTGGTCAAGGCGTTCTGCAAGCTTCTCTCGTATGGCACTTAGGATGTAGCACCTGGTTCACACAGGAAAAACTATGATCGCTGGATTGAGCTTGGATGCACTAGTCTTGTGGGCCGGGACTTTCCACTTACCTCTCACAACACTTCAGGCACGCATCGGGGCTAGGCCTGTTAGAAGCACGGTGTACCTGCAGGCAGGATGTGGGAGGGACAGTCCATAAGCTCAACTCTCGGAAGTGTGTATGCTTTGCAGGCAGATGTCTCCCATACACTTTGATGGGAGCTAGGACCTAGCTACACTCTCAATGAACAAGGACGTTTGCAATGTCTGTATTGAGATCAGATACACTTGAGGAGAATCCTGTCACTTCCACAGGCTCTTCACACAACCTCTTCTGGCTACTTACATAACAATGCTGGGGCCTCTGCCTATGGGAGGTCAGTATGCTGGAGGGTCCTGCCTTCACCTCAGCTCACACAAGGAAGCATGCCTGCAGGCTAGGTTTCAACTAGCTGCGTTCTTAGGGAACTGAGAACATAGCAGTACTCTCAGCAAGGAGGTATCCAGAATACCACTCCCCGGCAGCTGGAGACACCCTCCAGGTCTGCTTATTCCACTTGCGTCTCACAAGCCTCTGACTAACGGCCGAGGTGCAGATGTTGGAAACTCTTTCTGCAGGCAGTATGCAACTGTGAGGGACTGAGGGTGAGCTCAACTCTCCGAAGTAAGTTGCTTATGGACAAGGCGTTCAGCTAGCTTCTTAGGATGTAGCACCTGGGTCACACAGGGAATACTAGGAAATCGCTGTATTGAGCTTGGATGCACTAGTCTGGTGGGCCGGGACTTTCCACTTACGTCTCACAACACTTCAGGCACGCATCGGGGCTAGGCCTGTTAGGAGCGCGGTGTACCTGCAGGCAGGATGTGGGAGGGACAGTCCATAAGCTGAACTCTCGGAAGTGTGTGTATTTTGCAGGCACATGTCTGCTAGACACTTTGATGGGAGCTAGGACCTAGCTACACTCTCATTGAACAAGGACGTTTGCAATGTCTGTATTGAGATCAGATACCCTTGAGGAGAATCCTGTCACTACCGCATGCTTTTCACACAACCTCTTCCGGCACCTAACATAAGGATGCTGGAACCTTTGTCTACGGGCAGTCAGGATGAGGGAGGTCCTGCCCTGAACTCAGCTCGCAGAAGGAAGAACGCCTATAGTCAGCTTTCAACTAGCTGCGTTCCTCGGTCACTGAGAACGTAACAGTGTTCTAAGCCAGGAGGTACGCAGAATACAACTCCACGGCAGCTGGAGACACCATCCAGGTCTGCTTTTTCCACCTGCGTCTCACAAGCCTCTAACAAACGGCAGTGGTGCAGATGTTGGAAACTCCTTCTGCAGGCAGTATGCAACTGTGAGGGACTGAGGGTGAGCTCAACTCTCCGAAGTAAGTTGCTTTTAGACAAGGCGTTCAGCTAGCTTCTCTCGGATGACACTTAGGATGTAGCACCTGGTTCACACAGGGAATATTAGGAAATCGCTGGATTGAGCTTGGATGCACTAGTCTTGTGGGCCGAAACTTTCCACTTATCTCTCCCAACACTTCAGGCACGCATCGGGGCTAGGCCTGTTAGGAGCGCGGTGTACCTGCAGGCAGGATGTGGGAGGGACAGTCCATAAGCTCAAGTGTCAGAAGTCTGTATGGTTTGCAGTCAGATGTCTCCCATACACTTTGATGGGAGCTAGGAACTAGCTACACTCTCAATGAACAAGGACGTTTGCAATGTCTGTATTGAGATCAGATACACTTGTGGAGAATCCTGTCCCTTCCACATGCTATGCACAAAACCTCCTACGGCGACTAACATAAGGATGCTGGGTCTTATGTCTACGGGAAGTCAGGATGCGGGAGGGTCCTGCCCTGACTTCAGCTCGCACAAGAAAGCACGCCTACAAGCCAGCTTTCAACTAGCACCGTTCCTCGGGCACTGAGAACGTAACAGTGTTCTAAGCCAGGAGGTACCCAGAATACCACTCCACTGCAGCTGGAGACACCATCCAGGTCTGTATATTCCACTTGCATCTCACAAGCATCTGACAAACGGCTCTGATGCAGATGTTGGAAACTCTTTCTGCAGGCAGTGTGCAACTGCGAGGGACTGAGGGTGAGCTCAACTCTCCGAAGTAAGTTGCTTTTGGTCAAGGCGTTCTGCAAGCTTCTCTCGTATGGCACTTAGGATGTAGCACCTGGTTCACACCGGAAAAACTATGATCGCTGGATTGAGCTTGGATGCACTAGTCTTGTGGGCCGGGACTTTCCACTTACCTCTCACAACACATCAAGCACGCATCGGGGCTAGGCCTGTTAAGAGCACGGTGTACCTGCAGGCAGGATGTGGGAGGGACAGTCCATAAGCTCAACTCTGAGAAGTGTGTATGCTTTGCAGGCAGATGTCTGCTAGACACTTTGATGGGAGGTAGGACCGAGCTACACTCTCATTGAACAAGGACGTTTGCAATGTCTGTATTGAGATCAGATACAGTTGAGGAGAATCCTGTCCCTTCCACATGCTATGCACAAAACCTCACAAGCCTCTGACAAACGGCTGTGGTGTAGATGTTGGAAACTCTTTCTGCAGGCAGTGTGCCACTGCGAGGGACTGAGGGTGAGCTCAACTCTACAAAGTAAGTTGCTTTTGGTCAAGGCGTTCAGCAAGCTTCTCTCATATGGCACTTAGGATGTAGCACCTGGTTCACACAGGAAAAACTAGGAAATCGCTGGATTGAGCTTGGATGCACTAGTGTGGTGGGCCAGGACGTTCCACTTAGCTCTCACAACACTTCAGGCACGCATCGGGGCTAGGCCTGTTAGGAGCGCGGTGTACCTGCAGGCAGGATGTGGGAGGGACAGTCCATAAGCTCAAGTCTCAGAAGTCTGTATGGTTTGCAGGCAGATGTCTCCCATACACTTTGATGGGAGCTAGGACCTAGCTACACTCTCAATGAACAAGGACGTTTGCAATGTCTGCATTGAGATCAGATACACTTGAGGAGAATCCTGTCACTTCCACATGCTATTCACACAACCTCTTCCGGCGCCTAACATAAGGATGTTGGGACCTATGTCTACGGGGAGTCAGGATGCGGGAGGTCCTGCCCGGAACTCAGCACGCAGAAGGAAGCACGCCTACAAGAGAGCTTTCAACTAGGTGCGTTCCTCGAGCACTGAAAATGAAACAGTGTTCTAAACCAGGAGGTACGCAGAATACAACTCCTCTGCACCTGGAGACACCATCCAGGTCTGCTTATTCCACTTGGGTCTCACAAGCCTCTGACAAACGGCTCTGGTGCAGATGTTGGAAACTCTTTCTGCAGGCAGTATGCAACTGTGAGGGACTGAGGGTGAGCTCAACTCTCCGAAGTAAGTTGCTTATGGACAAGGCGTTCAGCTAGCTTCTCTCGCATGGCACGTAGGATGAAGCACGTGGTTCACAAAGGGAATACTAGGAAATCGCTGGATTGAGCTTGGATGCACTAGTCTTGTGGGCCGGGACTTTCCACTTACCTCTCACAACACTTCAGGCACGCATCGGGGCTAGGCCTGTTAGGAGCGCGGTGTACCTGCAGGCAGGATGTGGGAGGGACAGTCCATAAGCTGAACTCTCGGAAGTGTGTGTATTTTGCAGGCACATGTCTGCTAGACACTTTGATGGGAGCTAGGACCTAGCTACACTCTCATTGAACAAGGACGTTTGCAATGTCTGTATTGAGATCAGATACCCTTGAGGAGAATCCTGTCACTACCGCATGCTTTTCACACAACCTCTTCCGGCACCTAACATAAGGATGCTGGAACCTTTGTCTACGGGCAGTCAGGATGAGGGAGGTCCTGCCCTGAACTCAGCTCGCAGAAGGAAGAACGCCTATAGTCAGCTTTCAACTAGCTGCGTTCCTCGGTCACTGAGAACGTAACAGTGTTCTAAGCCAGGAGGTACGCAGAATACAACTCCACGGCAGCTGGAGACACCATCCAGGTCTGCTTTTTCCACCTGCGTCTCACAAGCCTCTAACAAACGGCAGTGGTGCAGATGTTGGAAACTCCTTCTGCAGGCAGTATGCAACTGTGAGGGACTGAGGGTGAGCTCAACTCTCCGAAGTAAGTTGCTTTTAGACAAGGCGTTCAGCTAGCTTCTCTCGGATGACACTTAGGATGTAGCACCTGGTTCACACAGGGAATATTAGGAAATCGCTGGATTGAGCTTGGATGCACTAGTCTTGTGGGCCGAAACTTTCCACTTATCTCTCCCAACACTTCAGGCACGCATCGGGGCTAGGCCTGTTAGGAGCGCGGTGTACCTGCAGGCAGGATGTGGGAGGGACAGTCCATAAGCTCAAGTGTCAGAAGTCTGTATGGTTTGCAGTCAGATGTCTCCCATACACTTTGATGGGAGCTAGGAACTAGCTACACTCTCAATGAACAAGGACGTTTGCAATGTCTGTATTGAGATCAGATACACTTGTGGAGAATCCTGTCCCTTCCACATGCTATGCACAAAACCTCCTACGGCGACTAACATAAGGATGCTGGGTCTTATGTCTACGGGAAGTCAGGATGCGGGAGGGTCCTGCCCTGACTTCAGCTCGCACAAGAAAGCACGCCTACAAGCCAGCTTTCAACTAGCACCGTTCCTCGGGCACTGAGAACGTAACAGTGTTCTAAGCCAGGAGGTACCCAGAATACCACTCCACTGCAGCTGGAGACACCATCCAGGTCTGTATATTCCACTTGCATCTCACAAGCATCTGACAAACGGCTCTGATGCAGATGTTGGAAACTCTTTCTGCAGGCAGTGTGCAACTGCGAGGGACTGAGGGTGAGCTCAACTCTCCGAAGTAAGTTGCTTTTGGTCAAGGCGTTCTGCAAGCTTCTCTCGTATGGCACTTAGGATGTAGCACCTGGTTCACACAGGAAAAACTATGATCGCTGGATTGAGCTTGGATGCACTAGTCTTGTGGGCCGGGACTTTCCACTTACCTCTCACAACACATCAAGCACGCATCGGGGCTAGGCCTGTTAAGAGCACGGTGTACCTGCAGGCAGGATGTGGGAGGGACAGTCCATAAGCTCAACTCGCGGAAGTGTGTATGCTCTGCAGGCAGATGTCTGTGACACACTTTGATGGAAGCTAGGACCGAGCTACACTCTCATTGAACCACGACGTTTGCAATGTCTGTATTGAGATCAGATACACTGGAGGAGAATCCTGTCACTTCCTCAAGCTTTTCAAACAACCTCTTTGGTACGGGCAGTCAGGATGCGGGAGGGTCCTGCCCTGACCTCAGCTCTCATAAGGAAGCACGCCTACAAGCCACCTTTTAACTAGCTGCGTTCCTCAGGAACTGAGAACGTAACAGTGTTCTAAGCCAGGAGGTACCCAGAAAACCACTCCACTGCAGCTGGAGACACCATCCAGGTCTGTATATTCCACTTGCATCTCACAAGCATCTGACAAACGGCTCTGATGCAGATGTTGGAAACTCTTTCTGCAGGCAGTGTGCAACTGCGAGGGACTGAGGGTGAGCTCAACTCTCCGAAGTAAGTTGCTTTTGGTCAAGGCGTTCTGCAAGCTTCTCTCGTATGGCACTTAGGATGTAGCACCTGGTTCACACAGGAAAAACTATGATCGCTGGATTGAGCTTGGATGCACTAGTCTTGTGGGCCGGGACTTTCCACTTACCTCTCACAACAGTTCAGGCACGCATCGGGGCTAGGCCTGTTAGGAGCGCGGTGTACCTGCAGGCAGGATGTGGGAGGGACAGTCCATAAGCTCAACTCTGAGAAGTGTGTATGCTTTGCAGGCAGATGTCTGCTAGACACTTTGATGGGAGGTAGGACCGAGCTACACTCTCATTGAACAAGGACGTTTGCAATGTCTGTATTGAGATCAGATACAGTTGAGGAGAATCCTGTCCCTTCCACATGCTATGCACAAAACCTCACAAGCCTCTGACAAACGGCTGTGGTGTAGATGTTGGAAACACTTTCTGCAGGCAGTGTGCCACTGCGAGGGACTGAGGGTGAGCTCAACTCTACAAAGTAAGTTGCTTTTGGTCAAGGCGTTCAGCAAGCTTCTCTCATAAGGCACTTAGGATGTAGCACCTGGTTCACACAGGAAAAACTAGGAAATCGCTGGATTGAGCTTGGATGCACTAGTGTGGTGGGCCAGGACGTTCCACTTAGCTCTCACAACACTTCAGGCACGCATCGGGGCTAGGCCTGTTAGGAGCGCGGTGTACCTGCAGGCAGGATGTGGGAGGGACAGTCCATAAGCTCAAGTCTCAGAAGTCTGTAAGGTTTGCAGGCAGATGTCTCCCATACACTTTGATGGGAGCTAGGACCTAGCTACACTCTCAATGAACAAGGACGTTTGCAATGTCTGTATTGAGATCAGATACACTTGAGGAGAATCCTGTCACTTCCACATGCTATTCACACAACCTCTTCCGGCGCCTAACATAAGGATGTTGGGACCTATGTCTACGGGGAGTCAGGATGCGGGAGGTCCTGCCCGGAACTCAGCACGCAGAAGGAAGCACGCCTACAAGAGAGCTTTCAACTAGGTGCGTTCCTCGAGCACTGAAAATGAAACAGTGTTCTAAACCAGGAGGTACGCAGAATACAACTCCTCTGCACCTGGAGACACCATCCAGGTCTGCTTATTCCACTTGGGTCTCACAAGCCTCTGACAAACGGCTCTGGTGCAGATGTTGGAAACTCTTTCTGCAGGCAGTGTACAACTGTGAGGGACTGAGGGTGAGCTCAACTCTCCGAAGTAAGTTGCTTTTGGAAAAGGCGTTCAGCTAGCTTCTCTCGCATGGCACGTAGGATGAAGCACGTGGTTCACAAAGGGAATACTAGGAAATCGCTGGATTGAGCTTGGATGCACTAGTCTTGTGGGCCGGGACTTTCCACTTACCTCTCACAACACTTCAGGCACGCATCGGGGCTAGGCCTGTTAGAAGCACGGTGTACCTGCAGGCAGGATGTGGGAGGGACAGTCCATAAGCTCAACTCTCGGAAGTGTGTATGCTTTGCAGGCAGATGTCTCCCATACACTTTGATGGGAGCTAGGACCTAGCTACACTCTCAATGAACAAGGACGTTTGCAATGTCTGTATTGAGATCAGATACACTTGAGGAGAATCCTGTCACTTCCACAGGCTCTTCACACAACCTCTTCTGGCTACTTACATAACAATGCTGGGGCCTCTGCCTATGGGAGGTCAGTATGCTGGAGGGTCCTGCCTTCACCTCAGCTCACACAAGGAAGCATGCCTGCAGGCTAGGTTTCAACTAGCTGCGTTCTTAGGGAACTGAGAACATAGCAGTACTCTCAGCAAGGAGGTATCCAGAATACCACTCCCCGGCAGCTGGAGACACCCTCCAGGTCTGCTTATTCCACTTGCGTCTCACAAGCCTCTGACTAACGGCCGAGGTGCAGATGTTGGAAACTCTTTCTGCAGGCAGTATGCAACTGTGAGGGACTGAGGGTGAGCTCAACTCTCCGAAGTAAGTTGCTTATGGACAAGGCGTTCAGCTAGCTTCTTAGGATGTAGCACCTGGGTCACACAGGGAATACTAGGAAATCGCTGTATTGAGCTTGGATGCACTAGTCTGGTGGGCCGGGACTTTCCACTTACGTCTCACAACACTTCAGGCACGCATCGGGGCTAGGCCTGTTAGGAGCGCGGTGTACCTGCAGGCAGGATGTGGGAGGGACAGTCCATAAGCTGAACTCTCGGAAGTGTGTGTATTTTGCAGGCACATGTCTGCTAGACACTTTGATGGGAGCTAGGACCTAGCTACACTCTCATTGAACAAGGACGTTTGCAATGTCTGTATTGAGATCAGATACCCTTGAGGAGAATCCTGTCACTACCGCATGCTTTTCACACAACCTCTTCCGGCACCTAACATAAGGATGCTGGAACCTTTGTCTACGGGCAGTCAGGATGAGGGAGGTCCTGCCCTGAACTCAGCTCGCAGAAGGAAGAACGCCTATAGTCAGCTTTCAACTAGCTGCGTTCCTCGGTCACTGAGAACGTAACAGTGTTCTAAGCCAGGAGGTACGCAGAATACAACTCCACGGCAGCTGGAGACACCATCCAGGTCTGCTTTTTCCACCTGCGTCTCACAAGCCTCTAACAAACGGCAGTGGTGCAGATGTTGGAAACTCCTTCTGCAGGCAGTATGCAACTGTGAGGGACTGAGGGTGAGCTCAACTCTCCGAAGTAAGTTGCTTTTGGTCAAGGCGTTCTGCAAGCTTCTCTCGTATGGCACTTAGGATGTAGCACCTGGTTCACACAGGAAAAACTATGATCGCTGGATTGAGCTTGGATGCACTAGTCTTGTGGGCCGGGACTTTCCACTTACCTCTCACAACACTTCAGGCACGCATCGGGGCTAGGCCTGTTAGAAGCACGGTGTACCTGCAGGCAGGATGTGGGAGGGACAGTCCATAAGCTCAACTCTCGGAAGTGTGTATGCTTTGCAGGCAGATGTCTCCCATACACTTTGATGGGAGCTAGGACCTAGCTACACTCTCAATGAACAAGGACGTTTGCAATGTCTGTATTGAGATCAGATACACTTGAGGAGAATCCTGTCACTTCCACAGGCTCTTCACACAACCTCTTCTGGCTACTTACATAACAATGCTGGGGCCTCTGCCTATGGGAGGTCAGTATGCTGGAGGGTCCTGCCTTCACCTCAGCTCACACAAGGAAGCATGCCTGCAGGCTAGGTTTCAACTAGCTGCGTTCTTAGGGAACTGAGAACATAGCAGTACTCTCAGCAAGGAGGTATCCAGAATACCACTCCCCGGCAGCTGGAGACACCCTCCAGGTCTGCTTATTCCACTTGCGTCTCACAAGCCTCTGACTAACGGCCGAGGTGCAGATGTTGGAAACTCTTTCTGCAGGCAGTATGCAACTGTGAGGGACTGAGGGTGAGCTCAACTCTCCGAAGTAAGTTGCTTATGGACAAGGCGTTCAGCTAGCTTCTTAGGATGTAGCACCTGGGTCACACAGGGAATACTAGGAAATCGCTGTATTGAGCTTGGATGCACTAGTCTGGTGGGCCGGGACTTTCCACTTACGTCTCACAACACTTCAGGCACGCATCGGGGCTAGGCCTGTTAGGAGCGCGGTGTACCTGCAGGCAGGATGTGGGAGGGACAGTCCATAAGCTGAACTCTCGGAAGTGTGTGTATTTTGCAGGCACATGTCTGCTAGACACTTTGATGGGAGCTAGGACCTAGCTACACTCTCATTGAACAAGGACGTTTGCAATGTCTGTATTGAGATCAGATACCCTTGAGGAGAATCCTGTCACTACCGCATGCTTTTCACACAACCTCTTCCGGCACCTAACATAAGGATGCTGGAACCTTTGTCTACGGGCAGTCAGGATGAGGGAGGTCCTGCCCTGAACTCAGCTCGCAGAAGGAAGAACGCCTATAGTCAGCTTTCAACTAGCTGCGTTCCTCGGTCACTGAGAACGTAACAGTGTTCTAAGCCAGGAGGTACGCAGAATACAACTCCACGGCAGCTGGAGACACCATCCAGGTCTGCTTTTTCCACCTGCGTCTCACAAGCCTCTAACAAACGGCAGTGGTGCAGATGTTGGAAACTCCTTCTGCAGGCAGTATGCAACTGTGAGGGACTGAGGGTGAGCTCAACTCTCCGAAGTAAGTTGCTTTTAGACAAGGCGTTCAGCTAGCTTCTCTCGGATGACACTTAGGATGTAGCACCTGGTTCACACAGGGAATATTAGGAAATCGCTGGATTGAGCTTGGATGCACTAGTCTTGTGGGCCGAAACTTTCCACTTATCTCTCCCAACACTTCAGGCACGCATCGGGGCTAGGCCTGTTAGGAGCGCGGTGTACCTGCAGGCAGGATGTGGGAGGGACAGTCCATAAGCTCAAGTGTCAGAAGTCTGTATGGTTTGCAGTCAGATGTCTCCCATACACTTTGATGGGAGCTAGGAACTAGCTACACTCTCAATGAACAAGGACGTTTGCAATGTCTGTATTGAGATCAGATACACTTGTGGAGAATCCTGTCCCTTCCACATGCTATGCACAAAACCTCCTACGGCGACTAACATAAGGATGCTGGGTCTTATGTCTACGGGAAGTCAGGATGCGGGAGGGTCCTGCCCTGACTTCAGCTCGCACAAGAAAGCACGCCTACAAGCCAGCTTTCAACTAGCACCGTTCCTCGGGCACTGAGAACGTAACAGTGTTCTAAGCCAGGAGGTACCCAGAATACCACTCCACTGCAGCTGGAGACACCATCCAGGTCTGTATATTCCACTTGCATCTCACAAGCATCTGACAAACGGCTCTGATGCAGATGTTGGAAACTCTTTCTGCAGGCAGTGTGCAACTGCGAGGGACTGAGGGTGAGCTCAACTCTCCGAAGTAAGTTGCTTTTGGTCAAGGCGTTCTGCAAGCTTCTCTCGTATGGCACTTAGGATGTAGCACCTGGTTCACACCGGAAAAACTATGATCGCTGGATTGAGCTTGGATGCACTAGTCTTGTGGGCCGGGACTTTCCACTTACCTCTCACAACACATCAAGCACGCATCGGGGCTAGGCCTGTTAAGAGCACGGTGTACCTGCAGGCAGGATGTGGGAGGGACAGTCCATAAGCTCAACTCTGAGAAGTGTGTATGCTTTGCAGGCAGATGTCTGCTAGACACTTTGATGGGAGGTAGGACCGAGCTACACTCTCATTGAACAAGGACGTTTGCAATGTCTGTATTGAGATCAGATACAGTTGAGGAGAATCCTGTCCCTTCCACATGCTATGCACAAAACCTCACAAGCCTCTGACAAACGGCTGTGGTGTAGATGTTGGAAACTCTTTCTGCAGGCAGTGTGCCACTGCGAGGGACTGAGGGTGAGCTCAACTCTACAAAGTAAGTTGCTTTTGGTCAAGGCGTTCAGCAAGCTTCTCTCATATGGCACTTAGGATGTAGCACCTGGTTCACACAGGAAAAACTAGGAAATCGCTGGATTGAGCTTGGATGCACTAGTGTGGTGGGCCAGGACGTTCCACTTAGCTCTCACAACACTTCAGGCACGCATCGGGGCTAGGCCTGTTAGGAGCGCGGTGTACCTGCAGGCAGGATGTGGGAGGGACAGTCCATAAGCTCAAGTCTCAGAAGTCTGTATGGTTTGCAGGCAGATGTCTCCCATACACTTTGATGGGAGCTAGGACCTAGCTACACTCTCAATGAACAAGGACGTTTGCAATGTCTGCATTGAGATCAGATACACTTGAGGAGAATCCTGTCACTTCCACATGCTATTCACACAACCTCTTCCGGCGCCTAACATAAGGATGTTGGGACCTATGTCTACGGGGAGTCAGGATGCGGGAGGTCCTGCCCGGAACTCAGCACGCAGAAGGAAGCACGCCTACAAGAGAGCTTTCAACTAGGTGCGTTCCTCGAGCACTGAAAATGAAACAGTGTTCTAAACCAGGAGGTACGCAGAATACAACTCCTCTGCACCTGGAGACACCATCCAGGTCTGCTTATTCCACTTGGGTCTCACAAGCCTCTGACAAACGGCTCTGGTGCAGATGTTGGAAACTCTTTCTGCAGGCAGTGTGCAACTGTGAGGGACTGAGGGTGAGCTCAACTCTCCGAAGTAAGTTGCTTTTGGAAAAGGCGTTCAGCTAGCTTCTCTCGCATGGCACGTAGGATGAAGCACGTGGTTCACAAAGGGAATACTAGGAAATCGCTGGATTGAGCTTGGATGCACTAGTCTTGTGGGCCGGGACTTTCCACTTACCTCTCACAACACTTCAGGCACGCATCGGGGCTAGGCCTGTTAGGAGCGCGGTGTACCTGCAGGCAGGATGTGGGAGGGACAGTCCATAAGCTGAACTTTCGGAAGTGTGTGTATTTTGCAGGCACATGTCTGCTAGACACTTTGATGGGAGCTAGGACCTAGCTACACTCTCATTGAACAAGGACGTTTGCAATGTCTGTATTGAGATCAGATACCCTTGAGGAGAATCCTGTCACTACCGCATGCTTTTCACACAACCTCTTCCGGCACCTAACATAAGGATGCTGGAACCTTTGTCTACGGGCAGTCAGGATGAGGGAGGTCCTGCCCTGAACTCAGCTCGCAGAAGGAAGAACGCCTATAGTCAGCTTTCAACTAGCTGCGTTCCTCGGTCACTGAGAACGTAACAGTGTTCTAAGCCAGGAGGTACGCAGAATACAACTCCACGGCAGCTGGAGACACCATCCAGGTCTGCTTTTTCCACCTGCGTCTCACAAGCCTCTAACAAACGGCAGTGGTGCAGATGTTGGAAACTCCTTCTGCAGGCAGTATGCAACTGTGAGGGACTGAGGGTGAGCTCAACTCTCCGAAGTAAGTTGCTTTTAGACAAGGCGTTCAGCTAGCTTCTCTCGGATGACACTTAGGATGTAGCACCTGGTTCACACAGGGAATATTAGGAAATCGCTGGATTGAGCTTGGATGCACTAGTCTTGTGGGCCGAAACTTTCCACTTATCTCTCCCAACACTTCAGGCACGCATCGGGGCTAGGCCTGTTAGGAGCGCGGTGTACCTGCAGGCAGGATGTGGGAGGGACAGTCCATAAGCTCAAGTGTCAGAAGTCTGTATGGTTTGCAGTCAGATGTCTCCCATACACTTTGATGGGAGCTAGGAACTAGCTACACTCTCAATGAACAAGGACGTTTGCAATGTCTGTATTGAGATCAGATACACTTGTGGAGAATCCTGTCCCTTCCACATGCTATGCACAAAACCTCCTACGGCGACTAACATAAGGATGCTGGGTCTTATGTCTACGGGAAGTCAGGATGCGGGAGGGTCCTGCCCTGACTTCAGCTCGCACAAGAAAGCACGCCTACAAGCCAGCTTTCAACTAGCACCGTTCCTCGGGCACTGAGAACGTAACAGTGTTCTAAGCCAGGAGGTACCCAGAATACCACTCCACTGCAGCTGGAGACACCATCCAGGTCTGTATATTCCACTTGCATCTCACAAGCATCTGACAAACGGCTCTGATGCAGATGTTGGAAACTCTTTCTGCAGGCAGTGTGCAACTGCGAGGGACTGAGGGTGAGCTCAACTCTCCGAAGTAAGTTGCTTTTGGTCAAGGCGTTCTGCAAGCTTCTCTCGTATGGCACTTAGGATGTAGCACCTGGTTCACACAGGAAAAACTATGATCGCTGGATTGAGCTTGGATGCACTAGTCTTGTGGGCCGGGACTTTCCACTTACCTCTCACAACACATCAAGCACGCATCGGGGCTAGGCCTGTTAAGAGCACGGTGTACCTGCAGGCAGGATGTGGGAGGGACAGTCCATAAGCTCAACTCGCGGAAGTGTGTATGCTCTGCAGGCAGATGTCTGTGACACACTTTGATGGAAGCTAGGACCGAGCTACACTCTCATTGAACCACGACGTTTGCAATGTCTGTATTGAGATCAGATACACTGGAGGAGAATCCTGTCACTTCCTCAAGCTTTTCAAACAACCTCTTTGGTACGGGCAGTCAGGATGCGGGAGGGTCCTGCCCTGACCTCAGCTCTCATAAGGAAGCACGCCTACAAGCCACCTTTTAACTAGCTGCGTTCCTCAGGAACTGAGAACGTAACAGTGTTCTAAGCCAGGAGGTACCCAGAAAACCACTCCACTGCAGCTGGAGACACCATCCAGGTCTGTATATTCCACTTGCATCTCACAAGCATCTGACAAACGGCTCTGATGCAGATGTTGGAAACTCTTTCTGCAGGCAGTGTGCAACTGCGAGGGACTGAGGGTGAGCTCAACTCTCCGAAGTAAGTTGCTTTTGGTCAAGGCGTTCTGCAAGCTTCTCTCGTATGGCACTTAGGATGTAGCACCTGGTTCACACAGGAAAAACTATGATCGCTGGATTGAGCTTGGATGCACTAGTCTTGTGGGCCGGGACTTTCCACTTACCTCTCACAACAGTTCAGGCACGCATCGGGGCTAGGCCTGTTAGGAGCGCGGTGTACCTGCAGGCAGGATGTGGGAGGGACAGTCCATAAGCTCAACTCTGAGAAGTGTGTATGCTTTGCAGGCAGATGTCTGCTAGACACTTTGATGGGAGGTAGGACCGAGCTACACTCTCATTGAACAAGGACGTTTGCAATGTCTGTATTGAGATCAGATACAGTTGAGGAGAATCCTGTCCCTTCCACATGCTATGCACAAAACCTCACAAGCCTCTGACAAACGGCTGTGGTGTAGATGTTGGAAACACTTTCTGCAGGCAGTGTGCCACTGCGAGGGACTGAGGGTGAGCTCAACTCTACAAAGTAAGTTGCTTTTGGTCAAGGCGTTCAGCAAGCTTCTCTCATAAGGCACTTAGGATGTAGCACCTGGTTCACACAGGAAAAACTAGGAAATCGCTGGATTGAGCTTGGATGCACTAGTGTGGTGGGCCAGGACGTTCCACTTAGCTCTCACAACACTTCAGGCACGCATCGGGGCTAGGCCTGTTAGGAGCGCGGTGTACCTGCAGGCAGGATGTGGGAGGGACAGTCCATAAGCTCAAGTCTCAGAAGTCTGTAAGGTTTGCAGGCAGATGTCTCCCATACACTTTGATGGGAGCTAGGACCTAGCTACACTCTCAATGAACAAGGACGTTTGCAATGTCTGTATTGAGATCAGATACACTTGAGGAGAATCCTGTCACTTCCACATGCTATTCACACAACCTCTTCCGGCGCCTAACATAAGGATGTTGGGACCTATGTCTACGGGGAGTCAGGATGCGGGAGGTCCTGCCCGGAACTCAGCACGCAGAAGGAAGCACGCCTACAAGAGAGCTTTCAACTAGGTGCGTTCCTCGAGCACTGAAAATGAAACAGTGTTCTAAACCAGGAGGTACGCAGAATACAACTCCTCTGCACCTGGAGACACCATCCAGGTCTGCTTATTCCACTTGGGTCTCACAAGCCTCTGACAAACGGCTCTGGTGCAGATGTTGGAAACTCTTTCTGCAGGCAGTGTACAACTGTGAGGGACTGAGGGTGAGCTCAACTCTCCGAAGTAAGTTGCTTTTGGAAAAGGCGTTCAGCTAGCTTCTCTCGCATGGCACGTAGGATGAAGCACGTGGTTCACAAAGGGAATACTAGGAAATCGCTGGATTGAGCTTGGATGCACTAGTCTTGTGGGCCGGGACTTTCCACTTACCTCTCACAACACTTCAGGCACGCATCGGGGCTAGGCCTGTTAGAAGCACGGTGTACCTGCAGGCAGGATGTGGGAGGGACAGTCCATAAGCTCAACTCTCGGAAGTGTGTATGCTTTGCAGGCAGATGTCTCCCATACACTTTGATGGGAGCTAGGACCTAGCTACACTCTCAATGAACAAGGACGTTTGCAATGTCTGTATTGAGATCAGATACACTTGAGGAGAATCCTGTCACTTCCACAGGCTCTTCACACAACCTCTTCTGGCTACTTACATAACAATGCTGGGGCCTCTGCCTATGGGAGGTCAGTATGCTGGAGGGTCCTGCCTTCACCTCAGCTCACACAAGGAAGCATGCCTGCAGGCTAGGTTTCAACTAGCTGCGTTCTTAGGGAACTGAGAACATAGCAGTACTCTCAGCAAGGAGGTATCCAGAATACCACTCCCCGGCAGCTGGAGACACCCTCCAGGTCTGCTTATTCCACTTGCGTCTCACAAGCCTCTGACTAACGGCCGAGGTGCAGATGTTGGAAACTCTTTCTGCAGGCAGTATGCAACTGTGAGGGACTGAGGGTGAGCTCAACTCTCCGAAGTAAGTTGCTTATGGACAAGGCGTTCAGCTAGCTTCTTAGGATGTAGCACCTGGGTCACACAGGGAATACTAGGAAATCGCTGTATTGAGCTTGGATGCACTAGTCTGGTGGGCCGGGACTTTCCACTTACGTCTCACAACACTTCAGGCACGCATCGGGGCTAGGCCTGTTAGGAGCGCGGTGTACCTGCAGGCAGGATGTGGGAGGGACAGTCCATAAGCTGAACTCTCGGAAGTGTGTGTATTTTGCAGGCACATGTCTGCTAGACACTTTGATGGGAGCTAGGACCTAGCTACACTCTCATTGAACAAGGACGTTTGCAATGTCTGTATTGAGATCAGATACCCTTGAGGAGAATCCTGTCACTACCGCATGCTTTTCACACAACCTCTTCCGGCACCTAACATAAGGATGCTGGAACCTTTGTCTACGGGCAGTCAGGATGAGGGAGGTCCTGCCCTGAACTCAGCTCGCAGAAGGAAGAACGCCTATAGTCAGCTTTCAACTAGCTGCGTTCCTCGGTCACTGAGAACGTAACAGTGTTCTAAGCCAGGAGGTACGCAGAATACAACTCCACGGCAGCTGGAGACACCATCCAGGTCTGCTTTTTCCACCTGCGTCTCACAAGCCTCTAACAAACGGCAGTGGTGCAGATGTTGGAAACTCCTTCTGCAGGCAGTATGCAACTGTGAGGGACTGAGGGTGAGCTCAACTCTCCGAAGTAAGTTGCTTTTAGACAAGGCGTTCAGCTAGCTTCTCTCGGATGACACTTAGGATGTAGCACCTGGTTCACACAGGGAATATTAGGAAATCGCTGGATTGAGCTTGGATGCACTAGTCTTGTGGGCCGAAACTTTCCACTTATCTCTCCCAACACTTCAGGCACGCATCGGGGCTAGGCCTGTTAGGAGCGCGGTGTACCTGCAGGCAGGATGTGGGAGGGACAGTCCATAAGCTCAAGTGTCAGAAGTCTGTATGGTTTGCAGTCAGATGTCTCCCATACACTTTGATGGGAGCTAGGAACTAGCTACACTCTCAATGAACAAGGACGTTTGCAATGTCTGTATTGAGATCAGATACACTTGTGGAGAATCCTGTCCCTTCCACATGCTATGCACAAAACCTCCTACGGCGACTAACATAAGGATGCTGGGTCTTATGTCTACGGGAAGTCAGGATGCGGGAGGGTCCTGCCCTGACTTCAGCTCGCACAAGAAAGCACGCCTACAAGCCAGCTTTCAACTAGCACCGTTCCTCGGGCACTGAGAACGTAACAGTGTTCTAAGCCAGGAGGTACCCAGAATACCACTCCACTGCAGCTGGAGACACCATCCAGGTCTGTATATTCCACTTGCATCTCACAAGCATCTGACAAACGGCTCTGATGCAGATGTTGGAAACTCTTTCTGCAGGCAGTGTGCAACTGCGAGGGACTGAGGGTGAGCTCAACTCTCCGAAGTAAGTTGCTTTTGGTCAAGGCGTTCTGCAAGCTTCTCTCGTATGGCACTTAGGATGTAGCACCTGGTTCACACAGGAAAAACTATGATCGCTGGATTGAGCTTGGATGCACTAGTCTTGTGGGCCGGGACTTTCCACTTACCTCTCACAACACATCAAGCACGCATCGGGGCTAGGCCTGTTAAGAGCACGGTGTACCTGCAGGCAGGATGTGGGAGGGACAGTCCATAAGCTCAACTCGCGGAAGTGTGTATGCTCTGCAGGCAGATGTCTGTGACACACTTTGATGGAAGCTAGGACCGAGCTACACTCTCATTGAACCACGACGTTTGCAATGTCTGTATTGAGATCAGATACACTGGAGGAGAATCCTGTCACTTCCTCAAGCTTTTCAAACAACCTCTTTGGTACGGGCAGTCAGGATGCGGGAGGGTCCTGCCCTGACCTCAGCTCTCATAAGGAAGCACGCCTACAAGCCACCTTTTAACTAGCTGCGTTCCTCAGGAACTGAGAACGTAACAGTGTTCTAAGCCAGGAGGTACCCAGAATACCACTCCACTGCAGCTGGAGACACCATCCAGGTCTGCTTATTCCACTTGCGTCTCACAAGCCTCTGACAAACGGCTGTGGTGCAGATGTTGGAAACTCTTTCTGCAGGCAGTGTGCCACTGCGAGGGACTGAGGGTGAGCTCAACTCGCCGAAGTAAGTTGCTTTTGGACAAGGTGTTCAGCAAGCTTCTCTCGTATGGCACTTAGGATGTAGCACCTGGTTCACACCGGAAAAACTAGGAAATCGCTGGATTGAGCTTGGATGCACTACTCTTGTGGGCCGGGACTTTCCACTTACCTCTCAAAAGACTTCAGGCACGCATCAGGCCTCGGCCTGTTAGGAGCGGGGTGTACCTGCAGGCAGGATGTGGGAGGGACAGTCCATAAGCTCAACTCTGAAAAGTGTGTATGCTTTGCAGGCAGATGTCTGCTAGACACTTTGATGGGAGGTAGGACCGAGCTACACTCTCATTGAACAAGGACGTTTGCAATGTCTGTATTGAGATCAGATACACTTGTGGAGAATCCTGTCCCTTCCACAAGCTATGCACAAAACCTCCTACGGCGACTAACATAAGGATGCTGGGTCTTATGTCTACGGGAAGTCAGGATGCGGGAGGGTCCTGCCCTGACCTCAGCTCGCACAAGAAAGCACGCCTACAAGCCAGCTTTCAACTAGCACCGTTCCTCGGGCACTGAGAACGTAACAGTGTTCTAAGCCAGGAGGTACCCAGAAAACCACTCCACTGCAGCTGGAGACACCATCCAGGTCTGTATATTCCACTTGCATCTCACAAGCATCTGACAAACGGCTCTGATGCAGATGTTGGAAACTCTTTCTGCAGGCAGTGTGCAACTGCGAGGGACTGAGGGTGAGCTCAACTCTCCGAAGTAAGTTGCTTTTGGTCAAGGCGTTCTGCAAGCTTCTCTCGTATGGCACTTAGGATGTAGCACCTGGTTCACACAGGAAACTATGATCGCTGGATTGAGCTTGGATGCACTAGTCTGGTGGGCCAGGACGTTCCACTTAGCTCTCACAACACTTCAGGCACGCATCGGGGAGAGGCCTGTTAGGAGCTCCTTGTACTTGCAGGCAGGGTGTGGGAGGGACTGTCCATAAGCTCAACTCTGAGAAGTGTGTATGCTTTGCAGGCAGATGTCTGCTAGACACTTTGATGGGAGCTAGGACCGAGCTACACTCTCAGTGAACAAGGACGTTTGCAGGCTGTTTTGAGATCAGATACAGTTGAGGAGAATCCTGTCCCTTCCACATGCTATGCACAAAACCTCCTACGGCGACTAACATAAGGATGCTGGGTCCTATGTCTACAGGCAGTCAGGATGCGGGAGGGTCCTCCCCTGACTTCAGCTCGTAGAAGGAAGCATGCCTACAAGCCAGCTTTCAACTAGCTGCGTTCCTCGGGCATTGAGAACGTAAAAGTGTTATAAGCCAGGAGGTACCCAGAATACCACACCACTGCAGCTGGAGACACCATCCCGGTCTGTATATTCTACTTGCATCTCACAAGCCTCTGACAAACGGCACTGATGCAGAAGTTGGAAACTCTTTCTGCAGGCAGTGTGCAACTGCGAGGGACTGAGGGTGAGCTCAGCTCTCCGAAGTAAGTTGCCTTTGGACAAGGCATTCAGCAAACTTCTCTCGTATGGCACTTGGGATGTAGCACCTGGTTCACAGCGGAAAAACTAGGAAATCGCTGGATGAGCTTGGATGCACTAGTCTTGTGGGCCGGGACTTTCCACTTACCTCTCACAACACTTCAGGCACGCATCGGGGCTAGGCCTGTTAAGAGCACGGTGTACCTGCAGGCAGGATGTGGGAGGGACAGTCCATAAGCTCAACTCTGAGAAGTGTGTATGCTTTGCAGGCAGATGTCTGCTAGACACTTTGATGGGAGGTAGGACCGAGCTACACTCTCATTGAACAAGGACGTTTGCAATGTCTGTATTGAGATCAGATACAGTTGAGGAGAATCCTGTCCCTTCCAGATGCTATGCACAAAACCTCACAAGCCTCTGACAAACGGCTGTGGTGCAGATGTTGGAAACTCTTTCTGCAGGCAGTGTGCCACTGCGAGGGACTGAGGGTGAGCTCAACTCTACAAAGTAAGTTGCTTTTGGTCAAGGCGTTCAGCAAGCTTCTCTCGTATGGCACTTAGGATGTAGCACCTGGTTCACACCGGAAAAACTAGGAAATCGCTGGATTGAGCTTGGATGCACTAGTCTTGTGGGTCGGGACTTTCCACTTATCTCTCCCAACACTTCAGGCACGCATCGGGGCTAGGCCTGTTAGGAGCGCGGTGTACCTGCAGGCAGGATGTGGGAGGGACAGTCCATAAGCTCAACTCTCGGAAGTGTGTATGCTTTGCAGGCAGATGTCTCCCATACACTTTGATGGGAGCTAGGACCTAGCTACACTCTCAATGAACAAGGACGTTTGCAATGTCTGTATTGACATCAGATACACTTGAGGAGAATCCTGTCACTTCCACAGGCTCTTCACACAACCTCTTCTGGCTACTTACATAACAATGCTGGGGCCTCTGCCTATGGGAGGTCAGTATGCTGGAGGGTCCTGCCTTCACCTCAGCTCACACAAGGAAGCATGCCTGCAGGCTAGGTTTCAACTCGCTGCGTTCTTAGGGAACTGAGAACATAGCAGTACTCTCAGCAAGGAGGTATCCAGAATACCACTCCCCGGCAGCTGGAGACACCCTCCAGGTCTGCTTATTCCACTTGCGTCTCACAAGCCTCTGACTAACGGCCGAGGTGCAGATGTTGGAAACTCTTTCTGCAGGCAGTATGCAACTGTGAGGGACTGAGGGTGAGCTCAACTCTCCGAAGTAAGTTGCTTATGGACAAGGCGTTCAGCTAGCTTCTTAGGATGTAGCACCTGGGTCACACAGGGAATACTAGGAAATCGCTGTATTGAGCTTGGATGCACTAGTCTGGTGGGCCGGGACTTTCCACTTACGTCTCACAACACTTCAGGCACGCATCGGGGCTAGGCCTGTTAGGAGCGCGGTGTACCTGCAGGCAGGATGTGGGAGGGACAGTCCATAAGCTGAACTCTCGGAAGTGTGTGTATTTTGCAGGCACATGTCTGCTAGACACTTTGATGGGAGCTAGGACCTAGCTACACTCTCATTGAACAAGGACGTTTGCAATGTCTGTATTGAGATCAGATACCCTTGAGGAGAATCCTGTCACTACCGCATGCTTTTCACACAACCTCTTCCGGCACCTAACATAAGGATGCTGGAACCTTTGTCTACGGGCAGTCAGGATGAGGGAGGTCCTGCCCTGAACTCAGCTCGCAGAAGGAAGAACGCCTATAGTCAGCTTTCAACTAGCTGCGTTCCTCGGTCACTGAGAACGTAACAGTGTTCTAAGCCAGGAGGTACGCAGAATACAACTCCACGGCAGCTGGAGACACCATCCAGGTCTGCTTTTTCCACCTGCGTCTCACAAGCCTCTAACAAACGGCAGTGGTGCAGATGTTGGAAACTCCTTCTGCAGGCAGTATGCAACTGTGAGGGACTGAGGGTGAGCTCAACTCTCCGAAGTAAGTTGCTTTTAGACAAGGCGTTCAGCTAGCTTCTCTCGGATGACACTTAGGATGTAGCACCTGGTTCACACAGGGAATATTAGGAAATCGCTGGATTGAGCTTGGATGCACTAGTCTTGTGGGCCGAAACTTTCCACTTATCTCTCCCAACACTTCAGGCACGCATCGGGGCTAGGCCTGTTAGGAGCGCGGTGTACCTGCAGGCAGGATGTGGGAGGGACAGTCCATAAGCTCAAGTGTCAGAAGTCTGTATGGTTTGCAGTCAGATGTCTCCCATACACTTTGATGGGAGCTAGGAACTAGCTACACTCTCAATGAACAAGGACGTTTGCAATGTCTGTATTGAGATCAGATACACTTGTGGAGAATCCTGTCCCTTCCACATGCTATGCACAAAACCTCCTACGGCGACTAACATAAGGATGCTGGGTCTTATGTCTACGGGAAGTCAGGATGCGGGAGGGTCCTGCCCTGACTTCAGCTCGCACAAGAAAGCACGCCTACAAGCCAGCTTTCAACTAGCACCGTTCCTCGGGCACTGAGAACGTAACAGTGTTCTAAGCCAGGAGGTACCCAGAATACCACTCCACTGCAGCTGGAGACACCATCCAGGTCTGTATATTCCACTTGCATCTCACAAGCATCTGACAAACGGCTCTGATGCAGATGTTGGAAACTCTTTCTGCAGGCAGTGTGCAACTGCGAGGGACTGAGGGTGAGCTCAACTCTCCGAAGTAAGTTGCTTTTGGTCAAGGCGTTCTGCAAGCTTCTCTCGTATGGCACTTAGGATGTAGCACCTGGTTCACACCGGAAAAACTATGATCGCTGGATTGAGCTTGGATGCACTAGTCTTGTGGGCCGGGACTTTCCACTTACCTCTCACAACACATCAAGCACGCATCGGGGCTAGGCCTGTTAAGAGCACGGTGTACCTGCAGGCAGGATGTGGGAGGGACAGTCCATAAGCTCAACTCTGAGAAGTGTGTATGCTTTGCAGGCAGATGTCTGCTAGACACTTTGATGGGAGGTAGGACCGAGCTACACTCTCATTGAACAAGGACGTTTGCAATGTCTGTATTGAGATCAGATACAGTTGAGGAGAATCCTGTCCCTTCCACATGCTATGCACAAAACCTCACAAGCCTCTGACAAACGGCTGTGGTGTAGATGTTGGAAACTCTTTCTGCAGGCAGTGTGCCACTGCGAGGGACTGAGGGTGAGCTCAACTCTACAAAGTAAGTTGCTTTTGGTCAAGGCGTTCAGCAAGCTTCTCTCATATGGCACTTAGGATGTAGCACCTGGTTCACACAGGAAAAACTAGGAAATCGCTGGATTGAGCTTGGATGCACTAGTGTGGTGGGCCAGGACGTTCCACTTAGCTCTCACAACACTTCAGGCACGCATCGGGGCTAGGCCTGTTAGGAGCGCGGTGTACCTGCAGGCAGGATGTGGGAGGGACAGTCCATAAGCTCAAGTCTCAGAAGTCTGTATGGTTTGCAGGCAGATGTCTCCCATACACTTTGATGGGAGCTAGGACCTAGCTACACTCTCAATGAACAAGGACGTTTGCAATGTCTGCATTGAGATCAGATACACTTGAGGAGAATCCTGTCACTTCCACATGCTATTCACACAACCTCTTCCGGCGCCTAACATAAGGATGTTGGGACCTATGTCTACGGGGAGTCAGGATGCGGGAGGTCCTGCCCGGAACTCAGCACGCAGAAGGAAGCACGCCTACAAGAGAGCTTTCAACTAGGTGCGTTCCTCGAGCACTGAAAATGAAACAGTGTTCTAAACCAGGAGGTACGCAGAATACAACTCCTCTGCACCTGGAGACACCATCCAGGTCTGCTTATTCCACTTGGGTCTCACAAGCCTCTGACAAACGGCTCTGGTGCAGATGTTGGAAACTCTTTCTGCAGGCAGTATGCAACTGTGAGGGACTGAGGGTGAGCTCAACTCTCCGAAGTAAGTTGCTTATGGACAAGGCGTTCAGCTAGCTTCTCTCGCATGGCACGTAGGATGAAGCACGTGGTTCACAAAGGGAATACTAGGAAATCGCTGGATTGAGCTTGGATGCACTAGTCTTGTGGGCCGGGACTTTCCACTTACCTCTCACAACACTTCAGGCACGCATCGGGGCTAGGCCTGTTAGGAGCGCGGTGTACCTGCAGGCAGGATGTGGGAGGGACAGTCCATAAGCTGAACTCTCGGAAGTGTGTGTATTTTGCAGGCACATGTCTGCTAGACACTTTGATGGGAGCTAGGACCTAGCTACACTCTCATTGAACAAGGACGTTTGCAATGTCTGTATTGAGATCAGATACCCTTGAGGAGAATCCTGTCACTACCGCATGCTTTTCACACAACCTCTTCCGGCACCTAACATAAGGATGCTGGAACCTTTGTCTACGGGCAGTCAGGATGAGGGAGGTCCTGCCCTGAACTCAGCTCGCAGAAGGAAGAACGCCTATAGTCAGCTTTCAACTAGCTGCGTTCCTCGGTCACTGAGAACGTAACAGTGTTCTAAGCCAGGAGGTACGCAGAATACAACTCCACGGCAGCTGGAGACACCATCCAGGTCTGCTTTTTCCACCTGCGTCTCACAAGCCTCTAACAAACGGCAGTGGTGCAGATGTTGGAAACTCCTTCTGCAGGCAGTATGCAACTGTGAGGGACTGAGGGTGAGCTCAACTCTCCGAAGTAAGTTGCTTTTAGACAAGGCGTTCAGCTAGCTTCTCTCGGATGACACTTAGGATGTAGCACCTGGTTCACACAGGGAATATTAGGAAATCGCTGGATTGAGCTTGGATGCACTAGTCTTGTGGGCCGAAACTTTCCACTTATCTCTCCCAACACTTCAGGCACGCATCGGGGCTAGGCCTGTTAGGAGCGCGGTGTACCTGCAGGCAGGATGTGGGAGGGACAGTCCATAAGCTCAAGTGTCAGAAGTCTGTATGGTTTGCAGTCAGATGTCTCCCATACACTTTGATGGGAGCTAGGAACTAGCTACACTCTCAATGAACAAGGACGTTTGCAATGTCTGTATTGAGATCAGATACACTTGTGGAGAATCCTGTCCCTTCCACATGCTATGCACAAAACCTCCTACGGCGACTAACATAAGGATGCTGGGTCTTATGTCTACGGGAAGTCAGGATGCGGGAGGGTCCTGCCCTGACTTCAGCTCGCACAAGAAAGCACGCCTACAAGCCAGCTTTCAACTAGCACCGTTCCTCGGGCACTGAGAACGTAACAGTGTTCTAAGCCAGGAGGTACCCAGAATACCACTCCACTGCAGCTGGAGACACCATCCAGGTCTGTATATTCCACTTGCATCTCACAAGCATCTGACAAACGGCTCTGATGCAGATGTTGGAAACTCTTTCTGCAGGCAGTGTGCAACTGCGAGGGACTGAGGGTGAGCTCAACTCTCCGAAGTAAGTTGCTTTTGGTCAAGGCGTTCTGCAAGCTTCTCTCGTATGGCACTTAGGATGTAGCACCTGGTTCACACAGGAAAAACTATGATCGCTGGATTGAGCTTGGATGCACTAGTCTTGTGGGCCGGGACTTTCCACTTACCTCTCACAACACATCAAGCACGCATCGGGGCTAGGCCTGTTAAGAGCACGGTGTACCTGCAGGCAGGATGTGGGAGGGACAGTCCATAAGCTCAACTCGCGGAAGTGTGTATGCTCTGCAGGCAGATGTCTGTGACACACTTTGATGGAAGCTAGGACCGAGCTACACTCTCATTGAACCACGACGTTTGCAATGTCTGTATTGAGATCAGATACACTGGAGGAGAATCCTGTCACTTCCTCAAGCTTTTCAAACAACCTCTTTGGTACGGGCAGTCAGGATGCGGGAGGGTCCTGCCCTGACCTCAGCTCTCATAAGGAAGCACGCCTACAAGCCACCTTTTAACTAGCTGCGTTCCTCAGGAACTGAGAACGTAACAGTGTTCTAAGCCAGGAGGTACCCAGAAAACCACTCCACTGCAGCTGGAGACACCATCCAGGTCTGTATATTCCACTTGCATCTCACAAGCATCTGACAAACGGCTCTGATGCAGATGTTGGAAACTCTTTCTGCAGGCAGTGTGCAACTGCGAGGGACTGAGGGTGAGCTCAACTCTCCGAAGTAAGTTGCTTTTGGTCAAGGCGTTCTGCAAGCTTCTCTCGTATGGCACTTAGGATGTAGCACCTGGTTCACACAGGAAAAACTATGATCGCTGGATTGAGCTTGGATGCACTAGTCTTGTGGGCCGGGACTTTCCACTTACCTCTCACAACAGTTCAGGCACGCATCGGGGCTAGGCCTGTTAGGAGCGCGGTGTACCTGCAGGCAGGATGTGGGAGGGACAGTCCATAAGCTCAACTCTGAGAAGTGTGTATGCTTTGCAGGCAGATGTCTGCTAGACACTTTGATGGGAGGTAGGACCGAGCTACACTCTCATTGAACAAGGACGTTTGCAATGTCTGTATTGAGATCAGATACAGTTGAGGAGAATCCTGTCCCTTCCACATGCTATGCACAAAACCTCACAAGCCTCTGACAAACGGCTGTGGTGTAGATGTTGGAAACACTTTCTGCAGGCAGTGTGCCACTGCGAGGGACTGAGGGTGAGCTCAACTCTACAAAGTAAGTTGCTTTTGGTCAAGGCGTTCAGCAAGCTTCTCTCATAAGGCACTTAGGATGTAGCACCTGGTTCACACAGGAAAAACTAGGAAATCGCTGGATTGAGCTTGGATGCACTAGTGTGGTGGGCCAGGACGTTCCACTTAGCTCTCACAACACTTCAGGCACGCATCGGGGCTAGGCCTGTTAGGAGCGCGGTGTACCTGCAGGCAGGATGTGGGAGGGACAGTCCATAAGCTCAAGTCTCAGAAGTCTGTAAGGTTTGCAGGCAGATGTCTCCCATACACTTTGATGGGAGCTAGGACCTAGCTACACTCTCAATGAACAAGGACGTTTGCAATGTCTGTATTGAGATCAGATACACTTGAGGAGAATCCTGTCACTTCCACATGCTATTCACACAACCTCTTCCGGCGCCTAACATAAGGATGTTGGGACCTATGTCTACGGGGAGTCAGGATGCGGGAGGTCCTGCCCGGAACTCAGCACGCAGAAGGAAGCACGCCTACAAGAGAGCTTTCAACTAGGTGCGTTCCTCGAGCACTGAAAATGAAACAGTGTTCTAAACCAGGAGGTACGCAGAATACAACTCCTCTGCACCTGGAGACACCATCCAGGTCTGCTTATTCCACTTGGGTCTCACAAGCCTCTGACAAACGGCTCTGGTGCAGATGTTGGAAACTCTTTCTGCAGGCAGTGTACAACTGTGAGGGACTGAGGGTGAGCTCAACTCTCCGAAGTAAGTTGCTTTTGGAAAAGGCGTTCAGCTAGCTTCTCTCGCATGGCACGTAGGATGAAGCACGTGGTTCACAAAGGGAATACTAGGAAATCGCTGGATTGAGCTTGGATGCACTAGTCTTGTGGGCCGGGACTTTCCACTTACCTCTCACAACACTTCAGGCACGCATCGGGGCTAGGCCTGTTAGAAGCACGGTGTACCTGCAGGCAGGATGTGGGAGGGACAGTCCATAAGCTCAACTCTCGGAAGTGTGTATGCTTTGCAGGCAGATGTCTCCCATACACTTTGATGGGAGCTAGGACCTAGCTACACTCTCAATGAACAAGGACGTTTGCAATGTCTGTATTGAGATCAGATACACTTGAGGAGAATCCTGTCACTTCCACAGGCTCTTCACACAACCTCTTCTGGCTACTTACATAACAATGCTGGGGCCTCTGCCTATGGGAGGTCAGTATGCTGGAGGGTCCTGCCTTCACCTCAGCTCACACAAGGAAGCATGCCTGCAGGCTAGGTTTCAACTAGCTGCGTTCTTAGGGAACTGAGAACATAGCAGTACTCTCAGCAAGGAGGTATCCAGAATACCACTCCCCGGCAGCTGGAGACACCCTCCAGGTCTGCTTATTCCACTTGCGTCTCACAAGCCTCTGACTAACGGCCGAGGTGCAGATGTTGGAAACTCTTTCTGCAGGCAGTATGCAACTGTGAGGGACTGAGGGTGAGCTCAACTCTCCGAAGTAAGTTGCTTATGGACAAGGCGTTCAGCTAGCTTCTTAGGATGTAGCACCTGGGTCACACAGGGAATACTAGGAAATCGCTGTATTGAGCTTGGATGCACTAGTCTGGTGGGCCGGGACTTTCCACTTACGTCTCACAACACTTCAGGCACGCATCGGGGCTAGGCCTGTTAGGAGCGCGGTGTACCTGCAGGCAGGATGTGGGAGGGACAGTCCATAAGCTGAACTCTCGGAAGTGTGTGTATTTTGCAGGCACATGTCTGCTAGACACTTTGATGGGAGCTAGGACCTAGCTACACTCTCATTGAACAAGGACGTTTGCAATGTCTGTATTGAGATCAGATACCCTTGAGGAGAATCCTGTCACTACCGCATGCTTTTCACACAACCTCTTCCGGCACCTAACATAAGGATGCTGGAACCTTTGTCTACGGGCAGTCAGGATGAGGGAGGTCCTGCCCTGAACTCAGCTCGCAGAAGGAAGAACGCCTATAGTCAGCTTTCAACTAGCTGCGTTCCTCGGTCACTGAGAACGTAACAGTGTTCTAAGCCAGGAGGTACGCAGAATACAACTCCACGGCAGCTGGAGACACCATCCAGGTCTGCTTTTTCCACCTGCGTCTCACAAGCCTCTAACAAACGGCAGTGGTGCAGATGTTGGAAACTCCTTCTGCAGGCAGTATGCAACTGTGAGGGACTGAGGGTGAGCTCAACTCTCCGAAGTAAGTTGCTTTTAGACAAGGCGTTCAGCTAGCTTCTCTCGGATGACACTTAGGATGTAGCACCTGGTTCACACAGGGAATATTAGGAAATCGCTGGATTGAGCTTGGATGCACTAGTCTTGTGGGCCGAAACTTTCCACTTATCTCTCCCAACACTTCAGGCACGCATCGGGGCTAGGCCTGTTAGGAGCGCGGTGTACCTGCAGGCAGGATGTGGGAGGGACAGTCCATAAGCTCAAGTGTCAGAAGTCTGTATGGTTTGCAGTCAGATGTCTCCCATACACTTTGATGGGAGCTAGGAACTAGCTACACTCTCAATGAACAAGGACGTTTGCAATGTCTGTATTGAGATCAGATACACTTGTGGAGAATCCTGTCCCTTCCACATGCTATGCACAAAACCTCCTACGGCGACTAACATAAGGATGCTGGGTCTTATGTCTACGGGAAGTCAGGATGCGGGAGGGTCCTGCCCTGACTTCAGCTCGCACAAGAAAGCACGCCTACAAGCCAGCTTTCAACTAGCACCGTTCCTCGGGCACTGAGAACGTAACAGTGTTCTAAGCCAGGAGGTACCCAGAATACCACTCCACTGCAGCTGGAGACACCATCCAGGTCTGTATATTCCACTTGCATCTCACAAGCATCTGACAAACGGCTCTGATGCAGATGTTGGAAACTCTTTCTGCAGGCAGTGTGCAACTGCGAGGGACTGAGGGTGAGCTCAACTCTCCGAAGTAAGTTGCTTTTGGTCAAGGCGTTCTGCAAGCTTCTCTCGTATGGCACTTAGGATGTAGCACCTGGTTCACACAGGAAAAACTATGATCGCTGGATTGAGCTTGGATGCACTAGTCTTGTGGGCCGGGACTTTCCACTTACCTCTCACAACACATCAAGCACGCATCGGGGCTAGGCCTGTTAAGAGCACGGTGTACCTGCAGGCAGGATGTGGGAGGGACAGTCCATAAGCTCAACTCGCGGAAGTGTGTATGCTCTGCAGGCAGATGTCTGTGACACACTTTGATGGAAGCTAGGACCGAGCTACACTCTCATTGAACCACGACGTTTGCAATGTCTGTATTGAGATCAGATACACTGGAGGAGAATCCTGTCACTTCCTCAAGCTTTTCAAACAACCTCTTTGGTACGGGCAGTCAGGATGCGGGAGGGTCCTGCCCTGACCTCAGCTCTCATAAGGAAGCACGCCTACAAGCCACCTTTTAACTAGCTGCGTTCCTCAGGAACTGAGAACGTAACAGTGTTCTAAGCCAGGAGGTACCCAGAATACCACTCCACTGCAGCTGGAGACACCATCCAGGTCTGCTTATTCCACTTGCGTCTCACAAGCCTCTGACAAACGGCTGTGGTGCAGATGTTGGAAACTCTTTCTGCAGGCAGTGTGCCACTGCGAGGGACTGAGGGTGAGCTCAACTCGCCGAAGTAAGTTGCTTTTGGACAAGGTGTTCAGCAAGCTTCTCTCGTATGGCACTTAGGATGTAGCACCTGGTTCACACCGGAAAAACTAGGAAATCGCTGGATTGAGCTTGGATGCACTACTCTTGTGGGCCGGGACTTTCCACTTACCTCTCAAAAGACTTCAGGCACGCATCAGGCCTCGGCCTGTTAGGAGCGGGGTGTACCTGCAGGCAGGATGTGGGAGGGACAGTCCATAAGCTCAACTCTGAAAAGTGTGTATGCTTTGCAGGCAGATGTCTGCTAGACACTTTGATGGGAGGTAGGACCGAGCTACACTCTCATTGAACAAGGACGTTTGCAATGTCTGTATTGAGATCAGATACACTTGTGGAGAATCCTGTCCCTTCCACAAGCTATGCACAAAACCTCCTACGGCGACTAACATAAGGATGCTGGGTCTTATGTCTACGGGAAGTCAGGATGCGGGAGGGTCCTGCCCTGACCTCAGCTCGCACAAGAAAGCACGCCTACAAGCCAGCTTTCAACTAGCACCGTTCCTCGGGCACTGAGAACGTAACAGTGTTCTAAGCCAGGAGGTACCCAGAAAACCACTCCACTGCAGCTGGAGACACCATCCAGGTCTGTATATTCCACTTGCATCTCACAAGCATCTGACAAACGGCTCTGATGCAGATGTTGGAAACTCTTTCTGCAGGCAGTGTGCAACTGCGAGGGACTGAGGGTGAGCTCAACTCTCCGAAGTAAGTTGCTTTTGGTCAAGGCGTTCTGCAAGCTTCTCTCGTATGGCACTTAGGATGTAGCACCTGGTTCACACAGGAAAAACTATGATCGCTGGATTGAGCTTGGATGCACTAGTCTGGTGGGCCAGGACGTTCCACTTAGCTCTCACAACACTTCAGGCACGCATCGGGGAGAGGCCTGTTAGGAGCTCCTTGTACTTGCAGGCAGGGTGTGGGAGGGACTGTCCATAAGCTCAACTCTGAGAAGTGTGTATGCTTTGCAGGCAGATGTCTGCTAGACACTTTGATGGGAGCTAGGACCGAGCTACACTCTCAGTGAACAAGGACGTTTGCAGGCTGTTTTGAGATCAGATACAGTTGAGGAGAATCCTGTCCCTTCCACATGCTATGCACAAAACCTCCTACGGCGACTAACATAAGGATGCTGGGTCCTATGTCTACAGGCAGTCAGGATGCGGGAGGGTCCTCCCCTGACTTCAGCTCGTAGAAGGAAGCATGCCTACAAGCCAGCTTTCAACTAGCTGCGTTCCTCGGGCATTGAGAACGTAAAAGTGTTATAAGCCAGGAGGTACCCAGAATACCACACCACTGCAGCTGGAGACACCATCCCGGTCTGTATATTCTACTTGCATCTCACAAGCCTCTGACAAACGGCACTGATGCAGAAGTTGGAAACTCTTTCTGCAGGCAGTGTGCAACTGCGAGGGACTGAGGGTGAGCTCAGCTCTCCGAAGTAAGTTGCCTTTGGACAAGGCATTCAGCAAACTTCTCTCGTATGGCACTTGGGATGTAGCACCTGGTTCACAGCGGAAAAACTAGGAAATCGCTGGATGAGCTTGGATGCACTAGTCTTGTGGGCCGGGACTTTCCACTTACCTCTCACAACACTTCAGGCACGCATCGGGGCTAGGCCTGTTAAGAGCACGGTGTACCTGCAGGCAGGATGTGGGAGGGACAGTCCATAAGCTCAACTCTGAGAAGTGTGTATGCTTTGCAGGCAGATGTCTGCTAGACACTTTGATGGGAGGTAGGACCGAGCTACACTCTCATTGAACAAGGACGTTTGCAATGTCTGTATTGAGATCAGATACAGTTGAGGAGAATCCTGTCCCTTCCAGATGCTATGCACAAAACCTCACAAGCCTCTGACAAACGGCTGTGGTGCAGATGTTGGAAACTCTTTCTGCAGGCAGTGTGCCACTGCGAGGGACTGAGGGTGAGCTCAACTCTACAAAGTAAGTTGCTTTTGGTCAAGGCGTTCAGCAAGCTTCTCTCGTATGGCACTTAGGATGTAGCACCTGGTTCACACCGGAAAAACTAGGAAATCGCTGGATTGAGCTTGGATGCACTAGTCTTGTGGGTCGGGACTTTCCACTTATCTCTCCCAACACTTCAGGCACGCATCGGGGCTAGGCCTGTTAGGAGCGCGGTGTACCTGCAGGCAGGATGTGGGAGGGACAGTCCATAAGCTCAACTCTCGGAAGTGTGTATGCTTTGCAGGCAGATGTCTCCCATACACTTTGATGGGAGCTAGGACCTAGCTACACTCTCAATGAACAAGGACGTTTGCAATGTCTGTATTGACATCAGATACACTTGAGGAGAATCCTGTCACTTCCACAGGCTCTTCACACAACCTCTTCTGGCTACTTACATAACAATGCCTGGGCCTCTGCCTATGGGAGGTCAGTATGCTGGAGGGTCCTGCCTTCACCTCAGCTCACACAAGGAAGCATGCCTGCAGGCTAGGTTTCAACTCGCTGCGTTCTTAGGGAACTGAGAACATAGCAGTACTCTCAGCAAGGAGGTATCCAGAATACCACTCCCCGGCAGCTGGAGACACCCTCCAGGTCTGCTTATTCCACTTGCGTCTCACAAGCCTCTGACTAACGGCCGAGGTGCAGATGTTGGAAACTCTTTCTGCAGGCAGTATGCAACTGTGAGGGACTGAGGGTGAGCTCAACTCTCCGAAGTAAGTTGCTTATGGACAAGGCGTTCAGCTAGCTTCTTAGGATGTAGCACCTGGGTCACACAGGGAATACTAGGAAATCGCTGTATTGAGCTTGGATGCACTAGTCTGGTGGGCCGGGACTTTCCACTTACGTCTCACAACACTTCAGGCACGCATCGGGGCTAGGCCTGTTAGGAGCGCGGTGTACCTGCAGGCAGGATGTGGGAGGGACAGTCCATAAGCTGAACTCTCGGAAGTGTGTGTATTTTGCAGGCACATGTCTGCTAGACACTTTGATGGGAGCTAGGACCTAGCTACACTCTCATTGAACAAGGACGTTTGCAATGTCTGTATTGAGATCAGATACCCTTGAGGAGAATCCTGTCACTACCGCATGCTTTTCACACAACCTCTTCCGGCACCTAACATAAGGATGCTGGAACCTTTGTCTACGGGCAGTCAGGATGAGGGAGGTCCTGCCCTGAACTCAGCTCGCAGAAGGAAGAACGCCTATAGTCAGCTTTCAACTAGCTGCGTTCCTCGGTCACTGAGAACGTAACAGTGTTCTAAGCCAGGAGGTACGCAGAATACAACTCCACGGCAGCTGGAGACACCATCCAGGTCTGCTTTTTCCACCTGCGTCTCACAAGCCTCTAACAAACGGCAGTGGTGCAGATGTTGGAAACTCCTTCTGCAGGCAGTATGCAACTGTGAGGGACTGAGGGTGAGCTCAACTCTCCGAAGTAAGTTGCTTTTAGACAAGGCGTTCAGCTAGCTTCTCTCGGATGACACTTAGGATGTAGCACCTGGTTCACACAGGGAATATTAGGAAATCGCTGGATTGAGCTTGGATGCACTAGTCTTGTGGGCCGAAACTTTCCACTTATCTCTCCCAACACTTCAGGCACGCATCGGGGCTAGGCCTGTTAGGAGCGCGGTGTACCTGCAGGCAGGATGTGGGAGGGACAGTCCATAAGCTCAAGTGTCAGAAGTCTGTATGGTTTGCAGTCAGATGTCTCCCATACACTTTGATGGGAGCTAGGAACTAGCTACACTCTCAATGAACAAGGACGTTTGCAATGTCTGTATTGAGATCAGATACACTTGTGGAGAATCCTGTCCCTTCCACATGCTATGCACAAAACCTCCTACGGCGACTAACATAAGGATGCTGGGTCTTATGTCTACGGGAAGTCAGGATGCGGGAGGGTCCTGCCCTGACTTCAGCTCGCACAAGAAAGCACGCCTACAAGCCAGCTTTCAACTAGCACCGTTCCTCGGGCACTGAGAACGTAACAGTGTTCTAAGCCAGGAGGTACCCAGAATACCACTCCACTGCAGCTGGAGACACCATCCAGGTCTGTATATTCCACTTGCATCTCACAAGCATCTGACAAACGGCTCTGATGCAGATGTTGGAAACTCTTTCTGCAGGCAGTGTGCAACTGCGAGGGACTGAGGGTGAGCTCAACTCTCCGAAGTAAGTTGCTTTTGGTCAAGGCATTCTGCAAGCTTCTCTCGTATGGCACTTAGGATGTAGCACCTGGTTCACACAGGAAAAACTATGATCGCTGGATTGAGCTTGGATGCACTAGTCTTGTGGGCCGGGACTTTCCACTTACCTCTCACAACACATCAAGCACGCATCGGGGCTAGGCCTGTTAAGAGCACGGTGTACCTGCAGGCAGGATGTGGGAGGGACAGTCCATAAGCTCAACTCTGAGAAGTGTGTATGCTTTGCAGGCAGATGTCTGCTAGACACTTTGATGGGAGGTAGGACCGAGCTACACTCTCATTGAACAAGGACGTTTGCAATGTCTGTATTGAGATCAGATACAGTTGAGGAGAATCCTGTCCCTTCCACATGCTATGCACAAAACCTCACAAGCCTCTGACAAACGGCTGTGGTGTAGATGTTGGAAACTCTTTCTGCAGGCAGTGTGCCACTGCGAGGGACTGAGGGTGAGCTCAACTCTACAAAGTAAGTTGCTTTTGGTCAAGGCGTTCAGCAAGCTTCTCTCATATGGCACTTAGGATGTAGCACCTGGTTCACACAGGAAAAACTAGGAAATCGCTGGATTGAGCTTGGATGCACTAGTGTGGTGGGCCAGGACGTTCCACTTAGCTCTCACAACACTTCAGGCACGCATCGGGGCTAGGCCTGTTAGGAGCGCGGTGTACCTGCAGGCAGGATGTGGGAGGGACAGTCCATAAGCTCAAGTCTCAGAAGTCTGTATGGTTTGCAGGCAGATGTCTCCCATACACTTTGATGGGAGCTAGGACCTAGCTACACTCTCAATGAACAAGGACGTTTGCAATGTCTGCATTGAGATCAGATACACTTGAGGAGAATCCTGTCACTTCCACATGCTATTCACACAACCTCTTCCGGCGCCTAACATAAGGATGTTGGGACCTATGTCTACGGGGAGTCAGGATGCGGGAGGTCCTGCCCGGAACTCAGCACGCAGAAGGAAGCACGCCTACAAGAGAGCTTTCAACTAGGTGCGTTCCTCGAGCACTGAAAATGAAACAGTGTTCTAAACCAGGAGGTACGCAGAATACAACTCCTCTGCACCTGGAGACACCATCCAGGTCTGCTTATTCCACTTGGGTCTCACAAGCCTCTGACAAACGGCTCTGGTGCAGATGTTGGAAACTCTTTCTGCAGGCAGTATGCAACTGTGAGGGACTGAGGGTGAGCTCAACTCTCCGAAGTAAGTTGCTTATGGACAAGGCGTTCAGCTAGCTTCTCTCGCATGGCACGTAGGATGAAGCACGTGGTTCACAAAGGGAATACTAGGAAATCGCTGGATTGAGCTTGGATGCACTAGTCTTGTGGGCCGGGACTTTCCACTTACCTCTCACAACACTTCAGGCACGCATCGGGGCTAGGCCTGTTAGGAGCGCGGTGTACCTGCAGGCAGGATGTGGGCGGGACAGTCCATAAGCTGAACTCTCGGAAGTGTGTGTATTTTGCAGGCACATGTCTGCTAGACACTTTGATGGGAGCTAGGACCTAGCTACACTCTCATTGAACAAGGACGTTTGCAATGTCTGTATTGAGATCAGATACCCTTGAGGAGAATCCTGTCACTACCGCATGCTTTTCACACAACCTCTTCCGGCACCTAACATAAGGATGCTGGAACCTTTGTCTACGGGCAGTCAGGATGAGGGAGGTCCTGCCCTGAACTCAGCTCGCAGAAGGAAGAACGCCTATAGTCAGCTTTCAACTAGCTGCGTTCCTCGGTCACTGAGAACGTAACAGTGTTCTAAGCCAGGAGGTACGCAGAATACAACTCCACGGCAGCTGGAGACACCATCCAGGTCTGCTTTTTCCACCTGCGTCTCACAAGCCTCTAACAAACGGCAGTGGTGCAGATGTTGGAAACTCCTTCTGCAGGCAGTATGCAACTGTGAGGGACTGAGGGTGAGCTCAACTCTCCGAAGTAAGTTGCTTTTAGACAAGGCGTTCAGCTAGCTTCTCTCGGATGACACTTAGGATGTAGCACCTGGTTCACACAGGGAATATTAGGAAATCGCTGGATTGAGCTTGGATGCACTAGTCTTGTGGGCCGAAACTTTCCACTTATCTCTCCCAACACTTCAGGCACGCATCGGGGCTAGGCCTGTTAGGAGCGCGGTGTACCTGCAGGCAGGATGTGGGAGGGACAGTCCATAAGCTCAAGTGTCAGAAGTCTGTATGGTTTGCAGTCAGATGTCTCCCATACACTTTGATGGGAGCTAGGAACTAGCTACACTCTCAATGAACAAGGACGTTTGCAATGTCTGTATTGAGATCAGATACACTTGTGGAGAATCCTGTCCCTTCCACATGCTATGCACAAAACCTCCTACGGCGACTAACATAAGGATGCTGGGTCTTATGTCTACGGGAAGTCAGGATGCGGGAGGGTCCTGCCCTGACTTCAGCTCGCACAAGAAAGCACGCCTACAAGCCAGCTTTCAACTAGCACCGTTCCTCGGGCACTGAGAACGTAACAGTGTTCTAAGCCAGGAGGTACCCAGAATACCACTCCACTGCAGCTGGAGACACCATCCAGGTCTGTATATTCCACTTGCATCTCACAAGCATCTGACAAACGGCTCTGATGCAGATGTTGGAAACTCTTTCTGCAGGCAGTGTGCAACTGCGAGGGACTGAGGGTGAGCTCAACTCTCCGAAGTAAGTTGCTTTTGGTCAAGGCGTTCTGCAAGCTTCTCTCGTATGGCACTTAGGATGTAGCACCTGGTTCACACAGGAAAAACTATGATCGCTGGATTGAGCTTGGATGCACTAGTCTTGTGGGCCGGGACTTTCCACTTACCTCTCACAACACATCAAGCACGCATCGGGGCTAGGCCTGTTAAGAGCACGGTGTACCTGCAGGCAGGATGTGGGAGGGACAGTCCATAAGCTCAACTCGCGGAAGTGTGTATGCTCTGCAGGCAGATGTCTGTGACACACTTTGATGGAAGCTAGGACCGAGCTACACTCTCATTGAACCACGACGTTTGCAATGTCTGTATTGAGATCAGATACACTGGAGGAGAATCCTGTCACTTCCTCAAGCTTTTCAAACAACCTCTTTGGTACGGGCAGTCAGGATGCGGGAGGGTCCTGCCCTGACCTCAGCTCTCATAAGGAAGCACGCCTACAAGCCACCTTTTAACTAGCTGCGTTCCTCAGGAACTGAGAACGTAACAGTGTTCTAAGCCAGGAGGTACCCAGAAAACCACTCCACTGCAGCTGGAGACACCATCCAGGTCTGTATATTCCACTTGCATCTCACAAGCATCTGACAAACGGCTCTGATGCAGATGTTGGAAACTCTTTCTGCAGGCAGTGTGCAACTGCGAGGGACTGAGGGTGAGCTCAACTCTCCGAAGTAAGTTGCTTTTGGTCAAGGCGTTCTGCAAGCTTCTCTCGTATGGCACTTAGGATGTAGCACCTGGTTCACACAGGAAAAACTATGATCGCTGGATTGAGCTTGGATGCACTAGTCTTGTGGGCCGGGACTTTCCACTTACCTCTCACAACAGTTCAGGCACGCATCGGGGCTAGGCCTGTTAGGAGCGCGGTGTACCTGCAGGCAGGATGTGGGAGGGACAGTCCATAAGCTCAACTCTGAGAAGTGTGTATGCTTTGCAGGCAGATGTCTGCTAGACACTTTGATGGGAGGTAGGACCGAGCTACACTCTCATTGAACAAGGACGTTTGCAATGTCTGTATTGAGATCAGATACAGTTGAGGAGAATCCTGTCCCTTCCACATGCTATGCACAAAACCTCACAAGCCTCTGACAAACGGCTGTGGTGTAGATGTTGGAAACACTTTCTGCAGGCAGTGTGCCACTGCGAGGGACTGAGGGTGAGCTCAACTCTACAAAGTAAGTTGCTTTTGGTCAAGGCGTTCAGCAAGCTTCTCTCATAAGGCACTTAGGATGTAGCACCTGGTTCACACAGGAAAAACTAGGAAATCGCTGGATTGAGCTTGGATGCACTAGTGTGGTGGGCCAGGACGTTCCACTTAGCTCTCACAACACTTCAGGCACGCATCGGGGCTAGGCCTGTTAGGAGCGCGGTGTACCTGCAGGCAGGATGTGGGAGGGACAGTCCATAAGCTCAAGTCTCAGAAGTCTGTAAGGTTTGCAGGCAGATGTCTCCCATACACTTTGATGGGAGCTAGGACCTAGCTACACTCTCAATGAACAAGGACGTTTGCAATGTCTGTATTGAGATCAGATACACTTGAGGAGAATCCTGTCACTTCCACATGCTATTCACACAACCTCTTCCGGCGCCTAACATAAGGATGTTGGGACCTATGTCTACGGGGAGTCAGGATGCGGGAGGTCCTGCCCGGAACTCAGCACGCAGAAGGAAGCACGCCTACAAGAGAGCTTTCAACTAGGTGCGTTCCTCGAGCACTGAAAATGAAACAGTGTTCTAAACCAGGAGGTACGCAGAATACAACTCCTCTGCACCTGGAGACACCATCCAGGTCTGCTTATTCCACTTGGGTCTCACAAGCCTCTGACAAACGGCTCTGGTGCAGATGTTGGAAACTCTTTCTGCAGGCAGTGTACAACTGTGAGGGACTGAGGGTGAGCTCAACTCTCCGAAGTAAGTTGCTTTTGGAAAAGGCGTTCAGCTAGCTTCTCTCGCATGGCACGTAGGATGAAGCACGTGGTTCACAAAGGGAATACTAGGAAATCGCTGGATTGAGCTTGGATGCACTAGTCTTGTGGGCCGGGACTTTCCACTTACCTCTCACAACACTTCAGGCACGCATCGGGGCTAGGCCTGTTAGAAGCACGGTGTACCTGCAGGCAGGATGTGGGAGGGACAGTCCATAAGCTCAACTCTCGGAAGTGTGTATGCTTTGCAGGCAGATGTCTCCCATACACTTTGATGGGAGCTAGGACCTAGCTACACTCTCAATGAACAAGGACGTTTGCAATGTCTGTATTGAGATCAGATACACTTGAGGAGAATCCTGTCACTTCCACAGGCTCTTCACACAACCTCTTCTGGCTACTTACATAACAATGCTGGGGCCTCTGCCTATGGGAGGTCAGTATGCTGGAGGGTCCTGCCTTCACCTCAGCTCACACAAGGAAGCATGCCTGCAGGCTAGGTTTCAACTAGCTGCGTTCTTAGGGAACTGAGAACATAGCAGTACTCTCAGCAAGGAGGTATCCAGAATACCACTCCCCGGCAGCTGGAGACACCCTCCAGGTCTGCTTATTCCACTTGCGTCTCACAAGCCTCTGACTAACGGCCGAGGTGCAGATGTTGGAAACTCTTTCTGCAGGCAGTATGCAACTGTGAGGGACTGAGGGTGAGCTCAACTCTCCGAAGTAAGTTGCTTATGGACAAGGCGTTCAGCTAGCTTCTTAGGATGTAGCACCTGGGTCACACAGGGAATACTAGGAAATCGCTGTATTGAGCTTGGATGCACTAGTCTGGTGGGCCGGGACTTTCCACTTACGTCTCACAACACTTCAGGCACGCATCGGGGCTAGGCCTGTTAGGAGCGCGGTGTACCTGCAGGCAGGATGTGGGAGGGACAGTCCATAAGCTGAACTCTCGGAAGTGTGTGTATTTTGCAGGCACATGTCTGCTAGACACTTTGATGGGAGCTAGGACCTAGCTACACTCTCATTGAACAAGGACGTTTGCAATGTCTGTATTGAGATCAGATACCCTTGAGGAGAATCCTGTCACTACCGCATGCTTTTCACACAACCTCTTCCGGCACCTAACATAAGGATGCTGGAACCTTTGTCTACGGGCAGTCAGGATGAGGGAGGTCCTGCCCTGAACTCAGCTCGCAGAAGGAAGAACGCCTATAGTCAGCTTTCAACTAGCTGCGTTCCTCGGTCACTGAGAACGTAACAGTGTTCTAAGCCAGGAGGTACGCAGAATACAACTCCACGGCAGCTGGAGACACCATCCAGGTCTGCTTTTTCCACCTGCGTCTCACAAGCCTCTAACAAACGGCAGTGGTGCAGATGTTGGAAACTCCTTCTGCAGGCAGTATGCAACTGTGAGGGACTGAGGGTGAGCTCAACTCTCCGAAGTAAGTTGCTTTTAGACAAGGCGTTCAGCTAGCTTCTCTCGGATGACACTTAGGATGTAGCACCTGGTTCACACAGGGAATATTAGGAAATCGCTGGATTGAGCTTGGATGCACTAGTCTTGTGGGCCGAAACTTTCCACTTATCTCTCCCAACACTTCAGGCACGCATCGGGGCTAGGCCTGTTAGGAGCGCGGTGTACCTGCAGGCAGGATGTGGGAGGGACAGTCCATAAGCTCAAGTGTCAGAAGTCTGTATGGTTTGCAGTCAGATGTCTCCCATACACTTTGATGGGAGCTAGGAACTAGCTACACTCTCAATGAACAAGGACGTTTGCAATGTCTGTATTGAGATCAGATACACTTGTGGAGAATCCTGTCCCTTCCACATGCTATGCACAAAACCTCCTACGGCGACTAACATAAGGATGCTGGGTCTTATGTCTACGGGAAGTCAGGATGCGGGAGGGTCCTGCCCTGACTTCAGCTCGCACAAGAAAGCACGCCTACAAGCCAGCTTTCAACTAGCACCGTTCCTCGGGCACTGAGAACGTAACAGTGTTCTAAGCCAGGAGGTACCCAGAATACCACTCCACTGCAGCTGGAGACACCATCCAGGTCTGTATATTCCACTTGCATCTCACAAGCATCTGACAAACGGCTCTGATGCAGATGTTGGAAACTCTTTCTGCAGGCAGTGTGCAACTGCGAGGGACTGAGGGTGAGCTCAACTCTCCGAAGTAAGTTGCTTTTGGTCAAGGCGTTCTGCAAGCTTCTCTCGTATGGCACTTAGGATGTAGCACCTGGTTCACACAGGAAAAACTATGATCGCTGGATTGAGCTTGGATGCACTAGTCTTGTGGGCCGGGACTTTCCACTTACCTCTCACAACACATCAAGCACGCATCGGGGCTAGGCCTGTTAAGAGCACGGTGTACCTGCAGGCAGGATGTGGGAGGGACAGTCCATAAGCTCAACTCGCGGAAGTGTGTATGCTCTGCAGGCAGATGTCTGTGACACACTTTGATGGAAGCTAGGACCGAGCTACACTCTCATTGAACCACGACGTTTGCAATGTCTGTATTGAGATCAGATACACTGGAGGAGAATCCTGTCACTTCCTCAAGCTTTTCAAACAACCTCTTTGGTACGGGCAGTCAGGATGCGGGAGGGTCCTGCCCTGACCTCAGCTCTCATAAGGAAGCACGCCTACAAGCCACCTTTTAACTAGCTGCGTTCCTCAGGAACTGAGAACGTAACAGTGTTCTAAGCCAGGAGGTACCCAGAATACCACTCCACTGCAGCTGGAGACACCATCCAGGTCTGCTTATTCCACTTGCGTCTCACAAGCCTCTGACAAACGGCTGTGGTGCAGATGTTGGAAACTCTTTCTGCAGGCAGTGTGCCACTGCGAGGGACTGAGGGTGAGCTCAACTCGCCGAAGTAAGTTGCTTTTGGACAAGGTGTTCAGCAAGCTTCTCTCGTATGGCACTTAGGATGTAGCACCTGGTTCACACCGGAAAAACTAGGAAATCGCTGGATTGAGCTTGGATGCACTACTCTTGTGGGCCGGGACTTTCCACTTACCTCTCACAACACTTCAGGCACGCAACGGGGAGAGGCCTGTTAGGAGGTCCTTGTACTTGCAGGCATGGTGTGGGAGGGACAGTCCATAAGCTCAACTCTGAGAAGTGTTTATGCTTTGCAGGCAGATGTCTGCTAGACACTTTGATGGGAGCTAGGACCGAGCTACACTCTCAGTGAACAAGGACGTTTGCAGGCTGTCTTGAGATCAGATACACTTGAGGAGAATGCTGTCCCTTCCACATGCTATGCACAAAACCTCCTACGGCAACTAACATAAGGATGCTGGGTCCTATGTCTACAGGCAGTCAGGATGCGGGAGCGTCCTGCCCTGACCTCAGCTCGCACAAGGAAGCACGTCTGCAAGCCGGCTTTCCACTAGCTGCGTTCCTCGGGCATTGAGAACGTAACAGTGTTCTAAGCCAGGAGGTACCCAGAATACCACACCACTGCAGCTGGAGACACCATCCAGGTCTGTATATTCTACTTGCATCTCACAAGCCTCTGACAAACGACACTGATGCAGAAGTTGGAAACTCTTTCTGCAGGCAGTGTGCAACTGCGAGGGACGGACGGTGAGCTCAGCTCTCCGAAGTAAGTTGCCTTTGGACAAGGCGTTCAGCAAACTTCTCTCGTAGGGCACTTGGGATGTAGCACCTGGTTCACAGCGGAAAAACTAGGAAATCGCTGGATGAGCTTGGATGCACTAGTCTTGTGGGCCGGGACTTTCCACTTACCTCTCACAACAGTTCAGGCACGCATCGGGGCTAGGCCTGTTAAGAGCACGGTGTACCTGCAGGCAGGATGTGGGAGGGACAGTCCATAAGCTCAACTCTGAGAAGTGTGTATGCTTTGCAGGCAGATGTCTGCTAGACACTTTGATGGGAGGTAGGACCGAGCTACACTCTCATTGAACAAGGACGTTTGCAATGTCTGTATTGAGATCAGATACAGTTGAGGAGAATCCTGTCCCTTCCACATGCTATGCACAAAACCTCACAAGCCTCTGACAAACGGCTGTGGTGCAGATGTTGGAAACTCTTTCTGCAGGCAGTGTGCCACTGCGAGGGACTGAGGGTGAGCTCAACTCTACAAAGTAAGTTGCTTTTGGTCAAGGCGTTCAGCAAGCTTCTCTCGTATGGCACTTAGGATGTAGCACCTGGTTCACACAGGAAAAACTAGGAAATCGCTGGATTGAGCTTGGATGCACTAGTCTGGTGGACCAGGACGTTCCACTTAGCTCTCACAACACTTCAGGCACGCATCGGGGAGAGGCCTGTTAGGAGCTCCTTGTACTTGCAGGCAGGGTGTGGGAGGGACAGTCCATAAGCTCAACTCTGAGAAGTGTGTATGCTTTGCAGGCAGATGTCTGCTAGACACTTTGATGGGAGCTAGGACCGAGCTACACTCTCAGTGAACAAGGACGTTTGCAGGCTGTTTTGAGATCAGATACAGTTGAGGAGAATGCTGTCCCTTCCACATGCTATGCACAAAACCTCCTACGGCGACTAACATAAGGATGCTGGGTCCTATGTCTACAGGCAGTCAGGATGCGGGAGGGTCCTCCCCTGACTTCAGCTCGTAGAAGGAAGCATGCCTACAAGCCAGCTTTCAACTAGCTGCGTTCCTCGGGCATTGAGAACGTAAAAGTGTTATAAGCCAGGAGGTACCCAGAATACCACACCACTGCAGCTGGAGACACCATCCCGGTCTGTATATTCTACTTGCATCTCACAAGCCTCTGACAAACGGCACTGATGCAGAAGTTGGAAACTCTTTCTGCAGGCAGTGTACAACTGCGAGGGACTGAGGGTGAGCTCAGCTCTCCGAAGTAAGTTGCCTTTGGACAAGGCATTCAGCAAACTTCTCTCGTATGGCACTTGGGATGTAGCACCTGGTTCACAGCGGAATAAATAGGAAATCGCTGGATTGAGCTTGGATGCACTAGTCTTGTGGGCCGGGACTTTCCACTTACCTCTCACAACACTTCAGGCACGCATCGGGGAGAGGCCTGTTAAGAGCACGGTGTACCTGCAGGCAGGATGTGGGAGGGACAGTCCATAAGCTCAACTCGCGGAAGTGTGTATGCTCTGCAGGCAGATGTCTGTTACACACTTTGATGGAAGCTAGGACCGAGCTACACTCTCATTGAACCACGACGTTTGCAATGTCTGTATTGAGATCAGATACACTGGAGGAGAATCCTGTCACTTCCTCAAGCTTTTCAAACAACCTCTTTGGTACCTAACATAAGGATGCTAGGACTTACGTCTACGGGCAGTCAGGATGCGGGAGGGTCCTGCCCTGACCTCAGCTCTCATAAGGAAGCACGCCTACAAGCCACCTTTTAACTAGCGGCGTTCCTCCGGAACTGAGAACGTAACAGTGTTCTAAGCCAGGAGGTACCCAGAATACCACTCCACTGCAGCTGGAGACACCATCCAGGTCTGCTTATTCCACTTGCGTCTCACAAGCCTCTGACAAACGGCTGTGGTGCAGATGTTGGAAACTCTTTCTGCAGGCAGTGTGCCACTGGGAGGGACTGAGGGTGAGCTCAACTCTACAAAGTAAGTTTCTTTTGGTCAAGGCGTTCAGCAAGCTTCTCTCGTATGGCACTTAGGATGTAGCACCTGGTTCACACCGGAAAAACTAGGAAATCGCTGGATTGAGCTTGGATGCACTAGTCTGGTGGGCCAGGACGTTCCACTTAGCTCTCACAACACTTCAGGCACGCATCGGGGAGAGGCCTGTTAGGAGCTCCTTGTACTTGCAGGCAGGGTGTGGGAGGGACAGTCCATAAGCTCAACTCTGAGAAGTGTGTATGCTTTGCAGGCAGATGTCTGCTAGACACTTTGATGGGAGCTAGGACCGAGCTACACTCTCAGTGAACAAGGACGTTTGCAGGCTGTTTTGAGATCAGATACAGTTGAGGAGAATGCTTTCCCTTCCACATGCTATGCACAAAACCTCCTACGGCGACTAACATAAGGATGCTGGGTCTTATGTCTACGGGAAGTCAGGATGCGGGAGGGTCCTGCCCTGACCTCAGCTCGCACAAGAAAGCACGCCTACAAGCCAGCTTTCAACTAGCACCGTTCCTCGGGCACTGAGAACGTAACAGTGTTCTAAGCCAGGAGGTACCCAGAATACCACTCCACTGCAGCTGGAGACACCATCCAGGTCTGTATATTCCACTTGCATCTCACAAGCATCTGACAAACGGCTCTGATGCAGATGTTGGAAACTCTTTCTGCAGGCAGTGTGCAACTGCGAGGGACTGAGGGTGAGCTCAACTCTCCGAAGTAAGTTGCTTTTGGTCAAGGCGTTCTGCAAGCTTCTCTCGTATGGCACTTAGGATGTAGCACCTGGTTCACACAGGAAAAACTATGATCGCTGGATTGAGCTTGGATGCACTAGTCTTGTGGGCCGGGACTTTCCACTTACCTCTCAGTTCAGGCACGCATCGGGGCTAGGCCTGTTAAGAGCACGGTGTACCTGCAGGCAGGATGTGGGAGGGACAGTCCATAAGCTCAACTCGCGGAAGTGTGTATGCTCTGCAGGCAGATGTCTGTTACACACTTTGATGGAAGCTAGGACCGAGCTACACTCTCATTGAACCACGACGTTTGCAATGTCTGTATTGAGATCAGATACACTGGAGGAGAATCCTGTCACTTCCTCAAGCTTTTCAAACAACCTCTTTGGTACGGGCAGTCAGGATGCGGGAGGGTCCTGCCCTGACCTCAGCTCTCATAAGGAAGCACGCCTACAAGCCACCTTTTAACTAGCTGCGTTCCTCGGGAACTGAGAACGTAACAGTGTTCTAAGCCAGGAGGTACCCAGAATACCACTCCACTGCAGCTGGAGACACCATCCAGGTCTGCTTATTCCCCTTGCGTCTCACAAGCCTCTGACAAACGGCTGTGGTGCAGATGTTGGAAACTCTTTCTACAGGCAGTGTGCAACTGCGAGGGACTGAGGGTGAGCTCAACTCTACAAAGTAAGTTGCTTTTGGTCAAGGCGTTCAGCAAGCTTCTCTCGTATGGCACTTAGGATGTAGCACCTGGTTCACACAGGAAAAACTAGGAAATCGCTGGATTGAGCTTGGATGCACTAGTCTGGTGGGCCGGGACGTTCCACTTAGCTCTCACAACACTTCAGGCACGCATCGGGGAGAGGCCTGTTAGGAGCTCCTTGTACTTGCAGGCAGGGTGTGGGAGGGACAGTCCATAAGCTCAACTCTGAGAAGTGTGTATGCTTTGCAGGCAGATGTCTGCTAGACACTTTGATGGGAGCTAGGACCGAGCTACACTCTCAGTGAACAAGGACGTTTGCAGGCTGTTTTGAGATCAGATACACTTGAGGAGAATGCTGTCCCTTCCACATGCTATGCACAAAACCTCCTACGGCGACTAACATAAGGATGCTGGGTCCTATGTCTACAGGCAGTCAGGATGCGGGAGCGTCCTGCCCTCACCTCACCTCGCACAAGGAAGCACGTCTGCAAGCCGGCTTTCCACTAGCTGCGTTCCTCGGGCATTGAGAACGTAACAGTGTTCTAAGCCAGGAGGTACCCAGAACCCACACCACTGCAGCTGGAGACACCATCCAGGTTTGTATATTCTACTTGCATCTCACAAGCCTCTGACAAATGGCACTGATGCAGAAGTTGGAAACTCTTTCTGCAGGCAGTGTGCAACTGCGAGGGACGGACGGTGAGCTCAGCTCTCCGAAGTAAGTTGCCTTTGGACAAGGCGTTCAGCAAACTTATCTCGTATGGCACTTGGGATGTAGCACCTGGTTCACAGCGGAAAAACTAGGAAATCGCTGGATGAGCTTGGATGCACTAGTCTTGTGGGCCGGGACTTTCCACTTACCTCTCACAACAGTTCAGGCACGCATCGGGGCTAGGCCTGTTAAGAGCACGGTGTACCTGCAGGCAGGATGTGGGAGGGACAGTCCATAAGCTCAACTCTGAGAAGTGTGTATGCTTTGCAGGCAGATGTCTGCTAGACACTTTGATGGGAGGTAGGACCGAGCTACACTCTCATTGAACAAGGACGTTTGCAATGTCTGTATTGAGATCAGATATAGTTGAGGAGAATCCTGTCCCTTCCACATGCTATGCACAAAACCTCACAAGCCTCTGACAAACGGCTGTGGTGCAGATGTTGGAAACTCATTCTGCAGGCAGTGTGCCACTGCGAGGGACTGAGGGTGAGCTCAACTCTACAAAGTAAGTTGCTTTTGGTCAAGGCGTTCAGCAAGCTTCTCTCGTATGGCACTTAGGATGTAGCACCTGGTTCACACCGGAAAAACTAGGAAATCGCTGGATTGAGCTTGGATGCACTAGTCTGGTGGGCCAGGACGTTCCACTTAGCTCTCACAACACTTCAGGCACGCATCGGGGAGAGGCCTGTTAGGAGCTCCTTGTACTTGCAGGCAGGGTGTGGGAGGGACAGTCCATAAGCTCAACTCTGAGAAGTGTGTATGCTTTGCAGGCAGATGTCTGCTAGACACTTTGATGGGAGCTAGGACCGAGCTACACTCTCAGTGAACAAGGACGTTTGCAGGCTGTTTTGAGATCAGATACAGTTGAGGAGAATCCTGTCCCTTCCACATGCTATGCACAAAACCTCCTACGGCGACTAACATAAGGATGCTGGGTCTTATGTCTACGGGAAGTCAGGATGCGGGAGGGTCCTGCCCTGACCTCAGCTCGCACAAGAAAGCACGCCTACAAGCCAGCTTTCAACTAGCACCGTTCCTCGGGCACTGAGAACGTAACAGTGTTCTAAGCCAGGAGGTACCCAGAATACCACTCCACTGCAGCTGGAGACACCATCCAGGTCTGTATATTCCACTTGCATCTCACAAGCATCTGACAAACGGCTCTGATGCAGAAGTTGGAAACTCTTTCTGCAGGCAGTGTGCAACTGCGAGGGACTGAGGGTGAGCTCAACTCTCCGAAGTAAGTTGCTTTTGGTCAAGGCGTTCTGCAAGCTTCTCTCGTATGGCACTTAGGATATAGCACCTGGTTCACACAGGAAAAACTATGATCGCTGGATTGAGCTTGGATGCACTAGTCTTGTGGGCCGGGACTTTCCACTTACCTCTCAGTTCAGGCACGCATCGGGGCTAGGCCTGTTAAGAGCACGGTGTACCTGCAGGCAGGATGTGGGAGGGACAGTCCATAAGCTCAACTCGCGGAAGTGTGTATGCTCTGCAGGCAGATGTCTGTTACACACTTTGATGGAAGCTAGGACCGAGCTACACTCTCATTGAACCACGACGTTTGCAATGTCTGTATTGAGATCAGATACACTGGAGGAGAATCCTGTCACTTCCTCAAGCTTTTCAAACAACCTCTTTGGTACGGGCAGTCAGGATGCGGGAGGGTCCTGCCCTGACCTCAGCTCTCATAAGGAAGCACGCCTACAAGCCACCTTTTAACTAGCTGCGTTCCTCGGGAACTGAGAACGTAACAGTGTTCTAAGCCAGGAGGTACCCAGAATACCACTCCACTGCAGCTGGAGACACCATCCAGGTCTGCTTATTCCCCTTGCGTCTCACAAGCCTCTGACAAACGGCTGTGGTGCAGATGTTGGAAACTCTTTCTACAGGCAGTGTGCAACTGCGAGGGACTGAGGGTGAGCTCAACTCTACAAAGTAAGTTGCTTTTGGTCAAGGCGTTCAGCAAGCTTCTCTCGTATGGCACTTAGGATGTAGCACCTGGTTCACACAGGAAAAACTAGGAAATCGCTGGATTGAGCTTGGATGCACTAGTCTGGTGGGCCGGGACGTTCCACTTAGCTCTCACAACACTTCAGGCACGCATCGGGGAGAGGCCTGTTAGGAGCTCCTTGTACTTGCAGGCAGGGTGTGGGAGGGACAGTCCATAAGCTCAACTCTGAGAAGTGTGTATGCTTTGCAGGCAGATGTCTGCTAGACACTTTGATGGGAGCTAGGACCGAGCTACACTCTTAGTGAACAAGGACGTTTGCAGGCTGTTTTGAGATCAGATACACTTGAGGAGAATGCTGTCCCTTCCACATGCTATGCACAAAACCTCCTACGGCGACTAACATAAGGATGCTGGGTCCTATGTCTACAGGCAGTCAGGATGCGGGAGCGTCCTGCCCTCACCTCACCTCGCACAAGGAAGCACGTCTGCAAGCCGGCTTTCCACTAGCTGCGTTCCTCGGGCATTGAGAACGTAACAGTGTTCTAAGCCAGGAGGTACCCAGAATACCACACCACTGCAGCTGGAGACACCATCCAGGTTTGTATATTCTACTTGCATCTCACAAGCCTCTGACAAACGGCACTGATGCAGAAGTTGGAAACTCTTTCTGCAGGCAGTGTGCAACTGCGAGGGACGGACGGTGAGCTCAGCTCTCCGAAGTAAGTTGCCTTTGGACAAGGCGTTCAGCAAACTTCTCTCGTATGGCACTTGGGATGTAGCACCTGGTTCACAGCGGAAAAACTAGGAAATCGCTGGATGAGCTTGGATGCACTAGTCTTGTGGGCCGGGACTTTCCACTTACCTCTCACAACACTTCAGGCACGCATCGGGGCTAGGCCTGTTAAGAGCACGGTGTACCTGTAGGCAGGATGTGGGAGGGACAGTCCATAAGCTCAACTCTGAGAAGTGTGTATGCTTTGCAGGCAGATGTCTGCTAGACACTTTGATGGGAGGTAGGACCGAGCTACACTCTCATTGAACAAGGACGTTTGCAATGTCTGTATTGAGATCAGATACAGTTGAGGAGAATCCTGTCCCTTCCACATGCTATGCACAAAACCTCACAAGCCTCTGACAAACGGCTGTGTTGTAGATGTTGGAAACTCTTTCTGCAGGCAGTGTGCCACTGCGAGGGACTGAGGGTGAGCTCAACTCTACAAAGTAAGTTGCTTTTGGTCAAGGCGTTCAGCAAGCTTCTCTCGTATGGCACTTAGGATGTAGCACCTGGTTCACACAGGAAAAACTAGGAAATCGCTGGATTGAGCTTGGATGCACTAGTCTGGTGGGCCAGGACGTTCCACTTAGCTCTCACAACACTTCAGGCACGCATCGGGGAGAGGCCTGTTAGGAGCTCCTTGTACTTGCAGGCAGGGTGTGGGAGGGACAGTCCATAAGCTCAACTCTGAGAAGTGTGTATGCTTTGCAGGCAGATGTCTGCTAGACACTTTGATGGGAGCTAGGACCGAGCTACACTCTCAGTGAACAAGGACGTTTGCAGGCTGTTTTGAGATCAGATACAGTTGAGGAGAATGCTGTCCCTTCCACATGCTATGCACAAAACCTCCTACGGCGACTAACATAAGGATGCTGGGTCCTATGTCTACGGGAAGTCAGGATGCGGGAGGGTCCTGCCCTCACCTCAGCTCGCACAAGAAAGCACGCCTACAAGCCAGCTTTCAACTAGCACCGTTCCTCGGGCACTGAGAACGTAACAGTGTTCTAAGCCAGGAGGTACCCAGAATACCACACCACTGCAGCTGGAGACACCATCCCGGTCTGTATATTCTACTTGCATCTCACAAGCCTCTGACAAACGGCACTGATGCAGAAGTTGGAAACTCTTTCTGCAGGCAGTGTGCAACTGCGAGGGCCTGAGGGTGAGCTCAGCTCTCCGAAGTAAGTTGCCTTTGGACAAGGCATTCAGCAAACTTCTCTCGTATGGCACTTGGGATGTAGCACCTGGTTCACACCGGAATAACTAGGAAATCGCTGGATTGAGCTTGGATGCACTAGTCTTGTGGGCCGGGACTTTCCACTTACCTCTCAAAAGACTTCAGGCACGCATCAGGCCTCGGCCTGTTAGGAGCGGGGTGTACCTGCAGGCAGGATGTGGGAGGGACAGTCCATAAGCTCAACTCTGAGAAGTGTGTATGCTTTGCAGGCAGATGTCTGCTAGACACTTTGATGGGAGGTAGGGCCGAGCTACACTCTCATTGAACAAGGACGTTTGCAATGTCTGTATTGAGATCAGATACACTTGTGGAGAATCCTGTCCCTTCCACATGCTATGCACAAAACCTCCTACGGCGACTAACATAAGGATGCTGGGTCTTATGTCTACGGGAAGTCAGGATGCGGGAGGGTCCTGCCCTGACCTCAGCTCGCACAAGAAAGCACGCCTACAAGCCAGCTTTCAACTAGCACCGTTCCTCGGGCACTGAGAACGTAACAGTGTTCTAAGCCAGGAGGTACCCAGAAAACCACTCCACTGCAGCTGGAGACACCATCCAGGTCTGTATATTCCACTTGCATCTCACAAGCATCTGACAAACGGCTCTGATGCAGATGTTGGAAACTCTTTCTGCAGGCAGTGTGCAACTGCGAGGGACTGAGGGTGAGCTCAACTCTCCGAAGTAAGTTGCTTTGGTCAAGGCGTTCTGCAAGCTTCTCTCGTATGGCACTTAGGATGTAGCACCTGGTTCACACAGGAAAAACTATGATCGCTGGATTGAGCTTGGATGCACTAGTCTTGTGGGCCGGGACTTTCCACTTACCTCTCACAACAGTTCAGGCACGCATCGGGGCTAGGCCTGTTAAGAGCACGGTGTACCTGCAGGCAGGATGTGGGAGGGACAGTCCATAAGCTCAACTCGCGGAAGTGTGTATGCTCTGCAGGCAGATGTCTGTTACACACTTTGATGGAAGCTAGGACCGAGCTACACTCTCATTGAACCACGACGTTTGCAATGTCTGTATTGAGATCAGATACACTGGAGGAGAATCCTGTCACTTCCTCAAGCTTTTCAAACAACCTCTTTGGTACCTAACATAAGGATGCTAGGACTTACGTCTACGGGCAGTCAGGATGCGGGAGGGTCCTGCCCTGACCTCAGCTCTCATAAGGAAGCACGCCTACAAGCCACCTTTTAACTAGCGGCGTTCCTCGGGAACTGAGAACGTAACAGTGTTCTAAGCCAGGAGGTACCCAGAATACCACTCCACTGCAGCTGGAGACACCATCCAGGTCTGCTTATTCCACTTGCGTCTCACAAGCCTCTGACAAACGGCTGTGGTGCAGATGTTGGAAACTCTTTCTGCAGGCAGTGTGCCACTGCGAGGGACTGAGGGTGAGCTCAACTCGCCGAAATAAGTTGCTTTTGGACAAGGTGTTCAGCAAGCTTCTCTCGTATGGCACTTAGGATGTAGCACCTGGTTCACACCGGAAAAACTAGGAAATCGCTGGATTGAGCTTGGATGCACTAGTCTTGTGGGCCGGGACTTTCCACTTACCTCTCACAACACTTCAGGCACGCAACGGGGAGAGGCCTGTTAGGAGCTCCTTGTACTTGCAGGCAGGGTGTGGGAGGGACAGTCCATAAGCTCAACTCTGAGAAGTGTGTATGCTTTGCAGGCAGATGTCTGCTAGACACTTTGATGGGAGCTAGGACCGAGCTACACTCTCAGTGAACAAGGACGTTTGCAGTCTGTTTTGAGATCAGATACACTTGAGGAGAATGCTGTCCCTTCCACATGCTATGCACAAAACCTCCTATGGCGACTAACATAAGGATGCTGGGTCCTATGTCTACAGGCAGTCAGGATGCGGGAGCGTCCTGCCCTCACCTCACCTCGCACAAGGAAGCACGTCTGCAAGCCGGCTTTCCACTAGCTGCGTTCCTCGGGCATTGAGAACGTAACAGTGTTCTAAGCCAGGAGGTACCCAGAATACCACACCACTGCAGCTGGAGACACCATCCAGGTCTGTATATTCTACTTGCATCTCACAAGCCTCTGACAAACGGCACTGATGCAGAAGTTGGAAACTCTTTCTGCAGGCAGTGTGCAACTGCGAGGGACGGACGGTGAGCTCAGCTCTCCGAAGTAAGTTGCCTTTGGACAAGGCGTTCAGCAAACTTATCTCGTATGGCACTTGGGATGTAGCACCTGGTTCACAGCGGAAAAACTAGGAAATCGCTGGATGAGCTTGGATGCACTAGTCTTGTGGGCCGGGACTTTCCACTTACCTCTCACAACAGTTCAGGCACGCATCGGGGCTAGGCCTGTTAAGAGCACGGTGCACCTGCAGGCAGGATGTGGGAGGGACAGTCCATAAGCTCAACTCTGAGAAGTGTGTATGCTTTGCAGGCAGATGTCTGCTAGACACTTTGATGGGAGGTAGGACCGAGCTACACTCTCATTGAACAAGGACGTTTGCAATGTCTGTATTGAGATCAGATACAGTTGAGGAGAATCCTGTCCCTTCCACATGCTATGCACAAAACCTCACAAGCCTCTGACAAACGGCTGTGGTGTAGATGTTGGAAACTCTTTCTGCAGGCAGTGTGCCACTGCGAGGGACTGAGGGTGAGCTCAACTCTACAAAGTAAGTTGCTTTTGGTCAAGGCGTTCAGCAAGCTTCTCTCGTATGGCACTTAGGATGTAGCACCTGGTTCACACAGGAAAAACTAGGAAATCACTGGATTGAGCTTGGATGCACTAGTCTGGTGGGCCAGGACGTTCCACTTAGCTCTCACAACACTTCAGGCACGCATCGGGGAGAGGCCTGTTAGGAGCTCCTTGTACTTGCAGGCAGGGTGTGGGAGGGACAGTCCATAAGCTCAACTCTGAGAAGAGTGTATGCTTTGCAGGCAGATGTCTGCTAGACACTTTGATGGGAGCTAGGACCGAGCTACACTCTCAGTGAACAAGGACGTTTGCAGGCTGTTTTGAGATCAGATACAGTTGAGGAGAATGCTGTCCCTTCCACATGCTATGCACAAAACCTCCTACGGCGACTAACATAAGGATGCTGGGTCCTATGTCTACGGGAAGTCAGGATGCGGGAGGGTCCTGCCCTGACCTCAGCTCGCACAAGAAAGCACGCCTACAAGCCAGCTTTCAACTAGCACCGTTCCTCGGGCACTGAGAACGTAACAGTGTTCTAAGCCAGGAGGTACCCAGAATACCACTCCACTGTAGCTGGAGACACCATCCAGGTCTGTATATTCCACTTGCATCTCACAAGCATCTGACAAACGGCTCTGATGCAGATGTTGGAAACTCTTTCTGCAGGCAGTGTGCCACTGCGAGGGACTGAGGGTGAGCTCAACTCTACAAAGTAAGTTGCTTTTGGTCAAGGCGTTCAGCAAGCTTCTCTCGTATGGCACTTAGGATGTAGCACCTGGTTCACACAGGAAAAACTAGGAAATCGCTGGATTGAGCTTGGATGCACTAGTCTGGTGGGCCAGGACGTTCCACTTAACTCTCACAACACTTCAGGCACGCATCGGGGAGAGGCCTGTTAGGAGCTCCTTGTACTTGCAGGCAGGGTGTGGGAGGGACAGTCCATAAGCTCAACTCTGAGAAGTGTGTATGCTTTGCAGGCAGATGTCTGCTAGACACTTTGATGGGAGCTAGGACCGAGCTACACTCTCAGTGAACAAGGACGTTTGCAGGCTGTTTTGAGATCAGATACAGTTGAGGAGAATGCTGTCCCTTCCACATGCTATGCACAAAACCTCCTACGGCGACTAACATAAGGATGCTGGGTCCTATGTCTACAGGCAGTCAGGATGCGGGAGGGTCCTCCCCTGACTTCAGCTCGTAGAAGGAAGCATGCCTACAAGCCAGCTTTCAACTAGCTGCGTTCCTCGGGCATTGAGAACGTAAAAGTGTTATAAGCCAGGAGGTACCCAGAATACCACACCACTGCAGCTGGAGACACCATCCCGGTCTGTATATTCTACTTGCATCTCACAAGCCTCTGACAAACGGCACTGATGCAGAAGTTGGAAACTCTTTCTGCAGGCAGTGTGCAACTGCGAGGGACTGAGGGTGAGCTCAGCTCTCCGAAGTAAGTTGCCTTTGGACAAGGCATTCAGCAAACTTCTCTCGTATGGCACTTGGGATGTAGCACCTGGTTCACACCGGAATAAATAGGAAATCGCTGGATTGAGCTTGGATGCACTACTCTTGTGGGCCGGGACTTTCCACTTACCTCTCAAAAGACTTCAGGCACGCATCAGGCCTCGGCCTGTTAGGAGCGGGGTGTACCTGCAGGCAGGATGTGGGAGGGACAGTCCATAAGCTCAACTCTGAGAAGTGTGTATGCTTTGCAGGCAGATGTCTGCTAGACACTTTGATGGGAGGTAGGACCGAGCTACACTCTCATTGAACAAGGACGTTTGCAATGTCTGTATTGAGATCAGATACAGTTGAGGAGAATCCTGTCCCTTCCACATGCTATGCACAAAACCTCACAAGCCTCTGACAAACGGCTGTGGTGCAGATGTTGGAAACTCATTCTGCAGGCAGTGTGCCACTGCGAGGGACTGAGGGTGAGCTCAACTCTACAAAGTAAGTTGCTTTTGGTCAAGGCGTTCAGCAAGCTTCTCTCGTATGGCACTTAGGATGTAGCACCTGGTTCACACCGGAAAAACTAGGAAATCGCTGGATTGAGCTTGGATGCACTAGTCTGGTGGGCCAGGACGTTCCACTTAGCTCTCACAACACTTCAGGCACGCATCGGGGAGAGGCCTGTTAGGAGCTCCTTGTACTTGCAGGCAGGGTGTGGGAGGGACAGTCCATAAGCTCAACTCTGAGAAGTGTGTATGCTTTGCAGGCAGATGTCTGCTAGACACTTTGATGGGAGCTAGGACCGAGCTACACTCTCAGTGAACAAGGACGTTTGCAGGCTGTTTTGAGATCAGATACAGTTGAGGAGAATCCTGTCCCTTCCACATGCTATGCACAAAACCTCCTACGGCGACTAACATAAGGATGCTGGGTCTTATGTCTACGGGAAGTCAGGATGCGGGAGGGTCCTGCCCTGACCTCAGCTCGCACAAGAAAGCACGCCTACAAGCCAGCTTTCAACTAGCACCGTTCCTCGGGCACTGAGAACGTAACAGTGTTCTAAGCCAGGAGGTACCCAGAATACCACTCCACTGCAGCTGGAGACACCATCCAGGTCTGTATATTCCACTTGCATCTCACAAGCATCTGACAAACGGCTCTGATGCAGAAGTTGGAAACTCTTTCTGCAGGCAGTGTGCAACTGCGAGGGACTGAGGGTGAGCTCAACTCTCCGAAGTAAGTTGCTTTTGGTCAAGGCGTTCTGCAAGCTTCTCTCGTATGGCACTTAGGATATAGCACCTGGTTCACACAGGAAAAACTATGATCGCTGGATTGAGCTTGGATGCACTAGTCTTGTGGGCCGGGACTTTCCACTTACCTCTCAGTTCAGGCACGCATCGGGGCTAGGCCTGTTAAGAGCACGGTGTACCTGCAGGCAGGATGTGGGAGGGACAGTCCATAAGCTCAACTCGCGGAAGTGTGTATGCTCTGCAGGCAGATGTCTGTTACACACTTTGATGGAAGCTAGGACCGAGCTACACTCTCATTGAACCACGACGTTTGCAATGTCTGTATTGAGATCAGATACACTGGAGGAGAATCCTGTCACTTCCTCAAGCTTTTCAAACAACCTCTTTGGTACGGGCAGTCGGGATGCGGGAGGGTCCTGCCCTGACCTCAGCTCTCATAAGGAAGCACGCCTACAAGCCACCTTTTAACTAGCTGCGTTCCTCGGGAACTGAGAACGTAACAGTGTTCTAAGCCAGGAGGTACCCAGAATACCACTCCACTGCAGCTGGAGACACCATCCAGGTCTGCTTATTCCCCTTGCGTCTCACAAGCCTCTGACAAACGGCTGTGGTGCAGATGTTGGAAACTCTTTCTACAGGCAGTGTGCAACTGCGAGGGACTGAGGGTGAGCTCAACTCTACAAAGTAAGTTGCTTTTGGTCAAGGCGTTCAGCAAGCTTCTCTCGTATGGCACTTAGGATGTAGCACCTGGTTCACACAGGAAAAACTAGGAAATCGCTGGATTGAGCTTGGATGCACTAGTCTGGTGGGCCGGGACGTTCCACTTAGCTCTCACAACACTTCAGGCACGCATCGGGGAGAGGCCTGTTAGGAGCTCCTTGTACTTGCAGGCAGGGTGTGGGAGGGACAGTCCATAAGCTCAACTCTGAGAAGTGTGTATGCTTTGCAGGCAGATGTCTGCTAGACACTTTGATGGGAGCTAGGACCGAGCTACACTCTTAGTGAACAAGGACGTTTGCAGGCTGTTTTGAGATCAGATACACTTGAGGAGAATGCTGTCCCTTCCACATGCTATGCACAAAACCTCCTACGGCGACTAACATAAGGATGCTGGGTCCTATGTCTACAGGCAGTCAGGATGCGGGAGCGTCCTGCCCTCACCTCACCTCGCACAAGGAAGCACGTCTGCAAGCCGGCTTTCCACTAGCTGCGTTCCTCGGGCATTGAGAACGTAACAGTGTTCTAAGCCAGGAGGTACCCAGAATACCACACCACTGCAGCTGGAGACACCATCCAGGTTTGTATATTCTACTTGCATCTCACAAGCCTCTGACAAACGGCACTGATGCAGAAGTTGGAAACTCTTTCTGCAGGCAGTGTGCAACTGCGAGGGACGGACGGTGAGCTCAGCTCTCCGAAGTAAGTTGCCTTTGGACAAGGCGTTCAGCAAACTTCTCTCGTATGGCACTTGGGATGTAGCACCTGGTTCACAGCGGAAAAACTAGGAAATCGCTGGATGAGCTTGGATGCACTAGTCTTGTGGGCCGGGACTTTCCACTTACCTCTCACAACACTTCAGGCACGCATCGGGGCTAGGCCTGTTAAGAGCACGGTGTACCTGCAGGCAGGATGTGGGAGGGACAGTCCATAAGCTCAACTCTGAGAAGTGTGTATGCTTTGCAGGCAGATGTCTGCTAGACACTTTGATGGGAGGTAGGACCGAGCTACACTCTCATTGAACAAGGACGTTTGCAATGTCTGTATTGAGATCAGATACAGTTGAGGAGAATCCTGTCCCTTCCACATGCTATGCACAAAACCTCACAAGCCTCTGACAAACGGCTGTGTTGTAGATGTTGGAAACTCTTTCTGCAGGCAGTGTGCCACTGCGAGGGACTGAGGGTGAGCTCAACTCTACAAAGTAAGTTGCTTTTGGTCAAGGCGTTCAGCAAGCTTCTCTCGTATGGCACTTAGGATGTAGCACCTGGTTCACACAGGAAAAACTAGGAAATCGCTGGATTGAGCTTGGATGCACTAGTCTGGTGGGCCAGGACGTTCCACTTAGCTCTCACAACACTTCAGGCACGCATCGGGGAGAGGCCTGTTAGGAGCTCCTTGTACTTGCAGGCAGGGTGTGGGAGGGACAGTCCATAAGCTCAACTCTGAGAAGTGTGTATGCTTTGCAGGCAGATGTCTGCTAGACACTTTGATGGGAGCTAGGACCGAGCTACACTCTCAGTGAACAAGGACGTTTGCAGGCTGTTTTGAGATCAGATACAGTTGAGGAGAATGCTGTCCCTTCCACATGCTATGCACAAAACCTCCTACGGCGACTAACATAAGGATGCTGGGTCCTATGTCTACGGGAAGTCAGGATGCGGGAGGGTCCTGCCCTCACCTCAGGTCGCACAAGAAAGCACGCCTACAAGCCAGCTTTCAACTAGCACTGTTCCTCGGGCACTGAGAACGTAACAGTGTTCTAAGCCAGGAGGTACCCAGAATACCACACCACTGCAGCTGGAGACACCATCCCGGTCTGTATATTCTACTTGCATCTCACAAGCCTCTGACAAACGGCACTGATGCAGAAGTTGGAAACTCTTTCTGCAGGCAGTGTGCAACTGCGAGGGCCTGAGGGTGAGCTCAGCTCTCCGAAGTAAGTTGCCTTTGGACAAGGCATTCAGCAAACTTCTCTCGTATGGCACTTGGGATGTAGCACCTGGTTCACACCGGAATAACTAGGAAATCGCTGGATTGAGCTTGGATGCACTAGTCTTGAGGGCCGGGACTTTCCACTTACCTCTCAAAAGACTTCAGGCACGCATCAGGCCTCGGCCTGTTAGGAGCGGGGTGTACCTGCAGGCAGGATGTGGGAGGGACAGTCCATAAGCTCAACTCTGAGAAGTGTGTATGCTTTGCAGGCAGATGTCTGCTAGACACTTTGATGGGAGGTAGGGCCGAGCTACACTCTCATTGAACAAGGACGTTTGCAATGTCTGTATTGAGATCAGATACACTTGTGGAGAATCCTGTCCCTTCCACATGCTATGCACAAAACCTCCTACGGCGACTAACATAAGGATGCTGGGTCTTATGTCTACGGGAAGTCAGGATGCGGGAGGGTCCTGCCCTGACCTCAGCTCGCACAAGAAAGCACGCCTACAAGCCAGCTTTCAACTAGCACCGTTCCTCGGGCACTGAGAACGTAACAGTGTTCTAAGCCAGGAGGTACCCAGAAAACCACTCCACTGCAGCTGGAGACACCATCCAGGTCTGTATATTCCACTTGCATCTCACAAGCATCTGACAAACGGCTCTGATGCAGATGTTGGAAACTCTTTCTGCAGGCAGTGTGCAACTGCGAGGGACTGAGGGTGAGCTCAACTCTCCGAAGTAAGTTGCTTTGGTCAAGGCGTTCTGCAAGCTTCTCTCGTATGGCACTTAGGATGTAGCACCTGGTTCACACAGGAAAAACTATGATCGCTGGATTGAGCTTGGATGCACTAGTCTTGTGGGCCGGGACTTTCCACTTACCTCTCACAACAGTTCAGGCACGCATCGGGGCTAGGCCTGTTAAGAGCACGGTGTACCTGCAGGCAGGATGTGGGAGGGACAGTCCATAAGCTCAACTCGCGGAAGTGTGTATGCTCTGCAGGCAGATGTCTGTGACACACTTTGATGGAAGCTAGGACCGAGCTACACTCTCATTGAACCACGACGTTTGCAATGTCTGTATTGAGATCAGATACACTGGAGGAGAATCCTGTCACTTCCTCAAGCTTTTCAAACAACCTCTTTGGTACCTAACATAAGGATGCTAGGACTTACGTCTACGGGCAGTCAGGATGCGGGAGGGTCCTGCCCTGACCTCAGCTCTCATAAGGAAGCACGCCTACAAGCCACCTTTTAACTAGCGGCGTTCCTCGGGAACTGAGAACGTAACAGTGTTCTAAGCCAGGAGGTACCCAGAATACCACTCCACTGCAGCTGGAGACACCATCCAGGTCTGCTTATTCCACTTGCGTCTCACAAGCCTCTGACAAACGGCTGTGGTGCAGATGTTGGAAACTCTTTCTGCAGGCAGTGTGCCACTGCGAGGGACTGAGGGTGAGCTCAACTCGCCGAAATAAGTTGCTTTTGGACAAGGTGTTCAGCAAGCTTCTCTCGTATGGCACTTAGGATGTAGCACCTGGTTCACACCGGAAAAACTAGGAAATCGCTGGATTGAGCTTGGATGCACTAGTCTTGTGGGCCGGGACTTTCCACTTACCTCTCACAACACTTCAGGCACGCAACGGGGAGAGGCCTGTTAGGAGCTCCTTGTACTTGCAGGCAGGGTGTGGGAGGGACAGTCCATAAGCTCAACTCTGAGAAGTGTGTATGCTTTGCAGGCAGATGTCTGCTAGACACTTTGATGGGAGCTAGGACCGAGCTACACTCTCAGTGAACAAGGACGTTTGCAGTCTGTTTTGAGATCAGATACACTTGAGGAGAATGCTGTCCCTTCCACATGCTATGCACAAAACCTCCTATGGCGACTAACATAAGGATGCTGGGTCCTATGTCTACAGGCAGTCAGGATGCGGGAGCGTCCTGCCCTCACCTCACCTCGCACAAGGAAGCACGTCTGCAAGCCGGCTTTCCACTAGCTGCGTTCCTCGGGCATTGAGAACGTAACAGTGTTCTAAGCCAGGAGGTACCCAGAATACCACACCACTGCAGCTGGAGACACCATCCAGGTCTGTATATTCTACTTGCATCTCACAAGCCTCTGACAAACGGCACTGATGCAGAAGTTGGAAACTCTTTCTGCAGGCAGTGTGCAACTGCGAGGGACGGACGGTGAGCTCAGCTCTCCGAAGTAAGTTGCCTTTGGACAAGGCGTTCAGCAAACTTATCTCGTATGGCACTTGGGATGTAGCACCTGGTTCACAGCGGAAAAACTAGGAAATCGCTGGATGAGCTTGGATGCACTAGTCTTGTGGGCCGGGACTTTCCACTTACCTCTCACAACAGTTCAGGCACGCATCGGGGCTAGGCCTGTTAAGAGCACGGTGCACCTGCAGGCAGGATGTGGGAGGGACAGTCCATAAGCTCAACTCTGAGAAGTGTGTATGCTTTGCAGGCAGATGTCTGCTAGACACTTTGATGGGAGGTAGGACCGAGCTACACTCTCATTGAACAAGGACGTTTGCAATGTCTGTATTGAGATCAGATACAGTTGAGGAGAATCCTGTCCCTTCCACATGCTATGCACAAAACCTCACAAGCCTCTGACAAACGGCTGTGGTGCAGATGTTGGAAACTCTTTCTGCAGGCAGTGTGCCACTGCGAGGGACTGAGGGTGAGCTCAACTCTACAAAGTAAGTTGCTTTTGGTCAAGGCGTTCAGCAAGCTTCTCTCGTATGGCACTTAGGATGTAGCACCTGGTTCACACAGGAAAAACTAGGAAATCACTGGATTGAGCTTGGATGCACTAGTCTGGTGGGCCAGGACGTTCCACTTAGCTCTCACAACACTTCAGGCACGCATCGGGGAGAGGCCTGTTAGGAGCTCCTTGTACTTGCAGGCAGGGTGTGGGAGGGACAGTCCATAAGCTCAACTCTGAGAAGAGTGTATGCTTTGCAGGCAGATGTCTGCTAGACACTTTGATGGGAGCTAGGACCGAGCTACACTCTCAGTGAACAAGGACGTTTGCAGGCTGTTTTGAGATCAGATACAGTTGAGGAGAATGCTGTCCCTTCCACATGCTATGCACAAAACCTCCTACGGCGACTAACATAAGGATGCTGGGTCCTATGTCTACGGGAAGTCAGGATGCGGGAGGGTCCTGCCCTGACCTCAGCTCGCACAAGAAAGCACGCCTACAAGCCAGCTTTCAACTAGCACCGTTCCTCGGGCACTGAGAACGTAACAGTGTTCTAAGCCAGGAGGTACCCAGAATACCACTCCACTGTAGCTGGAGACACCATCCAGGTCTGTATATTCCACTTGCATCTCACAAGCATCTGACAAACGGCTCTGATGCAGATGTTGGAAACTCTTTCTGCAGGCAGTGTGCCACTGCGAGGGACTGAGGGTGAGCTCAACTCTACAAAGTAAGTTGCTTTTGGTCAAGGCGTTCAGCAAGCTTCTCTCGTATGGCACTTAGGATGTAGCACCTGGTTCACACAGGAAAAACTAGGAAATCGCTGGATTGAGCTTGGATGCACTAGTCTGGTGGGCCAGGACGTTCCACTTAGCTCTCACAACACTTCAGGCACGCATCGGGGAGAGGCCTGTTAGGAGCTCCTTGTACTTGCAGGCAGGGTGTGGGAGGGACAGTCCATAAGCTCAACTCTGAGAAGTGTGTATGCTTTGCAGGCAGATGTCTGCTAGACACTTTGATGGGAGCTAGGACCGAGCTACACTCTCAGTGAACAAGGACGTTTGCAGGCTGTTTTGAGATCAGATACAGTTGAGGAGAATGCTGTCCCTTCCACATGCTATGCACAAAACCTCCTACGGCGACTAACATAAGGATGCTGGGTCCTATGTCTACAGGCAGTCAGGATGCGGGAGGGTCCTCCCCTGACTTCAGCTCGTAGAAGGAAGCATGCCTACAAGCCAGCTTTCAACTAGCTGCGTTCCTCGGGCATTGAGAACGTAAAAGTGTTATAAGCCAGGAGGTACCCAGAATACCACACCACTGCAGCTGGAGACACCATCCCGGTCTGTATATTCTACTTGCATCTCACAAGCCTCTGACAAACGGCACTGATGCAGAAGTTGGAAACTCTTTCTGCAGGCAGTGTGCAACTGCGAGGGACTGAGGGTGAGCTCAGCTCTCCGAAGTAAGTTGCCTTTGGACAAGGCATTCAGCAAACTTCTCTCGTATGGCACTTGGGATGTAGCACCTGGTTCACACCGGAATAAATAGGAAATCGCTGGATTGAGCTTGGATGCACTACTCTTGTGGGCCGGGACTTTCCACTTACCTCTCAAAAGACTTCAGGCACGCATCAGGCCTCGGCCTGTTAGGAGCGGGGTGTACCTGCAGGCAGGATGTGGGAGGGACAGTCCATAAGCTCAACTCTGAGAAGTGTGTATGCTTTGCAGGCAGATGTCTGCTAGACACTTTGATGGGAGGTAGGACCGAGCTACACTCTCATTGAACAAGGACGTTTGCAATGTCTGTATTGAGATCAGATACACTTGTGGAGAATCCTGTCCTTCCACATGCTATGCACAAAACCTCCTACGGCGACTAACATAAGGATGCTGGGTCTTATGTCTACGGGAAGTCAGGATGCGGGAGAGTCCTGCCCTGACCTCAGCTCCCACAAGAATGCACGCCTACAAGCCAGCTTTCAACTAGCACCGTTCCTCGGGCACTGAGAACGTAACAGTGTTCTAAGCCAGGAGGTACCCAGAAAACCACTCCAGTGCAGCTGGAGACACCATCCAGGTCTGTATATTCCACTTGCATCTCACAAGCATCTGACAAACGGCTCTGATGCAGAAGTTGGAAACTCTTTCTGCAGGCAGTGTGCAACTGCGAGGGACGGACGGTGAGCTCAGCTCTCCGAAGTAAGTTGCCTTTGGACAAGGCGTTCAGCAAACTTATCTCGTATGGCACTTGGGATGTAGCACCTGGTTCACAGCGGAAAAACTAAGAAATCGCTGGATGAGCTTGGATGCACTAGTCTTGTGGGCCGGGACTTTCCACTTACCTCTCACAACACTTCAGGCACGCATCGGGGCTAGGCCTGTTAAGAGCACGGTGTACCTGCAGGCAGGATGTGGGAGGGACAGTCCATAAGCTCAACTCTGAGAAGTGTGTATGCTTTGCAGGCAGATGTCTGCTAGACACTTTGATGGGAGGTAGGACCGAGCTACACTCTCATTGAACAAGGACGTTTGCAATGTCTGTATTGAGATCAGATACAGTTGAGGAGAATCCTGTCCCTTCCACATGCTATGCACAAAACCTCACAAGCCTCTGACAAACGGCTGTGGTGCAGATGTTGGAAACTCTTTCTGCAGGCAGTGTGCCACTGCGAGGGACTGAGGGTGAGCTCAACTCTACAAAGTAAGTTGCTTTTGGTCAAGGCGTTCAGCAAGCTTCTCTTGTATGGCACTTAGGATGTAGCACCTGGTTCACACAGGAAAAACTAGGAAATCGCTGGATTGAGCTTGGATGCACTAGTCTGGTGGGCCAGGACGTTCCACTTAGCTCTCACAACACTTCAGGCACGCATCGGGGAGAGGCCTGTTAGGAGCTCCTTGTACTTGCAGGCAGGGTGTGGGAGGGACAGTCCATAAGCTCAACTCTGAGAAGTGTGTATGCTTTGCAGGCAGATGTCTGCTAGACACTTTGATGGGAGCTAGGACCGAGCTACACTCTCAGTGAACAAGGACGTTTGCAGGCTGTTTTGAGATCAGATACAGTTGAGGAGAATGCTGTCCCTTCCACATGCTATGCACAAAACCTCCTACGGCGACTAACATAAGGATGCTGGGTCCTATGTCTACAGGCAGTCAGGATGCGGGAGGGTCCTCCCCTGACTTCAGCTCCTAGAAGGAAGCATGCCTACAAGCCAGCTTTCAACTAGCTGCGTTCCTCGGGCATTGAGAACGTAAAAGTGTTATAAGCCAGGAGGTACCCAGAATACCACACCACTGCAGCTGGAGACACCATCCCGGTCTGTATATTCTACTTGCATCTCACAAGCCTCTGACAAACGGCACTGATGCAGAAGTTGGAAACTCTTTCTGCAGGCAGTGTGCAACTGCGAGGGACTGAGGGTGAGCTCAGCTCTCCGAAGTAAGTTGCCTTTGGACAAGGCATTCAGCAAACTTCTCTCGTATGGCACTTGGGATGTAGCACCTGGTTCACACCGGAATAAATAGGAAATCGCTGGATTGAGCTTGGATGCACTACTCTTGTGGGCCGGGACTTTCCACTTACCTCTCAAAAGACTTCAGGCACGCATCAGGCCTCGGCCTGTTAGGAGCGGGGTGTACCTGCAGGCAGGATGTGGGAGGGACAGTCCATAAGCTCAACTCTGAGAAGTGTGTATGCTTTGCAGGCAGATGTCTGCTAGACACTTTGATGGGAGGTAGGACCGAGCTACACTCTCATTGAACAAGGACGTTTGCAATGTCTGTATTGAGATCAGATACACTTGTGGAGAATCCTGTCCTTCCACATGCTATGCACAAAACCTCCTACGGCGACTAACATAAGGATGCTGGGTCTTATGTCTACGGGAAGTCAGCATGCGGGAGGGTCCTGCCCTGACCTCAGCTCCCACAAGAATGCACGCCTACAAGCCAGCTTTCAACTAGCACCGTTCCTCGGGCACTGAGAACGTAACAGTGTTCTAAGCCAGGAGGTACCCAGAAAACCACTCCACTGCAGCTGGAGACACCATCCAGGTCTGTATATTCCACTTGCATCTCACAAGCATCTGACAAACGGCTCTGATGCAGATGTTGGAAACTCTTTCTGCAGGCAGTGTGCAACTGCGAGGGACTGAGGGTGAGCTCAACTCTCCGAAGTAAGTTGCTTTTGGTCAAGGCGTTCTGCAAGCTTCTCTCGTATGGCACTTAGGATGTAGCACCTGGTTCACACAGGAAAAACTATGATCGCTGGATTGAGCTTGGATGCACTAGTCTTGTGGGCCGGGACTTTCCACTTACCTCTCACAACAGTTCAGGCACGCATCGGGGCTAGGCCTGTTAAGAGCACGGTGTACCTGCAGGCAGGATGTGGGAGGGACAGTCCATAAGCTCAACTCTGAGAAGTGTGTATGCTTTGCAGGCAGATGTCTGCTAGACACTTTGATGGGAGCTAGGACCGAGCTACACTCTCAGTGAACAAGGACGTTTGCAGTCTGTTTTGAGATCAGATACACTTGAGGAGAATGCTGTCCCTTCCACATGCTATGCACAAAACCTCCTACGGCGACTAACATAAGGATGCTGGGTCCTATGTCTACAGGCAGTCAGGATGCGGGAGCGTCCTGCCCTGACCTCAGCACGCACAAGGAAGCACGTCTGCAAGCCGGCTTTCCACTAGCTGCGTTCCTCGGGCATTGAGAACGTAACAGTGTTCTAAGCCAGGAGGTACCCAGAATACCACACCACTGCAGCTGGAGACACCATCCAGGTCTGTATATTCTACTTGCATCTCACAAGCCTCTGACAAACGGCACTGATGCAGAAGTTGGAAACTCTTTCTGCAGGCAGTGTGCAACTGCGAGGGACGGACGGTGAGCTCAGCTCTCCGAAGTAAGTTGCCTTTGGACAAGGCGTTCAGCAAACTTATCTCGTATGGCACTTGGGATGTAGCACCTGGTTCACAGCGGAAAAACTAGGAAATCGCTGGATGAGCTTGGATGCACTAGTCTTGTGGGCCGGGACTTTCCACTTACCTCTCACAACACTTCAGGCACGCATCGGGGCTAGGCCTGTTAAGAGCACAGTGTACCTGCAGGCAGGATGTGGGAGGGACAGTCCATAAGCTCAACTCTGAGAAGTGTGTATGCTTTGCAGGCAGATGTCTGCTAGACACTTTGATGGGAGGTAGGACGGAGCTACACTCTCATTGAACAAGGACGTTTGCAATGTCTGTATTGAGATCAGATACACTTGTGGAGAATCCTGTCCTTCCACATGCTATGCACAAAACCTCCTACGGCGACTAACATAAGGATGCTGGGTCTTATGTCTACGGGAAGTCAGGATGCGGGAGGGTCCTGCCCTGACCTCAGCTCCCACAAGAATGCACGCCTACAAGCCAGCTTTCAACTAGCACCGTTCCTCGGGCACTGAGAACGTAACAGTGTTCTAAGCCAGGAGGTACCCAGAAAACCACTCCAGTGCAGCTGGAGACACCATCCAGGTCTGTATATTCCACTTGCATCTCACAAGCATCTGACAAACGGCTCTGATGCAGAAGTTGGAAACTCTTTCTGCAGGCAGTGTGCAACTGCGAGGGACGGACGGTGAGCTCAGCTCTCCGAAGTAAGTTGCCTTTGGACAAGGCGTTCAGCAAACTTATCTCGTATGGCACTTGGGATGTAGCACCTGGTTCACAGCGGAAAAACTAAGAAATCGCTGGATGAGCTTGGATGCACTAGTCTTGTGGGCCGGGACTTTCCACTTACCTCTCACAACACTTCAGGCACGCATCGGGGCTAGGCCTGTTAAGAGCACGGTGTACCTGCAGGCAGGATGTGGGAGGGACAGTCCATAAGCTCAACTCTGAGAAGTGTGTATGCTTTGCAGGCAGATGTCTGCTAGACACTTTGATGGGAGGTAGGACCGAGCTACACTCTCATTGAACAAGGACGTTTGCAATGTCTGTATTGAGATCAGATACAGTTGAGGAGAATCCTGTCCCTTCCACATGCTATGCACAAAACCTCACAAGCCTCTGACAAACGGCTGTGGTGCAGATGTTGGAAACTCTTTCTGCAGGCAGTGTGCCACTGCGAGGGACTGAGGGTGAGCTCAACTCTACAAAGTAAGTTGCTTTTGGTCAAGGCGTTCAGCAAGCTTCTCTTGTATGGCACTTAGGATGTAGCACCTGGTTCACACAGGAAAAACTAGGAAATCGCTGGATTGAGCTTGGATGCACTAGTCTGGTGGGCCAGGACGTTCCACTTAGCTCTCACAACACTTCAGGCACGCATCGGGGAGAGGCCTGTTAGGAGCTCCTTGTACTTGCAGGCAGGGTGTGGGAGGGACAGTCCATAAGCTCAACTCTGAGAAGTGTGTATGCTTTGCAGGCAGATGTCTGCTAGACACTTTGATGGGAGCTAGGACCGAGCTACACTCTCAGTGAACAAGGACGTTTGCAGGCTGTTTTGAGATCAGATACAGTTGAGGAGAATGCTGTCCCTTCCACATGCTATGCACAAAACCTCCTACGGCGACTAACATAAGGATGCTGGGTCCTATGTCTACAGGCAGTCAGGATGCGGGAGGGTCCTCCCCTGACTTCAGCTCGTAGAAGGAAGCATGCCTACAAGCCAGCTTTCAACTAGCTGCGTTCCTCGGGCATTGAGAACGTAAAAGTGTTATAAGCCAGGAGGTACCCAGAATACCACACCACTGCAGCTGGAGACACCATGCTGGTCTGTATATTCTACTTGCATCTCACAAGCCTCTGACAAACGGCACTGATGCAGAAGTTGGAAACTCTTTCTGCAGGCAGTGTGCAACTGCGAGGGACTGAGGGTGAGCTCAGCTCTCCGAAGTAAGTTGCCTTTGGACAAGGCATTCAGCAAACTTCTCTCGTATGGCACTTGGGATGTAGCACCTGGTTCACACCGGAATAAATAGGAAATCGCTGGATTGAGCTTGGATGCACTACTCTTGTGGGCCGGGACTTTCCACTTACCTCTCAAAAGACTTCAGGCACGCATCAGGCCTCGGCCTGTTAGGAGCGGGGTGTACCTGCAGGCAGGATGTGGGAGGGACAGTCCATAAGCTCAACTCTGAGAAGTGTGTATGCTTTGCAGGCAGATGTCTGCTAGACACTTTGATGGGAGGTAGGACCGAGCTACACTCTCATTGAACAAGGACGTTTGCAATGTCTGTATTGAGATCAGATACACTTGTGGAGAATCCTGTCCTTCCACATGCTATGCACAAAACCTCCTACGGCGACTAACATAAGGATGCTGGGTCTTATGTCTACGGGAAGTCAGGATGCGGGAGAGTCCTGCCCTGACCTCAGCTCCCACAAGAATGCACGCCTACAAGCCAGCTTTCAACTAGCACCGTTCCTCGGGCACTGAGAACGTAACAGTGTTCTAAGCCAGGAGGTACCCAGAAAACCACTCCAGTGCAGCTGGAGACACCATCCAGGTCTGTATATTCCACTTGCATCTCACAAGCATCTGACAAACGGCTCTGATGCAGAAGTTGGAAACTCTTTCTGCAGGCAGTGTGCAACTGCGAGGGACGGACGGTGAGCTCAGCTCTCCGAAGTAAGTTGCCTTTGGACAAGGCGTTCAGCAAACTTATCTCGTATGGCACTTGGGATGTAGCACCTGGTTCACAGCGGAAAAACTAAGAAATCGCTGGATGAGCTTGGATGCACTAGTCTTGTGGGCCGGGACTTTCCACTTACCTCTCACAACACTTCAGGCACGCATCGGGGCTAGGCCTGTTAAGAGCACGGTGTACCTGCAGGCAGGATGTGGGAGGGACAGTCCATAAGCTCAACTCTGAGAAGTGTGTATGCTTTGCAGGCAGATGTCTGCTAGACACTTTGATGGGAGGTAGGACCGAGCTACACTCTCATTGAACAAGGACGTTTGCAATGTCTGTATTGAGATCAGATACAGTTGAGGAGAATCCTGTCCCTTCCACATGCTATGCACAAAACCTCACAAGCCTCTGACAAACGGCTGTGGTGCAGATGTTGGAAACTCTTTCTGCAGGCAGTGTGCCACTGCGAGGGACTGAGGGTGAGCTCAACTCTACAAAGTAAGTTGCTTTTGGTCAAGGCGTTCAGCAAGCTTCTCTTGTATGGCACTTAGGATGTAGCACCTGGTTCACACAGGAAAAACTAGGAAATCGCTGGATTGAGCTTGGATGCACTAGTCTGGTGGGCCAGGACGTTCCACTTAGCTCTCACAACACTTCAGGCACGCATCGGGGAGAGGCCTGTTAGGAGCTCCTTGTACTTGCAGGCAGGGTGTGGGAGGGACAGTCCATAAGCTCAACTCTGAGAAGTGTGTATGCTTTGCAGGCAGATGTCTGCTAGACACTTTGATGGGAGCTAGGACCGAGCTACACTCTCAGTGAACAAGGACGTTTGCAGGCTGTTTTGAGATCAGATACAGTTGAGGAGAATGCTGTCCCTTCCACATGCTATGCACAAAACCTCCTACGGCGACTAACATAAGGATGCTGGGTCCTATGTCTACAGGCAGTCAGGATGCGGGAGGGTCCTCCCCTGACTTCAGCTCCTAGAAGGAAGCATGCCTACAAGCCAGCTTTCAACTAGCTGCGTTCCTCGGGCATTGAGAACGTAAAAGTGTTATAAGCCAGGAGGTACCCAGAATACCACACCACTGCAGCTGGAGACACCATCCCGGTCTGTATATTCTACTTGCATCTCACAAGCCTCTGACAAACGGCACTGATGCAGAAGTTGGAAACTCTTTCTGCAGGCAGTGTGCAACTGCGAGGGACTGAGGGTGAGCTCAGCTCTCCGAAGTAAGTTGCCTTTGGACAAGGCATTCAGCAAACTTCTCTCGTATGGCACTTGGGATGTAGCACCTGGTTCACACCGGAATAAATAGGAAATCGCTGGATTGAGCTTGGATGCACTACTCTTGTGGGCCGGGACTTTCCACTTACCTCTCAAAAGACTTCAGGCACGCATCAGGCCTCGGCCTGTTAGGAGCGGGGTGTACCTGCAGGCAGGATGTGGGAGGGACAGTCCATAAGCTCAACTCTGAGAAGTGTGTATGCTTTGCAGGCAGATGTCTGCTAGACACTTTGATGGGAGGTAGGACCGAGCTACACTCTCATTGAACAAGGACGTTTGCAATGTCTGTATTGAGATCAGATACACTTGTGGAGAATCCTGTCCTTCCACATGCTATGCACAAAACCTCCTACGGCGACTAACATAAGGATGCTGGGTTTTATGTCTACGGGAAGTCAGCATGCGGGAGGGTCCTGCCCTGACCTCAGCTCCCACAAGAATGCACGCCTACAAGCCAGCTTTCAACTAGCACCGTTCCTCGGGCACTGAGAACGTAACAGTGTTCTAAGCCAGGAGGTACCCAGAAAACCACTCCACTGCAGCTGGAGACACCATCCAGGTCTGTATATTCCACTTGCATCTCACAAGCATCTGACAAACGGCTCTGATGCAGATGTTGGAAACTCTTTCTGCAGGCAGTGTGCAACTGCGAGGGACTGAGGGTGAGCTCAACTCTCCGAAGTAAGTTGCTTTTGGTCAAGGCGTTCTGCAAGCTTCTCTCGTATGGCACTTAGGATGTAGCACCTGGTTCACACAGGAAAAACTATGATCGCTGGATTGAGCTTGGATGCACTAGTCTTGTGGGCCGGGACTTTCCACTTACCTCTCACAACAGTTCAGGCACGCATCGGGGCTAGGCCTGTTAAGAGCACGGTGTACCTGCAGGCAGGATGTGGGAGGGACAGTCCATAAGCTCAACTCTGAGAAGTGTGTATGCTTTGCAGGCAGATGTCTGCTAGACACTTTGATGGGAGCTAGGACCGAGCTACACTCTCAGTGAACAAGGACGTTTGCAGTCTGTTTTGAGATCAGATACACTTGAGGAGAATGCTGTCCCTTCCACATGCTATGCACAAAACCTCCTACGGCGACTAACATAAGGATGCTGGGTCCTATGTCTACAGGCAGTCAGGATGCGGGAGCGTCCTGCCCTGACCTCAGCACGCACAAGGAAGCACGTCTGCAAGCCGGCTTTCCACTAGCTGCGTTCCTCGGGCATTGAGAACGTAACAGTGTTCTAAGCCAGGAGGTACCCAGAATACCACACCACTGCAGCTGGAGACACCATCCAGGTCTGTATATTCTACTTGCATCTCACAAGCCTCTGACAAACGGCACTGATGCAGAAGTTGGAAACTCTTTCTGCAGGCAGTGTGCAACTGCGAGGGACGGACGGTGAGCTCAGCTCTCCGAAGTAAGTTGCCTTTGGACAAGGCGTTCAGCAAACTTATCTCGTATGGCACTTGGGATGTAGCACCTGGTTCACAGCGGAAAAACTAGGAAATCGCTGGATGAGCTTGGATGCACTAGTCTTGTGGGCCGGGACTTTCCACTTACCTCTCACAACACTTCAGGCACGCATCGGGGCTAGGCCTGTTAAGAGCACAGTGTACCTGCAGGCAGGATGTGGGAGGGACAGTCCATAAGCTCAACTCTGAGAAGTGTGTATGCTTTGCAGGCAGATGTCTGCTAGACACTTTGATGGGAGGTAGGACGGAGCTACACTCTCATTGAACAAGGACGTTTGCAATGTCTGTATTGAGATCAGATACACTTGTGGAGAATCCTGTCCTTCCACATGCTATGCACAAAACCTCCTACGGCGACTAACATAAGGATGCTGGGTCTTATGTCTACGGGAAGTCAGGATGCGGGAGGGTCCTGCCCTGACCTCAGCTCCCACAAGAATGCACGCCTACAAGCCAGCTTTCAACTAGCACCGTTCCTCGGGCACTGAGAACGTAACAGTGTTCTAAGCCAGGAGGTACCCAGAAAACCACTCCAGTGCAGCTGGAGACACCATCCAGGTCTGTATATTCCACTTGCATCTCACAAGCATCTGACAAACGGCTCTGATGCAGAAGTTGGAAACTCTTTCTGCAGGCAGTGTGCAACTGCGAGGGACGGACGGTGAGCTCAGCTCTCCGAAGTTAGTTGCCTTTGGACAAGGCGTTCAGCAAACTTATCTCGTATGGCACTTGGGATGTAGCACCTGGTTCACAGCGGAAAAACTAAGAAATCGCTGGATGAGCTTGGATGCACTAGTCTTGTGGGCCGGGACTTTCCACTTACCTCTCACAACACTTCAGGCACGCATCGGGGCTAGGCCTGTTAAGAGCACGGTGTACCTGCAGGCAGGATGTGGGAGGGACAGTCCATAAGCTCAACTCTGAGAAGTGTGTATGCTTTGCAGGCAGATGTCTGCTAGACACTTTGATGGGAGGTAGGACCGAGCTACACTCTCATTGAACAAGGACGTTTGCAATGTCTGTATTGAGATCAGATACAGTTGAGGAGAATCCTGTCCCTTCCACATGCTATGCACAAAACCTCACAAGCCTCTGACAAACGGCTGTGGTGCAGATGTTGGAAACTCTTTCTGCAGGCAGTGTGCCACTGCGAGGGACTGAGGGTGAGCTCAACTCTACAAAGTAAGTTGCTTTTGGTCAAGGCGTTCAGCAAGCTTCTCTTGTATGGCACTTAGGATGTAGCACCTGGTTCACACAGGAAAAACTAGGAAATCGCTGGATTGAGCTTGGATGCACTAGTCTGGTGGGCCAGGACGTTCCACTTAGCTCTCACAACACTTCAGGCACGCATCGGGGAGAGGCCTGTTAGGAGCTCCTTGTACTTGCAGGCAGGGTGTGGGAGGGACAGTCCATAAGCTCAACTCTGAGAAGTGTGTATGCTTTGCAGGCAGATGTCTGCTAGACACTTTGATGGGAGCTAGGACCGAGCTACACTCTCAGTGAACAAGGACGTTTGCAGGCTGTTTTGAGATCAGATACAGTTGAGGAGAATGCTGTCCCTTCCACATGCTATGCACAAAACCTCCTACGGCGACTAACATAAGGATGCTGGGTCCTATGTCTACAGGCAGTCAGGATGCGGGAGGGTCCTCCCCTGACTTCAGCTCGTAGAAGGAAGCATGCCTACAAGCCAGCTTTCAACTAGCTGCGTTCCTCGGGCATTGAGAACGTAAAAGTGTTATAAGCCAGGAGGTACCCAGAATACCACACCACTGCAGCTGGAGACACCATGCTGGTCTGTATATTCTACTTGCATCTCACAAGCCTCTGACAAACGGCACTGATGCAGAAGTTGGAAACTCTTTCTGCAGGCAGTGTGCAACTGCGAGGGACTGAGGGTGAGCTCAGCTCTCCGAAGTAAGTTGCCTTTGGACAAGGCATTCAGCAAACTTCTCTCGTATGGCACTTGGGATGTAGCACCTGGTTCACACCGGAATAAATAGGAAATCGCTGGATTGAGCTTGGATGCACTACTCTTGTGGGCCGGGACTTTCCACTTACCTCTCAAAAGACTTCAGGCACGCATCAGGCCTCGGCCTGTTAGGAGCGGGGTGTACCTGCAGGCAGGATGTGGGAGGGACAGTCCATAAGCTCAACTCTGAGAAGTGTGTATGCTTTGCAGGCAGATGTCTGCTAGACACTTTGATGGGAGGTAGGACCGAGCTACACTCTCATTGAACAAGGACGTTTGCAATGTCTGTATTGAGATCAGATACACTTGTGGAGAATCCTGTCCTTCCACATGCTATGCACAAAACCTCCTACGGCGACTAACATAAGGATGCTGGGTCTTATGTCTACGGGAAGTCAGGATGCGGGAGGGTCCTGCCCTGACCTCAGCTCCCACAAGAATGCACGCCTACAAGCCAGCTTTCAACTAGCACCGTTCCTCGGGCACTGAGAACGTAACAGTGTTCTAAGCCAGGAGGTACCCAGAAAACCACTCCAGTGCAGCTGGAGACACCATCCAGGTCTGTATATTCCACTTGCATCTCACAAGCATCTGACAAACGGCTCTGATGCAGAAGTTGGAAACTCTTTCTGCAGGCAGTGTGCAACTGCGAGGGACGGACGGTGAGCTCAGCTCTCCGAAGTAAGTTGCCTTTGGACAAGGCGTTCAGCAAACTTATCTCGTATGGCACTTGGGATGTAGCACCTGGTTCACAGCGGAAAAACTAAGAAATCGCTGGATGAGCTTGGATGCACTAGTCTTGTGGGCCGGGACTTTCCACTTACCTCTCACAACACTTCAGGCACGCATCGGGGCTAGGCCTGTTAAGAGCACGGTGTACCTGCAGGCAGGATGTGGGAGGGACAGTCCATAAGCTCAACTCGCGGAAGTGTGTATGCTCTGCAGGCAGATGTCTGTTACACACTTTGATGGAAGCTAGGACCGAGCTACACTCTCATTGAACCACGACGTTTGCAATGTCTGTATTGAGATCAGATACACTGGAGGAGAATCCTGTCACTTCCTCAAGCTTTTCAAACAACCTCTTTGGTACGGGCAGTCAGGATGCGGGAGGGTCCTGCCCTGACCTCAGCTCTCATAAGGAAGCACGCCTACAAGCCACCTTTTAACTAGCTGCGTTCCTCGGGAACTGAGAACGTAACAGTGTTCTAAGCCAGGAGGTACCCAGAATACCACTCCACTGCAGCTGGAGACACCATCCAGGTCTGCTTATTCCCCTTGCGTCTCACAAGCCTCTGACAAACGGCTGTGGTGCAGATGTTGGAAACTCGTTCTACAGGCAGTGTGCAACTGCGAGGGACTGAGGGTGAGCTCAACTCTACAAAGTAAGTTGCTTTTGGTCAAGGCGTTCAGCAAGCTTCTCTCGTATGGCACTTAGGATGTAGCACCTGGTTCACACAGGAAAAACTAGGAAATCGCTGGATTGAGCTTGGATGCACTAGTCTGGTGGGCCGGGACGTTCCACTTAGCTCTCACAACACTTCAGGCACGCATCGGGGAGAGGCCTGTTAGGAGCTCCTTGTACTTGCAGGCAGGGTGTGGGAGGGACAGTCCATAAGCTCAACTCTGAGAAGTGTGTATGCTTTGCAGGCAGATGTCTGCTAGACACTTTGATGGGAGCTAGGACCGAGCTACACTCTTAGTGAACAAGGACGTTTGCAGGCTGTTTTGAGATCAGATACACTTGAGGAGAATGCTGTCCCTTCCACATGCTATGCACAAAACCTCCTACGGCGACTAACATAAGGATGCTGGGTCCTATGTCTACAGGCAGTCAGGATGCGGGAGCGTCCTGCCCTCACCTCACCTCGCACAAGGAAGCACGTCTGCAAGCCGGCTTTCCACTAGCTGCGTTCCTCGGGCATTGAGAACGTAACAGTGTTCTAAGCCAGGAGGTACCCAGAATACCACACCACTGCAGCTGGAGACACCATCCAGGTTTGTATATTCTACTTGCATCTCACAAGCCTCTGACAAACGGCACTGATGCAGAAGTTGGAAACTCTTTCTGCAGGCAGTGTGCAACTGCGAGGGACGGACGGTGAGCTCAGCTCTCCGAAGTAAGTTGCCTTTGGACAAGGCGTTCAGCAAACTTCTCTCGTATGGCACTTGGGATGTAGCACCTGGTTCACAGCGGAAAAACTAGGAAATCGCTGGATGAGCTTGGATGCACTAGTCTTGTGGGCCGGGACTTTCCACTTACCTCTCACAACACTTCAGGCACGCATCGGGGCTAGGCCTGTTAAGAGCACGGTGTACCTGCAGGCAGGATGTGGGAGGGACAGTCCATAAGCTCAACTCTGAGAAGTGTGTATGCTTTGCAGGCAGATGTCTGCTAGACACTTTGATGGTAGGTAGGACCGAGCTACACTCTCATTGAACAAGGACGTTTGCAATGTCTGTATTGAGATCAGATACAGTTGAGGGGAATCCTGTCCCTTCCACATGCTATGCACAAAACCTCACAAGCCTCTGACAAACGGCTGTGTTGTAGATGTTGGAAACTCTTTCTGCAGGCAGTGTGCCACTGCGAGGGACTGAGGGTGAGCTCAACTCTACAAAGTAAGTTGCTTTTGGTCAAGGCGTTCAGCAAGCTTCTCTCGTATGGCACTTAGGATGTAGCACCTGGTTCACACAGGAAAAACTAGGAAATCGCTGGATTGAGCTTGGATGCACTAGTCTGGTGGGCCAGGACGTTCCACTTAGCTCTCACAACACTTCAGGCACGCATCGGGGAGAGGCCTGTTAGGAGCTCCTTGTACTTGCAGGCAGGGTGTGGGAGGGACAGTCCATTAGCTCAACTCTGAGAAGTGTGTATGCTTTGCAGGCAGATGTCTGCTAGACACTTTGATGGGAGCTAGGACCGAGCTACACTCTCAGTGAACAAGGACGTTTGCAGGCTGTTTTGAGATCAGATACAGTTGAGGAGAATGCTGTCCCTTCCACATGCTATGCACAAAACCTCCTACGGCGACTAACATAAGGATGCTGGGTCCTATGTCTACGGGAAGTCAGGATGCGGGAGGGTCCTGCCCTCACCTCAGCTCGCACAAGAAAGCACGCCTACAAGCCAGCTTTCAACTAGCACCGTTCCTCGGGCACTGAGAACGTAACAGTGTTCTAAGCCAGGAGGTACCCAGAATACCACACCACTGCAGCTGGAGACACCATCCCGGTCTGTATATTCTACTTGCATCTCACAAGCCTCTGACAAACGGCACTGATGCAGAAGTTGGAAACTCTTTCTGCAGGCAGTGTGCAACTGCGAGGGCCTGAGGGTGAGCTCAGCTCTCCGAAGTAAGTTGCCTTTGGACAAGGCATTCAGCAAACTTCTCTCGTATGGCACTTGGGATGTAGCACCTGGTTCACACCGGAATAACTAGGAAATCGCTGGATTGAGCTTGGATGCACTACTCTTGTGGGCCGGGACTTTCCACTTACCTCTCAAAAGACTTCAGGCACGCATCAGGCCTCGGCCTGTTAGGAGCGGGATGTACCTGCAGGCAGGATGTGGGAGGGACAGTCCATAAGCTCAACTCTGAGAAGTGTGTGTGCTTTGCAGGCAGATGTCTGCTAGACACTTTGATGGGAGGTAGGGCCGAGCTACACTCTCATTGAACAAGGACGTTTGCAATGTCTGTATTGAGATCAGATACACTTGTGGAGAATCCTGTCCCTTCCACATGCTATGCACAAAACCTCCTACGGCGACTAACATAAGGATGCTGGGTCTTATGTCTACGGGAAGTCAGGATGCGGGAGGGTCCTGCCCTGACCTCAGCTCGCACAAGAAAGCACGCCTACAAGCCAGCTTTCAACTAGCACCGTTCCTCGGGCACTGAGAACGTAACAGTGTTCTAAGCCAGGAGGTACCCAGAAAACCACTCCACTGCAGCTGGAGACACCATCCAGGTCTGTATATTCCACTTGCATCTCACAAGCATCTGACAAACGGCTCTGATGCAGATGTTGGAAACTCTTTCTGCAGAGAGTGTGCAACTGCGAGGGACTGAGGGTGAGCTCAACTCTCCGAAGTAAGTTGCTTTGGTCAAGGCGTTCTGCAAGCTTCTCTCGTATGGCACTTAGGATGTAGCACCTGGTTCACACAGGAAAAACTATGATCGCTGGATTGAGCTTGGATGCACTAGTCTTGTGGGCCGGGACTTTCCACTTACCTCTCACAACAGTTCAGGCACGCATCGGGGCTAGGCCTGTTAAGAGCACGGTGTACCTGCAGGCAGGATGTGGGAGGGACAGTCCATAAGCTCAACTCGCGGAAGTGTGTATGCTCTGCAGGCAGATGTCTGTGACACACTTTGATGGAAGCTAGGACCGAGCTACACTCTCATTGAACCACGACGTTTGCAATGTCTGTATTGAGATCAGATACACTGGAGGAGAATCCTGTCACTTCCTCAAGCTTTTCAAACAACCTCTTTGGTACCTAACATAAGGATGCTAGGACTTACGTCTACGGGCAGTCAGGATGCGGGAGGGTCCTGCCCTGACCTCAGCTCTCATAAGGAAGCACGCCTACAAGCCACCTTTTAACTAGCGGCGTTCCTCGGGAACTGAGAACGTAACAGTGTTCTAAGCCAGGAGGTACCCAGAATACCACTCCACTGCAGCTGGAGACACCATCCAGGTCTGCTTATTCCACTTGCGTCTCACAAGCCTCTGACAAACGGCTGTGGTGCAGATGTTGGAAACTCTTTCTGCAGGCAGTGTGCCACTGCGAGGGACTGAGGGTGAGCTCAACTCGCCGAAATAAGTTGCTTTTGGACAAGGTGTTCAGCAAGCTTCTCTCGTATGGCACTTAGGATGTAGCACCTGGTTCACACCGGAAAAACTAGGAAATCGCTGGATTGAGCTTGGATGCACTAGTCTTGTGGGCCGGGACTTTCCACTTACCTCTCACAACACTTCAGGCACGCAACGGGGAGAGGCCTGTTAGGAGCTCCTTGTACTTGCAGGCAGGGTGTGGGAGGGACAGTCCATAAGCTCAACTCTGAGAAGTGTGTATGCTTTGCAGGCAGATGTCTGCTAGACACTTTGATGGGAGCTTGGACCGAGCTACACTCTCAGTGAACAAGGACGTTTGCAGTCTGTTTTGAGATCAGATACACTTGAGGAGAATGCTGTCCCTTCCACATGCTATGCACAAAACCTCCTATGGCGACTAACATAAGGATGCTGGGTCCTATGTCTACAGGCAGTCAGGATGCGGGAGCGTCCTGCCCTCACCTCACCTCGCACAAGGAAGCACGTCTGCAAGCCGGCTTTCCACTAGCTGCGTTCCTCGGGCATTGAGAACGTAACAGTGTTCTAAGCCAGGAGGTACCCAGAATACCACACCACTGCAGCTGGAGACACCATCCAGGTCTGTATATTCTACTTGCATCTCACAAGCCTCTGACAAACGGCACTGATGCAGAAGTTGGAAACTCTTTCTGCAGGCAGTGTGCAACTGCGAGGGACGGACGGTGAGCTCAGCTCTCCGAAGTAAGTTGCCTTTGGACAAGGCGTTCAGCAAACTTATCTCGTATGGCACTTGGGATGTAGCACCTGGTTCACAGCGGAAAAACTAGGAAATCGCTGGATGAGCTTGGATGCACTAGTCTTGTGGGCCGGGACTTTCCACTTACCTCTCACAACAGTTCAGGCACGCATCGGGGCTAGGCCTGTTAAGAGCACGGTGCACCTGCAGGCAGGATGTGGGAGGGACAGTCCATAAGCTCAACTCTGAGAAGTGTGTATGCTTTGCAGGCAGATGTCTGCTAGACACTTTGATGGGAGGTAGGACCGAGCTACACTCTCATTGAACAAGGACGTTTGCAATGTCTGTATTGAGATCAGATACAGTTGAGGAGAATCCTGTCCCTTCCACATGCTATGCACAAAACCTCACAAGCCTCTGACAAACGGCTGTGGTGTAGATGTTGGAAACTCTTTCTGCAGGCAGTGTGCCACTGCGAGGGACTGAGGGTGAGCTCAACTCTACAAAGTAAGTTGCTTTTGGTCAAGGCGTTCAGCAAGCTTCTCTCGTATGGCACTTAGGATGTAGCACCTGGTTCACACAGGAAAAACTAGGAAATCACTGGATTGAGCTTGGATGCACTAGTCTGGTGGGCCAGGACGTTCCACTTAGCTCTCACAACACTTCAGGCACGCATCGGGGAGAGGCCTGTTAGGAGCTCCTTGTACTTGCAGGCAGGGTGTGGGAGGGACAGTCCATAAGCTCAACTCTGAGAAGAGTGTATGCTTTGCAGGCAGATGTCTGCTAGACACTTTGATGGGAGCTAGGACCGAGCTACACTCTCAGTGAACAAGGACGTTTGCAGGCTGTTTTGAGATCAGATACAGTTGAGGAGAATGCTGTCCCTTCCACATGCTATGCACAAAACCTCCTACGGCGACTAACATAAGGATGCTGGGTCCTATGTCTACGGGAAGTCAGGATGCGGGAGGGTCCTGCCCTGACCTCAGCTCGCACAAGAAAGCACGCCTACAAGCCAGCTTTCAACTAGCACCGTTCCTCGGGCACTGAGAACGTAACAGTGTTCTAAGCCAGGAGGTACCCAGAATACCACTCCACTGTAGCTGGAGACACCATCCAGGTCTGTATATTCCACTTGCATCTCACAAGCATCTGACAAACGGCTCTGATGCAGATGTTGGAAACTCTTTCTGCAGGCAGTGTGCCACTGCGAGGGACTGAGGGTGAGCTCAACTCTACAAAGTAAGTTGCTTTTGGTCAAGGCGTTCAGCAAGCTTCTCTCGTATGGCACTTAGGATGTAGCACCTGGTTCACACAGGAAAAACTAGGAAATCGCTGGATTGAGCTTGGATGCACTAGTCTGGTGGGCCAGGACGTTCCACTTAGCTCTCACAACACTTCAGGCACGCATCGGGGAGAGGCCTGTTAGGAGCTCCTTGTACTTGCAGGCAGGGTGTGGGAGGGACAGTCCATAAGCTCAACTCTGAGAAGTGTGTATGCTTTGCAGGCAGATGTCTGCTAGACACTTTGATGGGAGCTAGGACCGAGCTACACTCTCAGTGAACAAGGACGTTTGCAGGCTGTTTTGAGATCAGATACAGTTGAGGAGAATGCTGTCCCTTCCACATGCTATGCACAAAACCTCCTACGGCGACTAACATAAGGATGCTGGGTCCTATGTCTACAGGCAGTCAGGATGCGGGAGGGTCCTCCCCTGACTTCAGCTCCTAGAAGGAAGCATGCCTACAAGCCAGCTTTCAACTAGCTGCGTTCCTCGGGCATTGAGAACGTAAAAGTGTTATAAGCCAGGAGGTACCCAGAATACCACACCACTGCAGCTGGAGACACCATCCCGGTCTGTATATTCTACTTGCATCTCACAAGCCTCTGACAAACGGCACTGATGCAGAAGTTGGAAACTCTTTCTGCAGGCAGTGTGCAACTGCGAGGGACTGAGGGTGAGCTCAGCTCTCCGAAGTAAGTTGCCTTTGGACAAGGCATTCAGCAAACTTCTCTCGTATGGCACTTGGGATGTAGCACCTGGTTCACACCGGAATAAATAGGAAATCGCTGGATTGAGCTTGGATGCACTACTCTTGTGGGCCGGGACTTTCCACTTACCTCTCAAAAGACTTCAGGCACGCATCAGGCCTCGGCCTGTTAGGAGCGGGGTGTACCTGCAGGCAGGATGTGGGAGGGACAGTCCATAAGCTCAACTCTGAGAAGTGTGTATGCTTTGCAGGCAGATGTCTGCTAGACACTTTGATGGGAGGTAGGACCGAGCTACACTCTCATTGAACAAGGACGTTTGCAATGTCTGTATTGAGATCAGATACACTTGTGGAGAATCCTGTCCTTCCACATGCTATGCACAAAACCTCCTACGGCGACTAACATAAGGATGCTGGGTCTTATGTCTACGGGAAGTCAGCATGCGGGAGGGTCCTGCCCTGACCTCAGCTCCCACAAGAATGCACGCCTACAAGCCAGCTTTCAACTAGCACCGTTCCTCGGGCACTGAGAACGTAACAGTGTTCTAAGCCAGGAGGTACCCAGAAAACCACTCCACTGCAGCTGGAGACACCATCCAGGTCTGTATATTCCACTTGCATCTCACAAGCATCTGACAAACGGCTCTGATGCAGATGTTGGAAACTCTTTCTGCAGGCAGTGTGCAACTGCGAGGGACTGAGGGTGAGCTCAACTCTCCGAAGTAAGTTGCTTTTGGTCAAGGCGTTCTGCAAGCTTCTCTCGTATGGCACTTAGGATGTAGCACCTGGTTCACACAGGAAAAACTATGATCGCTGGATTGAGCTTGGATGCACTAGTCTTGTGGGCCGGGACTTTCCACTTACCTCTCACAACAGTTCAGGCACGCATCGGGGCTAGGCCTGTTAAGAGCACGGTGTACCTGCAGGCAGGATGTGGGAGGGACAGTCCATAAGCTCAACTCTGAGAAGTGTGTATGCTTTGCAGGCAGATGTCTGCTAGACACTTTGATGGGAGCTAGGACCGAGCTACACTCTCAGTGAACAAGGACGTTTGCAGTCTGTTTTGAAATCAGATACACTTGAGGAGAATGCTGTCCCTTCCACATGCTATGCACAAAACCTCCTACGGCGACTAACATAAGGATGCTGGGTCCTATGTCTACAGGCAGTCAGGATGCGGGAGCGTCCTGCCCTGACCTCAGCACGCACAAGGAAGCACGTCTGCAAGCCGGCTTTCCACTAGCTGCGTTCCTCGGGCATTGAGAACGTAACAGTGTTCTAAGCCAGGAGGTACCCAGAATACCACACCACTGCAGCTGGAGACACCATCCAGGTCTGTATATTCTACTTGCATCTCACAAGCCTCTGACAAACGGCACTGATGCAGAAGTTGGAAACTCTTTCTGCAGGCAGTGTGCAACTGCGAGGGACGGACGGTGAGCTCAGCTCTCCGAAGTAAGTTGCCTTTGGACAAGGCGTTCAGCAAACTTATCTCGTATGGCACTTGGGATGTAGCACCTGGTTCACAGCGGAAAAACTAGGAAATCGCTGGATGAGCTTGGATGCACTAGTCTTGTGGGCCGGGACTTTCCACTTACCTCTCACAACACTTCAGGCACGCATCGGGGCTAGGCCTGTTAAGAGCACAGTGTACCTGCAGGCAGGATGTGGGAGGGACAGTCCATAAGCTCAACTCTGAGAAGTGTGTATGCTTTGCAGGCAGATGTCTGCTAGACACTTTGATGGGAGGTAGGACGGAGCTACACTCTCATTGAACAAGGACGTTTGCAATGTCTGTATTGAGATCAGATACACTTGTGGAGAATCCTGTCCTTCCACATGCTATGCACAAAACCTCCTACGGCGACTAACATAAGGATGCTGGGTCTTATGTCTACGGGAAGTCAGGATGCGGGAGGGTCCTGCCCTGACCTCAGCTCCCACAAGAATGCACGCCTACAAGCCAGCTTTCAACTAGCACCGTTCCTCGGGCACTGAGAACGTAACAGTGTTCTAAGCCAGGAGGTACCCAGAAAACCACTCCAGTGCAGCTGGAGACACCATCCAGGTCTGTATATTCCACTTGCATCTCACAAGCATCTGACAAACGGCTCTGATGCAGAAGTTGGAAACTCTTTCTGCAGGCAGTGTGCAACTGCGAGGGACGGACGGTGAGCTCAGCTCTCCGAAGTAAGTTGCCTTTGGACAAGGCGTTCAGCAAACTTATCTCGTATGGCACTTGGGATGTAGCACCTGGTTCACAGCGGAAAAACTAAGAAATCGCTGGATGAGCTTGGATGCACTAGTCTTGTGGGCCGGGACTTTCCACTTACCTCTCACAACACTTCAGGCACGCATCGGGGCTAGGCCTGTTAAGAGCACGGTGTACCTGCAGGCAGGATGTGGGAGGGACAGTCCATAAGCTCAACTCTGAGAAGTGTGTATGCTTTGCAGGCAGATGTCTGCTAGACACTTTGATGGGAGGTAGGACCGAGCTACACTCTCATTGAACAAGGACGTTTGCAATGTCTGTATTGAGATCAGATACAGTTGAGGAGAATCCTGTCCCTTCCACATGCTATGCACAAAACCTCACAAGCCTCTGACAAACGGCTGTGGTGCAGATGTTGGAAACTCTTTCTGCAGGCAGTGTGCCACTGCGAGGGACTGAGGGTGAGCTCAACTCTACAAAGTAAGTTGCTTTTGGTCAAGGCGTTCAGCAAGCTTCTCTTGTATGGCACTTAGGATGTAGCACCTGGTTCACACAGGAAAAACTAGGAAATCGCTGGATTGAGCTTGGATGCACTAGTCTGGTGGGCCAGGACGTTCCACTTAGCTCTCACAACACTTCAGGCACGCATCGGGGAGAGGCCTGTTAGGAGCTCCTTGTACTTGCAGGCAGGGTGTGGGAGGGACAGTCCATAAGCTCAGCTCTGAGAAGTGTGTATGCTTTGCAGGCAGATGTCTGCTAGACACTTTGATGGGAGCTAGGACCGAGCTACACTCTCAGTGAACAAGGACGTTTGCAGGCTGTTTTGAGATCAGATACAGTTGAGGAGAATGCTGTCCCTTCCACATGCTATGCACAAAACCTCCTACGGCGACTAACATAAGGATGCTGGGTCCTATGTCTACAGGCAGTCAGGATGCGGGAGGGTCCTCCCCTGACTTCAGCTCGTAGAAGGAAGCATGCCTACAAGCCAGCTTTCAACTAGCTGCGTTCCTCGGGCATTGAGAACGTAAAAGTGTTATAAGCCAGGAGGTACCCAGAATACCACACCACTGCAGCTGGAGACACCATGCTGGTCTGTATATTCTACTTGCATCTCACAAGCCTCTGACAAACGGCACTGATGCAGAAGTTGGAAACTCTTTCTGCAGGCAGTGTGCAACTGCGAGGGACTGAGGGTGAGCTCAGCTCTCCGAAGTAAGTTGCCTTTGGACAAGGCATTCAGCAAACTTCTCTCGTATGGCACTTGGGATGTAGCACCTGGTTCACACCGGAATAAATAGGAAATCGCTGGATTGAGCTTGGATGCACTACTCTTGTGGGCCGGGACTTTCCACTTACCTCTCAAAAGACTTCAGGCACGCATCAGGCCTCGGCCTGTTAGGAGCGGGGTGTTCCTGCAGGCAGGATGTGGGAGGGACAGTCCATAAGCTCAACTCTGAGAAGTGTGTATGCTTTGCAGGCAGATGTCTGCTAGACACTTTGATGGGAGGTAGGACCGAGCTACACTCTCATTGAACAAGGACGTTTGCAATGTCTGTATTGAGATCAGATACACTTGTGGAGAATCCTGTCCTTCCACATGCTATGCACAAAACCTCCTACGGCGACTAACATAAGGATGCTGGGTCTTATGTCTACGGGAAGTCAGGATGCGGGAGGGTCCTGCCCTGACCTCAGCTCCCACAAGAATGCACGCCTACAAGCCAGCTTTCAACTAGCACCGTTCCTCGGGCACTGAGAACGTAACAGTGTTCTAAGCCAGGAGGTACCCAGAAAACCACTCCAGTGCAGCTGGAGACACCATCCAGGTCTGTATATTCCACTTGCATCTCACAAGCATCTGACAAACGGCTCTGATGCAGAAGTTGGAAACTCTTTCTGCAGGCAGTGTGCAACTGCGAGGGACGGACGGTGAGCTCAGCTCTCCGAAGTAAGTTGCCTTTGGACAAGGCGTTCAGCAAACTTATCTCGTATGGCACTTGGGATGTAGCACCTGGTTCACAGCGGAAAAACTAAGAAATCGCTGGATGAGCTTGGATGCACTAGTCTTGTGGGCCGGGACTTTCCACTTACCTCTCACAACACTTCAGGCACGCATCGGGGCTAGGCCTGTTAAGAGCACGGTGTACCTGCAGGCAGGATGTGGGAGGGACAGTCCATAAGCTCAACTCTGAGAAGTGTGTATGCTTTGCAGGCAGATGTCTGCTAGACACTTTGATGGGAGGTAGGACCGAGCTACACTCTCATTGAACAAGGACGTTTGCAATGTCTGTATTGAGATCAGATACAGTTGAGGAGAATCCTGTCCCTTCCACATGCTATGCACAAAACCTCACAAGCCTCTGACAAACGGCTGTGGTGCAGATGTTGGAAACTCTTTCTGCAGGCAGTGTGCCACTGCGAGGGACTGAGGGTGAGCTCAACTCTACAAAGTAAGTTGCTTTTGGTCAAGGCGTTCAGCAAGCTTCTCTTGTATGGCACTTAGGATGTAGCACCTGGTTCACACAGGAAAAACTAGGAAATCGCTGGATTGAGCTTGGATGCACTAGTCTGGTGGGCCAGGACGTTCCACTTAGCTCTCACAACACTTCAGGCACGCATCGGGGAGAGGCCTGTTAGGAGCTCCTTGTACTTGCAGGCAGGGTGTGGGAGGGACAGTCCATAAGCTCAACTCTGAGAAGTGTGTATGCTTTGCAGGCAGATGTCTGCTAGACACTTTGATGGGAGCTAGGACCGAGCTACACTCTCAGTGAACAAGGACGTTTGCAGGCTGTTTTGAGATCAGATACAGTTGAGGAGAATGCTGTCCCTTCCACATGCTATGCACAAAACCTCCTACGGCGACTAACATAAGGATGCTGGGTCCTATGTCTACAGGCAGTCAGGATGCGGGAGGGTCCTCCCCTGACTTCAGCTCGTAGAAGGAAGCATGCCTACAAGCCAGCTTTCAACTAGCTGCGTTCCTCGGGCATTGAGAACGTAAAAGTGTTATAAGCCAGGAGGTACCCAGAATACCACACCACTGCAGCTGGAGACACCATGCTGGTCTGTATATTCTACTTGCATCTCACAAGCCTCTGACAAACGGCACTGATGCAGAAGTTGGAAACTCTTTCTGCAGGCAGTGTGCAACTGCGAGGGACTGAGGGTGAGCTCAGCTCTCCGAAGTAAGTTGCCTTTGGACAAGGCATTCAGCAAACTTCTCTCGTATGGCACTTGGGATGTAGCACCTGGTTCACACCGGAATAAATAGGAAATCGCTGGATTGAGCTTGGATGCACTACTCTTGTGGGCCGGGACTTTCCACTTACCTCTCAAAAGACTTCAGGCACGCATCAGGCCTCGGCCTGTTAGGAGCGGGGTGTTCCTGCAGGCAGGATGTGGGAGGGACAGTCCATAAGCTCAACTCTGAGAAGTGTGTATGCTTTGCAGGCAGATGTCTGCTAGACACTTTGATGGGAGGTAGGACCGAGCTACACTCTCATTGAACAAGGACGTTTGCAATGTCTGTATTGAGATCAGATACACTTGTGGAGAATCCTGTCCTTCCACATGCTATGCACAAAACCTCCTACGGCGACTAACATAAGGATGCTGGGTCTTATGTCTACGGGAAGTCAGGATGCGGGAGGGTCCTGCCCTGACCTCAGCTCCCACAAGAATGCACGCCTACAAGCCAGCTTTCAACTAGCACCGTTCCTCGGGCACTGAGAACGTAACAGTGTTCTAAGCCAGGAGGTACCCAGAAAACCACTCCAGTGCAGCTGGAGACACCATCCAGGTCTGTATATTCCACTTGCATCTCACAAGCATCTGACAAACGGCTCTGATGCAGAAGTTGGAAACTCTTTCTGCAGGCAGTGTGCAACTGCGAGGGACGGACGGTGAGCTCAGCTCTCCGAAGTAAGTTGCCTTTGGACAAGGCGTTCAGCAAACTTATCTCGTATGGCACTTGGGATGTAGCACCTGGTTCACAGCGGAAAAACTAAGAAATCGCTGGATGAGCTTGGATGCACTAGTCTTGTGGGCCGGGACTTTCCACTTACCTCTCACAACACTTCAGGCACGCATCGGGGCTAGGCCTGTTAAGAGCACGGTGTACCTGCAGGCAGGATGTGGGAGGGACAGTCCATAAGCTCAACTCTGAGAAGTGTGTATGCTTTGCAGGCAGATGTCTGCTAGACACTTTGATGGGAGGTAGGACCGAGCTACACTCTCATTGAACAAGGACGTTTGCAATGTCTGTATTGAGATCAGATACAGTTGAGGAGAATCCTGTCCCTTCCACATGCTATGCACAAAACCTCACAAGCCTCTGACAAACGGCTGTGGTGCAGATGTTGGAAACTCTTTCTGCAGGCAGTGTGCCACTGCGAGGGACTGAGGGTGAGCTCAACTCTACAAAGTAAGTTGCTTTTGGTCAAGGCGTTCAGCAAGCTTCTCTTGTATGGCACTTAGGATGTAGCACCTGGTTCACACAGGAAAAACTAGGAAATCGCTGGATTGAGCTTGGATGCACTAGTCTGGTGGGCCAGGACGTTCCACTTAGCTCTCACAACACTTCAGGCACGCATCGGGGAGAGGCCTGTTAGGAGCTCCTTGTACTTGCAGGCAGGGTGTGGGAGGGACAGTCCATAAGCTCAACTCTGAGAAGTGTGTATGCTTTGCAGGCAGATGTCTGCTAGACACTTTGATGGGAGCTAGGACCGAGCTACACTCTCAGTGAACAAGGACGTTTGCAGGCTGTTTTGAGATCAGATACAGTTGAGGAGAATGCTGTCCCTTCCACATGCTATGCACAAAACCTCCTACGGCGACTAACATAAGGATGCTGGGTCCTATGTCTACAGGCAGTCAGGATGCGGGAGGGTCCTCCCCTGACTTCAGCTCCTAGAAGGAAGCATGCCTACAAGCCAGCTTTCAACTAGCTGCGTTCCTCGGGCATTGAGAACGTAAAAGTGTTATAAGCCAGGAGGTACCCAGAATACCACACCACTGCAGCTGGAGACACCATCCCGGTCTGTATATTCTACTTGCATCTCACAAGCCTCTGACAAACGGCACTGATGCAGAAGTTGGAAACTCTTTCTGCAGGCAGTGTGCAACTGCGAGGGACTGAGGGTGAGCTCAGCTCTCCGAAGTAAGTTGCCTTTGGACAAGGCATTCAGCAAACTTCTCTCGTATGGCACTTGGGATGTAGCACCTGGTTCACACCGGAATAAATAGGAAATCGCTGGATTGAGCTTGGATGCACTACTCTTGTGGGCTGGGACTTTCCACTTACCTCTCAAAAGACTTCAGGCACGCATCAGGCCTCGGCCTGTTAGGAGCGGGGTGTACCTGCAGGCAGGATGTGGGAGGGACAGTCCATAAGCTCAACTCTGAGAAGTGTGTATGCTTTGCAGGCAGATGTCTGCTAGACACTTTGATGGGAGGTAGGACCGAGCTACACTCTCATTGAACAAGGACGTTTGCAATGTCTGTATTGAGATCAGATACACTTGTGGAGAATCCTGTCCTTCCACATGCTATGCACAAAACCTCCTACGGCGACTAACATAAGGATGCTGGGTCTTATGTCTACGGGAAGTCAGGATGCGGGAGGGTCCTGCCCTGACCTCAGCTCCCACAAGAATGCACGCCTACAAGCCAGCTTTCAACTAGCACCGTTCCTCGGGCACTGAGAACGTAACAGTGTTCTAAGCCAGGAGGTACCCAGAAAACCACTCCACTGCAGCTGGAGACACCATCCAGGTCTGTATATTCCACTTGCATCTCACAAGCATCTGACAAACGGCTCTGATGCAGATGTTGGAAACTCTTTCTGCAGGCAGTGTGCAACTGCGAGGGACTGAGGGTGAGCTCAACTCTCCGAAGTAAGTTGCTTTTGGTCAAGGCGTTCTGCAAGCTTCTCTCGTATGGCACTTAGGATGTAGCACCTGGTTCACACAGGAAAAACTATGATCGCTGGATTGAGCTTGGATGCACTAGTCTTGTGGGCCGGGACTTTCCACTTACCTCTCACAACAGTTCAGGCACGCTTCGGGGCTAGGCCTGTTAAGAGCACGGTGTACCTGCAGGCAGGATGTGGGAGGGACAGTCCATAAGCTCAACTCTGAGAAGTGTGTATGCTTTGCAGGCAGATGTCTGCTAGACACTTTGATGGGAGCTAGGACCGAGCTACACTCTCAGTGAACAAGGACGTTTGCAGTCTGTTTTGAGATCAGATACACTTGAGGAGAATGCTGTCCCTTCCACATGCTATGCACAAAACCTCCTACGGCGACTAACATAAGGATGCTGGGTCCTATGTCTACAGGCAGTCAGGATGCGGGAGCGTCCTGCCCTGACCTCAGCTCGCACAAGGAAGCACGTCTGCAAGCCGGCTTTCCACTAGCTGCGTTCCTCGGGCATTGAGAACGTAACAGTGTTCTAAGCCAGGAGGTACCCAGAATACCACACCACTGCAGCTGGAGACACCATCCCGGTCTGTATATTCTACTTGCATCTCACAAGCCTCTGACAAACGGCACTGATGCAGAAGTTGGAAACTCTTTCTGCAGGCAGTGTGGAACTGCGAGGGACTGAGGGTGAGCTCAGCTCTCCGAAGTAAGTTGCCTTTGGACAAGGCATTCAGCAAACTTCTCTCGTATGGCACTTGGGATGTAGCACCTGGTTCACACCGGAATAAATAGGAAATCGCTGGATTGAGCTTGGATGCACTACTCTTGTGGGCCGGGACTTTCCACTTACCTCTCAAAAGACTTCAGGCACGCATCAGGCCTCGGCCTGTTAGGAGCGGGGTGTACCTGCAAGCAGGATGTGGGAGGGACAGTCCATAAGCTCAACTCTGAGAAGTGTGTATGCTTTGCAGGCAGATGTCTGCTAGACACTTTGATGGGAGGTAGGACCGAGCTACACTCTCATTGAACAAGGACGTTTGCAATGTCTGTATTGAGATCAGATACACTTGTGGAGAATCCTGTCCCTTCCACATGCTATGCACAAAACCTCCTACGGCGACTAACATAAGGATGCTGGGTCTTATGTCTACGGGAAGTCAGGATGCGGGAGGGTCCTGCCCTGACCTCAGCTCGCACAAGAAAGCACGCCTTCAAGCCAGCTTTCAACTAGCACCGTTCCTCGGGCACTGAGAACGTAACAGTGTTCTAAGCCAGGAGGTACCCAGAAAACCACTCCACTGCAGCTGGAGACACCATCCAGGTCTGTATATTCCACTTGCATCTCACAAGCATCTGACAAACGGCTCTGATGCAGATGTTGGAAACTCTTTCTGCAGGCAGTGTGCAACTGCGAGGGACTGAGGGTGAGCTCAACTCTCCGAAGTAAGTTGCTTTTGGTCAAGGCGTTCTGCAAGCTTCTCTCGTATGGCACTTAGGATGTAGCACCTGGTTCACACAGGAAAAACTATGATCGCTGGATTGAGCTTGGATGCACTAGTCTTGTGGGCCAGGACTTTCCACTTACCTCTCACAACAGTTCAGGCACGCATCGGGGCTAGGCCTCTTAAGAGCACGGTGTACCTGCAGGCAGGATGTGGGAGGGACAGTCCATAAGCTCAACTCGCGGAAGTGTTGATGCTCTGCAGGCAGATGTCTGTTACACACTTTGATGGAAGCTAGGACCGAGCTACACTCTCATTGAACCACGACGTTTGCAATGTCTGTATTGAGATCAGATACACTGGAGGAGAATCCTGTCACTTCCTCAAGCTTTTCAAACAACCTCTTTGGTACCTAACATAAGGATGCTAGGACTTACGTCTACGGGCAGTCAGGATGCGGGAGGGTCCTGCCCTGACCTCAGCTCTCATAAGGAAGCACGCCTACAAGCCACCTTTTAACTAGCGGCGTTCCTCGGGAACTGAGAACGTAACAGTGTTCTAAGCCAGGAGGTACCCAGAATATCACTCCACTGCAGCTGGAGACACCATCCAAGTCTGCTTATTCCACTTGCGTCTCACAAGCCTCTGACAAACGGCTGTGGTGCAGATGTTGGAAACTCTTTCTGCAGGCAGTGTGCCACTGCGAGGGACTGAGGGTGAGCTCAACTCGCCGAAGTAAGTTGCTTTTGGACAAGGTGTTCAGCAAGCTTCTCTCGTATGGCACTTAGGATGTAGCACCTGGTTCACACCGGAAAAACTAGGAAATCGCTGGATTGAGCTTGGATGCACTAGTCTTGTGGGCCGGGACTTTCCACTTACCTCTCACAACAGTTCAGGCACGCATCGGGGCTAGGCCTGTTAAGAGCACGGTGTACCTGCAGGCAGGATGTGGGAGGGACAGTCCATAAGCTCAACTCGCGGAAGTGTGTATGCTCTGCAGGCAGATGTCTGTTACACACTTTGATGGAAGCTAGGACCGAGCTACACTCTCATTGAACCACGACGTTTGCAATGTCTGTATTGAGATCAGATACACTGGAGGAGAATCCTGTCACTTCCTCAAGCTTTTCAAACAACCTCTTTGGTACCTAACCTAAGGATGCTAGGACTTACGTCTACGGGCAGTCAGGATGCGGGAGGGTCCTGCCCTGACCTCAGCTCTCACAAGGAAGCACGCCAACAAGCCACCTTTTAACTAGCGGCGTTCCTCGGGAACTGAGAACGTAACAGTGTTCTAAGCCAGGAGGTACCCAGAATACCACTCCACTGCAGCTGGAGACACCATCCAGGTCTGCTTATTCCACTTGCGTCTCACAAGCCTCTGACAAACGGCTGTGGTGCAGATGTTGGAAACTCTTTCTGCAGGCAGTGTGCCACTGCGAGGGACTGAGGGTGAGCTCAACTCGCCGAAGAAAGTTGCTTTTGGACAAGGTGTTCAGCAAGCTTCTCTCGTATGGCACTTAGGATGTAGCACCTGGTTCACACCGGAAAAACTAGGAAATCGCTGGATTGAGCTTGGATGCACTAGTCTTGTGGGCCGGGACTTTCCACTTACCTCTCACAACACTTCAGGCACGCAACGGGGAGAGGCCTGTTAGGAGGTCCTTGTACTTGCAGGCATGGTGTGGGAGGGACAGTCCATAAGCTCAACTCTGAGAAGTGTTTATGCTTTGCAGGCAGATGTCTGCTAGACACTTTGATGGGAGCTAGGACCGAGCTACACTCTCAGTGAACAAGGACGTTTGCAGGCTGTTTTGAGATCAGATACAGTTGAGGAGAATGCTTTCCCTTCCACATGCTATGCACAAAACCTCCTACGGCGACTAACATAAGGATGCTGGGTCTTATGTCTACGGGAAGTCAGGATGCGGGAGGGTCCTGCCCTGACCTCAGCTCGCACAAGAAAGCACGCCTACAAGCCAGCTTTCAACTAGCACCGTTCCTCGGGCACTGAGAACGTAACAGTGTTCTAAGCCAGGAGGTACCCAGAATACCACTCCACTGCAGCTGGAGACACCATCCAGGTCTGTATATTCCACTTGCATCTCACAAGCATCTGACAAACGGCTCTGATGCAGATGTTGGAAACTCTTTCTGCAGGCAGTGTGCAACTGCGAGGGACTGAGGGTGAGCTCAACTCTCCGAAGTAAGTTGCTTTTGGTCAAGGCGTTCTGCAAGCTTCTCTCGTATGGCACTTAGGATGTAGCACCTGGTTCACACAGGAAAAACTATGATCGCTGGATTGAGCTTGGATGCACTAGTCTTGTGGGCCGGGACTTTCCACTTACCTCTCAGTTCAGGCACGCATCGGGGCTAGGCCTGTTAAGAGCACGGTGTACCTGCAGGCAGGATGTGGGAGGGACAGTCCATAAGCTCAACTCGCGGAAGTGTGTATGCTCTGCAGGCAGATGTCTGTTACACACTTTGATGGAAGCTAGGACCGAGCTACACTCTCATTGAACCACGACGTTTGCAATGTCTGTATTGAGATCAGATACACTGGAGGAGAATCCTGTCACTTCCTCAAGCTTTTCAAACAACCTCTTTGGTACGGGCAGTCAGGATGCGGGAGGGTCCTGCCCTGACCTCAGCTCTCATAAGGAAGCACGCCTACAAGCCACCTTTTAACTAGCTGCGTTCCTCGGGAACTGAGAACGTAACAGTGTTCTAAGCCAGGAGGTACCCAGAATACCACTCCACTGCAGCTGGAGACACCATCCAGGTCTGCTTATTCCCCTTGCGTCTCACAAGCCTCTGACAAACGGCTGTGGTGCAGATGTTGGAAACTCTTTCTACAGGCAGTGTGCAACTGCGAGGGACTGAGGGTGAGCTCAACTCTACAAAGTAAGTTGCTTTTGGTCAAGGCGTTCAGCAAGCTTCTCTCGTATGGCACTTAGGATGTAGCACCTGGTTCACACAGGAAAAACTAGGAAATCGCTGGATTGAGCTTGGATGCACTAGTCTGGTGGGCCGGGACGTTCCACTTAGCTCTCACAACACTTCAGGCACGCATCGGGGAGAGGCCTGTTAGGAGCTCCTTGTACTTGCAGGCAGGGTGTGGGAGGGACAGTCCATAAGCTCAACTCTGAGAAGTGTGTATGCTTTGCAGGCAGATGTCTGCTAGACACTTTGATGGGAGCTAGGACCGAGCTACACTCTCAGTGAACAAGGACGTTTGCAGGCTGTTTTGAGATCAGATACACTTGAGGAGAATGCTGTCCCTTCCACATGCTATGCACAAAACCTCCTACGGCGACTAACATAAGGATGCTGGGTCCTATGTCTACAGGCAGTCAGGATGCGGGAGCGTCCTGCCCTCACCTCACCTCGCACAAGGAAGCACGTCTGCAAGCCGGCTTTCCACTAGCTGCGTTCCTCGGGCATTGAGAACGTAACAGTGTTCTAAGCCAGGAGGTACCCAGAATACCACACCACTGCAGCTGGAGACACCATCCAGGTTTGTATATTCTACTTGCATCTCACAAGCCTCTGACAAACGGCACTGATGCAGAAGTTGGAAACTCTTTCTGCAGGCAGTGTGCAACTGCGAGGGACGGACGGTGAGCTCAGCTCTCCGAAGTAAGTTGCCTTTGGACAAGGCGTTCAGCAAACTTCTCTCGTATGGCACTTGGGATGTAGCACCTGGTTCACAGCGGAAAAACTAGGAAATCGCTGGATGAGCTTGGATGCACTAGTCTTGTGGGCCGGGACTTTCCACTTACCTCTCACAACAGTTCAGGCACGCATCGGGGCTAGGCCTGTTAAGAGCACGGTGTACCTGCAGGCAGGATGTGGGAGGGACAGTCCATAAGCTCAACTCTGAGAAGTGTGTATGCTTTGCAGGCAGATGTCTGCTAGACACTTTGATGGGAGGTAGGACCGAGCTACACTCTCATTGAACAAGGACGTTTGCAATGTCTGTATTGAGATCAGATACAGTTGAGGAGAATCCTGTCCCTTCCACATGCTATGCACAAAACCTCACAAGCCTCTGACAAACGGCTGTGGTGCAGATGTTGGAAACTCATTCTGCAGGCAGTGTGCCACTGCGAGGGACTGAGGGTGAGCTCAACTCTACAAAGTAAGTTGCTTTTGGTCAAGGCGTTCAGCAAGCTTCTCTCGTATGGCACTTAGGATGTAGCACCTGGTTCACACCGGAAAAACTAGGAAATCGCTGGATTGAGCTTGGATGCACTAGTCTGGTGGGCCAGGACGTTCCACTTAGCTCTCACAACACTTCAGGCACGCATCGGGGAGAGGCCTGTTAGGAGCTCCTTGTACTTGCAGGCAGGGTGTGGGAGGGACAGTCCATAAGCTCAACTCTGAGAAGTGTGTATGCTTTGCAGGCAGATGTCTGCTAGACACTTTGATGGGAGCTAGGACCGAGCTACACTCTCAGTGAACAAGGACGTTTGCAGGCTGTTTTGAGATCAGATACAGTTGAGGAGAATGCTTTCCCTTCCACATGCTATGCACAAAACCTCCTACGGCGACTAACATAAGGATGCTGGGTCTTATGTCTACGGGAAGTCAGGATGCGGGAGGGTCCTGCCCTGACCTCAGCTCGCACAAGAAAGCACGCCTACAAGCCAGCTTTCAACTAGCACCGTTCCTCGGGCACTGAGAACGTAACAGTGTTCTAAGCCAGGAGGTACCCAGAATACCACTCCACTGCAGCTGGAGACACCATCCAGGTCTGTATATTCCACTTGCATCTCACAAGCATCTGACAAACGGCTCTGATGCAGATGTTGGAAACTCTTTCTGCAGGCAGTGTGCAACTGCGAGGGACTGAGGGTGAGCTCAACTCTCCGAAGTAAGTTGCTTTTGGTCAAGGCGTTCTGCAAGCTTCTCTCGTATGGCACTTAGGATGTAGCACCTGGTTCACACAGGAAAAACTATGATCGCTGGATTGAGCTTGGATGCACTAGTCTTGTGGGCCGGGACTTTCCACTTACCTCTCAGTTCAGGCACGCATCGGGGCTAGGCCTGTTAAGAGCACGGTGTACCTGCAGGCAGGATGTGGGAGGGACAGTCCATAAGCTCAACTCGCGGAAGTGTGTATGCTCTGCAGGCAGATGTCTGTTACACACTTTGATGGAAGCTAGGACCGAGCTACACTCTCATTGAACCACGACGTTTGCAATGTCTGTATTGAGATCAGATACACTGGAGGAGAATCCTGTCACTTCCTCAAGCTTTTCAAACAACCTCTTTGGTACGGGCAGTCAGGATGCGGGAGGGTCCTGCCCTGACCTCAGCTCTCATAAGGAAGCACGCCTACAAGCCACCTTTTAACTAGCTGCGTTCCTCGGGAACTGAGAACGTAACAGTGTTCTAAGCCAGGAGGTACCCAGAATACCACTCCACTGCAGCTGGAGACACCATCCAGGTCTGCTTATTCCCCTTGCGTCTCACAAGCCTCTGACAAACGGCTGTGGTGCAGATGTTGGAAACTCTTTCTACAGGCAGTGTGCAACTGCGAGGGACTGAGGGTGAGCTCAACTCTACAAAGTAAGTTGCTTTTGGTCAAGGCGTTCAGCAAGCTTCTCTCGTATGGCACTTAGGATGTAGCACCTGGTTCACACAGGAAAAACTAGGAAATCGCTGGATTGAGCTTGGATGCACTAGTCTGGTGGGCCGGGACGTTCCACTTAGCTCTCACAACACTTCAGGCACGCATCGGGGAGAGGCCTGTTAGGAGCTCCTTGTACTTGCAGGCAGGGTGTGGGAGGGACAGTCCATAAGCTCAACTCTGAGAAGTGTGTATGCTTTGCAGGCAGATGTCTGCTAGACACTTTGATGGGAGCTAGGACCGAGCTACACTCTCAGTGAACAAGGACGTTTGCAGGCTGTTTTGAGATCAGATACACTTGAGGAGAATGCTGTCCCTTCCACATGCTATGCACAAAACCTCCTACGGCGACTAACATAAGGATGCTGGGTCCTATGTCTACAGGCAGTCAGGATGCGGGAGGGTCCTCCCCTGACTTCAGCTCGTAGAAGGAAGCATGCCTACAAGCCAGCTTTCAACTAGCTGCGTTCCTCGGGCATTGAGAACGTAAAAGTGTTATAAGCCAGGAGGTACCCAGAATACCACACCACTGCAGCTGGAGACACCATCCCGGTCTGTATATTCTACTTGCATCTCACAAGCCTCTGACAAACGGCACTGATGCAGAAGTTGGAAACTCTTTCTGCAGGCAGTGTGCAACTGCGAGGGCCTGAGGGTGAGCTCAGCTCTCCGAAGTAAGTTGCCTTTGGACAAGGCATTCAGCAAACTTCTCTCGTATGGCACTTGGGATGTAGCACCTGGTTCACACCGGAATAACTAGGAAATCGCTGGATTGAGCTTGGATGCACTACTCTTGTGGGCCGGGACTTTCCACTTACCTCTCACAACACTTCAGGCACGCATCGGGGAGAGGCCTGTTAGGAGCTCCGTGTACTTGCAGGCAGGATGTGGGAGGGACAGTCCATAAGCTCAACTCTCGGAAGTGTGTATGCTTTGCAGACTTATGTCTGGTAGGCACTTTGATGGGTGCTAGGACCGAGCTACACTCTCATTGAACAAGGACGTTTGCAATGTCTGTATTGAGATCAGATACACTTGAGGAGAATCCTGTCCCTTCCACATGCTATGCACAAAACCTCCTACGGCGACTCACATAAGGATGCTGGGTCCTATGTCTACAGGCAGTCAGGATGCGGGAGGGTCCTGCCCTGACTTCAGCTCGTAGAAGGAAGAATGCCTACAAGCCAGCTTTCCACTAGCTGCGTTCCTCGGGCATTGAGAACGTAACAGTGTTCTAAGCCAGGAGGTACCCAGAATACCACAGCACTGCAGCTGGAGACACCATCCAGGTCTGTATATTCTACTTGCATCTCACAAGCCTCTGACAAACGGCTGTGGTGCAGATGTTGGAAACACTTTCTGCAGGCAGTGTGCATCTGCGAGGGACGGACGGTGAGCTCAGCTCTCCGAAGTAAGTTGCCTTTGGACAAGGCGTTCAGCAAACTTCTCTCGTATGGCACTTGGGATGCAGCACCTGGTTCACACAGGAAAAACTATGATCGCTGCATTGAGCTTGGATGCACTAGTCTTTTTGTCCGGAACTTTCCACTTACCTCTCACAACATTTCAGGCACGCATCAGGGAGAGGCCTGTTAGGAGCTCCGTGTACTTGCAGGCAGGATGTGGGAGGGACAGTCCATAAGCTCAACTCTCGGAAGTGTGTATGCTTTGCAGGCTTATGTCTGCTAGACACTTTGATGGGAGCTAGGACCGAGTTACACTCTCATTGAACAAGGACGTTTGCAATGTCTGTATTGAGATCAGATACACTTGAGGAGAATCCTGTCCCTTCCACCTGCTATGCACAAAACCTCCTACGGCGACTAACATAAGGATGCTGGGTCTTATGTCTACGGGAAGTCAGGATGCGGGAGGGTCCTGCCCTGACCTCAGCTCGCACAAGGAAGCACGCCTACAAGCCAGCTTTCAACTAGCACCGTTCCTCGGGCACTGAGAACGTAACAGTGTTCTAAGCCAGGAGGTACCCAGAATACCACAGCACTGCAGCTGGAGACACCATCCAGGTCTGCTTATTTCACTTGCGTCTCACAAGCCTCTGACAAACGGCTGTGGTACAGATGTGGGAAACTCTTTCTGCAGGCAGTGTGCAACTGCGAGGGACTGAGGGTGAGCTCAACTCTCCGAAGTAAGTTGCTTTGGGACAAGGCGTTCAGCAAGCTTCTCTCGTATGGCACTTAAGATGTAGCACCTGGTTCACACAGGAAAAACTAGGAAATCGCTGGATTGAGCTTGGATGCACTAGTCTTGTGGGCTGGGACTTTCCACTTAGCTCTCACAACACTTCAGGCACGCATCGGGGCTAGGCCTGTTAAGAGCACGGTGTACCTGCAGGTAGGATGTGGGAGGGACAGTCCATAAGCTCAACTCTTGAAAGTGTGTATGCTCTGCAGGCAGATGTCTGCTAGACACTTTGATGTCAGCTAGGACCGAGCTACACTCTCATTGAACAAGGACGTTTGCAATGTCTGTATTGAGATCAGATACACTTGAGGATAATCCTGTGCCTTCCACATGCTATGCAGAAAACTTCCTACGGCGACTAAGATAAGGATGCTGGGTCCTATGTGTATGGGCAGTCAGGATGCGGGAGGGTCCTGCCCTGACTTCAGCTCGTAGAAGGAAGCATGCCTACAAGCCAGCTTTCAACCAGCTGCGTTCCTCGGGCACTGAGAACATCAGTCAGGGTTAGGGTTAGATTTAGGTTACGGGTAAGGGTACAGGTTAGGTTTTGGGTAGGGTACGAGTTCAAGTATGGGTTAGGTTATGGGTTAGGGTTAGGGTACGGGTTAGTGTTAGGGTTAGGGTTAGGGTTAGGGTTAGGGTTAGGGTTAGGTTTAGGGTATGGGTTAGGGTTGGTGTTAGGGTTAGGGTTAGGGATCATGTTAGGGTACGGGTTATGGGTAGGGTACGGGTTAGGGTTGGTGTTAGGGTTAGGGTTAGGGATCGTGTTAGGGTACGGGTTATGGGTAGGGTACGGGTTAGTGGTAGGGTTAGGTTTATGGTTAGGCTACGTGTAAGGGTTAGGGTTCGGGTTAGGGTATGGGATAGTGTTAGTGTTAGTGTTAGGGTACGGAATAGGGTATGGGTTAGGCGTAGGTTTAGGTTTAGGGTTAGGGTTAGGGTACGAGTTTGGGTTAGGGTACACATACGGGTTAGGGTTAGGGTTAGGGTTAGGTTATGGGTAAGGGTACAGGTTAGGTTTAGGGTTTGGGAACGAATTAGAGTAGGGGTTAGTGTACGGGTTAGGGTTAGGGTACGTGTTAGGGTTAGTGTTAGGTTTAGGGTTAGGGAACGGGATAGGGTTAGGTTTAAGGTACGGGTTAGGGTTAGGGTTAGGGTTAAGGTATGGGTTAGGGTACGGGTTAGTGTTAGTGTTAGGTTTAGGGTACGGGTTAGGGTATGGGTTAGGCATAGGTTTAGGTTTAGGGTTAGGGTTCGGGTACGGGTTAGGGTTAGGGTACGGGTTAGCGTTCGGGTTAGGGTTAGGGTTAGGGTACAGGTTAGGGATAGGGTTAGGTTTAGGGTTAGGGTACGGGATAGGGTTAGGGTTAGGGTTAGGGTTAGGTTACGGATTAGGGTGAGGGTTAGGGTACGGGTTAGGGTTAGGGTTATGGTACGGGTTAGGGTTAGATTTAGGGTTATGTGTAAGGTACGGGTTAGGGTTAGGGTTACGGCTAGGGTTAGGTTACGGGTTAGCTTTAGGGTTACAGTTTTGGTAAGATTACGGGTTAGGGTACACGTTACGGTTAGGGTTAGGGTACGAGTTAGGGTACGGGTTAGGGTTAGGGTACAGGTTTGGTTTAGGCTTAGGGTACGGGTAAGGGTACGGGTTTGGGTTCGGGCTAGGGTTAGGTTAAGGGTTAGGGTACGGGTTAGGCTTAGGGTTAGGTTTTGGGTTAGGGTTAGGGTATGGGTTAGGGTTAGGGTTCAGGTACAGGTTAGGGTTAGGGTTAGGTTACGCATTAGGGTATGCTTTAGGGTTAGTGTTAGGTTTAAGGTACGGGTTAGTGTATGGGTTAGGCGTAGGTTTAGGTTTAGGGTTAGGGTTAGGGTACGGGTTAGTGTTACAGTACGGGTACGGGTACGGGTTAGTGTATGGTTTAGGGTCAGGGTTAGGGTACAGGTTAGGGTTAGGGTTAGGGTACTGGTGAGGGTTAGAGTTAGGTTTAGGGTTAGGTTACAGGTCACGGTTTGGGTTAGGGTTAGGGTACGGGTTAGGGGTAGGGTTGGGGATAGGGTTAGGATACGTGTCAGGGTTAGGGTTAGGGTATGGGTTAGGTTTAGAGTTAGGGTGAGGGTTAGGGTTAGGGGACGGCTAGTGATAGGGTTAGGGTTAGGGTCCAGGTTAGTGTATGGGTTAGGTTAGGGTTAGGGTTAGGGTAATGGGTAGGTTACGGGTTAGGCGTAGGATTACGGTTAGGGTTAGGGTTAGGGTACGGGTTAGGGTTAGTGTTAGGGTACGGGTTAGGGTTAGGGTTAAGGTAGGTGTATGTGTTAGGGTTAGGTTTAGGGTATGGGTTAGCGTCTGGGAAGGGTTAAGGTTATGGTTAGCATACTGGTTAGGGTAAGAGTTCGGGTAAGGGTTAGGGTTCAGGTTAGGGATAGGCTTAGGTTTAGCGTTAGGGTTCCGGTTAGAGTGAGGGTACCGGTTAGACATAGGGTTAGGGTACGCATTAGGGTTAGGGTTTGGGTACGGGTTAGGGTACGGTTTAGGGTTAGGGATAGGGTCCGGGTTAGGGTTAGGGTTTGGGGTAGGGTACGGGTTAGTGTTAGTGTTAGTGTTAGGGATAGGGAACTGGTTAGGGTCAGGTTTAGGGTTAGGGTTAGGTTTAGGGTTAGGGTTAGTGTTAGGATTAGGGTACTGGTTATGGTTACGGTTAGGGTACGAGTTAGGTTCCGGGTAGGGTAGGGTTAGGTTTAGGGTACGGTTTAGGGTTATTGTTAGGGTTAGGGTACGGGTTAGGGTTAGGTTTAGGGTTAGGGTACGGGTAGAGTTAGAGTTAGTGTTAGGGGTAGGGTACGGGTTAGGGATAGGGTTTGTTACACGTTAGGGTTAGTGTTAGGGTTAGTGTTAGGATTAGTGTACGGGTTAGGTTTAGGGTTCGGATTATGGTACGGGTTAGGTGACGGATAAGGGTACGAGTTAGGGTACCTGTTAGGGTACGGGTTAGGGTTTAGGGTGAGGGTTAGTAAAGGGTTAGGTTAGGTTTAGGGTTAGGGTTAGGGTACGGGTTAGGCTTAGGGTACTGGTTAGGGTTAGGTTTAGGGTTAGGGTACGGGTTAGGGTTAGGGTGAGGGTTTAGGTTAGGGTACGGGTTAGGGTTAGTGTTAGGGTTAGGGTTAGGGTACAGGTTAGGTTTAGGTTAGGGTACCGGTTAAGGTTAGGGTTAGGGTACGGGTTAGGTATAGGGTTAGGGTTAGGTTTCGGTTGGGGGTACAGGTTAGGTTTAGGGTTAGGGTACGAGATATAGAAGGGGTTAGCGTACGGGTTAGGTTTAGGGTATGGGTTAGTGTTAGTGTTAGGGTTAGGGTGAGGTTTAGGGTACGGGTTAGGGTTAGTGTTAGGGTTAGTGTTAGGGAACAGGTTAGAATTAGGGTAGGGTTAGGGTTAGGGTACGGGTTAGGGTTAGGGTACGGGTTAGGGTACGGGTTAGGTTTAGTGTTAGGTTTAGGGTACAGTTTAGGGTATGGTTTAGGCGTAGGTTTAGGTTTAGGGTTACGGTTAGGTTTCAGATTAGGGTTAGGGTACGGGTTAGCGTTGGGGTTAGGGTTAGGGGACAGGTTAGGGTTAGGGTTAGGTTTAGTAACTCTATCCGGGGTTACCCTAACCGGGTTCGGGATAGGGTTAGGGTTAGGGTTAGGTTACTGGTTAGGGTTAGGATTAGTGTACGGGTTAGGGTTAGGGTTAGAGTACCGGTTAGTGTTAGATTTAGGGTATGTGTAGGGTACGGGTTAGGGTTAGGGTTATGGCTAGGGTTAGGGTATGGGTTAGGGTGAGGGTTATGGTTATGGTTAGGTTACGGGTTATGGTACAGTTTATGGTTAGGGTTAGGGTACGAGTTAGGGTACGGGTTAAGGTAAGGTTAGGGTTAGGGTTAGGGTACGGGTTAGGTTTAGGTTTAGGTTTAGGTTTAGGTTACAGGTTAGGGTTAGGGTTAGTGTTAGGGTTAGGGTTAGGGTAAGGGTACGGGTTATGGTTAGGGTTAGGGTTTGGGTTAGGGTTAGGGTTAGGGTTAGGGTTAGGGTTAGGGTTAGGTTTAGGGTACGGGTGAAGCTTAAGGTTAGGGTTTGGTTAGGGTTAGG